>NC_092814.1:227727800-228327800 GCF_023375885.2 Dermacentor andersoni
GGGAGAAAAAAAAAAAAAAGGTTGCGCAGCGGGTGACGGCGGGCGAGTCCTTCGTTGCCATATTGTTATCGCCACTTCACACCGCCAGCCCTTATCGTTTAGTAATTAGGGGGGAGGGGGATTATTACAGATAACAACGGCCTATACGCTGCTCGCAGCCTTTCATATCCGCACCTTCTGTCACTATACTCGGCTAATCCCGCAAATTTCTTCTAATTACCGGCGCACGTACAGCGAGAGGGAATCAACTGCGTGTTCCCTGACACGGCGGTGGGTGCAGTAATAAATGACACCGCGGGCCTGCCTATTTCCTAATGGCTTCGCAGTCAGATTCTGCTTTATACGTGGCTCACACTCTCCAATACTCCGTCAGCGTGACTTTTCCTCGAGGAGCTACTTTTGGTTTTGCAGCGCTCAGTAGCCTTCTTTTAGTTTCAGTTCTCACGCGGTGCTAGTGCATTGACTAAGCCTTGTTTATTGCCTCACTCCTTGATCCGTTCACTTCTTTTTTTATATATATATAATGACGATGGCAGAGAAAAGCTCTGTAACGACACCCGTAATCAAACATCATAGCGCATTTGTCAGGGCAGAGCTTATAGCTTCATTGACTTCTTTTTTTTTGCTTCTCCCGCCGTCCCCGCTTGTCGTGGTCTCCCTCTCTCTTTTTTCCTTTTGCCCTAACGTTCTTTTGTTGAAAGGACTGTTTTCAAACTATGCTATCGATGTCTGCTTTTTTTTTGTTATTTCTTTTATTGGGCGTTTCCCACCAGTGCTTCTAAAATCACTCTCGAACATGCATTTTTGTTCTCCGTATCGGGATTTATTATCGTAGGCGAGAACAAAAGAAAAAAAAATTATGAACAAGAAAGCAAGAGTGACGAAATGATCGTGAGCAAATCGAACGTTAAGACGGCGGGCAAGCATAAACGACGTTATAGGATGAGGCGCGCTTTTTCCCCCTTTCTTTTTCATTTCTTTCTTGCCTCCCTGTCTTCATGCAGGTTGATAATCGACCGTTCCTCCATGTTAACACACGTTGAACAAATCCCGCTAAAGCAACAAAAAAAAATTTTTTTCCCGATACCAGAAAGGAAACGTCGTCAATGAGTTCTCAGCGCAACGTAAAGTAAATGAAAGAAAACTAAGGGGGAGAGAAAGAGAGAAATCGGCCAACGTTAAAGCAATTCTGCTCTCCCCAAGCTATGTAATAAGCAAAGCCACAGGAGGAACACTTTTATACTGCGATGTTCATTTGCGCGTACCACCATTTAAGCGTCCTTTTCACTTTCTCGAAGCATGCAAAATTTTACTGATCGATTCGGAGCAAAGAAACTTTCCGCAGCGCACAAGCCAGAATTCTAACGCGAGCGCTTTTTCTGATAATGTCACTCTGTAGGCGCACTGATGCTGGCATGTGCAGCCGTCTGTACACGCCAACAGTGGTTCTCCAAATGCAAATGGTGCCATCAGCAGTCACTTTAGTACACAGCGTTGAGCGTAACAAGCACTAAATTTCAGTGAAACAAGAAATAAAAAGGCAATGACGCATTGTTGGAAGACAAGAAGAGTTGTTGTAGGTAATCTCTCATAAAGCCGCACTATAGTCAGACAGCTTTCAATCATTTCATTAAGAAAGTAATGGAATTGATTGATGATTGATGTTTATTGGCGCAAGGGCATCTAAGGCCAAAGAGCGCCAGGACATGTGTTATGGTTTAGTAAAATTGTGAGTTTAGGGCTATGACTTAAAATAAAGGCTGTATAGTAGAGGCCTACGCGTAAGATATATCTTTAAATACTAGTGGATGAATGTAATGAAAGTAATGAAATAGCATCAGAGGTGGTGTTCTCAATTACTTAAGATACGCCTTTATGTCTCCCGAAGCGACTGTAAAGAGCCGAAATAAAGTACAGCGGCGTTCAATCGGACATCGTACGGAACTTCCCGAGCTGATGTTTAGCCGGCATCGTTCGTTTACCACGTCGGACGAGATTCTTTCTTTCTTGCAGTGAAGACCACCTCCTGGTGAGACAGATATTTTGTCGCCTCAGAAAGAGCGCTAAGGTCAGACTGACAGTCCAAATGCTCCGAGTTACACTTTGCGGCTCGGCGTGCACAGGCTATGCGCGACACGTTTTTGAGCAGGATAAAACGCGTTGCTAGTTATGTAAAAGAGGGAAGGAGGGGCACAACAAATCAAGTTTTTAGCGCTTAACCGCTGTCGCAGCAAAAAGTAGTCAGCGCATTCCCAATGAACTTTCATCAAGCACCTGATGCCTCGCGTCTGGATACATGTCCGCAGTGGTCTTTTGCCCACTTACAGTAAATGTTACTTTTATTGGATAAATTCAAATAATCTTTATTTTGTTTCCCGTACGACTATTCCTTTTCGGAAAAGTTTCTCGATGCGTGTGTTTCATGCTTTCGCTGCGTCCACCTGCCATCAAAATGTACTTACAGTGAGCGCCATCATGTCTTTGGGAGCGTTGAGGCGGCACAAATTTCGACAGTAATTTGCGAAATCTAGTCCAGTATGCACGAGGACGAAGCCGATGAATTGATGAACACACAGGCGTTTACGTCTCACGGAGATGGGAGCAATGGAATCTGCAATGGAATCTGCAATGGAATCTGCAGACACATTAACGAGAAATTTTTACTTTTCTGGAGACCACTTTTCTTTTGAAGAATTCGGAAACAACAGCAAAAAATTATGTAGCAAGAATGTAGCGCAGTATAGGCGTTTTAGTTTTTTTCTGTAGTTCTGCTCGTTCCCAACTACAGCATTTGTTGCTTCGAACACTTCATTAGGCTGTCGTCACACAGTGCGCATTCCTTTAAATAAGTTATTCATTGTTCCTTTCTTCCAGCTTATCATGAGCCTTTCCTCAGAAATAAGCTACAACTGTTTTTGTTGCATTATAACGTGGCCACATGATAGGTTGTCGGGCACTGCAAATGATTACTAAGAAAAGTAGTGCTAAGAAGCCTCAAATGAGCAACTCATTCGGTCACATACACCATAACCTTTCTACACGCTTCTCCATCTCAACAAAGCCGACCCCGTACATCAAATACTCCCGTTTCTGTGTAATACAGGTTACCATTTCTGTGTACTACAGACTGCCTCCGACATTTTTTTTACTTTGTTACTAACCAGCCCACTAACCTAAGGCACCAATCGAAACCAGCAGACATGAATCCTCAATCATTGCGGCACATCATAACTTCGCGATCTTGGTTGCAGTTAAAACGTCATATTCAGTTTATTAAATACGAAGCTAGCGCGGCTTTAGCGAGGCGACTACAACTATCTGGCACAGTTTCTTAGAAACGCTGAATATTTGACCCGAAGCGTCTTCGTCAGACCTCGTGCTGTGCAAATTATTCGCTTTCCCTTGTCGGTTCTATTTGTTTGTGCGGGCTTTTAAATGTTACCCGCCGTGGTGGCGAAGTGCTTTAGTCATTGAGCTACTGAGCCTGAGGCCGCGGGTTGAAATCCCGGCCGCGGCGGCCGCATTTCGATGGGGGCAAAAACGCCATGTAACGTGCATTGGGAGTACGTCAAAGAACTCCAGGCGGCCAAAATTATTGCGGAGTTTCCGGCTACGGCGTGCACCGTAACCAAGTCGTGGTTTTAGCGCGTAAAAACCCCGAAATTAGATTTTTGTTTATGTTTAAAGAAGCCGCCATTTACTTTTAATATGTGCCTTTCTGGGGCGTTTTCTGGTTATAGCTGCACTGTCCTACTGCGAACGAGGTCCGTTGTCCTCCGTTCCCACGCATTTTCTGTCCGAACAAAGGAGACGCGCGGTAGTTGCAACATTCGGAGCAGAAATGGAACCCCGACTGCGAATGAATTCTGAATTGAGTTCTGGGATTGTACGTGCAAAAAACCACGATTTTATTATGAGGCACGCCATAGTGAGGGACTGTGGATTAATTTTGGCCCCCAGAGGATCTCTAACGTGCCCCCAATGCACAGGACAGGGGTGTTTCTGCATTTCGGCCCGTTAGAAATGTGGCCGCCGAGGCCGGGATTTGACGCCGCGGCCTCGTGCTTAGTAGCGCAATAGCATAGCCGCAAAGTAACTGCGGCGGCTTCCCTGACGGCGAGGAGCACGTCAAAAAACGCGGGCGTGCAAATATAGGGAAATGTGATGCTTCGGCGCCGCCAATGCGTCGTTTCTCGACATGCTCTATACTATATAAAGGGGACACTCGACAGCCTTTGCCCTTAGTGTCGGGTACAGAGCAGCGTTTTATTAGAAAAAAAATTAATTCTGGGGTTTTACGTGCCAAAACCACGTTCTGATTATGAGGCACGCCGTAGTGGAGGACTCCGGAAATTTCGACCACCTGGGTTTTCTTAACGTGCACCTAAAGTTAAGTACACGGGTGTTTCCGCCTCCATCGAAATGCGGCTGCCGTGGCCGGGATTGGATCCCGCGACCTCGTGCTCAGCAGCCCAACGCCATAACCACTGAACAACCACGGCGGGTACCATTTTATTGAATGTCAACGAATGGCTGCAGATTTATAAATCACAGCCATGCTAATATAACCTTGGTGTAACGAAACAACTAGTGTTTCATCAGAAACTAAAAACTTCCAACGAAGCTCTTCAAAAGTAGTGAACGCTGAAAGGTAACTTATGAAACAATTATAAGAAATGTATAGCGCTGTAAAGTAGCAACTACCTAATTCTGCACCGTCATCCTTGAATTTCAGGCGATGAAAGCAGATGGAATTGCAAACAGTAATGCTTGCACACTGCTCAAGGAAGCCTTGGGAAGCACGCATGACTTATATTGCATAGGTCAAAGTGTGCGGCGACATGTCTGTAAGTTACTCTATTTATGTGCGCCCGGAATAACTTATAACTATCCATAATCGACTTTGTGTGTTGTAAGCGGTGATGAGTAGTGCCTCGAGGCTGCAGCATTGATTTATGTCGTGTTAAGGCGGCTGGTGCTCAGAGAAAGCCTGCCCATCGCCTAAGCTCTCTGCCTTGCCTGGAGTGGAAAAGCTTACTTCAGCTGTCACGTGAGGCTTTTGAAATGTATTGTGCATTTTCGTATCTTATATCGTATCTTATAACAGCTGTCATCCCATTGCTGTAGGCACTGAAGTTAAATATATTAACTGACAGCGGCGTTGAGCTGCAGTAGTTAGTGCATTGCTGTCCACTCAATGGGTTCAGGGTCTGAAAGTGTCGGAAAATGTTTTTCTCCATTACAAACAAGTGCTCTACAGGTCTCGCGAGCCTTTGATATATCGGAAAAAAAGCAGCACTTGAAGAGTGGGCGTTGTGTCTAATGGCGAACATCGAAATCCTGTCACGAAATCGCGGTGGCACGGTACGGTGGGAGCAGAGTATGTTATTTCAGAGATCGTCGGGATCGCAAAGTTCTGTGATTCTCATTGAAAGCGAAAGCCCAAAGACAGCATCACGTACAGTACATAAATTACATCTTTTGAAGCCAAATTATCATGGCGATGTTAAAATTTGAAAATTCAATTTTGGGGTGTTAGTGCCGAAACTACAAAATGTGATTATGATGCACGCCTTAATGATGAACTATGTATTAATTTGGACCACCTGGTGTTCTTTAGCTCGCGGCGATGTGACGCCGGTGTTTTTTGCAGAAGAATTGAAGGGCCAGGAGTTACCAAAAGCATCACAACGAACACGGGGCGATGATAAGCACCAAGTATTTCGTTTATTTTCCCTGTCAAACTCCACAAGCATTGAACTGAGTGTCTAGTGCTTTTCTTGTTATTTTCACCGCACTTACATATACCGTCTATCGAAAATAGTGGTCGCCACTTATTTGCTATTGTTTACATACCCTACGCCAGTACACAGAGCACGTCGTTCTTTTCGGCGTGACATCCATAACTTCTGTAACGGGGTGTTTACCCGTGTGGTTATTGGGACTATCACAAGCTTGATTGCATCGCTGCTTTTCTTCATTCGTACGTCTCAATACAGCACTCAGTAGTCAGGACAGAATGCGTAGATGAAGGGTCGACATCTAGCACGGTGTTGCGTTTGTTAAAGATTGATATTCGCGGGTAAATTGAAGAACCCTAGGTGGTCAAAATTAATGCGCAGCCCTCCGGTGTTCCACATAACCCACTCTGAAGTTTCGGGACGATAAACCCGATAATTCAAGTTAACTTAAAATGCATATAAAAAATTAGCCAAGTAGGTCAATTTGATGCATGGAAAGTCACACTACGTTACTCTGTTAGTTACTCGTAAACACCGAGCACGTGTTTACGGCTTTGCACGTGCTTCATAAATGCTGGTTCCTTGCGTGTTCGTTGCACTGTCGTTAGATGCGCAAGAATTGGTCATAGAGGAGAAACTTTACGAGGAATCCAGGCCTTAGCACCAGGAAAGAAAACGAAGGAGTATGATTTGATTAAGCAGCCTCACACATCAACATGGCTCACCGTATTGCTGCTGTGCGCCAGCTACATTTGATATTTTCTTTCAGAAGAAACATTCTGCTCCCTTACCACAGTAACTTGGTTCAAGATTGCACAGGGATGCGACCAAAGGTACAAATGAAGGCTAGACAGAGTGTCCTCGGCCAGGAAAAGAACCCGATCCCATAGAGGGGTTGCAACTTCCGCTTTCTCAACGTGATTTGATCACCAGCGACAGATGGTCGCCGCCTTGAGCCCGCCGACTATCCCCGCCGCGACTCGTGGGAGGGTTGGATCTTCTCCCTCCGTGTCGACGAAACTGATCACCAAGCCGGTTACAAAACTCGCGGCCAGCTCGACGCTGCCAACTCCCCAGGGCGCGAGAAAGGATCAGCGGAAGATCAACCGCTGAGGAACGCTGCCTTTGGTGAAGCAGTGAAAAGAAACAGAACATAGCGCTAAGAGACGAAAGCAAGACAAACACGACAGACGGCAGGGGGTGCCGAAGGCTCGCAGGCCAGATAAGCCTCGTGGAGTGGCGAGAAGATTTGCGCAGTGGTAAGTGGTGGCGCGGGAAGTCGATCAACGCTACACTGGTCTCGAGATAACGCTCCGCGGTGGCGTAACCCGTCGGGCTGCGCCGCGGTGGCGGCCACCGGTAGGCGCTTGCCCTGCTGTGCGGCGTCAGATAAGCGGCGCGCGCTGGAGCGCGCGTGCTTTGCGGCCGCCCGATCCTGTTCGTGGCACGGCGCGAGGCTCTTCGCGAAGAGGACGCAGGCAGCTGCTGACAGCACCGACCGCTGTCCCGCCGATAGGCTCACCGAATACCACCGCGCAGACGTGTGGCCTACGGCTTTTTTTTTTTTTTTCCTTTCGGGTGACTTTCTGTCAAACACGTGGATCCCCCATTATTTTGTAGGATGCTTTTTTTTTTTCAACTTCTTCCCAATTTTTCACAGTTTCTTCCGTTTTGGGGTTCGTTCGTTTGTTTTTGTTTACGTTTCCTCACTGATTTTACTCCTCTCCCTCCTAGCTTCGCTCGTCTTTCGAACAACTCTCGCTGTTGTGTTGAGTGGTGTGAACGTTGAATCTACTTTTACGCAGGTTTCCTGTTGCACGCATTAAAAAAAGAGAACGTATTCTATGCGAACGTACTCCATCTGCTCAAACTTGATCGAGCTCCTAGCCCTGGCTTTGATTTTCACGGTAAGGCGTGAGCGTTCGGTTAACGTTACACAAAACACAAATGAACCCCACAGTTAAAAGAAAACTCTATCGATTCTTCCTTCTGTGTTCACCATAACCAAACATATTTCACTGCGTTGTATAAAATAGCACATATGGCCATTCCATGTTTAGGGGAACGTTATTCGTTAAACGCATTATGTTTAAAAGTCGGCTCGAAGAAACCACAAACCTGCGATGTATTAATGGCTGTACAGATTTGTTTCTTTATATGACTATGAGAAATACCCCTTGTATTTGCGTGTTTTCTATAAGCTAATTCTGCGAACGAAAATATTATGCCAAAATCTAAACGTTGAAGAGTCGTGTGGCGCAGATACAGCTGAGCTTCTTCGCCGTACGCTTTGTTCGTGAGTGCCTCTTACAAATAAAAATGTGTCCTTCAATCAGCCTCTGGAAACGTGTCCTTGTTGCTGTATCATGCTAGTTAGAACCTCCGACCGCAGCAGCAGACTGTCACAAATAGTTGGTGATGGCAAAGGTCACATTTTGTTGCAAGTGCAGTAATGAAGCCGGAGAGGCCCTTTAAAACTGTCTTAGATATCGTCCCGTGGTAGTGACGGTGATGAAAGCGGCGAAACAGTGAGTGATGAAACTAGCGTTTTATTGGGCGAACCTGTACCCTCAAAAATAGGCTGCACTCAAGGAACAACGACAGCTGCGAACACAGTCGACGATAGTCGGAAATCTCATCTGCCGGTCGAGCGCGTCGGTTTTTGTACACGAGTCATCGAAGGTTCCAGAGTAATCGGTTTTGTCCGCGTGTCTTCCAGAAAGTTATTCAGAATTCGCGTCGCACATGTAATCAGATTACTCACGCTTCGGTGACAACAGAACCATCGATAACATTCGAGAAACTTCTGATACATGCGGGCGCGTCCCGCGCTGAGCGATAACATTTGCGCTCAAAAGCACTCACCCGAAAAAGACAAACAAGTCCACCTGTCAATATAGATACAACATACCTGGAATTTCAGATATTTCTGGCACAGATACATTATGCAGACTCGCAATTTGCATTTGATACAGATACTCGCTTTTGTTTCTTACATCCTCCGATATATTTATCCACACCCCATTGTAGGTACATTGCCGGGGCCGCAGGAACCTACCATTGCCACAAAAGAATTGAACGCTGATCATACATCGTTACTTTTTTTTATTTTACAAGTGACAGCGATAAGTGACAATTAGGAGCGCAACAACAAGACAATGTCAGTGCTCCAAGATACTTATACAATACCAGCAATGTGAATTCAGCAGATCTAACAGAAACGAAGTCAAATTCTTCATAAGTATATTTTTGCACTGTATATTCTGACAGTCATAGTGCAGATATGATTTGCATTACGCCACCGTCATTTCGCGCCAAAGGACATAGACGCAGTCATAGCGAATAAATTATTTACTGGTTGCAGTATGTGCGCCATAACTTTAAGAATTCGAGGTCCATTCTGCGTGCGTCTCTTGGACTATGGACGCGGTCGCCCTAACGAAGCAGACGATGAACTGACCTCTTTGTTCTAGTTTTCAGCTACACTGGTCAGCGCTGCAATTGCTTTTGTAAATATTGTTACAAGCCACCTCCCTTGACTAACCAAGAAAATGACGATGGCCGGGACGTTGCGCGTGTTCAGCCATCTTGGCCATGCCTGTAGATAGCCTCTGCTTATAAACCGTGCTTCGCTTTCACCTATTTGACGCCCCGTCACAATATATATTGTAAATAGTCCGCAGTATAATTACTCCTTCATTGACGTAACAATATTCTTAGAGTAAATATAATAGGTAATGTGTATGGTACGAATAAAACTATTCCCAAGGTTCTGAGATACACCACGACACAGGCATTTACATTAGGCGGATACACATAGACACCAGTTACAGCGAGACGCCTTCACACATCTGAGCAACAGTGCCTGAACACATAACACATCACGAGCAACCGGTAATTAACAAGGGACACACTTCTGTAGCTTTCAGAGGCCGAGAACGCAGAAGAGATGCTGCACATCAAGCACCGATGCTACACTAACATATGAGAAACCTTAACCCATAGAATGACGCTGTCACTTGAAAAAAATCTGCACCCACGCTGCTGACTTCACGCTATCAGCAGCTTTCGCTAACAGCACGAGAGGGCCTAGCGTCATAACTGACGCAATCGCCAATTCGTCAAAGATTTTCGAATGAAATACCCTTGATGTTTCGTTATGACTCGTAACTACGCACGTCTGAACCACTATTGCGTTTTTCCTCTTCGCTAGATCACAACACACTAGCTTAAATATCACATATTGAGAGAGGAACTGCCCACAGTTACACGGCGCATCCTGTGCCTGGTCTGCATATCTACTCTGGAGGAGTGATTGATAGACTGCCTAAAATCGCAAGTTAAGCACAAATTTAGGATTGAAGAATTAAGCGCAATTCGGAAATTGCTCCTCACAGTTATTCTTCAAATTCTGCCCAACAATCGTCACAGTATGTACATGAAAACGCACAAGTGCTGTCGGATTGTGCGTACCAAAAGCAGCAGTAAGTTGTCATTAATTTTGCGGGCTCGAACGCTTGTTAAAGTGTCGATTACCTCATTATTCACTATTGTATATTTAGTCAAGTGTTGTAACAAATTAGAACTGCCACAAAAAGCAGTTAGGTGATGCATCAGTCTGAAAGATAACGAACCCAGTAAACACACATAGGAATATAAGGTGCAAGGATAGAAATTCGGCCCTGTTGGTACGACGTACTGCAAGCGAAGCTCAAGAAACAAGGGCAGAAGAAGGGTACACAACACATGCGCTCTGTTGCGCATGTGTTTTACGCTTCTACTATCGCTGTTTTTTGCGCTCCGCTTGCGTTAAGTGCAAGGTGGACTTCCACCCGGTGTCTTCTAGTAAGAGTGCTTGCTCGTAGAGGGATGAGCTTCGACGACGATGCGTTGACTAAAGCCTGGTATTACTATCAAGTAAACTACATATCTAATGATGCATCAACGACACCTGCGACGGCTGAAAATTACGCCGGCGTATACGAATAGACGTACCCCCTTAGTCTTTTGCTAGGTTTTCTGTTAGGGAAAGATGTCATCTTGCAGTACTGCTGACGGGCGTCCACTGAGCCCGCAGATTATGAACTGCAAGACGACCGGTCGAAGTTCCTCGCGCGAAGCTTCGCAATGCTTATAATCATTAGTGTAGCAGCTGCATCCGATGTCCTTCTTCTGCAAGGTCTCCCTCAGCTCTTACAATTCGATGTACGATGTACAGCAATCGGATATCGTTAGCCGAAACTTTTCAAACTTCTCCAGTGTGGGTTCCTTGGTTATCAGCACCCTAATTCCACAAATGATGTCCCGATTCCCCTACTTTCTCAAGGGCCGCCGGGTGCATTGCGCCATGATCGAGCGACAAGCTGCTACGTGGTTGGCTTTCTATGAATTACCCACGGACAGAGGTACTTTTGGAAGCTGCCGCAGTTGGCAGTGGACAACCGATCTCCCTGCAAGTAGCCATGATCTAAGCTACAGCCAGCCACATAGCTTCGTCTGAAGCCCTAACGAGAAACCGGTCTACAAAGATGTTAGCGAAATCGATGTCTTCAAAGCCTCAATACACTGCGGTTGATGAAGCATGTACTGTTACAGCCAGAACTTGCTTCTTTTACGCTGGCAGACTGGTACATTTACAACGTAGTGCCCTTGAATGTAGATTATGCAGATTAATCTGCATTCAAATCTTCAAAAAATTAATTCAGAATCAATTCAAAAATTTATCTGCAGAAAACTAAAGTAATGTTTAACAGTCTCGGAAGAGAACAGCAGTTTACAATAGGTAGCGAGGCACTGGAAGTGGTAAGAGAATACATCTACTTAGGACAGGTAGTGACCGCGGATCCGGATCATGAGACTGAAATAATCAGAAGAATAAGAGTGGGCTGGGGTGCGTTTGGCAGGCATTCTCAGATCATGAACAGCAGGTTGCCATTATCCCTCAAGAGAAAAGCGTATAACAGCTGTGTCTTACCAGTACTAACGTACGGGGCAGAAACCTGGAGGCTTAAGAAAAGGGTTCTACTTAAATTCAGGACGACGCAACGAGCTATGGAAAGAAGAATGATAGGTGTAACGTTAAGGGATAAGAAAAGAGCAGATTTGGTGAGAGAACAAACGCGAGTTAGTGACATCTTAGTTGGAATCAAGAAAAGGAAATGGGCATGGGCAGGATATGTAATGAGGAGGGAAGATAACCGATGGTCATTAAGGGTTACGTACTGGATCCCAAGGGAAGGGAAGCGTAGCAGGGGGCGGCACAAAGTTAGGTGGGTGGATGAGATTAAGAAATTTGCAGGGACAACATGACCACAATTAGTACATCACCGGGGTAGTTGAAGAAGTATGGGAGAGGCCGTTGCCCTACAGTGGGCGTAACCAGGCTGATGATGATGATGTCTTTGAATGTATCAATAATACAGCTCGCGTATGTGAAGCCAATTATGACATTAAGCATATATGCTTATGACGTCCACTCTCACTATAGGCCCACCGAAGCTGTACGTCTTCGTTAAAATGCGTAAGTATGGCAAGTGCTTCCTAATTGGAGTCGTGGTAGAGTAAGGGAGCATTTGTACAACCGGATGAATATTGACATGTTTCAGTATAAATGCTGGGACCTTTGGACACAATCAGCTCTCCGTAGCCAAAGATGTTCTGCTATTTTTCGCTCTCTTATTCCTCAAACCGATATATTCAAGTTCCTTGGGGACGAAACTGTCATCGTCACCTACTGCCGCCGCCTTCAACACCTCTTGCCATCAGAGATGAAAAGCAATAAACGCTTTACGCTTACAAGATAGCAACACTTTGTATACAAAGTATTCATAGGCAGTTATGCAAATGTGAACATTGGATCTGACGAACAAAGCTCGGCAGACAAGAAAGTGCAGAGCACCACTCTTATACTGTGGAGGGCACTCGCGAGTGATCGGAAGCTCTTTTTCAAAACATCAGTTGCTCCTCCAAAGGCACCTCTCAGCGTATTACAACGGTCCAGTGACCTGATTGGTTAAACTCGATCTGGCACGCACAAGATCTCTTATCTCCCTGCACATTGTCCAGAACACTGTCAGAAAAAGAAAGGGACAGAAAAGACGGCTCGCCTAAAATGTTTCCATTCGCGTGATGCCATTCTCGCCACTATTGGGACGAATTAGCATATTAACAAGGATTGTGAGAACTCGCAACTCTTCCACTACGCTGGCCACGCCGTTGCCCGAAATGTACACAGGCAAAGTGGCAACAGCCAATGGGAAATGCGCGGAGTGTAGGGGCGCATCAACGTAGTCGGCGTCCCAGTGACGCATCACGCCCATTGACTCGTACGGTGTGACAGATGACCGCGCTTCGTTTCGGCAGAGTTCGTTTCCGCTAAACCTTGAAAATCGTGTATCGGCGAGATGAGAGGCGTCATTTATTTTCGCCGCCCCCGCAGGTGGGCAGCCTTCAACCTTCGGCCTCCATGCGCCACCCTTTTCAGAAGCCATGCTGCTTTGTCTCGAATCGTTGTACTGGCTGGACACCATCATCAATTTGTTTCGGCGATACTCGAGCAGCATTCGGCGACTGCCCCCGCAGAGCGGCTTCAAGTACTACAGCGAAACTTCTACTTTTCTTTAGGGCATTTTAAACGTGTTAACATTAAAGCACGCCCATTTGCGCCACACAGAATAATTTAATACTTCACGTGTGTATATAAAGCATGGAAAAAGTGCGCTCAGTTTTGTTCCGCCTTACTTCAACAGAATGAGACAGCTGGCTAGAGCGGTTCATAAGGTTATGTGTTCTAGAAGACGAATGAAGCACATGCCCTTGTCCTCATACGGGTTTTGATGCCCGCAATTCTGTTTTACTGTGTTTACAATAGCTTTACTCGTCATACTCTGTTAATCACGCCTTCTTTATTTGCTTACGTAATGCTTTGTTCGCTGTTGATTTAGCTATGGTTAAGCATTTAGCATTTCGGGCTTTTCATGGCGTCTGTACTTTGGAGTTTAGTGTTTTAGCATTGTATAAGTTTCAAGCACAATGTACTCTGATATTAATGTTCTGAGTACAGCATCAGTTCTACATTACTCAGTCGGCCGCCCAGCCACGCTCACAAGCACCTGTGCTTAAGCGCCCCACACAAATTGTATGGGAAGGCCGAAAATGGAGTGGTGAACATTCAACAGGGTCTGAAGCGAGGATGTCATCTGTCTCCATTGTTGTTCCCGCTTTATGTTAAGGGCATAGAATGACGACTGGAAAACAGAGAATTAGGGTTTGATTTCTCCTACATGCGTAATGAACAAATGGTGCAACAGAAGGTCACCAGACTGATCTATGCGGACGACATCGTACTACTAGCGGACAATAAAAGAGATTTACAGACACTTGTGAATATCTGTGGCAACAGAGCGACAAATCCAGGCATTTAGTTCAGCACAGAGATATAGGGAATTTCGATCATTAATGAAGAGACGAGCAATTACGTGTTGCCGATTCAAGAGCAAGTCATACCCTTAGTCAAGCAATATAAACACCCTGGCGTATATATAAACTAAGGAAAGACACACTGAAGAAGCCAATCTGAAAATAATGGGCAAGTAGAATGCAGCAATTATAAAACATAGAACCCCCTGGGGCCACAATAAATATGAGGTGGTGCATGAAATCTGGAAAGGCGTAATGGTGCCAGCGCTAACGTTCGCAAATCTCATTCTGTGCTTAAAATCGAACATCTTGTTGGGGTTTTAAGCGAGTGTAAGGTCGGCAGGCCGGTTGGCTTTGGGAGCCCATAATAAAACCACAAATTAGACAATGCAGGGTGACATGAGTTGGGCCTTTTTTGAAGTCAGAGAAGCGCAGAGCAAAATTAGTTTTGAAGAAAGATTCAGGAACATGGATCAAAATAAATGGGTGGCTAAAGTGCACAAGTATCTGTGCCCGAAAAACGTGGACACAGAACAGAGGAAGGGGTCAAGAAAGTTGGCAACCAAGTACAGGATAATTGAAACTGTAAATAGACAACCAGGAGTCATCAGAAAGAAAGGTAGCCAAACAGAGACAGTTAATTGGATGCAAAGAATGGAAATAGATATGCCATGGATATTTACAAGAATGCGAAGAAAGAAATTAGAAGGGAAAATCTCTACGATAGAACACATGACATTGCCTTGCTATATGATGCTCGAGCTGGATGCCTAAGGACAAGAACATACCGCAGCAAACATTCACAACAAGATGAGACATGTGTATGCTGCAGAAAAAAAAAATTCCGCAGACCACTCAGTACATCCTTATGAATGCGAAGGGATTCACCCAGTGAGACCCGTAAGTAACGTACCCTTTCCAGAAGCACTGGGACTTAAAGTGGACGGAAGCATCAACCGGTCAGCAGCCGAGATAAACATGAGAAGTTTAGAGTATAGGTGAGAAAAAAGAAGGGCAGAGATTGATACGACTGGATCCGTTGCATGCATAGGTAGCGATGCAAAGTAGATGGAGAAGTCTTGTGGAATAGAAAAAAAAATATTGTGAGGCATATTGTCACTAGAAGTGACGTATGAAGAACACAGTAGAATACTGTGAAAGACGAAACTCACTTTTACTGGGCGAACCTGTGCCCGCAAAAACAGGCTACACTTAAAGGACGGCGACAACGGCGAACACAGTCGGCGATCGTCAAAATCTGATCAACGGGTCAAGCGCGTCGACTTTTATACATCAATCGTCGAATGTTCCAGACTAATCGCAGGGACCCAAGTGTCTTCCACAAAGTTCTGCACTATTCGGGTCGCGCATACATGCAATCAGATTACACAAGGTTCGGTGACAGCGGATGGAACCATCGATAACATTCCAGAAACTTCCTATACATGCAGGCGCGTCCTGCGCTGCGTGATAACATTTGTTAAGCGGTGAAATGTGGTCACCCGAGAAAGATAAACATGTACACTTGTCAATATACAAAAACGTAATAATAAAAATTATGCATATCCCACGCACTGTGGTAATCGATGTAAGTGAAGCTTTCCGTGCTGGGTGCTTTGATTGACGATAATAAGCGGTGATACTGACGGCTAAAGCTTAATTTCTTCAACGTTTAGGCTAACACGAGAGTTGTGAGTTGATGTTAAATGTTACCTTGCGTGCACCACTGCTGTTTGTCTGCGTGGTACACAGAACACACAGGGAGAGGTGTTTGCTTGAGGTGTTGTTGTAACCTCTGAGAGGATTTAACGTTGTCATTGCCTCACATGGCACATCGCATTGTCGCAAAAGTATTAAACTTGAATTGGATTATGGGGCTGTACGTGCCAAAACCACACTCGGATTATGAGGCAAGCCGCAGTCGCGGACTCCGGATTAATTTTGACACCGTGATGTTCTTTAACGCGTCTCAAAACCCAAGCGCATGTGCGTTTTCTATTTCGCCCCCGTCGAAATGCGGCTGCCACGATTGGGATCAAATCCGTGACGTCTAGCAATGCCGTAGCCGCAAAGCTAACGCGGCGGGCACAGAAGTGTTGATTTGACGGTCGACCGCTTCCGTAGTGTCTCCTGGACCCTGCGGTGCGCTTTAATTAATGCAACTCTGCTTCTGTACGCCCTGTGTAAGTTGCCCGCTTGACATATTTGCATGGCGTTTATTTTTCCGAAATAGCAGCAACGCACTGTACCATACCTTGAACTTAAGCTTATGCTGTTTCCCCGCAACCGCTGTCGTATAGTAGTGGGGTTTCGTTGCCTTCTCACGTCACCTCCCCCCTCTCTTATATGGGAACTGCCTCTTCACCCTCCCCATCGTCTCCTCTTCTCCTCTCTACAGTTCTATCTACGTCTCCTCTGGCCTCGCAGGTTAGTAGAAAGGGAAGCGCTGCATTTTTTACAATGCTTCTGAGGGGAGTCACGGATAATTACAGCTGTCAAGTGGCGAATGTGGCGACGACCAGGGAGCTCCAGAGGGCATTGTGGACATTCGACGCGATCCCCTAAGGGAACCTCAGTATAGCAGCGCCGTCAATAACAGAAAAAGGAGGAAAACAAGAAACAGAGCTCGCCATGCAATAGGCTACACAAACATGCAGGGCGGCAGAAGAAAGGAAAAGTGGGCAGAGATTGAGGAGCAGTTAAATAGAGAACAAATAGGGGTGTATGCGGTTACAGAAACGCAACTTAGAGACTCGGAAGAGCCAGCAGTGATTGTGAATTATGTTTGGGAAGGGTGTAACAGAACTAAGTCGGAAAGAAAAGGAGCGGGGTCGGAATGCTCATCCATCAGGGAGCCAAATGGAAAAGAGTAAATTCAAAATGTCAAGAGCATCTTTGGCTATCAGGTACAATGAGTGGGGAAAAAAAACATGGCTGGGCGTTACGTATTTGTGGACCGGAAATAATTGCACAGAGAAGAATAAAGAGTTAGTGGAATGCATAAGTGCTGATATTAAGGGTTTAGGGAATGATGCTGAAATTATCCTAATAGGTGACATGAATGCTCACATACAGGATTTAGATGACTATACCGACAAAAGCGGGAAGTCAATGCTAGACCTCTGTGAGCAACATAACCTCGTTATCGTGAACACAGCGCCTAAGCGTGACGGGCAGATCACGTGGAAAGTGGAAAACCGGCAATCAACCATTGATTACTCTCATATGACCGCAGGAATTCATGATAAGTTGAGAGAAATGGTCATTGATGAGGAAGGGTATAGCAGCATAGGGAGTGAGCAGAAACGCACCATTTTGAAAATGGGATATGTAGTTGGGAAAGAGAGCAAGGAGTGCAAAATGGCCAGCCCAAATTTGAACGCTGAACAAATCACAAATATAGTCACTAGAGTCGAGGAAGAACTTGGCAAATGGGCAAGTAAAGAGCGGGAATATAGTGAGCTTCTAAGTGTAATAATGACAGAAATACGGAAAGAAAAACATGTTCGTTGTAAAGGAAAAAAAGAAACCGAAAAGCTGGTGGAACAGGGAGATAGGAGAAGCGATCGCCGTACGACAGAAAGCATCCCGAGAGCAGAGGCAGGCAAAGAAGGCGCAGTGGCCGCAGGATGAAGTAGCCAGTAAATGGGAGATATACCGGGAGAAAAAGTATAGGGTTCAAATACTGGTGCAAGCAAAGACAAAAGGTGAAAGTGAACGTTGGTTGTCAGAAATACGTGAGGAAAAGAAGGCCGCACCTAGAATATTTTGGAACCATATAAAATTATTAGGCAGGAAGTCAATAACAATACAACATATCCTAGACGAAGATGGAAACAAAGTGGAAGGGGAAGCGGCAATAAATTACATCCGAAAAATAACAGCTGAATCTTTCTAAGGCAATAACGAGGTTGTATTTCAAGAAAAAAAAAGAGCATGAAAGAGACCCAGGTGGAAAAGGAGCTGGTGCTGACAAATTTCAACTGGAAGAAAGCCGAAGAGAAAATTGTTAAGCGCACAGTCACAGGGCTAGACGAGGTTCCCGTTAGGCTGATTAATGAACTAGGGCCAAAAAGTAAGGAAGCTCTGGTGAAAGCAGTGTAAAATACTTTAAAAGATAGACGAATACCAGACAGTTGGCGACAAAGTAGAATGAATTTAATATAAAAAGGTAAGAGGGAGAAAGACAGAATTCACTCGTATAGACCGTTGACCATTACATCGGTAATATACAGACTAGCAGTGCAGGCAATCAAATTAAAGCTTCAAGCATGGACAGAGAATAATGACATTTTGGCAGAACTTCAGAATGGCTTCAGAATAGGTAGGCGTTTGGATGATAAATTATTTGTTCTTACTCAGTGTATTTAAATATCAAAAGTAGAAAGCAGACAATTATATGTGGCCTTTTTAGACATTACAAGAGCCTATGGCAACGTAGACTGCAACCTTTTGTTGGATATTCTGGAAGGGGAAGGCTTAGGTGACGATTGTCTACAGCTTTTGAGAGAGATTTACCTATAAAATACCGTTTGCGTTGAACGAAAAGGGATGAGCAGCAAGGAGAAAGTTGATATCAACAAGGGACTGAGGCAGGGTGCCCTTTATCCAAATTGCTGTTTATGATGTACATGGTGAAGATGGAGAGGGCGCTAGAAGGAAGTAATATCGGGTTTAATCTCTCATACATACAGGCAGTTACAGTAGTAGATCAGCAGCTTCCAAGTTTATTTTATGCGGACGACATTGTGCTGCTAGCTAACAAGCAAAGTGATTTGCAACGTTTGGATAATATCTGTGCACAGGAAGGCAACAATTTAGGTATCAAATTTAGTGTTAGAAAATCAAGTGTTATGGTATTCGATGAAAACAGTGAACAGACAGTGGCGATACAGGGCCAGGAAATACCTCGCATAAGAGAATATAAATACCTTGGTATATGGATAAACGAAGGAAATAGATATATGGAAGCACATGAAAATACAATAACAGTGAAGGGAAAGAGAAATGCAGCCAGAATGAAGCACGGAGCGCTGTGGGGATACAATAGGTACGAAGTGTGCCGGTGTATGTGGAAAGGTGTAATGGTTCCAGGACTTACTTTTGGAAATGCGGTTGTTTGCTTTAAATCAGGGGTAAAATCTGGACTCGATCGGAACCAAAGGTCAGTGGGACGCCTCGCATTGGGCGCTCACGGGAAGACTACAAATGAAGCTGTGCAGGGTGATATGGGCTGGACTAGTTTTGAAGTGAGGCAAGCTCGCAGTAAAATTGATTATGAAGAACGACTGAGGAATATGGAAGAAAGTGAATGGCCTGGGAGAGTGTTGAGGTATCTGTACAAGAAAAACATTGATTCACAGTAGAGGAAAAGTACTAGAAAGCTTACCAGCAAGTATGTAACACAGCAACAAAGAACGCCAAGCGGAAAGTCAGAGAGGCTGAATTAATCTCATGGGTGGCGACAATGGAAAAGAAACCTGCTATGAGTAGCTACTTAAGAGGAAAAAACGAAATCAGGAAAGAAACAATTTACGATAACTCGAAGGAAAGCTCATTACTTTTCGAAGCGAGATCGGGATGCCTTAGAACACGCACCTATAAAGCGAGACATAAGAAGGAAGAAGAAGCATGTGTTTGCTGCGGTGAAGCTAGAGAAACGATGGAGCATGTTTTATTAGAATGTGAAGACGTCTGCCCAGCGGTCGATTTAGGCACCACATTGGCCTCCTTGAAGCTCTTGGGTTCGGCGAGAGCAGGGGAAAAGTAAACATGTCCGCAATAGAGATTTGTAAGAGGCGATTGGAAGATTGGTGGAGGAAAAGTAGGGAAATGACAAAAAATGGAGACGTACAAAAGCAAAGTTCGCAATAGGGGATCAGAAAATTTGGTTGTGGGAGTTCACAGTGTTTTTTTTTCCTTTTTTAACCTAGGTAGGACAAAGCAGTATAATAGCAAGAGCTTGGTGGCGCATCCCACCGACCCGTTCCAAAGGGACGCTCATAACATACATACATACATACATACATACATACATACATACACACACACACACATACATACATACATACATACATACATACATACATACATATATATATATATATATATATATATATAAATATATATATATATATATATATATATATATATATATATATATATATATATATATATATATATATATATACATACAGTGTCAATACACTGATTCAATGCTAATCGCATCCATCCATCCATCCATCCATCGATCCAGCGGTGGGGTGAAAACGAGTTTCTCCCGTCGCGTTTACTCGCGCCTGTGACATATATATATGCGCTGAGCCAGCCCCCGACGTGGTATGCGCGACAGCAGCCCACAGCAGCAGCAGTAGTGGGAAAGTCGAAGGAAGAAGCAAAGAAAGCTTCGCTTTAAAAGCATGTATAACATAGCTGATTAACTCAAGTAGGCTGGGTGACTATTTGTCACCGTCCCGTTTTAAGAGTGACGCCAATAAATCATCATCATCATCATGGCGCGGCGCGATAGAGGAGTCCGGCTGTATACACGCATCAAACATGACGCGTTTTGTCGTTCGCAATACGGTGTGTCAATACACTGATTCAATGCTAATCGCATTAACGTCGACATTCACCGTAAGATGAGTTCTGGTGGACTTCTTTTTATTTTTTAGTTTGAAGTTTTTCCAGCACATTAAAATGATGGATAACGAGTGTGCGAAGCCCAAGTGCAGGCGTCTGCAATTTCAGCGTCCATTCAAAACTGTAAGCACAGCCGAAGTCAGAGGGGCTACATCAATGCGCCTCACTAAAGCCCGCTTTGCAGCACCTCCCTCATTTGCCCTTTACAAATGTCCAGCGAGTCTACAACGACGCAAAGCAATAACCTTGTCAGGCGCTGATGAGAAGTTGCAACTCTCAAAAGCCCGCTGCATTGAACGCACCTGCACTTCTGAGGCACAATATTCGAAGCTATGTAAATTAAACGTCTAATTTTTTACGTGTTTGGGACCGTAAATCCGGAAGCCAAACATAGAGGCTTATAAAAGGGGTGCAAAGATGAGCGCGGTCATTCTGTATACACAAAATCTTTCTCAGAGTTGGTGTTAGTGCATCTTTGGAACGAAAAAAAAAAAAGAAAAAGAAGTAAAATGAGGCGGTGATACAGAGATGCGACACAAAACAGCGCTGGAGGCAAGATGCACAGGAATAGTTGGATTCAGATTAAACCGAACGGGTCATGCGCTTCCGTGGACGTTTCGCTTCATCAGTGCTTGTTTTTTCTTTTTCGTTCCTTTTTTTTCACAATCCCGACAGTTGTAGATGCATGCTCTTAAACTGCCGGATAGTTTCTTTCAGTGCATGGGTAGGATGGGGGATGTTCTTTCTTATTATTTCGGCGCAAAACACCAACAGCCACCGGCGTTGAGCACGACTGTTTCGAGAGCGAGCTCGTGGCAGCACCGAGACTGGGAATGCTTCAGTGCCATAATTCACTCGCCGCAGCATCAGAGAACTGAGCTTAGGTCATCTGACAGGCGTTGAGATTCTGCAGAGCAAGAGAGAAAGAGATAAAGCTCTTTATTCAAAATTCAGAGTGTTTAGCCAGCGTATTTTCACCTACATGTTACTTTGCAGGGAATTGGACTAAGGATGCAGAACAAGAGAATCCTTACCGTAGATACTTACACAATTAAGAAAATACATTGACGGTGGATTAATTTCTAAATAGCAACCAAACGAGAAAAGTCTATAACATACCCCCACAGAACAGCAGGTAAAGTCTGATGAAGCTCGAGAAACAGCTGCAACGCATTGTTTTCTCAGCAGCGATAACAAAAAAATATTGATGTTGTGTAGTGAAAAGAGGATCACAGGGAGGTCCGTGCATCGTTGCAGTTTGCAACAGAGAGCGTGTTTGGTCGGTGTTGCATTACCAGTCGTGGCCATACATAGCTATCCTTGACCAATAGATGCGTCCCATTAGTCACTCGGAGTACGCGGTGCGAGTATCAGTATCGAGGAGAAACATACAGATATATAACGAGCGCATTTATGCGTGGTTTTGTTGTTGTTGCTGTGTCGAATTTTTTGGTACAGAGGCTAACAAAGGTAATCTTGCGCTAAACTGAGTATTGTCTTCATATTACTTGTTGCAAAGAACGTGCGCCGATTGTTATTATATGGAAATTCAGCGCAGCCATCAGAGAAGTACTATACCAGCCGATACATTACGGCTACATAAGATCACCTATATAAGGAGCGCCACAGCGGCGCAAGGCTGATATCTCCGATGTTCATGGCGTGGTAAGATAGTCTCGATGTCAAAAGCCGTCACTTGAAGGTCACGGATGCCGGACAGCGTGGAACGAGCTTATCGTACGGCATGCAGCGTACGCGGGCAGTACGCGTCCCGATAAAGACGCGGATAACATGGCGACGCTGTGGCCACGGCCCGGGTCGCCATCTTGAGGATGCAATTCATTGGTTCCATGCACTTTTCACGTGGGAAGCCTGTAGAAATAAAGCAGAAAATCTCGCCTGAAGCCACTGAGGAACCGTTAGGTAAATGTAATAGCCATCGCCGTTAACTCTTTAGGCGCTGATGTCGTCAGTTAATTCCTTTATGGCAAATCTGAGACAGCGCCAAAGAAACTTAAATGAAACTTTAAAAAATTAACTTTAGAGCATAAGCCTTGTAAAGGCTCAATATAACGGTCAGAAACTGCTGCTGGAAGTATCAAAGAGGTGCAGCGTCAAACTTCCTTTAGGTCAAAATTGATTAGGTTAGTTTGCAGTGACACTGTATTAAGCAGTGGCCCACATACAGAAATGAAATGCATAACCGTTTTGAAAGATCAAGATCACAGGAGAACTTCCTTTCTTTCTTTCTTTCTTTCTTTCTTTCTTTCTTTCTTTCTTTCTTTCTTTCTTTCTTTCTTTCTTTCTGTATTTATGTATTTATTTCTCTTTTTCTTTCTTTGTTTCGGTTTTGATGGAAGCAGCACTCAGCAGCTGTAAGCATGTGACTGGTCAGCGGTTCGAAGCAGCCATGAATATATTTTTCTTCCAGGTTTTACTTCATGCACTCTTTGCTATTTTCGTATATATGTTTCCGCTTCGTCGAATTCAGATCACATGACTTTTACGCTGCAGGGAGTTTAAAAGATTTTCGTGCTGCCCGTTCATGTGCAGAGTTTGGCGTCCGTTCAAAGAAAACAACCAATACACGCGAGAGCGCAACTGATTCGCGTGACGATACAGGCTGAGAGTCCTGCCAGCAACGCTACCTGACAATAATATAACCGTCCATAATATGCACTGCAAGGCAGAGGAGTGTCTACGGCTCGCTTCGTTCAGAACGGTATATCCCAACGATTGGCACGCAGCACCTCAGAGGAAGCACCAGTAAGCGCGCGCATAGCGCGCTCATCGCAGCTGAAGAACGCTGCCCTCTCTCCACTACAGAGCCGAGTAAGCGGAACGTGAGGGCGCGTCCACTTGGCTTCCTGGGCGTTTTGCAGCCAAGCTGACTGCGTGCCGTTCTCTGCAGCAGCCCAAGTGCGTGAAATGTGAGCGGAGCGGAACGACGCTCCGCTAAAACTGTCTAATGACAGACATACGAAACCATTGTAGCATCACGTGGCATTGACGTTGTTCTCACTGGAGTGACGCAGTCTCAGCTTAATTCTTATTTCGATGCAGTGCCTATCACCAGATGCCGCGTTTTGTCTGAGTTGCCAGGTAAAGCCAATAGTTGCGTTTGGCAGCAGCACTTGCGGCTGGAGGAATGCGGGCGCAAACGAGTTTCCTTACCTTTGCAGACCATCAAACGTTCACCCAACCATTCACCCAAGCGGCGTCACGTACCCGTCCTGCCTGCACCGCTGGAGCGCGCGTTTCTGAACTGTTCAACGAAGCTGGTCTATCCGTGGCTACTGCGCGTGCGTGACCAACGTCACCTGCGGACCATCGCCTTGAGATAGTCTGCTCACAGGGCTTCAAAAAGGGGTGCTGGCGTCTGTCCGGTTTCATTTGGCAGCAGCACTTGCGGCTGGAGGAATGCGGGCGCAAACGAGTTTCCTTACCTTTGCAGGCTGGTGGTGTTTTTTTTATTTTTTTTTTTTTGCCGCAACTGCTGCTGCCAGTGTTTTGACCTGTCTCAGTGATACCTTGTATCTCTTACGATGCCAACTGTTGCTGAACTAGGTAAGAGAATTCAGCTGCTTGAGGCCTGGTCTGAAGGCAAACTCGAAGAAGTAGTCGAAAAACTGGTTGAAAAAACGAAACAGAGGATTTCATGAACTCAGCCTGAAATTCGTGCAATGAAGGCCGAAATCAGCAGCCTGGTCTCAAGTGTCGAAATGCTGAATTCTCTTGTCGAGAAAGTGAAGACAGAGAATGAGCGCCTAAGAACTGTTAATGAAACTCTGCAATCACAGAATGAAACCTTAACAGCAAAAGTGTCGGAACTTGAGCAGTACTCTAGGTTAAACAACGTTGAATTGAAGAACATCCCGTGTACACAGGGAGAGGACTGCGCGGCAATTATAAAAGCTGTAGGGGCAAAAATTGATTGTCCCATCACGGATAGTGACACTGATGTCGTTCATCGAGTTCCAGGGAAGGTTGGAACAGCTGAGAAAAATGTAACTGTCCGCTTCTGCTCACGAGCTAAGAAGCAAGATTTCGTCGCTAAGGCACGAAAGGCTAGACTGAACACTAATGACCTAGGCTTTGGTGGATCCCAAAGTCGCCCTGTTTATGTAAACGACCACCTGACGCTGGAAAATAAAAGGCTGTTCGCTAAAGCGTTAAAGTTAAAGCGGGAACATGGACGGATGTATCTGTGGACGGATAATTGCCACATCAAGACAAGAAAGTCGGCTGACAGCCGAGTATTCCGCATCTCAAAGGACGCAGATCTTTCCGTGTTTAGTCAGGCAACCTAGTTGATCTCTGGCAGTCATTATTGCAGGCTAAACTTCTTAACATTTTAACATGTATTACTCGACAAAACGTCTTCAACGTTTTTTTCAAGGCCCAGGTTTATCGGCTACCCACTTTAATGCACGCGGTCTCGGAAAACATTGTGACGACATTCATGCTTACCTAGCATCCCTTGACCACCACTTTTCCTTCATCTGTGTGTCTGAGACGTGGCTATCACCTGACGGTAAAAACTTATGCTGTTTACCACAATACTCACCGGAGTACTGTCACCGACAATCAAACCATCATGGTGGTTCTGCTATTTTTGTATCATCTTATATAAAATATAAACGTCGGAATGACCTCTTCCTCCTAGCTAACAACACTGAATCTGTTTGGATTGAAATTGATGACGAACATACGCAAACTGATGCTGAAAAAACCATCTTAGCTTGCATCTCAGAGTTCTGCTCTGCACTATACGAAAGCCTAGATAAGATATCCTGCGAAAGCAAAAACGTTGTTATTATGGGAGATATCAACATTAACCTTCTGGATGAATCCAATCAGAACGCGGTTAAATATTCGAATCGCTTTGCAGGCTTTGGTTATGAACAGCTGCTCAAGTGCCGACAAGATGTATCACAGGTGGCTCAAGCACGCTTATTGACCATATTTTATCTAACTACATATCATGTGATGAGTGTGGCGTAATAACACTCGACATTACAGACCATTATCCCATCTTTTGTCGCTTGTCTCATGCCTCGCAGCGCGCTGAGCGTTCTTTCCAAATGTCCTTGTTTAACGAAGTTCAATTCATAGATTCCATCTCTTCTTTTGACTGGTCGACGATAATATCTTAATCAAACGCTGAGCTAGCTTTTGTACGCTTTTCATCTGTAATACAGCAATGTGTCCATGATGCAACCACTTTTGTTAGATGTAACAAGAAGTATCCAGCACCCCATAACCCGTGGCTCACAGATGCTTTGTTAGTGCACATGCGCAAGAAAGAGAATATGTACAAAAAAACTAAACGTTGCCCATTTAACTTCAAATTGCAGAAGCGATATGCTTGCTACAAGAATGTCCTAAATAAATTGTTGAAAGATACCAAAAAGAAGTACTATGAAATTAAAATTAATGAAGCTGAAGGTATCGCTAAACAGTGGAAGCTCATAAACTCTTTTTTGAACAGAAACTGAAAAGACTCACCAATAAGTGAGATTTCAAGCTCTAGTGGTACGTATCGAAATCCATCAGACATCGCAAATGAATTTAATAATTTCTTTTTCGATAATAATTAGCCCCTTCCTACCAGTCCTATAACAACACCCCAGAGACAACCGCAATCTTTTTTTTATATCCTACCATTCCGGATGAAATATACAATCTCATACAACAACTAAAGCTAACAAGTGCAGGTCTTGCTGAAATACAACCAGTGCACCTAAAATATGTTGCTGATATTGTTGCTGACCCATCTTCTTATGTAATTAACCTTTTATTTAAATGCGGTGTATTTCCATCTAAACTTAAGAAAGCCAAAATAGTCCCTGTATTTAAGAAAAGGTGATAGAGGGTTGATTTCTAACTATCGCCCTATTGCCATATTATCCGTGTTCAGCAAAGTTATAGAGAAATGTTTTGAAAAGGGTCTAACTAAGTATTCAACAGAATTTTACATTCTTTGCACCACGCAGTTTGGTTTTAGTGCAGGTTACTCTACTAATCTTGCGCTTCTTTCATTGAAGCATCACATTGACGAAGGTAAATATGTAGGAGCAGTATTTATTGACCTCACCAAAGCGTTTGATTCAATTCTTCATAATATCTTAATTACTAAATTAAACGCAATCGGTGTTGTA
Organism: Dermacentor andersoni; assembly: GCF_023375885.2. Lineage (NCBI taxonomy): Eukaryota > Metazoa > Arthropoda > Arachnida > Ixodida > Ixodidae > Dermacentor > Dermacentor andersoni. Next base: position 227,754,763 of record NC_092814.1, read on the forward strand.
GGACCAGCGCTGGCTTTTGTTCACGATTATTTAACTAATAGATAACAGGCTGTTAGCATTTCTAATCACCTTTCTAACTTCAAATTAATTGACAGGAGAGTTCCTCAGGGGTCTATATCAGGCCCATTACTCTTCACTATCTACATTAATGACTTAACTGCCGATCTTCCGCATTGTGAAACGACACTACGTTTCTAACTGCTGACACCTATATTAATAGCCTAACTTCTAAGCTCAATACCGATTTGGAAAACATTATTCGCTGGTATCGTCGCAACTCTTTAGAAATTAACCCTAGTAAAACAGTCTTCATGCTATTTCACCCCACTCAAAAGAAAGTAATAAGTATTCTGACCATAGCTATCGATAGTTATCCCATCAAACCTTCTAGTCATTGTCGTTTTTGGGGGGTTATCCTCGATTCCAACCTAAAGTACACTACCCATATTTCACATCTAAAGCAAAAAATTGGATATGGTATCCGGATTCTTATAAAAGCACGTCCATACTTTAGACTACCAACCTTGCTTTCTCTTTATCATGCATTCATCCACAGTGACTTCACCTACTGCAGTGCGACTTGAGGCAGCACATATACCTCTCATCTTGTTCCATTACAATACATCCAGAAGCAGGCGATCCGCATTATTACTTTCCAGTCACCCCGATGTAGTGCATCTGCTCTTGTTCAAGAGCATCGCATTCTCACAATTCATAAACTATTTCAATTAAACATGGCAATCCTTGTCTATAATTCCCTTCACTCAAACATTCCCCAAATAATCTTTAACACTGAACAATTTGCTAATCATAATAATACTCGATTTGCATTAGCTAACAACTTATTACCTAAAATCAGAACTAATTTTGGCATATTCACTTCTTAGTTCACAGCGATGTCTTACTGGAACTGTATTCCAACGGACATAAAGCTGTCTCCTAGTATAGGCAGCTTTAAAAAGAATTTATTCTCATATTTACTTAACATGGGGGGGGGGGGGGGTGAATGCTGTAATGTAATTTAACATGTTCTGTTTGCTTCATTATGGGTAAACCATTATATCTCTAACATTTCACATTTCACCAACGTTTCATCATATCTTTTCTTTTTAATCAAAAAAAATCATATCTGTCCACTTGTTTCCAAAGGTCAGTTATTGTTAGAACACTGCCTCTAGGCTACATTTCACTTCCCATGATTTGTTTTGTTTTTAATTCAGTACATGATGTAATTATGTACAGCATTATGCCTTGTTTTCAGTTTACTTGTTTTCTTGCATTAATACATGTTAACAATTCTACCTCCTTGGTGTATTTGCATTAACCTGAATTATTTTGTTACTTTTATTTGTTCAATATGCAATTCTGTGTACTTTCATATCATGTTTCGGTTCCTTTGCTGTCATGTGTAATTATTTGTAGACAACTTTAAAACTTTGCTGCATTTGCTGTAACCTAACTTGTTTTGATCTTTCTAATTAGAACAGGAGGTCCCCCTACAGCCTTGAGGTTCGGGACCTCCTTCTGTATATCTTGTCACTGTGACTTTATTTTCGCGAGTCAATAAATAAAATTCTTCTTCTTCTACTAATACAATGTGGCACTAATGTAGGTACAAGCCTCTGAAGAGTGACCTCGACCTACTTGCAAGGGTTTGCTTGCGGTCATGCTGCGGCTATACACTGGACACTATGTTTAGTTGCTTTGTCCTGAAACGTTCTTCGAAGTTCTAAAAGCTAAAAAAGCCAGAGCTTTATGCAAGTTTTGTCTTTAGCAATGATGTACAGCTTGTCATAAATACTCGTGTCTGAAGAATGTGGCTGTAAATTCTTCGTTCACAAACCTGCGTTATTAATTAGAGACTTTTAGCGTGTCCGCTATTCCGGCAAACTGGGGCGGTTTGGGCAAATTACCGGATGGTCGGGGGCGTAAACGTGGGCGGTCAGAGTGCTGAAGCCGCCTGGTGTTGTAGAGCTCAACCAGACAAACACAGAGCTAAAATTGCAGTAACCTACTTTATTCTGCTTCGCTGCTGGTGCAAATTTTCGGCAGCGGCGTAATTGTGTTCACAATAGAGACGTTTAGCGTGTCCGGTGTTCCGGCAAGCGCGGGCGGTTTGCCGGTTTAGCGGGGGCGTAAACGTGAGCGGCCAGATTGGTGGCGCCAGCTGGTGGCGCAAAGCTCAACCACACAAACACAAAGCTAATTACTATATTCTGCTTAGCTGCTGGTGTAAATTTTCGACAGTGGCGCAAACGTGTTCACAATTACGCCGCTGCCAAAAATTTGCATCAGTAGCGAAGCAGGATATAGTGAGTTACTGCAGTTTTAGCTCTGTGTTTGTCTGGTTGAACTCTACGGTACCAGGCGGCTGCATCGCTCTGGCCGCTCACGTTTACGCCCCCGCAAACCCGACAATCCGTCCAAACCACCCCCAGTTTGCCGGAATAGCGGACACGCTAAAAGTCTCTATTTAATGAAGGCTTAAGACAAACACTGGAAATGCTTAGCTATGGGTGCATTCGGAAGAAAACGTCTTATGTCAGAGATGAAAAAAAAAAAAACGAGAACGGCTACTGACGCTCTGTAGTAAAACTTCAGCTTGTCTACATTTCAGCTTATACAGACTCGCGTTATTCTGATCACCTTATGCATATCTTATCTCCTTGTAGAAACTGAGCTTCATTCAGGACTCGAAGCCTCCAGTGGTGCAGGACTGCGCTGCATGTTTCCGGGGTTAGACTCGTCCGTAAATTAAGTTTCTTCGAGTGTATGCAGTTTTGCCAGCTCGCATAGAGCAAAATAAAGAAATAACTTTTCCAAAGATGGCCCCCTTCCGAAAAGCAGCTCACCCTTAGTTTTGCCACGAGTATATATATAAGCTCGCTTCGACACTCATTCTGTCCTACCCGCTATACCGTTTACGTGAACCCGACGACCGGATTTCGGCCCCACGATTCGACTCTTGAGACTTTATCGTTTTCATGTAAACGTAGATATAGCGCATCCTCAGTATGTTCTGCCAGTGTCACAAACAGTCTAATTTTTGTTTCATTCTTTCTTTTTTTATTTCTTCTTTTCTAATGCAGACATTATATATATATATATGAAGAATTGAAGGAAGTTTCACTTTTCTAAAGATTATATTTCTGGAATGGATACGCCATTCTGCGTTATTTTCCTTCCTTGCAATCTGAAACATCGCCTCTCCCACTTCCCCTTATTTTATTTGATTTATATGTTCCAGTGGAATACATCTCGCATTTTTGCGGTACATACGAGTGCGTCAAACTTACCGTCAGTCGTCTCTTCCTCAAAGTCTGTAGGCGCATCTGTAATAACAAGGGCTTGTCACATAACTGAAATTCCTAACGCAGACGATTTGCGGTTATTAATCCGAAAATACACTTTTTTATTATTTACAACGTGTGCATTGTGCCTGCCATTGCATCGCGAACCAATCCTTCTTTAAATAGGGAATAAATAGATTGCGCTACATGTCACCTAGACGCGCACGAAGAAACAAAGTAGTTTCGAAAACCTGAGTAGTTGATGGCTGACACAAATGAGTCATTTGAAGGCATCGGAAACAAGTAGATTCATCTTTATATTCTAATAGACCGGTGAATGCGCAAAATCATCGACTAAATATCTCGCATCTTGCGGTTTCTACAAATAATCTGACAAGGGGACGTTCAAAGAGAGCATAAAAATAAGAAAATTTTCGATTGTTGGCATCCTGCTTTTGTTAGCAGCCGCATATTCAAAATGCATTATATGGGCTGAACCGACACATGGGGTGCTATAGACGTACAGACCTCGCCACTTCTTTCTAGAGCAGTGGAGCACCGTACTGCTGAGTGAAGAAACGCATATTTGAGGGCTTATCTCAGGTGTATTTTTGTGCATAAGCAAGGTATGAGAGAGAGTGCTAGAGCTCAGTAGCTTAAGGAAAGCCACACGAATCTAGCACCGTGCCTTCAACGTTTTCATTTCTTTTTTTTACGTTTTTTTGTTCGTTAGCGCTTCTTTTTTTCTTTACAGCACAAGGGCTGCAGCGCTCTTGACAGTCTTAAGTAGGCTGTAGGATATGCCTAAACTTAAATTAAGAAAAGAATACACACACACACACAACATGAGCACTCAACAAATTCAAAAATGTAGTATAGCCCTATTGCCACAGTGCTTTTATCTTAAGAATGGTGAAGTATTAGTCATCGTGGTTTTCCAACTTTTCAGTTTACAATGCGCGAAAACAATCAATCAGTGTTCTGATGCACTATACAAAACTACACTCATTGAGGATACTTCGAACCATTTTAACATTTTCATAAAATCTTGTCGTTACTGAGACGTAGGCTGGAGTGAAGCTTGTGATCACTGTAGTGAAGCGCGTGACAGCTAGACAGCCAGGCACGGCGAAACAAATTTCTTTACACAGTTCAACGCGGCCTTCATAACAGTGTCGTCACGAGTACCACAATCGCAGCAGGCCCGCATGCGTGCTTGAGTTTTGTTTTTAAAACTAGCACCACTGCTCCGTGCCCTAATCGGGACACCAGGGCGTCCTACGTAAGCTTCAACCGTTAAACTCACTACTGCAAAGCATTTTCTTTAGTGCGACTTGCACTAGGATATAAAACAATTACGTTTCGCTGAGCACTGTTACCAACTCAACAGACGAGGGCGCAAGATAAACGCAGCACTGTTCCCGTGTGTTTCTGCGGCATCTCTCGGCTGTACAACTGCAGAATCACTGCGCTTCTTAAGTGATAGGCCACAATTACGCCTATGTTCGTCTATATTTGTTGAATGTGCAAAATAAAAGCAAGATCTGACGTCTTTCGTACCTCGAGGCATGTACCAGGATTCCGTGTGACGTCTGGAGCTTTTCCTGGACTCGCCTTTGCTGCCGAACGCCCGAATGTGGTAGGCGTCTGCAAAGAGGACGAAGAGACATAGGTCATGAGGAATCGTAAGCAGTGCCATCGAGAAATGTACAGGGTGAATTTTTTTTTAGCTGCACCAAATTTTAAAAACTTTCCTGTGGCATATAGCAAAATGCTAACCCTTGAACTAAATTACTCGATTAGGTGGTCATTATTCTAGCAGAAATCAAGATGCTTATCAAAATAATTTACATAATTACACCAATTAACTTTTCCCCAATCAGTTACCTTACGGCACGTATTTTAACGTACGTATTCTAGCTAGTGAGTATACAAGTCATATTGAATTCGAACGAATTCTGAGGATGACACCGATTTCGAGATGTGCGCCGTCAAATTGGCGATAGAAATGCACTGTTGTTTCACTTACTTTTCTGACAGAATGCTGTGTTATGCATTGAAGCACAAAAGTAACTGGAACGTCAATGCATTTCGTTGGACACTTTGAACATGAATATCTTTAAACTAGTCCTGATCATTCGTTCCAAGTGGATTTGCCTTGCGAACTCATCAGCTACAATTCACAAATTGAATTATGTGCCGTAAAGTAAGTAATTAAAATGGTAATTAGTGTAAATGTGTTAATTCTTCAATTAAACACTTTGATTTTTAGTAGAAGTAGCGGCCACCTCATCGAGTAATCTAGTTCAAGGGTTCGAATTGTGCTGTCTGCTACGGGCCATATTTAAATATGCGATGCAGCGAAAGAAACACCGTCTAGATAGGCCTCTACAAAAATGTAACAATGAACTGGTATTAGCTCATATGTATGGACAGCTGGGCAAGTTGGTGTGGTTGGATTATTGAAAACTGCCGTGGTAAAGACAGGAAGAGCGTACAAAGATTGAGAAGGACGAGTGCAGACTCGCAACTGATTTATTGAAACGAAACGTCACAAATTATATAGACTGGCAACCCCTCCTACATAGCCCACCTGCTCAATTCGAACAGAAAAAATTTAACTATTCTTATGAACTCTGGTCCCTCTACTCCCTTGCAGAAAAAAAAAGGTTCAATTGAAGAGTCGTTAAGTTTACTTGAATTAGTAGCGCACTCTTTCAGAGATAATGTCATACGCGGGGCAAGGTAGGGTCCCCTTTCTGCTTGTTTAGGAGAACCCACTGTTTTCTGCATTTTTTCCGCTCACAGAAATTGTAGTGCCCGTTGTCTTGGACGTTTTGTTTAGCGCGGCCAAATGTAGGGGTGACTCACTAGACCCCGTATGTATGTATGTATGTATGTATGTATGTATGTATGTATGTATGTATGTATGTATGTATGTATGTATGTATGTATGTATGTATGTATGTATGTATGTATGTATGTATGTGCGTGCGTGCGTGCGTGCGTGCGTGCGTGCGTGCGTGCGTGCGTGCGTGTGCGTGTGCGTGTGCGCGCGCGCGCGCGAACGAACGAACGGTCATACGCATGCAGAGGCTTGTACGCATGCATGCAGAGGCCACAGACGCATGCAGAGGCCACAGAGGCTTGTGGCCACGGCGCTCTGATGTGGCGGCTGCATTTTGATTGGAGCAGAACGAAAAAAACATGCTTGCGCTTAGATTAGGGCACATATTAAAGAACCCCAACCGGTCAAAATTAATCCAAATCTACAACCGCATCCCCACAGCGCAACTTGAAAGCCCCCAAGTATGTATGGGTGTTTCAGTGATTCATAGTGATTTACAGCGCAAGTCTTTTTGCCCAAGGTTCGACTAGCTGCTGAGATTAGGGCACATATTAAAGAACCCCAACCGGTCAAAATTAATCCAAATCTACAACCGCATCCCCACAGCGCAACTTGAAAGCCCCCAAGTATGTATGGGTGTTTCAGTGATTCATAGTGATTTACAGCGCAAGTCCTTGTGCCCAAGGTTCGACTAGCTGCTGAGTTTGTTCCTGATTCATATATTGCTATGTATACACATACTTACATAATAATAGTTCTGCTATACATAATGAGATCTCTTTTTATATTCACATACCCTTATACTTCAGTTTTGTTATGGAATTTATTTCTGGCGTTCGCTGGTCATTAACTGATAATGTTTAACGGTTTTCCTGCGTTCCGTATATGATCCAATTTACAATAAATGAATAATCTCAGGTGTTAGATGCCACGGCGATTCATTTAAGAAATAGTCTAAAAACAACGCTGTTAAGCCCATCGAACTAGATTAAGAGCAATATAAGTGGCACAATAGTCACCCTGCTTATTACTCGCTTCGCGAACAGACTATTCTGCTGCTACTCTTTTTGATCAGCTCGGGGGACGGAGGTGGGAGGGGGGCGGCTCTTCTTCTTTTCTTTTTACTTGAATTTGCTTAGGCTTACGACACCGCGCTGTCTTTCTGGTTATAAAAGCTCTGCAAGGAAATGTCACTGTATCGTTATACAAGCTGTCAGAGCAGAGAAGCTTTCTTCTTTGCGGGCATTCAAAATGGCTCATGCAGACACCGAGATTTCCGCCCATGGCGAAAAAAGAAAGCATTTCTCCTTGCTTTACTGACGTGTAAAAGCGTCCGCAGCCTCGTAAAAGAGGCCGTTTTTCGCTTTTCCAGCCGCTGCGTGCATTTTTTTACCTACTTGGCAAAGAAAGAAATTCATTTTTTTTGTCACCCCCCACCCAAGCGAACCTATGTGTGAACGCACTTCCGGGCGTTCGTTCCCCCGTCTCCATTTGCCTTTTTTATTGTGAAAACAGAGCGCCGTCTCCGCTTGTTGAAAAACGCATCGTCCGCGCTTTGCGATCCTCTATCGCCCTTTGCGTAGTGTGTGCGCATTGTATAGCGAATCTTCAGGTGGACAAAAATTCCTGTCTAAATGGGGCTTCTCGTGCAAAACGGGCCTTCAGAATGAGCGCACTTCAAGCGATGGTCATTTGTGAAGCTACTCGCATTTATTTGTTTATTTATTTATTTATTTATTTATTTATTTATTTATTTATTTATTTATTTCACATACTGTCAATCCCTCATGGGATTATAACAGGAAGGACAAGTACAAATGGTAGTATTTGCGAACAACGGTTATAAATACATTATATAATCACGAGTGTGTTATTGCAAACGTTTTTGCTTCGCTAAACACAGAATTGAGTACTTCATCACAAATGCAATATATGGGTACAATTTAATTTAACCTTGAAGAATCTGAGAAAGTAACAACCCCCTAAAAAAACACTCCTGTAAACACATGTGATATAATATACGTGATGAACATGATAAACAGGATACAGTCATGTATATAATGGATCATACAAAAGGAACACTTATAGATTAAAGTGTTAGCGTTTAAAGATCGGTAACAAAGCAGAGTAAGTAAGTTATATATATATCTATAGAGCTGTAAGTCGAGGAGATGTTTTGCCACTGAACTAGCAAATGTATCTAATAAGGAGCTGTTAATAATGTATTCACTCAGTTTATTCCACTCTCTTGTTGTAAAGGAAAGAACGAACTATTGAAGCAGTCGGTAGGAAAAGAATACTCATTGATTGTTTGTGTGTGTTTATGTCGCATTGGCCGTGTTTCATTTCTGGAGATGTATCTAGAGGTACCAAGATTAAGCGTGTTGTGTAGGATCTGGCCGGTACCTAAGTTTAGAACAGCTTAGTACTGCTCGGTTTTGTACTGTTAAGATTCCGGCTTTGTTAGGTAGTTCGGTGGGCGAGTCTGTTAGTTTATTGTATATAAGCCGTAGTACTTTCCTTTGTACACCTTCTGGTATTTTAATCAGTTGTTGCGTGTATGGTAACCAGATAGCATTTGCTTACTGAATGACTGACCTGACAAAAGTTTTGTAAGCCAGAACTTTTGTATCGGGTGGTGCTAGTCGGAGGTGTCTTCCAAGAAAGAGAAGGCGTTTCATTGCAGTGGCTGTAGCGTTGTTTATATGGGAGTTCCATCTGAATTCATGTGTTAATGTTAATCCGAGGTACGTGTGTTCATGAACTCGTATCAGTGGCACGTCGTTAACGGTATGCACCAAGCTCGAGTTACTTTTTTTTTCATAGGGATTGACAGAGCGGCATATTTCTATTTCGTCCAATCATTTAAAGTATGTGTATAATCTTGAAGCTTGGCGGGACTCTAAAGGCCGTGCAGCGTGCAAAGCAATGACGCCATATTTTCTCTCGTTTACTTTTCTCAACAACTTTAGGGCGACATTACCACTTAAATAAAGGCATCTTCGAATCAAGTCTAAAAAAGAAGTAGCGAAATTTATTTTTCAGTTTAAAATGGGCAAATATGAACTCGATTGGAGAGAATGCAGGAAGTGTGCAGAAATAACAGTTATGTTTGAGAAGTCCGCGATTGTTAATTAAACTGGGGTGGCTCGCCGTGGGTTATGTTGGACATAGTAGCACTGGTCTGCGGATTAATTTTGACCACCTGCAGGTTTTAACGAGCTCCCAAAGCACGATACACGAGCGTTTCTTTTTCTTTCTTTCCTTTTTTTTTGCGATCCCTGTGCCGCGGAAGGCGGCCGCCGAGGCGGGGAGTCAAACCCGTGACCTCGTGCTGAGAAGAACAACGCCGTAGCCACTGAATCACCGCTATGGTTGTCTTAATTGAGGATGCAGTGCAGCGGCTGCGAGTTTAAGAGGTATGCAAGAATGCATCTGCGGGGCAGTTCGCCAGACCCTGCCCTTGTGCAGTGCTTATAAAAATCTTTATTCAGAGAAACTGTCTCGCTTCATGAAACGTACGCATGTCAAACATACCGAGCTTGTAATGCCTTCAAAACAAAAGTACAACTTTCTTTTTCTGATTGGACTCAACACCTAACCAAGAAGGCTCACTCGCATTTGTCGAACAGCTGCTACACTCCGTGATTCGTGGTGTTCTCAAATTGCCATTTTAATTTTTTCGTAAGTCTATTTAACAAAATTGTGAAGTAATACGCCAATAAAATTTAAAAAAAAAAACGTTTTGTCTCTCCTTCATAAGTATACAGCAAACACGGCGAGACTGCCCAACCACGATCGCTGGGTACAGTCGCAAAATATCACATCGACTGCAGTTCGAATTCATCCTACACTAGTTTGGAACCGAAGGACGACCTCATGGCTCAGTCGCAAAATAGTTCAGCGATTAGGTCGCACAGTGAAAATTGGCGCATTTCGCTTGTTCTTCCACTCCTTTGTCACTAAATAATTAATCCTATTGCAGCCACGAAAGAGCTCTACATTTCACTGACACTCCGTTACTGCCAAGCAGTAGGTATAGCAAATTTTAACAGGTTTCGTGTCATTTGCAGACTCCCTTCCCGCAACGGAATCTTCGGATATCACTTTTCACTCCGCAAGATTATTGTGTATGTTTTGTGTGGTACGATACAGTGGTGTATAGACAAAATAGTGGTTTCGTTTGTCCCACGCTCAGCTTCCCAATTTTCTCAAGTTGGCATGTATGCATCGGATATACAAAATTGCCCTGAACGATATAAAATACTGGCCACGCAGCTACTATGATGTAACTGTATCTCCTGCCTAATTTCATTTTGAAAACTTTCAGACTAGTGAAAAAGCACCACATTTTCAGTGACAGGTACAAATATAGTTCCAGCTCAAATGTTACGCACCAAAGCCGAAATGTTTGGTTCAGCACTTTCTTGGAGGCTGTAGTGTTAAATTCAATATACTGGTTGTTTTTTTATTTTTTAGTCTTAATTAATTAATCAACTTCTCAAATATTATAATTAGATGAAACGTTTCAATGAGAAAATTGTAGAGCAACATAAAAAAAAGAACCAATACAGCTTTCTGTTGCTCAATGCGTGCTACATAATAGTGTTTTTCCGAGCGTGAAACAAGCCCGCTGATACACCCAAAGTGCCTCTAGCGGCCAGTGGCGCGGCAATCGTCGTGTCTATGGCAAGATGGAGACGGCCAAGCTTATTTTTCATTTGCAAGCTCATGACTGCAACGTACAACTAACGCAAGTTAAGAATAAGTTCTTCATTGTAATAAAGTTCACGCGCAGGTGGGCCTGTTTCAGAGCAAGAAGAAGCCAAGCTTCTTCGATATACTTGGATATAATTCGGCTCGACTTATTGACAAACTTGCGGCTCACGTCGTTTCAAAACAACAGAAAAGGGGAGCCAGATCCGCTGTGTGAAACAGCCTCCACAATACTTGCAAGCAAACACGGTGGTGCGGCAGCGGAGGCTCCCGCATGAGGTCACACGCGCGAGCGCGCCACTCAAACTTCTCGCCTGCATCGCAATTTGGGTGAAACTTCAGTTTTAACATTATTTCCATCATCTTATAACAACCTTCAAACGGAAGCGGACATGCCCGTTGCGCTTTTCGAATAACTTCTAATGGCAGCCTTACGTCTTCCCTGTCCAATCGTGCGAACACTGGAAAGGTCTCGCCGACTGACTTATCTTCGTTTCAATCATTATTTCGCTCTCGTAGTCTTTGTTTCGGTGGTAGCTTAGAAAACCACGGAGCCAATCAATCAGTCCTAGAGAACGAAAACTCTTTGATGTTTCAGGCGAGGAAAAAGGATAACGCATTTCTGTTCGAAAAGGTCAGCTTCCTTCAGCACTTACATCCCGTTTGGTTGACCTACATATATACTTCGGGAAGATGAGCGCTAACGCAGTATAATGTTGTTTAGGCGTGATGTCAATGTATCAAACGGATTGGCCTGTTTGTGATTCTTGTCTTCGCCCTCCTCCCTCTTTTCAGAGCCAATTAATTAATAAACCAATTAATTTGTCAGCGTGGCTCCTTTGCCCGAGTAGGGAATGGGGTGGCAGGAGTATAAATAGAGAATAAATTAGGGGGGCGGGAGGTGACTACAAAGGTGCGAGAGCGGATCACCTCGCAAGTAGAGATCTGGCCCTCTGCGGATTTGCGATAAAGACGGGCGTCATACGAATGATTTGACACCGCATGATCGGTACCCCAGTCCCGGATCATGCCCAACTTCACCATCCTCCGCCAGAAAGTTTCACTCGCTATGTTCTCGAAGTTCAGGAGTTGCTTTCCTCGTGTCTCTCACTCACAATGGTCCATGTTTATATCAAAATGTGCGCCGCTTCCTTTTTCATTTTCTTTATTTGGTTGAAACGGTCATGAGGGCACTGGGAGTAAGAAAAAAATTGCTTTTTTTCGTAATGATAAAAGAAATAAGCAGCCTACATGAGCAAGGGTTTACGACGTTCTTAGCCTCAAGGGGAAAACTCGTGGTTTTCATACAATCTCCGGTTCCCTGCAAAAGGAGAGATTCTCACAGTTAAATAATACAAAAATAAATAACCAAACTAGATCATCAAATATCATGAAGCCAGTGAAGCAACAAGATCACGACAGACACTGGAAACGTAAGAAAAGCACGCTTGGATGCTGACATGTTAGGCGTCGTCGTAAAACGCGACGTTTCAAATTGCGCCATGTGCCATCCTTGCGAGAAATAAATTATACTACCAGCGTCGTCTCCGTTGCTGTCTACAGAAGAACGGCCTTTAGGTCATCACTTTAAGAAAGCTAAAATAAGGAAGAACAAAACGGAGGTCGTCAAATAAGTTTGCCTTCGTTAGATATATAAGGCAAAAAGCGAAGCTATCACAGAACTTGAGATTATGATATAAGCTAGATGTGTCGCCTTGCTGGACACCATAAAGTGGTTGGGACCTATGTTTGGCGTGCAAGGCGGCGGAAAATGACAGTTTTATGCCCCGGATATTACTTTGTCCAAGAGTCAGTGCCCATAAGCTGCAGCACATCAAATGATGCAGCTCGCTAATTGCTTCTAAATTAATTACCACTCGCAAACCGCCATGAATTTTTCATACTGAAGTGACATTGCACGCCATATTCAAACAGTTTAGAACTGCGCATGGTTTATATTTTAATTTTTTGTAATGGAAAGTGCAACTGCAACCCATTTTGTTCATTTGCTATAGAGAGTGCTTTTTTTTTTTAGCTGCACGAAATTTTCAAAAATTTTCTGTGGTAGATAGCACAATTCTACCCTTGATCTAAATTACTTGATGAGGCGGCCATTGCTTCTACTAGAAATCAGAACGAGTATTTAAGTAATTAGCACACCTACGCAACTTAACTTTCTAATTAATTATTTTACGGCACATATCTTAATCTGCGAATTATAGCCGGTGAGTTATCAAGGCGTATCTACTTCGAACGAATTCTCTGGACTGCACCAGTTTTGATATATTAATTTTCAAAAGAAAGAGAGAGAGAAAGCAAGGAGACGAAACGCAGGGAGGTCAACCAGACGAGCTTCCGGTTTGCTACCCTACACTGGGAGGAAAAGGGAAAGGGGTATAGAAAGAGGAAAAGCTGAAGGAACCAATTGCACACTGTGTGTGCAGCGAAGCGCAGTGACATCAAAGTCAAATTTCATAGCTGGTGATGTGCGTTGAAGACATCTGGGATGACCCAAGGGCCAGTGGTCGTTGCGTGAATAGGAGGCTGCGGGTGAGCCATGCGGCTCACCCGAGATTTACAAGCACCGGATTTAGAGCATCCAGCACTTGCACTGCACTTCGCGCTGACCTAGTGTGAAACTTGCTTAATAGTATACGAAGGGTATTTATGAGGGACCGAAACATCACAACGACTTGCCGGTCTTCGGGTAAGTTGTCGGGAGTCGGCGCTGTGGCGCTGTATCCTTTGATGTGATTGTGGCTCCTACTGTGGCATCGGCTGTGTCATCGGCTGGGACTACGGCTGTGAATTCAGCTGTGGGATCGGCTGTGCCTTCGGCTGTGACATCGGCTGTGGCTTCCACTGTGGCTTGCGTTGTGGCTTCAGCTGTGGCAGCGCCTGTAGGTTTGGTAGCGCAGGCCAAGCTTCACAAATAATGTTCTTCGGCACGACCTGTTGTCCGAGTTACTAGACTCCGCTAGGCCTAGGGGGCAGAGGGGCAGGAGGCGTCTGATGTGGTGCGCTCTTCACAGAGGCATCGGTATTCCTTGAAGTCCGACTGCGTCGGGAGCGTCACTTTCTAGCGGCGGCAACCGCTTCCCGACGAGACGAACGATATGTCGCCATCTACTTCTAGACCACCCTTCCCTTCTTCATTTTGGGGCAGTCCTTTGATGCAGCGTTATGGGACCCAATGCAGTTGCGGCATTTGAGAAGCGTGGCTCAGCGAGAACGAACTCTCATGTTCTCGCACACTGCGCTCACGTGTCCCAGCCTCATGCAATTGCGGCATTGGGGTGGCCTTGGGATACATGGCTGTGCCAGTCAAGATACATGAGTTAGAGCGAAGCCATCAACAACTGGCTTCACTCGAATCGGCAAGTCAGCGCCTGAGATGGAGACGTCGACGCCGTAGATGACATCTGCAGTGGAGTCACTGTCCAGAGGGATATATTAGTAGACCTTCATGCCGCCAAGTTTCGTAAGTTTGCACAAAGTGCTTAGCGTAGTCACACGTAGAACGTCGATAGCCTAGACATTTTTTCGTGTGTTGACTATGACGTCCTTGACTTGATTTGGCATCACCACTTCTAGGAGAATCGAGGCAGGCTGTCTGTTGAGTCCCCTCATGTTGTCGGTAGCGAGTTATGGTACATATAGAATCGTACTGACTGCGGTATTCCCAGTTGGTCCTACAGTACACGTGCTTGAATACAGGTATATATGCCCTGGTGTTTCTTCGTTTCGCATTGTGGCTCCTCACAAGCTGAATGTCGTCATCGGAGAAGTCCTCACTGCTCACTGAGTAAACTGGTATTGTCGCCGTCGGTGTCGCTCTGGCGGCCAGTCCGCTTCCTAGACGCAGGCACCGCTGAGGTCGCCATCCCTGGCAGATGAGCGGGAACGTCAACTTGCATCCGTGCCACAAGCCATCACGGCTCTCCAGAGATATACAAAAAAATCAGGTGAAAACAGCTGAGCTAGAAAAATAGCGTTGTAGCTCGCAGACGCTTCGTCTTCGTCCAATTTTGAAAGTGTCCGACGAAATGCATGGGCGTTTCAGTTACTTTTGTTGCGACAGCAAATATGTGGAGACTTCAGGCGCATTTCCACCACCGGCGTCGGCGTGATGTTCCGTATAAAATCCCAATCCGATAACAACGTCGCCACGCCCCGTATGCTGTAGGTGGGAATGAAAGCACCAGAAGGAGAGGGTTCTACTTTGGAGGCGGCTGCGTATGGCACGGCTGAGTGCGGCCGTGCGGGCGTTACCTTGAAAGCCATGTGCGATGAGTACAGAGCCTAGCTGCGCCGATAGCTGCGGCTGATGACTTCGTGTGAGCTGTGTTTTCGCCGCTCAGTTCGCGTAGAAGCGAGAGACAACACGAAGGTCAATGCGCGCGTTACTACTGCCGCTCTTCCTCACGCGAGCGTTTTGACAGAGAGTGTCCGCGCTCATCGAGCGAGATGTGCTTATGTTTGCCTGTGCCTGCGTGACACCATGCTCGTTAATTTTGTTAGTAAGCGAATGTTTACGAGTTTACGCAGCCGATAAAAGTTCTATCCTTATTTTGTATATCAGTCTACCAATTTGCTATCGCAATCGATGCTTTGCCTTTCGGGCGAAACTGCCACTTTGTTTCAAGAACACGCTTCTTTTATGCACGGAAGCACAAAAATAACTGGAACACCAATGCATTTATTTCATCGGACACTTTGAAAATTAATGTCAGAACTGGTGCCGTCCAGAGAATTCGTTCCAAGTGCATAAGCTTTGTGAACTCACCGGCTATAATTGGTAAATTAAAATGTGTGTCGTAAAACAATTAATTAAAATATTGTTTCCGGAATTATGGCAATTATTTAATTAAGCATTTAATTTCACATAGAAGTGATGGCCACCTGATCAAGTAATTTAGATCAAGAGTAAAACTGTGCTATCTGTCGCAGGATATTATTTTTAATTTGGTGCAGTTAAAAAAGATAGACCCTATATGACACATATCGACGAGATTTGTCGTGTATTGCTCTATTGCTTGGGGTAGCATTCGCTAATTCTTACTCCATAATTGGAATGACCAGAAGTGGAAAGTTTGTGAGTGCACAAAGATGATTGTGGACTTTCTGTGTGGTTGTTCTCGTTTCATTGCACAAATAAGAGCCCTTTTCACCACGCCTGACAGGCTTGACAACCGCTGCCTTAGATTCTGGTCACAACCGACGTTAGCCAGAGTTGCTCTAAAAGCCCTAGTGTGATTTTTTAAAGAAAAGCATCATGACTGAAGGAACAAAAAGACTGTCGCCGTTGTCAATTGCTGTTGTGCTTGTGCGAACATAATCTTTTGATATCTTCTCCTCTTTTCTCCTCATTTTTTTTCTGTCCTTACTCCATTCCCCAGTGCTGAGTAGTCAAGTGGACAGTTAGTGTGGTTGACCCGTCGGCCTTTCAAATCTTATTTTCTCTCCGTTTCTGTCTCGACTACAGTCCAAAATTATCTTCGCTATTTGTCAGATATCTGATTTTCCCTTTATTCATTACTTCTCTACACCTTGCGGGTTTCCGCAGAACTACTGCGTCAAACACTTGTGGAAATTCTTTCAGCCCTAACAAAGACCGGCCGTACCCAGGTTGTAAGTCTTGGCTATATAAATATTCATGTCTTGAGCGCTAACCACAAAGAATACACTTACTTAATAAAATGATATAATTTTCACAATTTAGTTACTATGCCTACGCGGGTGACTGGTACATCAGAAACCATTTTAGATCATGTGCTCACTAATATTCTTACTAACGTAACAGCAGGCCTTTTTGACGAGCCTGTCATCAATCACACATCAACCTTTGTCACGTTAGAATAAGCGCCTATGGTACGCCATGCTGGCCACAGAACAACTTACAAAATTGATTATTCAAAGCTTTGTAACTTTTTTTTTACTTTCATTAGGTTGGCACGAGGTTCACCGTGACAACGTAGACCAAGAATTTACTAATTAATGTTATCACAGACTCCGTTAAAAACTCCAAAGCTATCATCAATAGGCGTACATATGACATACCAATTTGCCCCTGGATAACCATGAATTTATTAAATGCGCTTAAGGCAAACAACTATTGGTATCATAAATGAAAACGTGATAAGCATAATGCCCATACATCTTCTAATTGAGTACAAGCCCGTAATAAATCTGTTGCTATGTCGCGTAAATGTAAAAAATACTATTACTCCAACCTTATTGAACAAGCTGCTGGTAATTCTCGGAAAACTTGGCAAATAATCAACGAATCAACTAGACGTACTCGGAATGAAAAAATTGTACCTAATAATGTTACTGAGAATACTGTCAATGACTTCAACACTTACTTCCCAAATGTTGGTCCCTTACTGGCTAAAACGCTGCCTCGTCCGAGCAAAACTTCTTATGAACCTATTTCCACGACCGATAGTTTCGTTATAAATAATATAGAGTTTTATGAATTTCTGTCTATTGTGAGTAAGCTGGTAACCATTAAAGCGCTGGGCCCGGACGAGATTCCAGTGCGCGTTATGAAAGATAATATTGATATATTCGGACACATATTATGCGATCTATTCAACCACTCCCTGCGTACTGGAAAATATCCATCGACATTTAAAATAGCTAAAGTTACCCCTGTTCATAAAGTGGGGGACAGGTGAGACCCTTCTTGCTACCACCCGATATCTGTACTGAGTGTTCTTAAAAAGCCCCTCACCAGGCCCCCTAGCAAATTTTGGTTATACTCTGGAAATTGTTACGTGTCCTCTAGGGCGCGTTCTGCCGCAAAAGATTTTTCAAATCGGCCCATTAATAGCCGAGATAGAAATATTTCAGCGCCGCGAACCCGTGATTTCAACAGGCGGGCTCCACTGCCAAGCAAGACGCTCCCTCCACTCGCCCCGTCTAGCCTTCACAAGCGAAATTCCTTCCCTGCGTTCTCCCGTACCAGACATCGAGGATCGCGTGACGCATACGTCACAGGCTCCGCCTTCATTTTTTTCTCCTCTCTTTCTTTTTTCTGGCGCTATGCATTTCCGCTGACGTCGTCGCGCGCGAGCTGTTGTCTCGTTCGCGCAGCGCACAATTTTGCGCGCTGTGCACAAGGAATCATGACTGGCGGTATAACTCAGGAAGGAGGAAAGAGAAAAGCAGAAGGCCGAGAACAAATGGAGAACCAGAATAACGTCCGGTTGGCTACCGTACACCGGGGGAAAGGGAAGGGGGGAGACAGAGATGACAGGGAGAGAGAGGAGGGAAGGAAAGAAGAAATTAGCGGTGAGTTCGCTGACACGTGCGGTCTAATAGTAATTGCACAAACACTCATAGACGTTCACACAAGCCCGCCGTCCTCAAGAAACACAAAAGCGCCTTCACCGCTTCATGGGCCGACGAGCGATGGTAGCGGTGTTCCAGCAGCACCTGCACAGAAAGCGGCCGATTGTCCAGTTTTTGGAGAGCGTTAGCAAGTTCTTGTCTTTCTGTGGCATATCATGGACAGTGGCACAGCAGGTGGTCGATATTTTCTTCAGTGCCGCAGACCTCGCATGCTGCACTGTCGGTCACTCCAATTAATGTAGAGTATGCCTTTGTGAAGGGAACTCCTAACCAAAGGCGATAGAGTAGCGTAGCTTCACGTCGAGGAAGTCTGAATGCAAGTCGCAGTTGCAGTGAGGGGTTTAATCGATGCAGTCGTGTAAGTCTTTAGTTTTGCGAGTTCCACTCGGTCAGTGAGAGACTGCGCGCCAGGTACCGGAGCTGCCTTGCGGCGTCTGTCCTCGAAAGCGGAATCAGAACACTGTACTCTTTTGATGTGTCGTGTGAGCAGCGTTATCGGCGGAATCATTGCCACTGATTCCACAATGGCCAGGTACCCATTGAAAAACAACCTCGTGATCTTTTTGTTGGACGTGATGGTGAAGTTTCATGATTTCGTATGTCAGCTGTTCATGACATCCGCGTCGGAGAACTGACTGAGTGCACTGTAATGCCGGTTTTGAGTAGAGAACACAGCCCATTTTCTAGGTCTTTCAGAATCAATGAATTGCAGTGCACGACGCAGAGCCGTTAGTTCTGCCGCCGTTGAGGTCGTGACATGCGATGTCTTGAACCGCACTGTTATTCCTCGCGTTGGTATAATCACCACACAACCAGAACTGGACGACATAGTCGATCCATCGGTACATACGTGGTTGCTGTACTTTTCATGCAAAAGAAGTAAGCTCAGCTGTTTTAGAGCAGGCGCCGGTAGATCTGTCTTGTTCGGTAGTCCTGGAATCATTATATGTACTTGTGGACGGCTCAAACACCACGGAGGAAGCACTGGCTTGGCCGCAGGTGCGTACCCTGAAGTAAACGACGCACGATGTGCACTGATAATACCGCTAAATGTCGAGCAGGGCCTTACAGCAGTGAGGCTCGCCAGGAGGCAGGAAGGGGTCCTAGCATAACGTCTGAGATGCATACGCATTGTCTCAACGGTAATGTGCGTCGTGATTGGGTAATCCTGCGCAATGGCAATGGTTTCAGCCGTTAATGCACTGCGTGGTAAGCCAAGACATATGTTAAGGGCTTGGGCTTGAATGCACTGAATCGTACGCAGGTCTTGCAGATGTTGGATATAGCAGGCAGAGCTACACGAATACTGAGGCAGAACAAGCGGATCGCAGAGCATGATCACGCGCTGGATCACGGTAGAAAATGGTGTAGTTTCGGTACATACGCACGTGACCGCATGGCCCTGGGAACAAGCGGACGAAGCGGAAGTAGATCTCCTTTCCTTCGGTGCGAAGTAAAACAAGAAACACGCAAACATTCCGTTTGCGTGATTTATTATTTCTCTAAACTTCAATTCGTCAATTCAAGCAACAGATCGCACAGATAACAGATGTTGTCTTGAATAATTCTCGAAGTCACGTATCACCACGAGCGACGTCACACTGCGAACCCGACTACGTAGGCGCAGGCGCACGACTACGTCACCGTCCGGCTTGGAGCGCGGCGACCGCGAGGAGAATGAAAAACGGCGTTCAGTTTGAAGTTTCACGTCTTTCCGCGGCGCGTAGCGATGTAATACTTTGCAGACAGGATCGTTATCACTGAATGTATGATCTGCGCTTGTCAGCTCAAAATGACCAGACCTGGTGAGGGGCCCTTTAACAATATTTTTGAAAAAATAATCGCAAAACACATGCATTTATTTTTCGACAAATATTACGTGTTATGTCCACACCAACATGAATTCCGACCAATGCGTTCTACAAACACAGCAGTGCTCACACTGAGTCAAGCCTTAAATACCGCCCTTCAATATAACAAATTCGTTGTAGCAGTTCTTCTTGACCTCAAGAAAGCATTTGATAGCGTAGACCATGAAATATTATTTTACAAATTACGTAAAAATAGCTTCGGCAACGCTATATGGCATTTCTTAGAGAGTTACCTTAAAGGTCGTCAACAAATGGTCATATTTAACATTACTTATTCGCTTCAGTCCGTACAAACAGGTGTGTCACAAGGTTCGGCATTAGGTCTATTGCCTTACTTGCTATACATGAATGACTTAGCACAAGTACTAACCACTGCCGAAATGCTCGTGTATGCTGACGACGCCGCCATTCTTATTACTGGTGAAAACATTTCAGATATAGAAGAAAGAATGAATATTGAACTAGCCAAAATCGCTGATTGCTTTACTGCTAACAAGCTTGTCATTAATCCTAATAAAACTAAATGCATGGTATTCCATTCCTGAAATAATACTACTCCACTTAATGATATAATACTACGTATTAATAATTGCCCCCTCCATCGTACTGACTCGTTCTCCTACCTTGGTGTCCTTTAGACAGCTGATTAAATTGGCAGCTTCAGCTAGATGCTGTCCTCTCTAAATTAGCTTCAAGTTGTTATGCCCTCGGGCAAGCTCGTGAATACTTTGATGTTTTAATACTCCGTATTTTATACTTTACTCTAGTGAACTGCCACCTTTTGTAATGTGTAGAATCCTGGGGCTAGACATATAACTCCTACCTTGAACCAGTACGACGGTTGCAAAAACGAGCTATACGTGCGATAACTTTCTTGCGATACTATGAACCAAGCAAACCCTTGTTTTCTATGCAAAAAATCTTGCCTCTTGATTTCGTACGGGAATTACGATTAGCCACATGTAATGACAATGTTATAAGATACAAAGATCCATTCCCTATTTCGTTACTCTACGCCCCACAACGCCACACTATAGGAACCAAAGTTTTGCTAACTTAAATATCCCACCAATAAAAAACGCCCATGGTAAACGACTGCTACAGTATGCTGGAGGGAAGGTACGGAATAGTATTCCGTATTACATAAAGAATTCGCAGAACCTGCTGAGAGCAATGAAAAAAGTATTCTTTCGAAGTTATTCCCACTGCTTCTGAAACTTATTCTTGTGCTCTCTATTTGTTAAACCGTGTACAACTATTATTTCATTATGTTTTTCATGTGTTAATAGCGAAGTGTTGCAATTTTCCTGCTCTTTTCGAAAAGGATAATAATAATACCTATACAATAAGTTTTCATGTTGCAAATCCATGTACTACTATTACTCATTATTCCTGTATTTATTGCAAAGTGTTGTATTTTTCGTTAATATTGTTACGCGAACGAAGGATTAACAACTTGAGACTATTTACAAAGCATATTTACGAAGGATAACTGCAGCACTGGCCAGTTCTGCCAACAGCTCGAGAGCCAGAGAGCATTCGTCGTCTTCGTTGCATCGTGCATAAGAAACACGCAATATGCATGTATTATTATCCCCGGCAGCACAATCACTCTGGTGATGGCGTGGCGCGTGGCGTAATCTGTTGCCACAGCGACCCACTTGTTGCTAGACGTGGTTCGAGGGAAAGGGCCAAGTAAGTCCAAGCCAACGCGAAAGAACGGCTCCGAAGAAATGTCGAGCGGTTGAAGGCACCCGGCTGGGAGCGTCGATGGTGTTTTTCGGCGCTGGCATGTATCTGGCAATATGGCGTTGCCAATATGCATGTATCAATATATTTGAAACAATTTACTAGCATTATTTTATAACAGTCTCGTAAAAGTATATTTTGAAATGGGTCCCGTACTAGCCTTTGGCTGTGGGACCATGCAGATTGTGCGTATATTGTATAAAGAAATGTATGTGTGTGTAATAAAGAAAGAAAAAAAAGAAAGGAATACTACAGATGATTCTCGATCCGAAGCTCAGATATAGTTTGCGCTGTCGCTGCTTCGCCTTGCAGATGAAACACTAATCTTCTTTTCACGATAAAAAGTTATGCTAAGTGTTCGCACTAATTCGTGATATTTCTTGCCTGCATCCTTTTGGGCATTATGCGTGATATCTGCCTTACTCGCTGTGTGATCCCGTAAAAGTTTGATTGCGATAATATTTTATTCTCAGTATTTGCATCGGGAGGTGTTATCTAGCCTGAAATATCTTGTATTTTCTTAATTCGATTACGCAAGCAAAAAAAAAACTTCCTATAGCAAGTTCAGGCCTCTCGCACACGTCACTGAAGTGTGTGCTCATTTGATTCAATGAACGCTTCGGATGACCGTTGACGAACTTGCACTAGCAATACGCAGATGCTCAACGCATTGGTAAAGCCTCTATGTCTCATACAGTGTGGTTTTGTGCCGCCATCCAGCATGCGCTCGAGGAATGACGGCAGTTGCCATCAGGCATTTCCGTGCACACTTATGCGTCTCTTACCGCCGTTTTATTCAGCGTTTTGACATATTACACACAATAGGCTTCAGGCAAGACGACACGAACGAGTACCAACTCTGTTACGGTTGGTGTGTAACACCCCGGGATGCTCAAAGACCATGCCTAGCTGAAATGGAAGATGGAATCCTAATTTGCTATGGTTGTCTCGAGGGGTTGCCGGTCTGGCAGGCGCCCGCAGTGATGGCAGGCCCCTTTGTGCGTGTGCGACCAAGGGGAGAACTTTCCGCCAACTGTCCAACTCTAAGGGAGGACGCTTTCCGCGAACCAGACAGGACCCCGGGTTGCCGCCAACGGAGGCATGCTCGTGAAAACTTCACCTAGGAGAATGGATCAGCAGCACCATCCCCGACCACACCCGCGGGTTGCCACCAGCGGAGGCAAGCTGGGGAAAAGATCGCCCAGGAAAGTGGGAGCAGCCGAAAAGTAACGAGGGGCACTCAGTGCGTGTCACGTGACGTTGACGTGAGCAAGATCGCGCCTCCGATTTTAGTGGGCCTATTTGAGCGGCCCCGCAATGTACTTCATTCATTCTCTTTCCTATTCTTCACCAACCATTGAATAAAAAGTGCAAGTTTCGCACTAGAAATCGTCTCGTCCCTGCCTGATCGCCACGGTCTACCGGACGCCTGCAGCCTGCCGACAACACCACGCTACCCAATAGAAAAACACCGGTCGAGGTTGAAGAACTAGGCGTCGCAACAACACTAAGGGTCACTAGATGTTGCAAGTAAAACGTGCCAGCGATATACGAAGCCAACGCAGAATTGCCAGCTCCTAACAATATACATATAATATTATTATTGGGTGCCACGTGCCAAAACCACTTTCTGATTATGAGGCACGCCGTAGTGGGGGACTCCGGAAATTTGGACCACCTAGGGTTCATTAACGTGCACCTAAATCTAAGTACACTGGTGTTTTCGCATTTCGCCTCCGTGGAAATGCGGTAACCGTGGCCGGGATTCGATCCCGTGACCTCGTGCTTAGCAGCCCAACATCATAGCCACTAAGCAACCACGGCGTGCTCCTAACAAATTCTGAAAAGGTCGCACTGTCCTGCGAAAGAACGCTGACGGCGAAACCAAAGCTTACAGAAACGGTTACACTGTGAAACACACAAATGAGCTCACCCCGTACAAATAAGGGGCGGTATATTTAATACCAATAACGTGTGGCTGTTTGTACACTTGTACGTAGGCCAAATGGGGCGTTTCTTCAATCTCGTACATATTCAATCTGATATATGACAGCAATATCTGCACATACAAGAAGCTATTTCACTACATAGCAGGTATTGTGGCAACTAACTTTTTGGCTAAAATAGAAAAATTTTAGGTAAGCAAGACGATAAACTAACGAGGGAATTATTAGAAGCCTTTTATAGCAGTAAGTGTAAAGTCGAGCATGTTATTGTCGTGTTGTTGATCTTACGCTAACCTACAGTATCTTTTCGAGACGAGAGGTGTTAATGACATGTGAATGGCTGTTCTCTGTATTTTAACCTTTCCTATTCTTTTCTTCACTTTCACAAACTTAGCACGTATGCGCATGCATTAATAATAAAATGTATCATATATTTCGGTCTGAAAAAAAAAATGCTACAGAAATGCTGAAAATTGTCTTTTAATGCGTAAGCATAATTCTTTGGCTCGGCTGCTACTTCGCTCTTGCTTACATATTTAGCTAGCTTATGCATGTCTGCCCATCGCTACCAATCATCTACTATTACGCTATTATAATAATGACATGTGTTAACTTGTCCAATAATGCAGCTATTTTGCAGATATATCGTATCAAGTGAGCCGAAACGCAAACACAAGCGGTTTTCTTTTCTTTTTTTTTTCACACCACAGGAGTTCTTCCCCTATTTTATTACGAGTTTGACGCTGTGGTGGCAATGTCACGATTTTTTTTTTCTAACGCAACTATTCCTAGAATGCATATTTAGCGCCAGCGAACAAGGACAGAAGGGAGACGACACCTCCCTTCTGCACTTGTTCGCTGGCGCTAAATACCCTTTCCAAGCCAGTTTACCAGCACGCCCAACAAATGGCAACTATTAATCTGCTATTATACTATTCTAACATTTACATGTGTTAACTTCTTTATTTTCCTTTTTTGTTACGACCATGACGCGGCGACGGAGACGTAACAAGTTTTTTTTATTGTTATTGTTTTTTCTAACGCTACCAATCATCTACTATTACAGCATTATAATGCCTACATGTGGTAACTTGACCAATTATGCATTTATTTTACAGATATAAGGCGTAACGGGACGGACAAACTTTGCTGGCGTACTCGCCAAAGAATGTTTACGCATTAAAATTACGTAGAGTTCAGCACGCTTTCTTTTTTATTTTCGTTTTTTTCTTTCCCCCACCCCCTTGTCTTATTGTTTCTTAGCACGATATGCATGTCGCATCATAGAGAGGTGCTGTGTACAGCGTTTCATTAACTATACACTCACCCCCGATCAGTACAAAATGAAAGTCGCCACAACGGATAACCGCCCCAAAAGATTGCTGTTTCTTGTGGGCTCTCGGTCTGTGAGATAAGTAAGGATAATGATGCATGCCACATCTGTGTGTACACGATTCAAGTTCAGCTACTTATCCCTTCCGTTTGAACACATCTTGAACACTTCCCAGTGATTAAATCAGAACAAGTGGCGGAATAAAGATGGAGGGCAGGGCTTCGTGCAGGCGAGTGCAGCGGACAGTTCGCGACCACGGGAGCAATGCTCTCTGATAGGCAGGAAATAGGAAAGACGAAAATCAACTTATAAACACCGTGTTATGCACTAACGGAATTATTTCTTCTGGAACTAAATAACTATGGGGGAAATATAAACAAATTAGAATATGTTTCAACGGAATGAGCCTCCCAGCGAATGCTTTCTGCTTGGGGCTCAGTGACTTTCTGCCGTCCCTGTAGATGGTTGAAAGTGTTTGCGGAAAAGAAACTGATGAAATGACCTCACCGACACTGCTGAGCAAGCTAGTTAACTCCAAGCCCAATTAAAAAGGACATCAGGGTGGGCGACTACGTCGCGCGCCCCAAACAAATATTCAAACTGAGTTTCATCTCGGCGTAAGAAACATTTGATGCCAACTCATTTACTGCACTGCGAAAATCATGCTTATAGTCGTCGTGATCAGGGTTCACCGGAAACGTGCAACACTGTGCTGTGGCAGGCTAGCCTCCAACTGGCTATATGAAAGGGCCGCCACCACAGTCAGTGCCATATACCAGCGTCGCGTTACACGTTAAGAGCAACGCAGCAGCGCGCCGACGCTCGGCCCGACCTGTTGATTTCCCGTCGGGCTCTCAGTTACTCGGCCACGAGTTCTACCGGGCCACGGCGCGTGCATCGATCGCCGCTCGCTGCCCCGCCTGCCCTTTAACTATGCACGCGAGTCGGTACTCGCTGACGTGCATGCGCGCGCGCTAACCCAGGCAACGGCCAAGCGACGTGAGTGCAGCGAGGGGTCCCGTGCAAAGAGAGCGATGCCCTCTCTCCTCCTCACCAGCCTGGTCACCAGCTGGCCCCAGATCGCCTCAGCGAGCTGAGCCCGTGGCCTAATGAGCGCCCGTTGTTGGTCGTTAAGCGGTTCCTCTCAGTTTTCTTCGGCTCGGCGCTGATACGCGTCTGTAACCGTTGTCGCTGCATGACACGGGTGGCCGGCTCCGGGACGACGGAAGCGATACTCAGTGAGGTGCCCTGTGCAGCAATTTGAAAAACAAGAAGATGCCCCAGGGACTCGTGTGATCCGTGCGGGCAAGGCACGGGAAAAAAAAAAAGCGGTCGTAGTGTCTGGGCATCAAAACGGGCAGTACGTGTAAGGCTTCGCTGCGCTGAAATTCAAGGCTGAAACGCTGGAAAAGGCTGTGACGCTGAAATTGCGAAGCTTGAAACAGATTACAAATAGAAGCACTAAATTGCTTTGTACTTTGTATAATACCATTTCTAAACTCTGGCTTTGATATTCGAGAAAGGAATCTCGCTTTCTTAATTTGGCTTCCATCATGTCGCGTATTTCGAGGAATTCCACATATTTCGATCATTTCTCTTCTGTGAAGTCTAAGAAAGTTACAAGGTTAAGTTTGTTTTCATTGCAATTTAATCTTTGTTGTTGTTGTCGTTCTTATACCGATTCCCAGTCTTCGTTGACGCGGCCAGTAAAAGCCGATGTGTTGCGGCTTCCGCAATTGATTGAAGTGATTCTGACTATACGGTGAATGTCGACGCACAAATGATAGGAAATAGCGCACTTGTCGCGACCGGTCAACTTTTTACTCCGCCCCTTTAATTCACCGAGGGCCGTCATTTCACTTGCTTGTTTTATCCACCACATATTAGGCAAATGCTAACAGGAAAGGCTGACATTACAAACGCTACGTATTGAAAAAAGAGGCTTAGCCCAATGCAAGAGAGCCGATCTGGTTGGTGAAAAGCGTGATGACTCCACGATGCAGAATAACGGCGAGGAAAGGCCAATCTACAGCTTCTAGTTGCGCAACCTAGACCAACAGTAATGAACGCGGCCTGGTGTTAAACCGATACTTCGTGCGGTTTGCATTAATTGTCTTCTGTCTTGGCTATGTATGTCGCATTACAGCAAAGGTTGCATTCGCTCTTAGTCTCTACAATGCATTGTTTTCAACAATAATATCGCAATTCCCATAGCGATCGTAACTCTCCACACATTGCGTCGTAGAGTGAGTGACAAAGATAAAGTATGTGAGCCCAAGTGTCAGGAGAAATAGTTCTGCTTGGCCAGCCTTAGTGCTGGCCTAGCCTGGCAAGAACTGCAGGAAATCGTCCCACTTTATCAATTACCTTCTTATCACTCCGCACCGTTACTGTGCGACAAGTTACTGTCCCTTGCGGAAGGCGTCTCTTTTTTCTGTTTTTTTCTGATGGGTAAATTTATCCGCATATAAAATACTTCGTTGAACTGCCTCGAGAGCTTTTAAGTTATGCAGTGCCTCCTTGTGGATTTTAACGGCAGTGGGCGGCACACGTTTAAGTAGCGCGTCATGGCTTGGCGGCTGCCTTTTTACAGGTGGGTATAAATGGATGGTATTCATTGGGGTCGAGAAAAAGAAAGGAGCACAGGTATAGCATGGCTGAGAAGTGAGAAATTAATACACGTTGTCCCCCCCCCCCTTTTTTTTTTGCTCGGCACTAACGAAAGCATCTCCAGTAGTAAATACTACGAACTTAGTTATTATGATTACATACTCCTTAGATGTGTTTTTATCACGGCGGTTCATGAATCATGGGTATACGGTGATTTGTCCTTTCTACAGCATGCTGTTGCTAGTCTTTTCTTTTTTTCGTAGAAAGCAAGCTGAACAAAGTGCAAGGTAAGCTGGCACACAGAAAGAAAATCTCAGAGAGGTGCAAATGATGTGCTATATTATGCTGTAACTTCGCGTAATCCCGTGTGCACGCAGACAATACGTCATTATATTTTATACCACGACTACGTCGTCATTTGGACGAGCTTTCATTGTGCACGAATAGCTGAGGTCTAAAACCGTTCAACGGACTTCCTAGTTCACTAAACTAAGTAATGGGCATTCCCTAACTGTGTTAAAGCTAGTTCATCTGCAAAGAATGCAGAAAAAAAATTTCTTCGGCGCCTTCATAGGCCACGCGACTGAATTCTGGATTTTCAGACGCGCGAGGTTCAGTGGCCATAAACAATTTCGGGTCAACGCGAAAAACGCTGTGACGTAAAGGCAGCGCGCACTCAGCGGACATTAATCAACACTCATTTAGGGCCCCATGTTTGGGCTTAATATTACAAGCGGTCGCGAACTCAGCCACCCCAGTGCACCAAGGATGGATGGATGGATGGGTGGATGGATGGATGGATGGATGGATGGATGGATGGATGGATGGATGGATGGATGGATGGATGGATGGATGGATGGAGATGGATGGATGGATGGATGGATGGATAGAGGGATGGATGGAGATGGATGGATGGATGGATGGATGGATGGATGGATGGATGGATGGATGGATGGATGGATGGAGATGGATGGATGGATGGATGGATGGATGGATGGATGGATGGATGGATGGATGGATGGATGGATGGATGGATGGATGGATGGATGGATGGGTGGATGGATAGATGGATGGCGATGGATGGATGGATGGATGGATGGATGGATGGATGGATGGATGGATGGATGGATGGATGGATGGATGGATGGATGGATGGATGGGTGGATGGGTGGGTGGATGGAGATGGATGGATGGATGGATGGATGGATGGATGGATGGATGTTATGAGCGCCCTCTTTGGAACGGGGTGGTGGGTTGCGCCACCAAGCTCTTGGTATTATACAGCCTAATGTCCTACCTAAGTTAAAAAATGAAAAAAAAGAAAAAAACACCACGATGAATTCCCATAACCAAATTTACTAACCCCCTATTAAATTGTGAACTTTGTTTTTGTGCGTCTCCGTTTTTTTGTCGTTTCCCTACTTTACTTCCACCAATCTTCCAATCGCCTCTTACTAATCTCTATTGCGGACATGTTTGCTTTCCCCCTCCTCTCGCTGAACCCAAGGGCTTCTAGGAGGCCCGTGGTGCCTAAATCGACCGCTGGGCAGCTATCTTCACATTCTAATAAAACATGCTCCATCGCTTCCCTACCTTTACCGCAGCAAGCACATGCTTCTTCTTCCTTCTTATATTTCGCTTTATAGATGCGTGTTCTAAGGCTTCTTGATCTCGCTTCGAAAAGTAATGAGCTTCCCTTTGAGTTATCATAAATTGTTTCTTTCCTGATTTCGTTTTTTCCTCTTAAATAGTTACTCATGGCAAGTTTCTTTTCCATTGCCGCCACCCATGAGATTAGTTCAGCCTCTCTGACTTTCCGCTTGACGTTCTTTGTTGCTGTGTTGCTCACCCTACAGGCCGCGTATTTGCTGGCAAGCTTCCTAGTTCTTTTCCTCCACTGTCAATCAATGTTTTTCCTGTACAAATACCTCAACACTCTCCCAGCCCATTTACGTTCTTTCATGTTGCTCAGTCGTTTTTCATAATCAATTTTACTGTGAGCTTCCCTCACTTCAAAACTTGCCCAGCCCATATCATCTTGCACAGCTTCATTTGTAATCTTCCCGTGCGGGCCCGATGCGAGGTCACCATAGTGGAAATAAAAGCGCCCTCACTAGGGCTCCTAGCGATGAACGCATGTAAGAAACGCTGGAACAATGGAGAAAAAAAAACTTTTGGTGAACAAATTACAAAAGACGACCTTTAAAGAAAGGGTAGCTTTTCGTATCGACACACATATTATTCAGACATTATAGTCTTAATTTCATTTCCATTCAAGGAAGCTCCATGAAAAATTTGAATAAGAGCGAATGGTGTCTTTTTCGCACATGAAAGTCTGTTTTCTGCAAGATGGTACCTAAGCTGCCGTTTTTTTTTAAGCAGGCGGAATAGTGTTGATTGCTGCAGTAGGGTGTCTCAACGCACGTTTTCGGCCCCGTATGCTGCAGGCGAACCTTGCCTTGCAAGAGCTTCTGGGGATTGCTCTGCAACCCGAGCGCCGAGTGAGGCACAGCGCGTGGCCGCGTTACAACGCACACACGGGGATACTAACGCCGAGGACGGATTTGAACCAGGGTGCGCTATCCATGGCCGTGCCATCCATCCCATCTCGCACTGCTAGCCTGCCTCCATGGCTCACTATTCACACTCCAGTTCTGTATCGCGGATGAAATTGAGGAGGATCCGAATGGCCTCACTCCAAAATATTGTCACGAACAGTGGAGAAGACGAAGACGTTGTAGTGGGGCTGGGTCAGAGTCTCTCCTGTCGGGCTACGAGCATCCCTAAATGGCCCTATCATATCTGTTTCGCCGACATCAGCTTATTGTCACCGTGGCTAGGTACAGAAATTTCTCTATATCGCAAAACTCTGCAATATGTATGCAAACACCGTCTTCTGAATTCCACCATCTTGGCTTCCCGTGGAATAATAATTGTTGTCCATCAATGCAATTGGAAGTTTATTTTACAAAATTGAAATGCCGTATACCGCCTCTAAATTTTACCTCCAGAGGTCTGGTCTCACTATGTCCCCTCTATGTTCTTTTCGCAGGGCAGCTGAATTTATCGAACATTACTTTCTCTTTTGCCGCCGCTTTCTAAGACAACGAAAACTCCTAGAAAGCTCATTTAGCAAACTTGTGCTATCGCTCACCTCACCAACCATTCTCTCTTTCGGGGCGACTTCACTGGGATCCAGCCACAGGGATTATTATTATTATTATTATTATTATTATTATTATTATTATTATTATTATTATTATTATTATTATTATTATTATTATGTGTCGTGTTTTATGGCGCAATGGCCAGTCTTGGCCAAAGAACGGCAAGCTATGGTGCTACGAGAGCGGTGAGTTGATGGCAAATGTTACCTTGCGTGCACCACTGTTGTTCGTCTGCGCAATACACAGAACACACAGCTAGACGTACTGCTTGAGGCGATGTTTCAGTTTCAGTTTATTTCATTAATAAGTAGATATACATGCTTACACAAGTAAACAGCAAGAGGTCCCAGAGCATGTAGGCCATTGTTCATAACCTCCGAGAAGGTTAGCGTTGTCATTGTGTCACACAGCACATCACATTGTGGCAGAACAGTTAAATGTTTATTGAATTATACGGCTGTACGATCGGATTATTAAGCATGCCGTAGTGGCCGAATACAGATTAATTTTGACCTCCTGGGGTTCTTTAACCAACACCTAAATCTAAGTGCACGAGCGCTTTTGTATTTCGCTCCCGTCGAAATGTGGCTGCTGTGGTCGGGATCGTACGCACGACCTCCAGCAATGCCATAGCCGCCAAGGTACCACGGCGGGCGCAGAAGTGTTGATATGGCATGTGACCGCTTCCATAGTGTCACCTAGACGCTACGGTGCTGCGGCTTTGCGTCTGCACGCCGTACGTCAGTTGTCCGCTTCAAAAATTTGCATTGGTGCCTATTTTTCAGAAATATCCGAAACGTACGGCACCCTACCTTGAACTTAAATTTATCCAGTTTGTCCGCAACCACTGTCGTCTTTAGCAGTAGCGTTTCCTCGACGGCTACGGGGACTCCCTGAAAAGGGAGGTACCCTAACGCGGTTCCTCAGGATCATTAGTAAAGTTCTTTGTCTGTCTGTCTGTTCCTTGTCTTCTCAAGCCGCCTTTTCTTTCTCTCGCCCTCCCCCACATGTATGGGAACTGCGAGCGAAGACTGGCAAGGCTGTCATTCCCTCGTTTAGTGGCTGCGTTGGTTCTACCAATTCTCTGACTCCTCTCCTTACCTTCTCTCTGGGCTGTTGCATGATAGTAGAAAGGTAAGCGCTGCAGTTTCTGCGATGTTTCGCGGGGGGTCAAGGATAATTACAGCCGTCAAAATGACAGTGTGCCGACGCCAAGGGAGCTTCAGAACGCATTGTGACGACCGTCGATGGGAAAGTCCAAACGAGCTTTTCCCGTCACCTTTCGTCTCTGCCACGCTCCTGCCATGAAACTGCAAGCTCTGAACCACCTCCTGACGCGGCGTGCAAGACAGCAGCAGTAGCAGCGGCGGAAATGTCGAAGGAAGAGGCTAAGGGCCAAACAACGAAATCCTCCTTACCTCAGTAAGGAAGCCTTCATTGCTGTGAGGCCACCTTATGTCACTCTGAAAGCTTCCTTACTGAGGGGCCCTCGGTGAAGGCTTCCTTGGTGCTTCCTCAGCATAAGCTTATGTTGAATTCCAATGGCGGAGTCGGAGCAGCCGACGGACTCCGCGAGCGAGCACTCGACTCTGGCGCAGAGCAACGCCTCCATATCCGCGAATGGAACACAACCTGCGCCGCCGGAGCAAAGCGGAAGCGGAAGTTCTATCACCGAGTTACCCAGGATACCTTGCGTGTTGTCATTTTCTTCCGCTGTTTGCTCCCAGCACCGCCGCACCGGTCACTGGTCTCTTCAGCGCCGTTCACCTGTTGTTTTTTTAAAAGTGCGGAATGGATATCTCGCCAAGCGTGCAGCAGCTTTTGCTTCCTCGCGAGTCGTGACCGGTGCCGCCTCCCAGCGGACAAACGTGGTAAAGGAAATACGTCACGCAGAGTTCCGGTCCACTCCGCCGATTTTGGCGGAGCAGCTTTTTCTGCTCCACGGAGTGACTCCCGCTCTGAATCCCCTCCGACTCTCTCATTGGAACACCTTACTCCCGCCCTCACACTGCCATTGGAACAAACTTGCTCCGAAACGAGCAGAAAAACCTGCTCCGACTCCGCCATTGGAATTCAACATTAGTTGTTCACTAGCTACCTTCATGCGTCCTTACGCTGCTCCTGGCCCTGAACGAGCGCTTCACCTCACTGCTGGGGCACGTGATCTTTCCTTACGCATGCGCGCTGTCGCACGCCTGCGGAGAAGCGCGAGCACGATGCCAGGAGTCAGCATTCATTTCATTCACACGTTCGGTATGAGTGGCGACTCGCAACGCCGGCGTGCTAGTGTTGCTGGAGCATAACAAGTTTTGCGCTCGACTGCGGTGGTTTCTCGCATTGAGTAAACAAAACTGGAAGAAAGCGTCCACGCGTCTCCATAACAACAATTTAATTTAAAGATTATGTGATTATCCAGCTTTCTTTTTATTGAATAAGGGCGTTCGTGTAAAGCTTCTAACAGATCCTCTCGAACCCAGGCGTACGGCAATCGTTTCTTACGTGAGGAGGGACGAAGGGAGCTTTCAGAGTACGCTTGCTTCCTCCATCGGTACTTCGCTGTAAGGAGGCCTCACGTAAGGTTAGGAAAAGGAAAGGAACGTTTTGAAGGAACATTGATTGGCCCTAAAGAAGCTTCACTTTAAAAGGCCTCCGTTTGTTTGAACCATATGACACAGCGAGGAATGGTGCGAAAAGGAAAATGCCACTACCGTGTGCCGTACTATGAAGAAAAAGCTTTTCCTAACACCACCGAACTTCAGCGAACCACTGGTGCGCGAGCCGTCAGCTCCCGGAGATTTGGCAAGAAGCCGGCTTACCGTAATCTCCGCATTACGAGCAGCTTTTTCGAAGTGGGTAACGCAAACATTTGTCAGTGCCGCCATTGAGAAAAGCAGCCTTACGCGTAGTGAGCGATGCGGTCAAGGGAAAGAAAAAGCAAACATGACAACATTGGCTGCTATGCAGGCCACTAATCGTGTTGACTGCCACGTTCAGAACATCCGACGTTTATGAGCGCTTTACCATCCACTCAGCGGAACCTCAGCGAGCCTAACAGTAGTGCCTCTCCATTTCTTATGATCTTATGCATTATTTGTGTCGCATGAAACGCCGTCTGTACAGAAAGTGCCCTCTATTCCACCCGCCAATTTCTTTACTTCTACTTTTGTCTTGCCGTCCGTGGTGTAGCTAGCACACCCCACACACACAAACACGCACCGCCGCGCGCGCGCGCGAGTGTGTGTGTGTGTGTGTGTGTGTGTGTGTGTGTGTGTGTGTGTGTGTGTGTGTGTGTGTGTGTGTGTGTGTGTGTGTGTGTGTGTGTGTGTGTGTGTGTGTGTGTGTGTGTGTGTGTGTGCGTGCGTGTGTGCGTGCGTGCGTGCGTGCGTGCGTGCGTGCGCGCGCGCGTACAGAGTGATCCCAGTAATAAGCGACACGTAAAACTTACTACAGAAACATAATTTCCTAAAGTGACACCACTTTTCTTTTTAGAGACATAGAATTTCGACATCCTGCATTTTAATTTTCTCGAGACGGTACACAGACATTTGCCACACTGTCATAAGGAGCAACACTGTGACGTCCGCAGCTTCTTAGCACGGGCTCTACCGTTATACAAAAGCAAAGCTGTTTTAGTGTTCCCATGACTGTGCAACTGGACCACCCTTCGACTCCAAATGCCCACGCCACATGTGAAACTTAGAACGCAAGAAACAATCGATCAACTGCATCGGTGGTTCCCGACGCACTGCAAAACTCTCAAGCATTGATTTCATTGCATTGCGCTGATGTCTTCATCTGCGGCTTCACCATCAATTACATTTCATGAAGGCTGTTTCAGTTTTGCTATCATTCTCCATTATCATCCCATTTAGAGCAGATAAGAAAAAAAAACAAGAAGAACTGAACGAAGTGGTAGTCACTTTTACCGTCAAACATATTTACCAGAGTCCTTTGTATTTCTCGTGTATACGACGCAATTCGCACATTTCATCGATCGTTCAACTTCGGTTTCTGTAGACGCTTATGCATAAGAAAAAAAAAACGTATTAGCGCCAACACTTTGGTTTGTCAATATTGTATGGCGCTCATGCAAAAGGCGAACCAGCAACCAATAATTTGATTGATATACGTATTCACCAAACATCAACGTTCTGTGATTCGCCAAGAAATAGATGAAAGATCCTTTCGTCCCATTTGCGAGCGGACGAAAGGATCCCGCCCCTTTCAATAAAGTTTATCACCACCACCACAAACAGATAGCTGCGCAGCAGCATTCTGCATACCCTCATGGTCTGGCCGCCTGGATCACGTAGTTTCGTCTACAACAGTAGAAAGTGCCGCAATTACCGCGGGCTTGCGAAAACTACGCGTCTATTTCGCACGTGACGCTATGGGGCTGACGGACTCAAAAGTCATCTTTACAACGATTACACCGTGGCCTACCTCGTGAGAAGTTTAAGGCACTGTCTGAAACTTATTTAAGTTGTAATGAGCAAGGGATTTAATGTAAAATTTCGATGGATCCCATCCTACGTAGGAATTGAAGGAAAAGAAAAAGCTGACGCTTTTGCACGCCTAGCACTGACAAAAGTAACAGCGCCAAAGATTTTTCAGAACCCTAAGGATGCAATCTGCATTCACTTTAGGGCAATCCACCAGACTCCACACCAAGCCTGTGTCACCCATGGACTTACTAAGGAGGAAGCAACGCTGTTGTACCTCATCAAAACCGACTCCGCGTTGTTCCAATCCAACCGGACGGGGCGCACTTCAGACAACTGCGGATAACCAGCAGCCGCGTGGCGCGGGGTCAGCTCAGGGGAGTTCTCGAGGGGAGGTAATTGGCGGAACATCCCCATGAGCTTTTCGAGAAACCAGACAATGTGCTATCCGGCCGCGTCAACAGGGACGGCTCAGAGTTCTACGAAGCCCCTCTGACGTCGGCTCCGGACCACTGAAACATGTGCGGCACTGAAACCTGTGCAACACGTGTATGTGAGCCCGCTTCCTCCAAAAGGGCGGGTCATCTTCAATGACGTCGAACTATGACGTCGAGTGGAGTGCTTATAAGCAGCGATTGCCGGCTGCTAGTGTGTGCTCGTTGTCGTGCTCGAAATGTACTAGTGAGCTGCGTGCTCGTTGTCATGCTCAAAATGTACCCGTGAGCTGTGTGCTCGTAAGCAGTTTGCTGTATGATGTTCGTCTTGCGGGGCCCATTTGGGAGCCCCGCTAGACTGTCGATGTATGTCTTGTCTAAGATGTAAATAATGCAAATAAGTCCTGCTCGCCTAGTCCTGTCGCCCCAAGGTCCTCCCTACAACTACGACCGCTCCAATCCCGACTGAGTACACACCGCCTTGGTTATTCAAGTCTGGACGATGCGCTTCTCCGCGCTGTACCTTCTGTGACGATATCGTGACATCGAACATTTCATTTGGCTGTGCCCGTATTTCGACACAGAAAGAAAAGCAATGGTCGACAGCCTGAAAAAGAATGGTCTTTCGCACTGGACCTTTGAAGACGTCGTTATTTCCGGAGGGCCCGCGGCAATCAGTAAGAGAGTGCAACGACTGCAGATTGCCTTCATGCGAGACACAGGGCTCTTTGACACCTGGTGACGCACGTAGTTACACAGATGAATAGCCCCAGGTGGTTCAAATTTCCGGAGTCCCCCACTACGGCGTGCTTCATAATCAGACCGTGGTTTTGACACGTAAAACCCCATAGTTTTTTTTTTTTTCACGAAATTCCCAGGCGGAACAATTGCCGATTATGTATGCCAGGCTAACACCGCCTACTGCAACAACAGCACCACCACCATCGCCATGCTTTCTCACACATAAGGGGCGTTATAACATAGTGTACTACGCGAAGAGGGAGTCGCGACTGGCGTGAGAGCAGAAGAAAAAAATTGAGGAGAAATTGCACTCTGTGAAGTTGGATGACCAGCGAAGCTGTAGCTCGTCACAAAGGGTTAGATAAGGGTACATATATTAATTTTCATCATTTCTAATGCTGGTGACGATAACTAACTTGGTGATCACTGTGATAAGAACCTTTGGCCAAGAACCTTAGATTCTTGGCCAAAGTGAAATCTATACACGACCATTGTTGAGTAGTTGAATGACTTGGATTGGTGCGGTACTTCAAACCAAACTCTTCTAGTACAAAGTGATCGAGTGAACCATTTCTTGTCTGGTTTTGAAATATCCCCATTGCAGTCTCCAACGATGGCCACGGGAGCAGTGTCATCCCGGCTAACCCATGCAAAGTGGGTGCTCACGAACTTCTTGATATCACACTTGGGTGTGCCTGTAGATACGTACACAGTGGATATCACAATTCCGTCTTTCGTTTGTACAGCACAGGCATCCCCGCAGTCGGTGGCACTGCCCTCTTGCGAGTCAAGGGTTAATGGTTGTACATACATTTTGTCCTTTGCGTTTATGGCAACGCCTTGTGGGAG
This sequence comes from Dermacentor andersoni, assembly GCF_023375885.2. NCBI lineage: Eukaryota > Metazoa > Arthropoda > Arachnida > Ixodida > Ixodidae > Dermacentor > Dermacentor andersoni. Next base: position 227,792,115 of record NC_092814.1, read on the forward strand.
CACACAGTTTCGGTTCAGTGAGTTTCGGTTTCGCCTCCGGCGTCTGGAAACCACGAGCGGCCCAGGCATGCCGCCGGAGGGCGCGGGTAAAACAAACATTGCATCATGTTACGGCGGTCCCGGAGAGCAGACCAGACGCTACCGAGGGAAACAGACGTGCTCGTGGCGCTACTGCCACGCAGTCATGTATACCGATTATCATAAATAGTTAAACAGTTTAATGTGGTCATAGAATTGTTCTCCACAGCCTTCTGATCGTGAGTCCATATGCTGTTCAGAAACGATTCCAGTATGCCCATCGACCTGAAACACTATGCATCTTGGTTTATTATTATTATTATTATTATTATTATTATTATTATTATTATTATTATTATTATTATTATTATTATTATTATTGGCCGAGTGCTTGAAGCCTGCGTCACCTCCACCGCGGGTCGGCCCCGTATTTCGCTATCTCCGGGATCGGCCCACGCTCACCTTCTTTTTATTGTTGACGCGCAAACACGAAAAATACATGGAACTCTAGCCATATACGACTTCACTGTAAAAATAGGAACGTACGCACATTACTGTAAGATAAGCACGTGGGCAATGAAGGCGTAGAAGCCGGGCCAGCAAAAGAATCCACCGATCGAAACACGAATCGGGCGGTCAAGAACCCCAAAGTTCCTTGTTACGTCATGAAGACTCCTCTGGAGGTAAGCCGCCGAGCCGGACGCAAGCGATGACGGCCTGTCATGACACGTAAAAATACGGTCTCCGGCTGCTTTCCCGATAGTCCGCGGTCCTTCAGCGACATCCTCTCACGCACCAGTATGGTTGCTGTAACGTCGAAGAAAACCAGGGAGTAAAATATACAAGGTGCCGGAAGGAAGGACAAACAGTGAGAACCAAACCAGAACATTTCTTTCACGCCATTACTAACAGAAGTACGGATGACTATAGAGTTTTTAAAAAATCACAGCGCCCATCTCACGCTGGGTGTCGACGTTACTGCGATTAGCATTCAAACAATGTAGCGCAACACATTGTGTTGCCGAAATCACCTTTGATTAGAATGTGTAGTGGTAATTCTGAGATTTTTATTGCTTCGGCTTCATCTCCAATTACACAGAGCCCACGCTTATGTGGAAATCGGTGTTAAATAAGCAAAGCTTTTGTTAAAGTTCGCGCTACTGTTTGATGTAAATTTTATGCAAAACGAAGTGCTAATGACGGTAATGTTTGTACAAGATGACGCAAATGGAATGTACTTTTCCGCACTTCTCTGTAGCTGACTTCACTTCTCTTTAGCTCAACGCTCGTCACTCAGCGCACACTCAAGCAGGACTAGCAAGACAAGAGGCAAGAAGAACCAACCTCGCTCAAAGCACGCTGAAGTACCAGTTTGTTCAATTCTTTCTCCACACTCGGCTGCTTCTGTTGGCTGCTTCCTCACTTCTTGCAAAATTACATCACGTGGGGTATCTGTCGTTGCTCAATGGATACCTTCACAAGTAGGAATCGCGGGAAATAAGGAGGCTGGTCGACTGGCTTCAACTTGCGCTCATAACAACTGTGACTGCACAGAAATTTTGTGCAGGCTTGATGACGCTCGTCTACTGATTCGTCGCCACCTACTCAAGCAGCATTCAGACCAGCGCGTCGCCAATGGAACATTCCCACCCCGTGTTCGCGGTCGAGGCTTGCCTCGCCGCGCTAGAGCGCAACTACTCAAGCTGAGGGTTGGCTGCGTGAACGTGCACTAACGTTTATACAGACAAGGACGTGTGGCCAGTCCATCGTGTACATCTTGTGGCTGCTGTGAGACACTTCAGCACCTTATATTTCAGTGTCCCGCTTTCAGTGCGCAGCGCATGTCACTAGTGAGAGACTATCATCTCCTTGGCCTGCGGTGTACGCCACTCGACGAATGTTTGTACCCCAGTGGTTGTGCGTCTAAATGTGATCAGGCTCATTGCGCTCTGCTTACTTTTCTAGAGTTAACTAACGTAGGTTCACGTTTGTAGCGTCGAAACTATTCAACATTCTGTAGTAGCGTGACCTTCAGTGACCGACCCTATTGTGTGTGATCAGTACTGTGCCCTAACGCTTCTTCCTTCGAAGATGGGAGGTGGCGGGTTCAAGCCCCTTGTAGCGTATATTGTGAACCGACTACCGGTGAAACGGTGATTGCGTGCAGCTGTACTTGGCGTCTCATCGTGGAGAGCACAATTAGCCGCATAGCGAACTAGCCATGGATGTGGTTGATAATTGTGGAGGCTGTTCGACGCGGCGTCACTTTAATTCCGGCTGCAGAGTCGAAACTCGGCAGAACAACGTGCGTAGTGTACTGTGTTCTACTTTAGTCTTTAGATTTGTCCTGTTGCTCTTCCTTTCCTCTTTCCTCCCCTCCTTCCTATCTTCCATTTCTGTGTTGCTGTCACCTCCCTTCAGAAGAGTAGGCAGGCGTTGTGCCCCTTCCAGTGGCAGTTGCCAGCCTGCTCCTCGCTTTCCCTTTCCTGTTAACTGTGTATATGTGTATATGTGTTCAAAACAAATAATAATAATAATTTTGCCACGCTTGTCTATTCGAATACATACCCATTCTGTGGCATCGGCCAAGAATGGGCACATACCGTGCGACCTAAGTTGTGATGCAATAGGGATACGATAGTAGCACACCAAATTGTGATTGGTATCTTAAGAATTCTAAATGCATTAAGAAAATCTCGATCTAGCCTCTCTGTTTTCAACCGTTCGTGTCTCGTTGTGGCGTGACCACAACGTTTTGGTTAGAAATTCGCTTTTGCCTCAGCTTACAAATTTACTACCGCTTTTTTTTCCCCTAAGTGGGTGTTATTGATAAAGTGGCATGAATGCACCTTCCGCAAGAAGACATACAACAGCGGCGCCATTTCAGTCACATTCCAATGATTAGCTCAGGCGTATCTTAGTTCTCTGTACACGTGGGTGCGCGTTGATGGGGATCTGACAAGCAATAATTTTACGCTGACACAATATATATCCGAATACGGCACAGGCCGACAAGTCTACCGTATCGTGTCCCTCTCCGACACACGAGAGCGGCAATTCTTACGAAGGCAGCAGTTCGCTGAGCAAGGGCCGGCTTGCACCGGCCACACTCCCTCTCCGACTTGCTCTTCGCGGATTGCTGGTCGAACACCGGTTGGGCCATCGCTTCCTATATACCGTTGCCCGTCGTCGCCCGCCGGTCCTTCTCCTCCTCAGTCGGTGACATCGCCCGGAAGAAACGAACGAGGCTGCCAAACAACGGCGCGCAAAGTAATGCACCGCCGGGTCAGCGCTCGTGTCTATCGATGCAGCGCCCGACGCGAGGCTCGCGAGATCCGGGTGCCGCGCGTCGTCTCCGGGCACGTTCGCGCGCGGATGTCTGACAGCGTCGCGCCGACTGTCGGGAAGGCGCCTGTCTTTGCGGTTTCTCGCCGTTCGCGCTCCGCGGTCCCCTACACCTTACCGCCCTCCCCGCTTTCTGCGCCGAAACTCGATAAGCGGCGTAATTCGATAGAGGAGGTACGTACGGCGTTCCTTTTTTGGCAGCGCTATTCTCGGTCAATCCATCTGTCTTTTTCTTCACCCGCGGCTCGCTCGCTTGACTATACGGTCTTGGTCACAAGGCTCCCTGTTTGTAGCTATATACGGCCTAATGCTTTCCACGCTGCTTGCTTGCCCTCCTTCGCCTCTCTCCTTGCCTCTTTTCTTTCTCGGCGTGCGGTCTAGTCACTCGGCCTTCTTTACTGGACTGCCCTGGGGCTCTGCCTTGTTGCCAACTTCAGTGAAACCTCCTCTGTTTTCTGCATCCTACCACAGGCTAAATACAGCGGCTGTGAGATGTCCTGCTTTCGTACCACGTGATTTGCTTTATTCTCTTGTGCTGCGACCGGCTTCTGTCAGAACGTAATCAAGTAACGGTAAGCCAGTGTGCTTGATGGAAGGCAACGCGCTAGTTTTTTAAGCCATGGTCACTAATGATGTGCAGCTGAAAGTGCACTAAAAAAGACAAGGAAACTGCTGCGTGAAGATCGTGTGCTGGTAGAACGAAGATACGCGCTGACTCACGTCTGGAATGTATACAGAAGTGCACTGAGAGCATTGTCATTACAGCTAACCACCCAAGTACATATCTACGTTGTTCAGCTTTTCTGCATCGGATTGGCTGCACATATAAGAATAAAAAAAAAGAGAGAGCTTGTACCAGACACGAACTGGCGAACAGCAGCTGCGTTCATCGCACTTGACCCGGCTCTTTTCTTATTACTACTATATGGACTACCAAGCCGTTATACTAAAGTTATACCACAGTAACTTCAAATTCTACCATTAGCACCAGAAGCCAAAGTTGATTGATTGATTGATTGATTGATTGATTGATTGATTGATTGATTGATTGATTGATTGATTGATTGATTGATTGATTGATTGATTGATTGATTGATTGATTGATTGATTGATTGAAGTGGCTGCATCCTCTCGCAGCGATTTAGCAACTTTCACTACAGATGTGAGCAGGAGTTTTCTCAAATAAATTTGTATTCAAAGCTGGCCCTATTATAAGCGAATCATAAATCCACCATATTCGTATTAGAATTTTGGATTCTGTGCTAGCCCAGGCGACTTTTGCCCGAATAAGTTGACAATTCATTCACGTATATTTGAAAGGTCAATTTTATTCTCTACATACTAGAGTCCCAGAATCGGCTGTGGCAAAGACTGTGATGACGGTTCAAATTGAAAACGGGCCATCAATAATGAATGAAGGAAAAAAAAAATTCACCGATGATTACGACAATCTCTAATGCGAATTTCAATCGCAGCTGTTTAGGTGTTTTAAATTCGCGGCAGCTCACTTAGCAGCAGCGGCAGGCGAGACATTTCCAGTGGTTGCGTCGCTCATTATTTAGAAAGAAAGCGTGAACACGGGAACGCAGGGCTTGCGCGCATGGAGGAAGGAAAAAAATAGGAGGGAGCTTACCGCAACGCGATTGAAGACAATGTGGTGGCACAACACGTGGTGCAAACGCCAGAGCGCGCGGTAGGTTTTAGTACTTCCAGTTGATTTTTTTTTCGATACCTATTTCAAACCATTTGAAACTCTTGAAATAAACAAGAACATGGCTACCGCCGCGGCACTGTCGCTTAATGCTGCGCTCAAGTTTCTGGATTGTGGCGTCGAATCACGCTGTTGCGCTATACGTGTCCGTTCGGCGAGCCGCATCAGAGAGGGAACCTTTCAAGCGAGTCGGAAGCCGAGCGCGTACCGAATAAAAGCTACCGGTAACCAAATGTCTTGGCAAATCTCGATTTTGTTCCGTGATCTCGACGCAAGAGGTCACGTGTTGGGCCACCATTGTGGCTTCACGGAGCGTTTGCTTGCCAAGGCTGGCTGCGTGACGTATTGCTCCCTCCTATCTTTTTCCTTGCTCCATGCTTTCGCGGAGCGCATCCTCTAGCGGCGGCGCCGACGCAGGCAAATTAGCGCATGCGCAGTGGGTCCGAAGCCCACAGCAAGCGCTTGCCCGCGATAAATTCATAAGGGCGTTATATGTCGCTTGTCGATGCATGCGTCTGTACTGTAATGGTTTCAATATCGGCTGTCTTCGGTAGAGGTCCTGTGCTCGAATCCTGCCGTCGGACAATGTTAACTATGTTTCTTTAATTATTTATTACGCAGTACGCTGTTGAAAATGACGCGTTTACTAAGTCACGAAGCCGTTTGAAGCCAGAAGGACGAAGTTTAGGCAAATCCTTGTACTTCCCATATTCACATACTGGCTCAACCGCTTCTATTGCAGCTTGCGTAGACACTAGCGCCAGAGTTCCCTCTAGTAATTATTGTATTGCATTGGATTGGATTGGAGACAACTTTATTTATGCCTACAGTTGGGCGCGCGCGCGCCCCGACGAGGGCCTACGTCATCCTCGAAGTCGCCGTTACTCGGCGCGGGTCTCCGCTCGCCGTTGCCGGCTCGCTGGGTCCCTGCCTTTCGAGCGCCTCGAGGACCTGCTGGACGGCCCAGAGCTGATCGTCTCGGTCATAGCTCTTCGCGGCTGCCTCGAGCCGCGGTGGGAGTGTTCTTGATTTTGAATCTTCTGGATATTTGACGCAGTCCCACAAGACGTGCGTGTAGTCTGCAGTCTCCCTCCGGCAGACTCTGCACACATCTGTCGGATATGTCTCGGGGTACATACGATTCATCAGTTTCGGGCTCGGTAGCGATCCGGTCTGGAGCTGTCTAAGTACTACCGCCTCCGCGGTGCCAGTACCCGCCGTGGTTGCTCAGTGGCTATGGTGTTGGGTTGCAGAGCACGAGGTCGCGGGATTGAATCCCGGTGGCGACCGCATTTTAATGGGGGCTAAATGCGAAAACACCGGTGGTACTTAGATTTAGGTGCACGTTAAAGAACCCTATAGGTGGTCGAAATTTCCGGAGTCCTCCACTACGGCGTGCCTCATAATCAGAAAGTGGTTTTGACACGTTAAACCCCGTAATTTAATTTTATTTCCCTGGTTCCAGCACTCCGCTTTCCTCCTCCCCATTTTTGTAGCACTCCTCTCCGCTTTCCTCCTCCCCATTTTCGTAACACTCCTCTCCGCTTTCCTCCTCGCATCTTTCATCACCAGCTGCGCTCCGCGTTCGCCTTCAACTTCCGCTGTGCTCGTTCGCTCTCCGACGCCGACGCTCGCTGCAGGAACGGGCGCCTAAGAGCTGCGCTCTAAAAAAGACAATTGCTTCCCATTTCGTGACATTTCTTCGTTGTGTAACCCGCCGCGGTGGCTTCGCGGCTAAGGTGCTGCGACACTAAGCACGAGGTCGCGGGATCAAATCCCAGCCGTGGCGGCCACTTTTCGATGGGGGCGAAATGCGGAAAACGCTCGTGTTCCGTGCATTCCCTGGTGGTCGAAATTAATCCGGATTCCCCGACTACGGCGAGCCTCATAATCATATTGGGCTTTTGGCACGTAAAACCCCAGAGTTCCTTAATTCATTCATTCGTCGCGTTCTTTTGTGGACTACTATTTCTACTCTGCGCCGGATAACATGCAATTTTCGGGTATCTATGAAAAGGAAAAAGTCCCCTTCATTGAAAAGCAGATAATTTCGCCGGAGAAGTTTCAACCGCTTGCGAGAAGGAGAGCGACTGATTGGCTCTAGAAGGAAAAAGATTATTAAGAAATAAATAACCCCAACAAAAAGGTTGATAATGTTATTTATAGACGAAACAATCAAAAAGCCAAGGCATTTATATCGAAAATAACGAGGGCGGTCTGAATGAGATCGCTCATCTGCACGCCTTTGTGTTGGGAGTACATTTTTTTTTTCTTTTGGATTATCTGTACCATCCCCTTTGGTTGTTATGAGATGCGCTATACAAAAGCCGTGCGTGCACATTGTTATCGTGCATTTCCTCGTACCGCCTATTCGCGTAAAGCTGCTGAGCCAGCATTCAAGGGAACAGGCAAGCATATTTGGTTTCTGAGTATGCCGGAAAAGCTACCCACCACCTAGCAAGTCTCCCAGTAGATAGGCCCCACACGACATTCAGTGCGACTGTCTTCGCGCACCGTGCCTCTTTCAGGTCAGGTTACACACCTGCGGCAAGGCCTTCTATTCCTCCATGGTGCATGCGCCGTACTCAAGTGAACCTTACAGTCCCAGGACTTCAGAAAAAGTCGGACTTGCCATCATCAGCGCTCAAGCAACTAACTTTACTTCTCTTGTACGAGAAATACAGCGACTGCACACACGTCTACACTGATGGATCAACTACATCAACCAGTTCCGGCGGCGCTGTAGTTATACCAGCAATGGGAATAACCAAGCGGTTCAGGACTTCCCATGTCACTACGTCTACAGCTGCAGAGCTCGCGGCTCTCCGCGACGCGCTTCAAGTGATAAATACTGAAAGTCCTAGAAAATGGGCAGTCTTCTGCGATTCAAGGCCGGCCTTGCAATGTGTGCATTCATTTCTCCGACATGGAACTCACGATCAGCTCACGTGCGAAATTGCGGAACTTGTCCATCACTTAAGAGAAAAAGGCCATGATATCTCTTTTCAGTGGATACCAGGTCATTGCGGTATCATTGGTAATGATGACGCCGATAAGGCAGCTCGGACGTCAAACCAAGAAGACCGCTGCGTCCCCATTCCGCTCTCAAGGACCGACGCCGCGAGACAACTTGGCATTCTGGCAAGCACTATCTCCTTAGCAGAGTGGAATACCGTACATACAAGGCGCACAAGACTGCACCGACTAAACCCGTCACTTCAACTCAGACCTCCAGCCGGTGTGCACCGGCGTGAAGCGTCTCTTCTGTGTCGGTTATGGCTTGGAGTGGCCTTCACAAATGCCTACTCAGCACTAATTGGAATGGCTGATAGTCCTGCATGTGATGTTTGCGCATGCGAGGAGAACATTGACCACATATTGTGCCATTGTCCTCAATTTCAAGCACAAAGACAGTATTTGTCCGACACATTGAGGAAACTAGACGATCGTCCTCTGAGTGAACAGACAATATTAGAGCACCGTCCCGACCGATCATCGGCTCAGAAGGCAGTGAAGGCACTTTTGTGTTTTCTCAGAACTTCTGGTTTGCTCGAGCGACTTTAACTGAAGTGCTCTCCGTACACATACCTACACCTTCTCTCTCCCTTCTTTCTCTTCCCCTTCTCCCTTCCCCCAGTGTAGGGTAGCCAACCAGACTATTGACTGGTTAACATCCCTGCCTTCCTATATTCTTATCTCTCTCTCTCTCTCTCCCGGAAAAGCTGCGGTGCTGTGTTTCCGAGCGCACCTCCAGATGCAAGCAGTGGCGGTCGTTCCCGCGATCAAAGACCAGACGCGCTGGTGAATGAATCTTAAGTGGCATCCCTGGGTTCGCTTATCGCCGGTTATCGACCACGTCAGCGTTAAGTTAACTGTGTGTCACTACCACATAGCCTGATGCTGCACCTCCTCCGTACGGCGCAGGGGAACAGTGCACATGCAAATTTGCCTGTCCGGCGCAACACTACATTCAGTCTGCCATCGCCTGCAAAAGCGCTATTACGAAGACCCATAAATAACCACTTTTTCGGAAGGTTTGTGACTTTGCCATTAACTATCCCCCAAACAACCAACGGGTTATTTATTGGTCGTCTTCATCTGGCTGTTCCTTCTTTTTTTTTTGTTTCAGCCACCTAACTCACCTATTGCAAATAATATTGACGCAAGGAAAATCCTGGATCACCTACCAAGTATATGTTCGTTTTCATTTAGCAGGACCCGCTGATACGGAGTTGTGTGTTTTTCTTTCTTTCTGTATTTTTATTTTTTATATTTGTTGTGTATATATTTTTCAATGCCAACTTTTACGCACTAACCATGCCAATATATTGTTACGTCTCAATACGTCGATGAATATTACTTGGACGTTTACCACGAGGCAGTCCTTTCATGAGCGCGCGCACAGACGACGGGAAGCGCGAAATAGACTGTGACGCCCAAATAAAGGAGCTCACTGCGAGGTGACAACCGCAGCCCAGATCACTCAACGTAAACCTGACCCTGACAGGCTGAACTAATTGATGAAAGGAGCCAACGTCGAAGGCTACCGTGGGAACTGCTTCGCCCACGATTTCCCAGATCACTACGCAGTTGCGCCATATGCGGACGCGAAGGTGCAACATAGGAGGCGAATTCGGCGGAACGGTGCTACGGCATGGGCGGAATTTTGCGACGGATTCGACGATTGCGGTTGGCCGCGATACATTCATCAGATTCCCTGGTCTAGTCTCCTAGGGAAGACGACAGTATTAAAAGCGGAGACCTTTGGTGCAGTGAGGAGGTGTGCTAACATGTCCTGATGTGAACTCCGACGTTTAATGCTCCTGCATGGACTGGGCTTCTGTATCTGAAGAACAGTGTATATAATTTAAAATAAACCCCTTTTCATTCATTCCTACTACCAGGCGTACTCATCAATCGGCTTGGTGGGTGGGTGGGTGGGTGGGTGGGTGGGTGGGTGGGTGGATGGATGGATGGATGGATGGATCGATGGATGGATGGATGGATGGATGGATGGATGGATGGATGGATGGATGGACGGACGGACGGACGGACGGACGGACGGACGGACGGATGGACGGGATGGGACGGGACGGGACGGACGGACGGACGGACGGACGAACGGACGGACGGACGGATGGATGGATGGATGGATGGATGGATGGATGGATGGATGGATGGATGGATGGATGGATGGACGTTATGAGCGTCCCCTTTGGAACGGGGCGGAGGGTTGCGTAACCAAGCTGTTGCTATTATACTGCCTAATGTCCTACCTAGGTTAAAGAAGAAAAAAAAATCCTATTAACTCCCACAACCAAATTTTCTGATCCCCTATTGAGAACTTTGCTTTTCTACGTCTCCGTTTTTTGTCATTTCCCTACTTTTCTTCCACAAATCTTCCAATCGCCTCTTACTAATCTCTATTGCGGACATGTTTACTTTTCCACTGCTCTCGGTGAACCCTAGGGCTTCAATGAGGCCAGTGGTGCCTAAATCGACCGCTGGGAAGGCGTCTTCACATTCTAATAAAATATGCTCCATCGTTTCTCTAGCTTCACCGAAGCAAGCACATGCTTCTTCTTCCTTCTTATATCTCGCTTTATAGTTGCGTGTTCTAAGGAATCCCGATCTCGCTTCGAAAAGTAATGAGCTTTCCTTTGAGTTATCGTAAATTGTTTCTTTCCTGATTTCGTTTTTTGCTCTTAAGTAGTTACTCATAGCAGGTTTCTTTTCCATTGCCGCCACCCATGAGATTATTTCAGCCTCTCTGACTTTCCACTTCAGGTTCTTTGCTGCTGTGTTGCCCACCCTACAGGCCTTATACTTGCTGGTAAGCTTCATAGTTCTTTTCCTCCACTGCGATTCAATGTTTTTCCTGTACAGATACCTCAACACTCTCCCAGCCCATTTACTTTCTTCCATATTCCTCGGTCGTTCTTCATAATCAATTTTACAGCGAGCTTCCCTAACTTCAAAACTAGTCCAGTCAATATCAGCCTACACAGCTTCATTTGTGGTCTTCCCGTGAGCGCCCAATGCGAGGCGTCCCACTGACCTTCACCTGAACACGACTTACCCGAATCACCTACAAGTATTCACAGATGGCTCTGTCAAGGCAGACGAAGACCGCTGCGCAGCTGCATTCTATATTCCCTCTCTAAGATATACGTGGTGTGGCCGTGTGGGCTGTATAGCCTCGTCGACAGTTGTGGAAGGCGTAGCAATAGCTTCTGCTCTGTGCAAACTAAAGACTTTGCCTCCGCAAAATGTGGTTGTCCTTACGGACTCAAAGGCCGCATTACAACAAGTATACCCTGGGTTGCCATCCCTCAAGTTCCCACGCAAATCACTAGCCATCGTGAAAGCACTCAACAACAAAGGCTTCACAGTAAAGTTTCACTGGATTCCCTCCCACATTGGTATCTCAGGAAACGAAAAAGCTGATGCGCTTGCATACGCAACGCTCTATCATCCTCCCAAAATCAAGGCTCCAAACAGTAATCAAGTGCAAAAATCTGACATTCGAAATCACTTTGCGTGGCTTTGGGTTCCACCGCATATACCCTGCGTAACCAAGAGATTGCACCGAGAGGAAGCCTCACTTCTATATCGAATAAGGACAGGATCTGCTAATTTACCGGCCTGGTTATTTAAAACGGGGCGAGTCAATTCTCCGAACTGTACGGCATGCAACGAGACAGGAGACATTGAGCACTTTTTGTGGTCCTGCCAGCAATTCCAAGATGAAAGAGACACTTTCCTGAAGAATCTGAAAAACAAGGACCTTCCGCATGCGCGCCTGCAACACCTTATATGTTCCGAGGGATCAGTTATAGCCCGCAAAGAAACTTCACGTCTCCTCATCGAATTCTTAAGAGAGACTGGTTTGATGGACATATGGTGAAACCCTTCAGCGGTATTGTGCGAGACGCTCGGGCGGAGCTATTGCCGGCTTTGATCGCCAGGCTAAACCCGCCTGTTACTACAATTCACCACCACCACCACGCATACACATATATACCGATGGGCCGGGTCTCATCAACCAGCTCTACAGGTGCCGTAGTCATTCCAGCTACGCCAACAATCTAGCTCCAGCAGCCCCATTGACAAAATCAACGGCGACAGAGCTGAATACCATGTGCACTGCTATAAATTACCTGCAGCAAGAGCGACCTCACAAGTGGTTCACATTTTGCGACTCTAAGGCAGCACTTTAGAGAGACAAGGAAGAAAGGTAGGTAGATTAACTTAGAACTTTCCAGGTTGGGCGAGATAAATAAGATCCGCACTTCAGACTTTGCATATTGCCCTATATCACAGTACTCATTAACAGTTGATGCATGAGGTAAGAAAGAAGCACCATCAAGCTCTCAATAAAGGGCATGAAATCATATTTCAATTGTTCCCTGGACACACCACCATCGCAGGTAATGACCTTGCTGGCGAGGCAGCGCGGTGCGCACATGAAGAAGCCTGAACGGTTTCCATTGCCCTGTCCAGAACCGGCGCTGGAAGGAAGCTTTATTAAAGCGAAGCTTTCTTTGTTTAGCTTTCCGTGTTTCGCGTGGCTGCTGGGTGCTGTTGGGTGGGTTGCTATCTCGGCGGATACATTTGTGGATATATATGCGAATATTAATCAAACTACCAGCGAAGTGGCTTACACAAGCCGTGTATGCTCACCAACTCCGCAGAAAATATGTTATATTAATTATTACGTTAACTTTCTATATAAAAACTGAACATATAATGTAGGCTGCCAGGCCACTGATCTGTTAACGGAATGGTGAATTATATTCAACGGATTTTTCTTTACATACTTTTTTTTTACTAAGTCGATCGGTGCCCGTTTTTGTCCAGTACTCCATAATGGGTATGTTCAACTGCGGCACAAGCGGTACAGAATCCCTTAATGTTGCTTGATACGTGTACTTTTAAGTGCATACACCTGTCATCGCCATTCTTCTCTCAACAAGAATCGTATGTCGCCTTCGTCCTTGTGACATCGCTGCGTATACGTCTCACAATGTGCATCCACTTGAATTGGAGTTTTCGTCTCGGCATAGCTTGGGAACGATGCAATGCATAAACATAAAGATTGCATGATAAGAAAGTTGTTTACTTTGTAGTCGAGAAACAATAACATTCATTGAGATTACTCGTTGCATAGGATGAAAGTAAACAAAATTGTATGCATCGTCGTTAATTGTAAAACATTTTAATAACAATTTCACTATAGCTTCGCTTCACATAGATTCCAACATCTGTATTGCATGTGGATTGCTTTTTCCTATCTCAAAGTATCACACAGACTTATTGGTCTTCTCCTAGCCTCTCCTACTGTCCTCTACAAATATTTGAACTTTCCTTAAATTTACAAGTGCCTTCAAACACTTTCCGCTCTGGTGCGACATTGTTGTGCCGGCTTTGACTCGGGGTGGCACGTACAAAAGCTTACTCGCTCCGCATTTGAAAGGGTGACACGGCTTGTGGAAACAAAGGAGCTATCAAACACCTTTTCTGCCTCTGTCTCCGGTGTGACGTCGAGGGTGAACCTCTCCGGAGGGCATGTAACAGGTTTGACGCAGAACCATTTTCAGAAACGAAGATCCTTAGACCATGGCACTGCATGTCGCCGGCGCAGAACGCGACGGCGGTTTTGCTACAGCATCTGAGGTCGACAGGTCTCTGCGGCTGTTTATAGACTTGGTGCAACTTCAAGTGGGTGCGCCACTAGTGTTCTTTATTTCTCCCCTTTCGCTTTTTTCTCCCTATAGCCCCTTTCTCCAATGCGGGTAGCACACCAGACATGCTTTAGTTATCTTCTCTGGCTGTCCTTCTTTTCTCTGTCTTTCGCTCTTTCTCTCTCTCTCTCTCTATCAGCCTGAAACTTTGAGCGAGGTTAATCCGGTAAGTACAGCCAGTAAGCTAGGTCAAAATGTGGCACTACAGCACCGTAAATTCAAATGGAGAAAGCGAAATTGCGAAAAGCCGTCGAGTCGCGAAATTACAAGGTTTTACTAGCTAGCTCACTTCTAGTCTATTTGCTTGAACACGTTACTTTCTTATTAACTGTAATTAAGCAGATGGTGTCTGTAGACGGCGCCGGCTATTTCTATTCTCCGACATGGTAACTGTGCTCAAAACGATTAAAATAATATAAGGAACGGTTAGAAAATGTACAGTGAGATGTGCACTAAACCTCAGGTTATTAATGTCACCAGTGAGTACATAGTGGAAGCCACTTTTCGGAGTGCAGCCCTTAGGCTCCCGTTCCCTCGGCGAGCGTCGGCTGCCGCTTCGTCCCTCGGCGTACTCGTAACCGAGCGAACGAGCACAGCGAAAGATGAAGGAGCGAACGCATAGCCCCGATGAAAGGCGGCGACAGCGAAGAGAGTGCGAGGAGGAAAGGGGAGGAGGAGGGTATGGCGAAAGCGTGAGAAGGAAAATGTAGTACCCCGCAAGACGGGCTCTGCAACGACGATGGCTACAAGATTACGCCAGAGTAGCGCGCGCCGTCTGTTGAGCGATGACGCCACCGATACCATATATGGGAGCAAAGCGCTGCATCACCAGAGGCTCGTATACGGCAGCTACTGCGAATCGCGCCCACAAGTCACCCACGCGCTGCTTTTCGCGATCTCCCGATTAGCGACGCAGTCGCGCCAGACTTCGCTCCGTTTGCAACGTGCCGCAAGAGGGAGATTGTCCGCGCCAGCCAACATATCGCGAAATGAAAACACGTATTGCGCCGCGCTCAAATTTCGCATTAGGGAGTATCGTAATCGCCGGTGAATTTTTAATCTGTAAGTTCTTTCTGTGTCACTACTTTGCAATGTTAGTATGAAGATCACTGCTTGCATACTAGTTGGTTCATTTCAAGGAGCTCATCCAAATGTCACCACTCGACGATTTAGACTGTGTTGTTTATTTCTTTAAGCGTCATTTGTCCTCTGCTTTACAACACTGCTGCTCTAGGGTATCAGGCCAAGCAACAAAGTAGTTCTACAAATCATTTACCGCAGCATTGCTTCTCTGGTGACATAATAAAGAAAATATTCAGTTCAAGAAAATATTGACCTAACTGTAACACGCAAAGAGAGACAAGTTTATTGCTTCAAACGGCTTGGTCCGGTGTTATCTTTCCATGGTATTGAACGATTCTGTAACTTATGTATATATATATATATATATATATATATATATATGTATGTATATATATATATATACACGTATGTGTGTGTACAATAATATCCATGAATTCTAATATTTTTCATAGCAGGTTGCGTGGTTGTTGGCTTTAGACTTTGACCTTGATTCAGAAGCGAAGCAAGACAGAGTTTACGAGGTAATCAGAATCAGAATGGAAAATTTCAGGGTCGTGGATTCCTAAAATAAAACCTGTTGTGTACTACGCAACCGGTTATTAGCGGTGAGAACTTGGAGTGGCGCGCTCTCATGAGTGACGTCACAGCCAGGACGCCGCTCGCTCCAGCTAGCTCGGCTGCCGCGCGGCTCGAGCTGTACTTATTAAAGGATATGTCGGTTTGAACGCGACAGCGTTAAGGAGCTCGTGTCGCAGAAAAGTCGGTGTCGTCGGCGTCGGCGTCAGCGGCGTTGGCCGTGAGCGATAAATCCCAGAAGGCACTTCATAAATAAAGAACATCTTGCAAGATGGGCTGGTGGGAATCGAACCAGGGTCTCTGAAGTGAGAGACGGCGACGCTACCACTCAGCCACGAGCTCGTTCCTTGAAAACGGGACAAAATCACCTCTAGTGAATGCGGTGTTGCCTTAGAAACTTGCTGTAGAAAGTTATACTACGGTGTATATCGGTAATTATGACCATGTAACTTACAGAAGTCGCCGTTTCACGAGTAGCGAAGTACGTTTCCGCTACATTTCTTCTGCGCTCTGCGCACACGCAGAGCCATCTTGCGGCAAACACAGAAGACCCCCTCCTCGCAATGTACGGCGCTGCCCCGACACGTGGCGCGCCACTCGCCCCATGATCGCGTCCGCGTTCATGGCGCGTCGGGGCCCGGCTATCTGTGCCGATCGCGACGTTTGGCTGGCGTAGCGCGTTTGAGTAGGCGATGCGAACGGGGTGCGATAACGCTATCGCGTTCCACTCTTGAAGGCGAAGCTTAAGCGTCCTCCAATTTTTTTTCTGCTGCCATGCCTGAACCGCAGTTTCTTCTTCAAAAGCGCATGAGCCGAGAAAATTTGCGGCTTGGATATCGCAAGCTATGTAGCATTGAAGGGGTCTACATTGTTTTTCAATGCACATATGCGCCGTGTCTGTCCATAAATATTGCGTAAAAACCATGTCTGCAAATTCAACACGCAAAGTTGTGTATGATGCTTTGCCAAACACTTAACATTCTCTTAGTACTTAGCTATGAGGGACATTGCATTTTACATCGAAGAAAAATCTTGGTATTTGGTGTCAACATGTTATCCGTGTTAGAAAGACACTGTCCAGCGAAGCTGTCATCATGATTCTTATTACCCTGGTGAGTTGTTCTAGTCAAATATGACCATTTTATTATTGCGTGAAAGAAACAGTTAAGCGCGCATTTCATATGAAACAGTTTGCTGCTACTTTCACCGCGCTCCCTGAAACAGGCCACCATAATATGAATTGATCATGGCTGCTAACACGACGACGCGTCTTGTAGAATATTTACATAGTTAATTCCCAACTACCATAGTAACAATCACCTGAAAGAAAATTTTCGTGGTTAAGATCGAGAACCAATCAATTGCAAGCGATGAAATGTTTCATGGTGGCCCTTAGAAGCCTTTATCGACAATATGGCACACCCCTCACGCAAAGATATCAACCAACTGTCGTTATGGCGAGGCACGCATTGTTCGCGAAACCCATCAGTTCACTACAACTTTGAATTGAAACCATGAAGCAGTTTTTAAAGCGAAGCTTTCTATGTCTCACTGATTCGTCCGTGAGCGCCGAAAACGCACTGCAGGGAAGCCAACTTACATATCTGCGTAGAACACTACAGTTTACATTCGCAGCTGTACCGATAAGAACAATGGGAGCAATGCCATGCCCTCGACCAATGGGAAAACGCCACGCTACCCAGACGAACTGTATATATCTGCATTGCATTACGCGCGTCACGCAGTGCTTCCCGGCCGTCACCATTGGTAAGCCGCGGCAGAAGAAGAGGCTGCCGTACGCGAACGTAAGCGTGACTGCGATCGTGCCAGTAAGACCGATCCCGTGTTTCGGCAGCGGCACGCAGAAGCCATGCGTATCCGTCGACAATCCGATCCGAGCGTGTGCATCAACGAGACAGAAGGCAGACGTCGTCGCCGCGCTGATCCCGAAGTTCGCAACCGGGAAAACGCGGCCAAACGCCATCGACTCGACGCGGACGGAGGCTATGCAGCTTAACGAAATGTGTCTTCATTCAAATTCAACGTTAAAAAAATACAATCCTACACAAGCAATCAAATCAGATATGCATAGCATCGGGTCGCTGAGAGAGAGAGAGAGAGAGAGAGAGAAAGGAAAGGGGAAAGGCAGGGAGGTTAACCAGAGAAAAGGTCCGGTTGGCTACCCTACGCTGGGGAGAGAGGGGAGGGGGAGGTAAAGTGGTAAAAAAGTAGAGATAAGGAAAGGAAGGAGAATAGACACACAATCACAGTCGGTCACTGTCACTGAATACTGAGACATTTCTTGGGTTCGTTGCGTGGTTGTTGGCTTTAGACTTTGACCTTGATTCAGTTTGCATTGGGGGAATTCCCCCCCCCCCCAAAAACAATGGTTGAAAGCGAAGCCTTGAAGCTTCACGTTCAACCATCTTTCTTCAAGAAAGGAGCTTTTATTTTTTTTTACAACGTCAATGGCAATGCCTAAAGTATACTCGAGGTACTGCAGTGCTGCTTAGAGTGCCTAGAAACGGAAAATTCAAGCACCTTCTTCCTCACCATGTCTTGATCCAGCGTTGTTTAATTATACAAACGGAGAACTATTCGCTTAGTCAGTACATAAAAGAGAATCTCGCAAAACTTCATAACGAAGACATATTACATATTTACACATTTCACTTGATTTTTGACCCTCCACCGCGGAGGAGGAGGATGAGGAGGAAATAAAGAGAGAAGGCAGGGATATCAACCAGAAATGCGTCTGGTTGGCTACCCTACTCTGGGGGATGGGAAAGAGGGAATAGAAAGATAAAGTAGAGAGAGGGAGGGGGAGGAAATCCGTGGTGAGCTCGCGCACGCACGTGGAGGGCCTGATGTTCACATAGGCCAATCGCCCTCAAGAAAGACAAAAGTGCCTCCATTGCTTTGTGCGCCGACGAGCGATAGGGACGGTCTTCAAGTAGCACCTGCACAGACAACGGCCGATCGTCCAGTCGTCGCAATGCGATAGATAATCTTTGTCTTTCCGACTGACACCGATGAGAATAGCACAATAAATGTTCGATGTTCTCTTCCACGCCGCAGACGTCACATGCAGCACTGTCAGTCATTCCAATCAAAGTAGTGTACGCCTTCGTGAAAGCCACTCTCAACCACAACCGATATAGAAGCGGTGCCTCACGTCGATGAAGCCCGGGTGGAGGTCGGAGTTGTAGCGAAGGGTTCAGTTCGTGCAACCTAGTGTGTCTTATATTTGGGGTGTTCCACTCTGTTAAAGAGATCTTGCATGCAAGGTGACGCAGCTGCCTTGCAGCGTCTGTCCTAGAAAGAGGAATGGGAATGTTGTGTTGTTCTTGATGTGACTCTCGGGCAGCTTTGTCTGCTTGATCATTTCTACTGATCCCGCAATGGCCAGGCAGCCACTGGAAAATAGCTGAAGCCATGTCACCCCCGAGGTTCAGATACAGATGTCGTCGGCGTAGATAGAGAGTCGACCAGTGCTTGACAGGTCCTCGAGTAGTCCAATAAGGGCTAGATTAAAAAGCATTGGGCTCAGTGCTCCGCCCAGAGGGACTCCGCGACTACTGTAATACTGTGGTGTCGGTCTGTCCCCGGTGAGCACATAGAATGATCGCATCTGTAGGTAGCTACGAACCCAGAGACCTATCTTTCCACCAAGTCCTATTGCTTCTAACACTTTAAGGATGGCTACATGGGTAACGTTATCGTAAGCCCCTTTAACGTCTAGAAACAAGGCAGCAGCCAAGCGTTTACAGGCCTTCTGGAATTCGACGTATGTTACCAAGTCAACAACGTTGCCTACAGATGAACGGCCGCGTCTGAATCCTGCCAACGTGTCTGGATACATTTTATAGTGTTCTAGGTACAACTCCAGACGCGTTAGAATTATCCGTTCCATTGCTTTGCCTACACAACTAGCAAGCGCGATCGGACGGTATGACGTAATGTCCAAAGGCGACTTGCCAGCTTTGAGAAGCGAAACAGGCGACTGGTCTTCCATTCTTGAAGAACCGTGCCAGTCTGCCACGAGTCGTTGTAGAGGAGCTGGAGTGCCTTTCGAGCTCGTTCACCAAGGTTACACAGAGCGCTGTATGTGATGCCATCTAGACCTGGCGCTGAGGAACGCCTGCATAAAGCAAGCGCAGCCTCTAGTTCATCCAGAGAAAAAGGGCACACCATACGGGGATCACGGGAGCTTGGTAAGTGGTCGGGAGACTGCGTTCCAGTGGAGCTTGCTTCACCGGCACTCCTCCTATAGAAGGATTCTGCGACTTTAACCTCTTTGCCTTCTAGGTAAATAGCCAGGGAATTGAATGGGTGGTGCTGTCGAGGCCACGAACAGTTCTCCGTATAAGAGACAAAGGCTTTCGGGAATCCAGAGACTCGCGGAAAGACAGCCATCGTTGTGAAGTCAGCTTCTGCATACGACACTGTATTTTCTTCTGTGTGCGTCTGGCCAATCTCAAATAAACTTTGCGCGCCTATATCTTCGTTCCACACGGCGGAGAATTGTCAGAAGTTTCTCTAACTCGATGTCGAATTCGGTGCATGCGGAGCTTTTCGAAATCGAACGTGTGGTAACCTGTGAGGCCCCTTTTATTGCGTCCCCTAGGCTAGATGGTATATCGTCTCGACAGCAGTCTTCCATGATTGATTTAAATTTCGGCCAGTTGGGGCATTAGACGGCTCCGGAGAACTTGGCGCTAGTCAGCCCCTCAATACTGAGATAAGTTGGGATGTGGTCACTTACCCGCGTTCCCAAGTCCGAGAACCATTGAACCCTTCGGTTAAGGGAGCGCGAAACAAAGCTAAGGTCGCGGCAGCTATGCTGTTCCTCGCAGATAGGTGAGGCTTCCGTCCTTTAACAAACAAAGTTCTCGTTCAGAGCCAATGGACAGTAATCTTCTGCCCCTTGAGTTAATCTTGTCGCTTGCCCAGAGATAGTGGTGGGCATTGAAATCTCCAGTAATCAACCACGGCGGTGTAGTCGGTGTCAATATTTCCCGTAAGCGCTCGCAGTTTAGACGACTTGATGGTGATAAGTAGGCTCCCACAATTGTGAAAGTGACCTTGCTCTTCTTCACAGTCAAACAGACGTACTGGTTTTCATTGTCAGGTGACACGGGGTGATGAACATACGTCAAGTCACGGCGTATAAAAACAATAATATTGCTGCATTGCCCCTGAGTGGAAGACATAATGCATTCATACCCGGACAGGCTGACGGGAGATGACAGGTTTGGCTCACAAGTGACAATAATGGGAAACTGATTCACGAATACAAAGTGTCCAAAGTCAGACATACGCGACTTAAGTCCTCTGGCGTTCCATTGAAATACAGATGCATTCTGGACCTCTCGAAACGATGGTATCTGGCGGGCCATTGCTTTACCCTAGAGCCGCAAGCACTGGACCCAGGGTGTCCAGCACCTGCAGCGTGCTCTGCGCTGACGGAGTTTTCATGTTGCTGTGTAGAACACGCATAGCATTCATCAGCAACTGCAACATTATTATAACCTGGCATCCATCAGATATCGTTGCATCAGTAGTTTGTGAAGGTGTCGATGGCGGCGGTGTCCGAGGTGTCTTCGTGGCAGGTTGTGCGCTTGGAAATGCAGGCCCTCTGCAGGATGACTGAGCCTTGCTGCTTTCTTCGTTATCGCACTATCTTTCATGGTGGCGCTCCGCGTTGTTGTAGCAGCCGTTTTGGCGGAAAACCGCGTGTTGCTCTTCGGTGGCGATACCGTCACCGCCTAAGTGTAGCGACAGCCTCGCTGTGTGTGGAATGATCCCGAACCATGCGTTTTAGAACCGCGAATTCCTTTCGGACCCTTGGGCAGTCCTTCGATAAGACTTCGTGGGAACCACGGAAACTAGGGCACTACAGGACAGTCGCGCGGCAGGCGTCTTCGAAATGGGATTGAGCGCACCGCGGGCACACGGGATTGTTCACACAGACGCTTTTCACATGACCAATCTTACACGGGATTGTTCACACAGACGCTTTTTAGATGACAAATCTTGAAGCAGTTGTGACATTTCAGGGGCTTCGGTATGTAAGGTCGAACTGCAAAACAGACATGGCCAACTTTGACGTGAGGGGGAAGGCAGTCTCCTTCAAACACAAGCGTCACGCAGCGTGTGTTTCCGAGTCTGGTGAGATGCGTGATGACAGTGCTTCTGTTGTTTGCTTTATTAATATTGCCAAGTCATCGGCCGGAATGGAAACGTCGGCATCATAAATGATGACAACAGTGCCGTTACCGCCTGTAGGGATCATTGATCGCACTTTCAATTTGTTGATTTCCGTGACATTCCGAAGGCTTTGTAGTGCGCTACGATGTAAAACATCTACAGCCAGGACATTCTTCCGTGAATTTATTCTCACGTCTTTAATCTCGTTCGGTGCGATTCCCTCGAGTAACAAAGAAAGAACCTGCCTGTTCACGAGCCGCAAATTGGTCGTAGGGTCCACGGGCAAAAAGAGAACAGTGTGCGGCCAGCACTGGGCATATCCTTCATTCTCGAAACACTTGCCTGAGATGACGTCCGCAGCAGTCTTCTTTTTGCCATTCGGCTCATGACAACCTTAAAGTCGTCGTTCGAGGAGTCGCAGCTGTCCGAGTACAAGTCGGTGGCTTCAGTGTCTATGTCGCTTGACTCACTCCCACCTTTCCTCCGTCCGGCCGACCGGACGGCTGCTCGCCAGGAAAGTCCTCGGAAGCGCAAAAATTCGATATTATACCATGAACTACTCGTCGTGAGCAAACCTGTTTTAGCGGATTAAAATCAAGGTAACTGTTATAGAAGTCATATATAGCCAGCGTTTGTGACATACTTGTTGCACCGCGGCAGGTATGGTATCATAACTGGATTCTTATATGCTATGTTTCTGCGGTTGTCGATCTACGCATGAAAAACCCGCAATGGGTTGGTCTGTGCTCTTTTGTAAGAACTGTATTGTCGTATAAGAAATAAGCTCTTTGAATAAATTCGCGCGAACGAACACGTCGCAGAAATACATTTGAGACGACCGCCATAAGTATACAAGCAGAGGGAACGAGAGCGAACAAACGAAAACGCTGCAGAAGGCGCAAGCACTTCACCCGAACTGTAGCAGACGACAGGTGCGAGTCCGTGCCCTGACATCACGCGAGCGGCGCTCGCACCACCCCTGTAATTCTTTCGCGGGGCTAAAAGCTACTATGACAGATAGGCAAAAGAGCATGCTCAAGTGCGCGTGCATGGGCACCTTGGAACATACACGGAGCACGGTTACAGTGCCTGTTTCTAACGATGTATACATTAGATTGCATAGAACAGAGACTGTTATAGTCCTCTATAGTCATATTCCTCAATTCACATATGTTGCATCAGTTGTCACGTGTGACGTTCAGGCTATTAAACTGAAATGTGGCAGTTAAGGACCTGGGATTCTTGCGCGCCTTTCAGAGGCACACAGCATTTCCCCACCTATCACTACATTCCTTCCTTCCTGTGTGCACTCATCCAGCCAGTCAAAGGGGCGTTGCGTAAGTCTCGTGAGGACTCTGCTGCCAGCAGCAGAGCGTAACGTGTAAATAACGAACTTTTTCGATAACTCCCTCTCTCATTAGAACCACTCTCAGAAAGCCCCGCCCCCTATTTTCTCCCTTTCTTGACATGAAGCACAAACAGCGAAACAGATCGACTAATTCGGCTCGCTGTTCTGATCCTCTTTGCACAATTGAGTTATGCGCCGCCTGTGCACGGCCAATTGAAATCAGATTAGCCAGAGTTCTATATTCGGCGCGGCATCCGTAATTCCGGGCACGTGTGGCAGAGGTGGGCGTCAGAAACGATCCTTTTTCTTTATCTAATTTTAGCCATAGCTTCGGTGGCATCTCATACCTTGCACGCCTCGGAAGCTTATTACCACGATGAGATGCAAAATTACGGTGGTATGAGCGGTGTTAACAAGTCGTCTGGTGTCGCTGTAACAGAAAAGCCCGAAGTGCGATTATAGAAGCGTGAGTCGGAATTTCATTAACTACTTAGGTAATACACACGATACTCGACAACACAATGGTAGTCATTTTTTTATCTTCAGTTCCTCATCCCTGGTTCCATAGTCCGCAGTTTCTCTAGTCCACACTGCATGTGAGTGTGTAAGTGAGCGAGGTGTGTGAGTGATGTAAGTAAGCAAATATGAAGGGGGGGGAAGGTGTGCATGCATGTTTGCATGATATTTCAGAATTGTGAACTGAGGGACACACGCACACTAAAAGTACACTGCACTGGCTGATGGCAGTCTGGGCATTCAGACGAACAGTTATTCAGCTTTTACGCAAGGATAATGTAATTGTATATCTAAACTATTGGCATAACTATACGCGTTCACCAGTCTCGCTCATATATGTTTTCTATAAAACAACCTGTATTTTTCCAGTTACGTTTTACATTTCATGGTGCTTGTGAAAAGCGAAGGCTAAACAAGATAAATGACTGACTTCAGTAAAACAAGTTTGTGCGACTGAATGCAAAATAAACGGACGGAGACGAATGCCCACTACAAGCAGGATAAGCGCAAACTTCCACTTCGTAGTTATTCAAAGCTAAAAGAACAGGAACATAATGAAGAAACAATAAAGATGCACACGAAAATATGTACAGGGAAAAAAATTTTCGTAAAGGCACGCTGATGCGAAGTGCGAATAAAATTAAATAGGTTGTTGTTGGGCGTTCGCCTTATCTGTATTCTACTTTGTTGATGGGTTTCGGGTGATTGCACTTACATTAGGCAATCAGAAATTCTTGCAGATCTTTTTTGTATTACGAACAAAGATAGAGAGAACGTAACGGAAAGAATGATTACGAGCAGGTACAGAACTACCGATCGTGCGTTTTACAACGGAGCACTCCAACCCCTACACTATGCCGCTTCCATTTGAGTGTGCGTGCGTGTGTGTGTGTGTGTGTGTGTGTGTGTGTGTGCGTGTGTGCGTGTGCGTGTGTGTGTGTGTGTGTGTGTGTGTGTGTGCGTGCGTGTGTGTGTGTGTGTGTGTGTGCGTGTGCGTGTGTGCGTGTGCGTGTGCGTGTGTGCGTGTGCGTGTGTGCGTGTGTGTGTGTTTGTGTGTGTGTGTGTGTGTGTGTGTGTGTGTGTGCGTGTGTGTGTGTGTGTGTGTGTGTGTGTGTGTGTGTGTGTGTGTGTGTGTGTGTGTGTGTGTGTGTGTGTGTGTGTGTGTGTGTGTGTGTGTGTGTGTGTGTGTGTGTGTGTGTGTGTGTGTGTGTGTGTGTGTGTGTGTGTGTGTGTGTGTGTGTGTGTGTGTGTGTGTGTGTGTGTTTAGTAAGAACACAAGATACAGCATATAAAACAGAATACAAACATTGAGCCAGGGAGAGGCTGAAGTGCACACAACGAAATTCTTTCAGAACGAAATCGTCAGAGAGTTGTGAGTGACACGCTTCTCTCACAAACGCTGCGCTTTGTGTAAAGTAAAACAAAGCGCTCACATTTATACCGACATGTCATACCTGTATCAGTGCATTGCACTCAGTGTTGAAGTACGTTTCTAGGTCGTTCGGTACTGCGCCTGTTTTCGCAACGGGCAGGAAGCGAATTTGATGGGATCTACAAGAAAGCATATTTTATTGCGTACTGCAGAACCTCCCAGTAGAATAACGGCTCCAAGCAGTCAGTAAATACGTGTCTGAATGTTTCAGGCTTTTTGTACAGCACGAAATTTGTCGTCCGTAATATCAATAGTCTTCTTTTAATTCATATATTTAACCGGCAATAGTGTCAATGTGCAAATTTCTGAAATATGTTTCGACGTATCGTTTCACTGCCATTTTCGTTTTCGAAATGTTTTGTTTGGGACCTCGGCATATGGGGATGGGTGGCAGGATTCCACTCCGATCCTCACGTTGCATTTTCCACGATGCTGCGCAAACATAAAATTTCAACTTTAACATTCTCAAGACCATGGCCGCTACAACATAAAACTATTCCAAACTTTTCTATTCCAATTCTGCAATCAGCCCTTCGCGATTCGTCAAAAACTTTTTTGAACCGCCCCCACTTCACCTGTCTGTCACGCGACGTCAAGAAAACCGCGATAGCTCCCCATCTGATATGACGTGTACACTCTGATTATGCATGATTTGACCGAACAAAAGAAAAATAATTATTTCTGATTCGACGCCTTTTCGTCATTAGCCCTCCGCTATTGGTCAAAAGTTTTCGGGCTGCAATCACTTCACTTGCCTGTCACGCGACGTTACCAAACCGCAAAAATTCACCGCGTCAAAATGACGTGTGCGCGTTAAATATGCCTTATATGCCGAACAAAACTGAATTTTCTACTGAATAGCCGCAGACTGTCCCGTTCCGAAGGGAATAAAAGATGGCTGCCGCCGATCGCTCAGGCACTGGCTACTCGCACCTGTTGGAGAGCATGGGTTTATTTGCGTATAATAAAATTTTTTGCATGGACGTGTAACGTTTCCGAGCAGTTTCAGCAGATTTACGACCTCCTACCAACTCTTCTTTGCTGAGGATCCGTTTTAGCGCATTCCTAAGCTTCCGTTGCATGCCGCCGCGATTTTCGACCAACCAACGCAAGCTAAGCAAGTGAAACTGGACCAATTGCACACGCCGGCGCCACCCTTTTCAACCGGTTATCGGTTTTCAGTGCAGTGGCTCGGCCCCATCGAAATCCTCTCCACTTGAGCATGCTCCTCGCCTCTTGTCAGCCAATTAGATAAGACAAGCCGCTCAGTGTAGGCAATGTTATTTGTTTTTCAAGGAAACAAAAGTGACCTCCTATGAACGAGGAGAGCGTTTCGTTGGTCAGTTCAGACAACCCTTGGTTACGCAAGTTTGACGTCAGGAGATCGGAATAGAAACATATTGGAATAGTTTAACGTTATAGGGCCCCATTATTAGCTCACGGAAAGTGCAATATGCATTTCCTAGTTATTGAGTGACCTTCGGTACGACAACTCTAATGTGAATCCGCCAAGTACTTAATGCTTGAATAACACTCTGTAACATTGTGGCTAGTGTTTACATAAAAAACACCGCCCAAGCACTTCGTACAGGTGGTTAACGAGCGAAGCTGAAACGTGCGGCCCCGGTGTTTATCACTGGGTTAATCCCGACGGTTCATTAAACGACGGCTTGGTAGGCTGACGGTTCCTCGGTAGGCAGTTGCGGCTCGCGCTCGGCTGCACGAGCCTGTTCTTTTGCCCGGACTGCAGCCTCGGCACGGCGTAGGCGAGCTCGTTCCCGCTTGTGCTCGCGGCGGTGCTGATCGAAATCTGCCTGCTCCTCAGGAGTACGTATGACGCGTGGCCTACCCCTTTCCGAGCCGGAAAAGAACTGCGCGCGCACTCGGCTGCGACGGACAGCAATGACGTCACTACTGGCGCAGCCAATCGCGCGTCTCTCTTTCTCTCTTTTTTTTTTGCGCAGGCGTATGGGGTTGCACCGGAAGAGCTTTCGGCGTACAGGCGACAGACAGGCGGACAGATGAACCGAATAGGCTAGCCATATACAGCTTCGCAGTAAAAATATTTATAATCTATATTGGGGAGCCTTTGCGAACCACACCACATTCCCGCCGGGTCGTAGTTTCAATATTTCATGCGACGTAGCAAAATAGAAAGTGACAAACATTAGCCAACAGATTTCTGGACTGAGAGAGCCGCACACCCAGAACGAAAAAAGAACATTTTCTCGCTGTTTCGCACAATAAAAGTTTATTCCTTCACCTCCTCATAAACCTCAGCCACCCGTCTATGCAGTACCTCAGTTAACAACCATTTAAGATGCATTGCTTGTTCCGCCAGTTCGCAGTGTTTTCCTATTTCGTATGTCTTCAGGTGTTTCGATTTTAATGCGAAGCATTCTTTGAGGCAATTTGAGTGTTTCTGTCTAGCCTTCTACGCCGCTGGGCTGGTGGTGCCTACCAACTTGAGCCGGCGTGGCCGCGGTATCCTCGTGATTCGAGCTGCATCATCCGACTCTCGCCTCTGGTTCCCGTGTACTACCTGCGCCGAAGATCCGGGCATGTCGGCTGTGGAACACCGACATGTTCTGGTTGCCTCCGTACGAAGAGCGATTCAAAAGCAAGTCGACCCCCCCCCCCTTCCCCTTCAGTCCACGTCAACCGACTCCTTACGCTCACAAAGAAACTTTTTCTTGGAAGACCGCAGCTTCGTCGAGAAGTGCGTCAACTCGGACATTGTGACCCTGAGAAGAGAGAGAGAGAGAAAACGAAAAGGATGCATAGAAAGGCAGGGAAATTAACCAAAGGTAGTTCCAGTTGGCTACCCTGCACGGGGGGGGGGATGGTTAAGGGGGGATAAAAAGAGAAAGAGAGTGGGAGGGGGAGATAGAGAGAAACAGAGACGAGCACGAACAAACCGCGTACACTACCGAGCGGTAGGAGGCAGCGTTCTTAAGGTCTATCGTGAAGCCCCGTAGACCGCGGGAACCTTAATTACGAGAGTAAGGCCTTCGGCGCGGATGTTATTTGGGAGTACTAACCCAAAGCTTTGAGTTCCGATAGTGGATGATTGTCCAACTGGTCCAGTACTCTGCACATCACTTGTCTCTGGGCACTATATCGCGGGCAGACACATATAATATGTGCGAGCGTCTCATCACTGTTGCATGGTTCGCACGTGGGCATGTTGGCCATTCCAATAAGGAAAGCATATGAGCTCGTAAATGCAACGCCTAGCCACATACGGTACAGCATGGTCTGTTCACGTTGTGGTAACCCAGGCGGTAGGTGTATCGGTATGTCCGGAGACAACGAACGCAAACGACACATGGTGGAAACGTTCGAGTCCGACAGGGGCAAAGTACATTCACGGGACATAAATCGCAGCTAAGCCGCAGCGTCTGTTCGCGAAAGTGGAATCAAGACACGTTGATCACTTTCATGTGCAGATCAGCTGGCTTCATCGGCGTAGTCATTCCCGCTGATGCTGCAATGTCCTGGAAGCCATTGAAAGATAATGTTGGATCCCTTGTCATCGCTGCGAGGATATAGGTGTCGAATTTCTGAGGCCAGTTGTTCATTGGGTCCGTGGTGCATTGGGCTTTGTATGCACTGAAGGGCTGCTTTGTAGTCACTAAAGACTGTCCATTGTTGGGGTGGTTCCTGCTTAATGAACTAAAGTGCAGTACGGAGTGCCGCGAATTCTGCACCCGTCGATGTGGTCACACATGAAGTTTTTAATTTGATTTCTTCAGATTTTGCCGGGTTGATGACTGCAGCAGCAGAGCTGTTGAGTTTTACCGAACCATCTGTGTAGACATGCTGCCGGAATCTGTGCACGTTGTGAATGTGTTCCAAAGTTGCTTGCCTGAAAGCTTGCAACGGCGCTCCAGCTTTCTTTCTGATGCCTGGAATTGTCAGTTGCACTTGCGGCCGGTGCAGACACCATAATGGGTCTGATAATCGTGTAGCAGGCGTAAATTGTGACGGCAAGGACTGATGCCTTACAATACTTTTGACAAATGTCATTGTGGCCTCTTTGCTGGCAAGCAAGCAAGATGGTGTGAGGGAATCCGAGTCAGGTGTCGGATGTGTGCTCTCAGGACATCTTTATCAATATAGACTGTCAAAGGAGCGTCTCTGACAATATCCACTGTCGCAATCGATGACGTAGTTTTTGGGAGACCGAGACAAGTTCTGAGTGCTTGTGCTTGCACACTCTGGAGTTTGCGGATATTTGTAGTGCAAGTATTTCCTAGTACAGGTAAGCATTACTGCAGGAAGCCCAAAAACAGTGATTTATATAGTTGCCACATTGAAGGTACTGTTGCGCCTCAGGACTTCCCGCCGAGAAACGCAAGAAGGTCCACAATGGTGGCCAAACGCTTTGTCCTGTACGAGATGTGAGGGCTCCATGACACGTCTCTATCAATGATGAAGCCATGAAATCGGTGCGTTCATCTGTATCGTACAGTTTGGTCATTATTCCGCAAAGCATACGGGGCACGAGTGCACATTTCTCAGGTGAAAGCTCCAGGCCTTGCCTTCTTAGGTATGTTGACACGGCAGTTGAAGCCTTCTGAAGTAGTGCGCGGACTTGTACACGTGTCACTCCTGAAGCCCATATGCAAATGTCGCCTGCGTACACGGAGAGCTGAACGGTTTGCTGTAACGAATCGGCGAGACCAACGAGCACCAGGTTGAACAGGGTCGGGCTGAGTACTCCGCCTTGCGCCACACCACGACTGGTACAGCTAGACGGCGTTCGTCCATCTTCAGTCAAAATAAAGAAAGATCTTCCATTCAAACAGCTGTGTGTCCAGCGAAAAGCGTGTCCACCAATCCCTACAGCGTCTAAGGCGTCCAGAATCGCATGATGATCTACATTGTCGTACGCACCTTCAACGTCAAGGAATAAGGCCACAGTGATTCGTTTCAGATGTTTCTCGTGAAGTACATATGTGACAAGGTGAATAACGCTATCTATTGACGAGCGCCCGCGTCGAAAGTCAGCTATTGCCTCTGGATAGATGTTGTAAAATTCCAAGTACCAATCTAAGCGTGTACGGATCATTCTCTCCATTACCTTGCCGACACAGCTGGCCAGTGCTATCGGAGGTTAAGATGGTAATTACAACGGAGATTTGCCAGAATTGAGCAGTGGAACAAGGCGACTGCCTTTCCGCGTGGTAGCACGTAGTCCTTAGGGACCATGCCGTCACGCCATCATGTGTTGTACAGGCCAAGAAGTGCATCTCTGGCCTCTTGACCAAGGTTTGCAAACGCAGAGTATGTCATGCTATCGTGTCCTGGTGACGAAGATCGCCTGCACCCAGCAAATGCGGCCTCCAGTACTTCGATGGAGAAAGGAGCGTCCATACGAAGATCTCGGGAACAAGGGGGGACAATAATAGGAATAGGTGCGCAAGGTGAATAGGTGAACGCTGGACCCGTGAACCTTGCGCAATAATCTTCGGCTACGTCAACTTCTCGTCGTCCTTGATGGAGGGCTATAGATTTAAATGGACGGCGCTGTTGACGAGCTATTCGAAGTCCGCGGACTGTTCTCCAGACAACCGAGAGGTTTACGCGGATCGAGAGACTCACAAAAGGATTTCCAGCGTTGATTTTTCAGTACTGCAGCAAGGCGACGGAGAATTTTTTTAATGCATCTAGCCTCTCCAAGGTCGGAAACCGATTTAGTCCGTCTGTACCTGTACCGTCACTCCGCTCGCCGGCGGATTGCACGGAGGCTCTGTATTTCCGCGTCAAAATCTGTATATTTCTCCAATGGCCGGAATGAACGCATAGCATCCTGCATAGCCTTGCCGATCTGAATTTCTAGTGTGGACGAAAAGCCTTCGTAGCATGCGTCTTCCGTACGAGATTTAAACACGGGCCAATCTATTGTTTGTTTAAAATTTGATGAAACGGATTTGGTTAGGTCTTTTATCTTCAGGTAGGTAGGAATGTGGTTGCTTCCGTGGGTCTCTATATTTGCGAACCAAAGGACGCGGCAAGTGAGGCATCGCGAGACAAACAACATCGCTCAGTATAAACAACTACTGTACGTCCGGCCGCGCATAAACGTCAGACTGCCATCGTTTAGACAGCAAAGTTCATGGTCCCAGGCAAAGCAAACGGGGTTTCTTCCTTTGGAATTTACATTGATTCTTCCCCAAAGTCAATGATGTGCGTTCAAGTCCCCAACCAAAATCCATTGACCAGGAGTCGCATCTATAATGTCACTCAGTCTCTATCTGTCGAAATGACTTGATGGAGAAAGGTAAGCGCCCACTAGAGTGAATGAAAGTTTGTATTTTTTCACGGTCAAACAGACATACTGATTAGTGTCATGTGGCCGCACTGGATGAACAACGCAAGTCAGTTCAGATCGTATGTAGATGATCACCTTGATAATTTGATTACAAGTCGTTTACACATAAAGTTCATAGCCTGAGATCCCGACAGGTCTCTTTAGGTTCGGTCCACAGACGACAATAATGGGGAATCGATAGGTGAAAACGTAATGGCGAAAATAAGCTATACGGGATTTCAGTCCACGAGCATTCCATCGCATAATAGACTCTACCTTGACTTATCTGAAAAACGGCTGACGCGGTAGAGCCATTGTGCTTGGTACTCGAGGCTCGCAAGAACCGGATCCAGACCGTCCAGCACTTGCAGTGCACCCCGAGCAGATGGCGCCTGCATGTCATTTATCAGCACGCGAATGACTTTCATTAGAGACTTGATTATAGCGATTACTTGCTTGTCTTTACCTCGCACGCGATATGTGCCGTCATTGGTGCATCGGTAGTGCACCGTCGATCTTTATTGTGCTGGAGGATTTAATGTCGGAAGTGCAGGGTAGGCGTTTGCAGTAGACGTGTTCACTGCGTCACCGGACACCGTGTTGTTAGTGTGGGTGAGCGCGTTGGGAGAAATAGCTGCAGGAAGCAGCGTCTTTATTACGATGGTCTCAGTATTTCTAGTAAACGAAGATTGTCTGCGGCGGGCACGACGCCGTCGCACTTTGGAGGCGGCCTCTCTGTGCGTTGAGTTCTCTCTCACCATTTGTTTGGGACTTTCAGTCTTGTGTGCCGGGCAATCTTTCGACGATGCTTCATGGGGACCAGAGCAATTGGAACATTTGAAATCACTCGCACGGCAAGCATCAGCGATGTGCTGCTCAGAGCATTTTCGGCACGCGGTCTAATTTTCGCATATGCCGCTTACTTGCCCGATCTTTAAACAATTACAGCACTGAAGTGGTCTTCGAACGGACGGTCGCACTGGATGACGAAAAAATCCAACTTATATATGTGACGGCAAGCTTCCTCCCTTGAAGGTTACCTTCACGCAACGTGATTCTCCTAGGCGACAGATTTCAATAATACTTACATCTGCTGTGGCAGGTTTAACCAAAATAGGCAGATCGTTGCCCTTGATTGACTCATTGACATGATAAATCACACCTGATGAAGTATCGCTGTCCTGTGGTATTATGGTGCGAACATTTATCTTGCCCAGCAATTTGACACTACTCAAGATATCCAGCGCTGCTCTGTTCTTAACATCGACCGCGACAGTGTTCTTGCGGGTGTTAATTCTCACATCCGTAATCTCATTCGGAACGAGAGCCTCCAGTGTGGCAGATATGGCTTGCCTGTTTAGCCGATCAGGTCGTCGGTCGGCGTATCGGGCAAGAAGAGGACGGTATGAGCTGTGTGATTATTCTTTGCCATCGCCGTCGTCCTTATCGAAGACGAGGAAGCAGTGACGATTCTCCTCTTTCCTTTTTGCTCTACAACTGTCAAGTATTCACCGTCATCCGATAGATATTCTGATGCAGAGCAGTACATCAGGGTGTCCTCGCTGCCCGCGTCGCTCGCGAGGTGATTGCGCTTGCTCAGAGCGCTTGACGCTGTGACGTTTGTCTCCTCCGGACGTCTAGCTGACTCCGCTTCCATCGCCGAAGGTCTCGGGAGCGGTGCCTCCCGAAAATACGCAAAAATACTCGTAAAATGAGAGCAGTGGAAAACGGGGTTTCGCATAAGAACCTCTTCTTCGTCTTCTCTGTCCCTGAGAAGTTAACTTGAACAGCTCGAGGATGCCGTGCTACTTGGGTACTACTGGGCGCAGAAGAACGGAAACGTGTTCGAAATGATCGCGTAACAAGGCAAAGTCAAGTTCTTTCCGACCCTCAGCATCTCCGAGCTCCACAAAGAGCGGCTGCTCGAAGTCATCGAGAGAAAGTCAAAGATCCGGTCGAGGCGCGCCGCCGCAGCCTCGATGCCGTAGCCAGCTACCGGCAAAATGATTCGCATAACTTCGATTCCCACAGTACGTGGGATCTGCATAATTTTTTTAATGGTAATGGATCCTTGGAGTCATCAATAGCTCGCCTTCGAAGCAAAAATTGTTCTGTAAAACATTCTCCTATGTTTCATTGTTTGCCAAGTATAATTAGATAAAAGACAGAAAAAGAGGCCTAGCGGATAGTGATGCCCTCGTGTACCTTTCGTTGCCTACCGCGGGGAAAAATTACGTGAAACGACAATGTCTGTCAATATCTCTCCCACTCAAATTCCCCAGTGGAAGCACTAAATGTGGATAGTTGTATAGGTAATTAGTTCAACCTTATAATTATGTAATTTCAGATAGCAAAATACAATGCTAATACTGTCTGCGTATTTCGGTGGCATTTCATACGGCTCAAGTCATTCAAACTAAATACAAGTTTAAAAAGACACTCAGGCAAATTGGCAATTAGTCACCTGAGGGAACCACTCGTTTTCTTTTATTTTTTCCCTTCAGTACTTTACTTTAGTGAGTTCTTTCTTCTCTTCTTTTTCTCCTCCTATGGACTACCTTAAAATGTGAAAAATATGCGATTAACCATTCCTAATGGTTTCTGCTGCTTGCCAGGCAGTGGCGCTCAAGCCCTATGTGGCTTTGGCAGGCCTGATATGTACGCTGTTTCCTTTGTAACTTTGTGACATAAAGTATTATTAATATTATTATTATTATTATTATTATTATTATTATTAGTGTAATCCAGAAAAGTGGCGGAATTAAGATATCTGCTTCAAGTGATTTTTAATAAAGTGCTATACGGTGTGTGCACATGTAGGTCATCCCACGTAACGTTATTCGATAGGCCTTTTAAAACATAGGGATGCTTTCTAAAGAAACACAACTGATTCGGTGTCGTTCTCTGTCACCTTACCCAACTTTGTATATATTTTGTGTCTTTTGATTAGCGTTTTAAGTTTTCAATATACCGTGCGGCCATGGTATATTACACCGGTCAGCAAAGTTGCGGCTGCCCGCTCAGGCCAGACTCTCTGGTGTATATTCATGGGCTACACTCGCATGCCGTCTAGTGCGGCCATTCATCGAGTTTCATACTAAAAAATACTGGAGCTAAATCTGGCGCTATAGTGTCGACTTCCTCCACCGTTACAGCGCTTCATCCACGCATAGGAATGATGGGTATAGTACACATTTATTTGTCTACCGTATAGGCTCGTGTCAGAGCCGCACCCCTGTAAGGGGCCGCATCCGCAACTTGGCAGCCCAGAATTTGGAAAAAGAAATTTTTCAACGGAGAAACAGTCGCGTTCGGTGCCCCGATAGCGTTCGAGCGCATCGGTGAATTTTCGCTCGCTGCGTACTTCCACATCCCGCTACTAGATGGCAAGAGATGCGCTTTGATACCTCATGCAATGGTACATCCGGGTATCCGGGGTGCAGACAAGCATGGAGGAAGGAAAAAGACAGGAGCAAACGTACCGCAACGCGATTGCAGCATCCGGGTATCCGGGGTGCAGACAAGCATGGAAGAAGGAAAAAGACAGGAGGAAGCGTACCGCAACGCCATTGCAGCCAGACCTGGTGGTCCAACACATGATCGCACGTCAAAGGGCGCGGATGGTCTTAGTGTTCTCCCTCAGCAGGCACAGACACGGCAGAGCAGCCGAACAAACGCACACCGAGTAAAAACTACTGGCATAGCTACTCGCAGTGGCGTAGCTAGGTCGTCGGGCACCCTGGGCCCATAGGTCTTCTGTCACCCCCCCCCCCCCCCCGGGTGTAGCCGGCGGAAAGAAGGCCTCTTCAGACATATGTGACACCCCCCCCCCCCTCCACTCGCCCCTTGCACCCGGGGCCCACGGCCTCTCGCCTCCCCCCCCCCCCCCTGTTGCTACGCTACTGGCTACTCGGAACCAAACGTCTCAGCAAATCTCGATTCTTGCTTCGTGATCTCGACGCAGGAGGTCACGTGTTCGGCCACCACTGTGGCTTCACGGAGCGCTCGTTTAGCAAGGCTGGCTGCGTGGCGTAATGCTCCCTCCTATATATTTCCTTCCTCCATGCGCGCAAGTCAAGGCTGCACCGGCACCATTTTGACGAAAAGGTTCGGTTCCGTGTAAGGGCCGCACCTCACAATTTTTTTTTAAAGGGGCGGTCCTTACGCAAGTCTATACGGCACATGCTTTTTTTCTTCGTTTTTGACAACCTTTTGGTTTCAGGTCTCAATATTGCCGTCCCAATTTCGCTGTATGGCAATGTATCTGCATTCACCTTCTAATGTTTATCATCTTGTTATTTTGAGAACATTGAATATAAAAATAAATTTTGAAGATCCCACGCACTTTGAGAATCGATGTACGAGAAATTTTCGTCAGCCAGCGAGGCAAAATTACGACAAGAGCCGCGCTGCGGATTTCAGTGTCGAGCGCGTTCCTCAGCCACCGCGGTGGACCTCATGCGGAAGTGTTATTCAGCAATAAAACGTGTTGAATCTCAAGACACGACAGACGCCGACCTTATAGGAGCGCGTCACAATACGATGAGAGACGCGCAGCAAATTTTAGCGATGAACGTGCCCCGTAACTTCCCTCTTTATCGTCAGCTAGAAGATGCGCGCGCTCACCTTTCTATAAGTAATTGTTGCTAGGCGACGCTGCTAACGTGCCAAGCGTTCCGCCTTTTCAGCCAGGAGTCCATGTCCTAATGGTTCCAGCATCGGGCTACTGTGCTGTGGGGAACAGGACTCGAAACCAACCATCGGACATGTTATTGTTCTTTAATTGTTTGACAGCTTCCACTCGGCGCCAATGTTTACACGTGGAGTGTGCTCGCAGCAAGTCGATAACGCTTAGAAATGGACACCAGAGAAGGGAAGAAGCTAAGAAAGCTTAGCTTAATAACTCTGAATAAGTATCTGAAATAGTCGCCGATGGTGTAGGTGGCACTGCTCAAATGCCATCAACATCTAACGACACGCATACTCAGAAGTGTCAAGATTTATCTACGCAGTTGAAATTACATACCATAGTGACGTACTTAACAAAGTAAAACACCACATGGTCTAAAGGGATGTGCGACAAGAACACGACACAGTGTAACCACACAGAACAATAATAGAGCCTTTAGTTTGCATTCTGAATGAAACCATGCGAAATAGTAGAAATATCCATGTTTATTAACCATGGTGCCTAAGTGACTGCAACGCCAGATATAGCCATAGTAATGTTAAAGGGACTGACAACCAATTTTCATGGTGCCCACTTTTTTTAGTGCAAAGGAAAGCTTACCGGGCAGAGCGTCCAATTACGAAGCAGTAATGCGGAAAACGC
The DNA here is from genome assembly GCF_023375885.2 of Dermacentor andersoni. Taxonomy (NCBI): domain Eukaryota; kingdom Metazoa; phylum Arthropoda; class Arachnida; order Ixodida; family Ixodidae; genus Dermacentor; species Dermacentor andersoni. Next base: position 227,828,746 of record NC_092814.1, read on the forward strand.
CGTGGAACATTTTTTATCCGAATTTCTCGACTTGCAGTGAGGATGTAGTCGTTCACTAGAAGCATGCTGAAAACGGTGAGAGGTGAGCGCAATAGCGATTATACGCCGGCGTTAGTGGGAGACAGACGACAAGTGTGGCCGTGCTGTAGCAAAGTATGATGTTGTTTACCAAGGCGATGTTCCTACGATTCATGTTTCCCAAGGTGTTAAGGTATTTCTGTTATAATAGCTACGTGTTCTTGCGGTTTCCTGTCCAACTGCTTTGGTATTTGACTAGTCAAAGCGAAACCGAGCGCATCGAAAACGAAACGACGCTTTTACACGTGATACGCGGTTCGTGGTGTTGTAACCAAGCGTGCGCTTCTGATTTCCGATGTCGTCTCTCGAAGACCTGAGCGAGCTGGAACAAAGGATTTCAGCTCGCGTGCGTGCTCAGAATTTAGATCGTTGCGAAGTAGCACCCGAACGTCATGCTTCGATGGACGAAAGCGGCAGCGGAAGCGACGAATCCGACTTGCACGATAGACCACCGTCGCCGCCACAAGCAGCGCGCCGGGAGAATGCCGATTGGTAAATGCTTACTCACACTATGCCGATCCGACACCGACTTCGGTCCGCCGACTGCCGGCGAGAGCGTTTTTTCTTTCTTTTTTTTCCTTCGTGTCGGCGCCTCTGTCACACTGTGACAATCTGCCGACGGTCGGCGGAGAGCTCGGCCTCGGTACAGTGCGACAGAGGCGCCGACACAAGGGTAAGAAACTCACCCATTTACGGCAGAACTCTTCGATGGCGTCTTGTACCACAGGGAGATCGTGAAACTCTGGGTACTGGCAAACCCGTGCTCGCGCGCCTACAACAGCATGGGCGCGCCGACATGCATGTGGGACGAAGCGACCGCCGCTGGTTAGCCTGCATTTTCTTTACTACGTAATAAGCATAGAATAAAGCGCAAGGGTCTAATAATATACTAACTGCAATTTTAACCAATAATTATGCTGTACTTAGTCACAGTCGACTTACGTGCAGTAATCTCCTGACTACATTTCGAAGTATGAAGATTTCACCGCCAGGCCTCGCCACTTACTGGTTTCTCTGACTTTCTTTGCCAATTTAAAATTATATTTCCTACTTAAATCCCGAACAGCGTGCTGGATTCTATCACTGTAAATCATGGTGATTTCATTTCTATCAAGGTATTACAACACATTCTGGCCAGTTGTCAGTCCCTTTAATACGCCTTGTGCCTCATTATCACTTTGTGAAGTTTCTAAGGCGAATTGAATATTACACATTAACTATTTGTACTCGTCTTCAAAAATTAATTACTCGGTATTTTGCTACATTCCATACTAACCAAAATTTTTGCAACAACCGTCTGTTAAAGTCCGGTTACTGTTCTCCGTCTGCTAAATCAAATATACCAGAATATCAGAATTGAAAACACGACAAATGTTTTTGATGCAATGCAGAAATAAAATGACTAAGGCAAGCATCATCTTTCGTTTTGCACCTGAAGCATACATGACCTGTGCTTTATTGCTTGTAGCTTGTAATTTAGTGTTTTTGCTAGTCTAGTCACGGAGCAGTTTTATCTACAATAATCTAAAACCTGCGATTTTCTTTTTCTTTTTTTTTGAATTGGCCCTTCTACACGTGCATATGGCGCACAAGTCCTTTATCAGCTTTTCGGTTCCCTTTTCCACAACTGCTGAACTTTTCTTGGCAACCATTATTTAGCGTTTTTGGAAAGCTAGTCGTGCAGAAGCCAATAATTATTGCAAAGCTTGTTTACAACGAGGTTCTAAAGATGTTGAGACGTTATTCATGCTTCTCTTTTTATAATAGTTAACCATCTTGTGTTTAAAACCGATCCTAATTGACCCTGATGCTACCTGTTTTTTTGTTTGTTTACTAGTCAGTACGAGCATGGTACCTAACTTTACTGAAATGAAGAAGAAGAAGTAGTAGTTTAATGACTGGAAAATGTAGAGAGGTCGGCCGGAAAATGGAGTATCTGGCCTGCTACTCTACGTAAGGGAAGGGGAAGAAGGGAAGAAAGAGGGTCACAATGGGGGATGGTAATGGGAGGAACGAGGTGAAGGACACATTGCATAAGTGGTATCACAGGCCCGTGTCGCCTAAGAAACGTGAAAGAGCACGCATTGTCTCTACCATCTGCCAACTCTGTGGCCATGCGCCTAGCAAGAGGTCCTCCGACAGTGGTCTATTGTGTAAATGTCTCAAGGTATCTGCCATTGTCAGTCTTTCGCGCGCATATTCAGGGCACACCACGAGCACATGGTCCATAGTCTCTACAGTGCCACACACTGAACAGTCCGGGGAGTCTGTCCGTCCGCTGATGTGCAAGTATTTGCGCGTGAAGGCGACGCCTAATCACAGTCTGTGTAGCAGGCATGTATGAGGGCGTGGAATTCCACGCAGAAATGGAAATTGCACGTCGGGATCCAGCCTTTTAAGGCGGACGTGAAATGAATATTCCTGCTGTAATAATGGGCCAGCTTCTGACTGCTCAATATTCGATTCGATATTCGATACACACTATTCGTGTTCGATTCGTGTTCGAAAAAGTTTATATTCGCCCAGCTCTACTTTTTGGTTTACGTTCAATGTTTCTAGCTGTGGATTGAAAATACCAAATTCAGCTGTTTGCACTACGCGAACTTTCACTTTCTCTCTCCCCTATCTATCTATCTATCTATCTATCTATCTATCTATCTATCTATCTATCTATCTATCTATCTATCTATCTATCTATCTATCTATCTATCTATCTATCTATCTATCTATCTATCTATATATCTATCTATCTATCTATCTATCTAGCTAGCTATCTATCTATCCTTTTTTTTTCTGCGTTGAACAGCAACTGTCGGTCTGTGTTCAAGGCGCGCCTACTTTGGTAGCAACTTTAGCACTAGCCTGAAGATACCTGCACGCAAAATCGCACACTATTTTTTATCCGAATCAGTAATAGAAGCAAGTTTAACATTAGTACATCGCTTTTAACAAACAGTCCAGCGCTTGCATATAACGGAGAAACATTGTATAAGATACCTATGCCGTTGGTTTTAGATCATCTGCTGCGCTGAAGTGAGCTAAAGCGGTTCGAACGAATAAATGTCGCGCAGTGATTATACCTGCAAGATACGGAATGTCCCCAAATACCAGGTCTCAAGAAGAAATACACTCTAAATCTTACGGACCCTTACGAATGTTTCATAATAGGTTGAGCTCGCGCTAACTAAACATGTGAAACTTCTATTTTTCAGCATCACTACAGTTTTGTTACGACTGGGAGTTTGGCAACGCAGTACCGGAAAAACCACCGTACTGTACGTCGGCTTCTAAAAAGCATTAAAAAATGAAAAAGAAATAACATCGACAATTAACGCAGTAACACAGTTATGCAATAAATGTTCGCTTTCCTTTCTGGCTATGCCGCTTTACGAAAGAGACAAAAAAAAAATACTCGCAAGGAAAGTTTGCGAACAAGGAACGCTTTTCATAATATTTATTCAAGTGGCCGCATATCATTGCTCATTTCTTAGTTCATTAGTAGGCGATTGAAAAAGATTATTTACGCAACTCTCATCTATGCCCCAATGTGTTATACAGCAACGATAGACTGAAAGAAGGAAACAAGTGCATTATCTGAACGCGAACTTGTTCTGAAAGGATAAGAAGACGCAGATAGTTTCAGAAGCAGTGAGTTTCGCAAGAAAAAAACTGCAAATTCAAATCTCTGAAAGAAAGAAAGAAAGAAAGAAAGAAAGAAAGAAAGAAAGAAAGAAAGAAAGAAAGAAAGAAAGAATGCGAAGGATCAGCGATCTCGCAGCAAACTTTGGGCGTGACCGGGATACAAAGACAGTCGTTCGTACCTCTTTTTATAGAAACCAGTTTTCGCTGTCACCGTATCTTTCTCTTACAAGAACGAACATTGGACGTTTATGTCCATTGCGAGTGCCGTAACAACGTCAAGAATGACATGGTGGAGATACTTGAACTAATATTATAGTGCGCCCGATCGAGTCACGGTTTGTCGAAAATTGAGTTTACATTCTTTTTTTGTGATTGTTCTGGCCGGCGAAATTTAGGGCTACGTCAGACAGTGTCAAATTTTTAAGAGGGAAAAAGAAGCATTTTTCGGTTCAAAGAAAAACTGAGGTGAACTAGGGTCAAAAGAAACTATTCCACAATCTGAACAGATATAACTAAATTCAGAGAAGAGGGAAAGAAAATAAAAGATAGAAGGCAGAAAGGTCAACCAAAAATATAAAAGGTAGAGAGATTAAACTGTCCGGTCGACTAGTCGGCACTGGGGAAAGGGTAGAAAAGATCAGAAGGAAGAAGTGAAGATATGAAAAAAAAAACATATTGACAAGTACGATGAAGGCAGCTGACAACAATATTGTCTTTCATACAGTCCCGGTGCATTTAATAAACACGGGTTGACGCCGGCTGGGTCCAGGGTCCAAGGATTGTGTTTTCTGTAAAGGGACGGTTGTCAAGTTTGTCGAGCGTAGCGCAGATCGTTGTTCTTCGTGCACTGCAACGAGAACAAACATACGCAAGGCGCACAACAGCCTGTAATTCGGGACTTCTTGCCATTCCGATGAAGAAGGAGCATTTGTGAATGCTACTCAAAGTCATAGATGACATACTGTCACCTACAATTCATCGCGTCACGAAACTGCATGCCGACTAGCCGTCCTTTGATCTTCTGTTTGGTCCTGACCCCCTTCTGCCATTCGGCACACTGCTTGCGTCTGATCCAGCGTCTACCACACTATACGCTCACGGTGCCATTACCCTTATACGCCCATCACACGCACGGTAGCCCGCGATCAACTGTCTTTACCGGAGACCACACATAAGTCCCTTTATGATGGTTGACACTGGGATGGCTGCTTTCATCCGGGGCCATCTCCTCCTGCTATGGCTCTCTGCTATACGTCGTGTTGGCCTTTTCAAAAAGATCCTGTTGGCTACGTCGGGGCCTATCGAGTCTTTCGCCAAGTGTAACCTCTGTCACCTGTGAGATATCTCCACTGGCACCCACGTCAATGACTGCCCCACCACCATGTGAAAGCGTGCCCGTTTCGCGCATATAATATGACCACATTAAAACGCCGCCTCCACCATAGCAGCACTTGGTCGGTGGTTTTCCTGTCAGAGGTAGTGTCACGGCTACTCAAGATTGTCACGGTGCTCCTGCTCCTCAGGGAGCAATGAAGATGACAACGACGTCGGTATGACTGAAAGCTCGAGTTGCCCTCAAGCCTCTGCTTTTGTGCTGTGTAGCTTAACGAGTGGGAATCAGCTACTGATGTATAAATACTCTCGTAAGAAAAGACGCTTTCGCATGCTAATTTAATTCTTCGCTACCACTTCGAAGCATTTGCTGGAATTCCCATAAGATAATTGATCAGAAGGCTTAATGGTTCGATATGTAACGGTTAAACAAGAGCCGGATCAGTTATAATGAAAATGATGTCCGTGGCATTGTATACCTTCTATTCTGTTTTATTTATTTATTTATTTATTTATTTATTTATTTATTTATTTATTTATTTATTTATTTATTTATTTATTTATTTATTGTTGTAATGCTTCGATGGTGATTCTTGCTCTCGGTTTCTTTTACGCTACTTCACACGATGTGTGTTTTCTTTAGTTTGCTTCTTATTATCTCTGTTTGTTTGTTTGAATGGGCTCACTGGTCACTCCATAATGCGTTGTCGTGCGCCGGCTGAGCAACAGTCGACGATGGTCAGCTAGACACATTAAGTCAGTCCAGTTCAACATATTCGTCGGGACTTAGGAGAGCAGGACTTATTTACATGTTATTTACAGTTGAACATGAGATACATCGACAGTCTAGCGTGACTCCCAAATGGCGCCCGCAAGACGAGCATACAGCAAACAGCTTACGAGCACACAGCTCACGAGTACATTTCGAGCACGACAACGAGCACTCTCTAGCAGCCGACAATCACTGTTTATAAGCACTCTGCTCCACGTCATTGAAGATGACCTGCCCTTTTGGAGGAGGCGGGCTCTCAACTTGGAGGAGGATGAGGGCTCACACACACGCACACACACACACACATAGGTGCAATGGTCCGGAGCCGACGTCAGAGGGGCTTCGTAGAACTCGGAGCCGGCCCGGGTGGCGCGCCCGGGTAGCACATTGTCTGGTGTCTCGAAAAGCGCATGGGGAGGTTCCGCCAATTACCTCCCCTCGAGAACACCCGCCGTGGTTGCTCAGTGGCTATGGTGTTAGGCTGCTGAGCACAAGGACGCGGGATCGAATCCCGGCCACGGCGGCCGCATTTCGATGGGGGCGAAATGCGAAAACACCCGTGTACTTAGATTTAGGTGCACGTTAAAGAACCCCAGGTGGTCGAAATTTCCGGAGTCCTCCACTACGGCGTGCCTCATAATCAGAAAGTGGTTTTGGCACGTAAAACCCCATAATTTAATTTTTTTTTTTCCCTCGAGAACTCCCCTGAGCTGACCCTCGCCACGTGGCTGCCGGTTATCCGCTGTTCTCTGAAGTGCGCCACCGTCCCGGTTGGATCGGAACACGTGCAGCGGGCTGAAATAGCTGCAGGCCGATCCTAACATTGGGTAATGGTTAAACCGACAACATAGAAGTCCCCATAGCCACCGTAGTACTGGTCTTCAGATCAGCAGCCGAAACAGCAAGGTGGTGTCTCCTACTCGAGCCAAGCTGAACACAATTTAATTGGATTGCTGTGCGCAATTTGGCCAACTCAAGCCATAGCCATACATATCACTGTTCGTGAACCATGTAGAAAGCGGCCGCTCTTGCAGGCATATCGGCTAGGTACCCATGAACATTCGTTCGCAGCTTCGATACAGAGCTTGCGTACAGGACTTTGCAATAAATCCCCTCTCACTGGGTAAGAACGGTTGAAGGCTCTTCGATGGCTCCGGAAGGCCAATAGCTCCGCGTGGTTACGCCGCGGGAGCGCAGACGTTATCGCAATAGAGCAACACGGCCCACGTGCCTCTGCCGCCGATCTTGTGCCATGGGGGCAGAAACAAACTTCCATTCCCACTTTCATCTCGTAGTGCCCAACGCAGGCGCTAAACCTACACCGGGCACGATGCTGACCTTATGAAACCTTCAGTGTGCGAGTCTCACGTATGAGCGGACAGATCGGGCCGCTAGAAGTCGTCGGTACCATTTTTTTTTTCTTAGCAATTCATCGTTTTGTTGCGTTCTTTTTATTCCCCCCCCCCCCCCCCCCCGCTATTTCGGCTAATCAAGCTCTCTGAGACGACGACTGGAACAAATCCAGCCAAGTTGGAACAGCGAGTGAGAAGAAATCCAGAATAGAGCCAGTAGTAAAGCGTCTCCTCCTCCGGCTTCCCCCGACGAACCCGGTGTTGTTGCGGCAGCGTCGCGCGTTCGGCAAAAACAACCCACGCCAACCCAGGCGACAAATGCTGCTAGGGGCAGCGTATTGAGAGACCAGGTTGCCAGAGGGCGCCATATTCTCCCCCGGGAGCTACGCATTCTCTTCCCTTGGGCACCTCTCCCCGCCTCTCGAAGCAAGCTCGGTAAATGAAAGGCGTCGAAGGAGACCTAAAGGCGAGAACGACGTGACGGCGCCGATGAGGTCCGACTCAACGAAATGAAAGTGCGTTTCAGTGGCGGGAGAGTGAAAAAGGAATCCATTGAAGGAAAAGAGGAGGTGGTGCTCCCTCAGCATCGCGAGGGAAGAGAAATGACGGCGGCAAAACGGAGCGGAAACCTTGCCACTCGAGCCGAGTGGCGCAGTCGAATCTTAGCGCCGCGCCCTGCAACATTGCGCTGCCGCTGCGCCTTGAGTGCAAGTCCGCTTAAGTGTAGCTCAGCAGTTACATGCAGCGTGGTGTAACAGCACAAAATAGAAAAAGGACCGGCTCATTTCTGTTGGTTTTTCTTCGTTCTTGCTACTGGCATCAGCGCAGCCTAAACCAAATTTCGCGCCTTCTCGCTTCTTTTGGTTTTCTCGTCACCTCTATTTCCAGCTCCTGCAGTAAAAATATCGTTAGTCTGTGGATTTAGGACCTTGAGGAGTATTTGCTGTTTTCTTTTCTCATGTTTAGCGACGTTTCTTCACTGCTTGCGTATGCTAAAGCGTTTATTTCTTGCACCCGTCCGGCTCTCTTTTAATTTTTTTTTCCCGTAAAATTATTCACAAGGTGACAGATTCATGTCTTTATACATCATGGTGATTTTTACAATCCGAAAACGTTAGGAAAACACTGAAGCGTACTCGAAGCATCCTTCGTTTTTCTTCTTTTCTCTCGCTCTCTTTATTTGCGAGGCTTATTTGTTGCAGCTTCTGAAAACAAGGCCTATACAGTTATTAGGATGACCACCACCTCTATAATGTAAGATTACCTGGGCTCCCGACAGCTGTACTGTTATATGCTGTAGATGTCATACAAATCTCATATCTCCTGTAACGACCTATTTTCTTGCTTATATATCTGGAGTTTAACTGATCACAAAAAAAAAGCTATTGTCTCCTCTCGTCATGCAGGCCCATGTTTACAGTACTAGTAAAAAGAAATTCCTACCAGATTAGGTCACAGTGAACACTACACCTCAACCCTGCAGGTAGTCTATGGCTGATGACTACCGTGTATGTGGTGATAAGAGCGAAATAAATACTACCCATAGCCACATCACCTTAACTATCTTGCGTTTACACCCAGAAAGTGCCCCCGCAGGCTGCCAGGCAGGCAGGCAGGCTTTATATATCATTTCGTTAGTGCAAGTATTTTATTACACTAAAAACGACAGAAAAAAATTATGCTTCGCGTACGTGGGCGCGTGCGTGTCTGTGTGCGCGCGTGTGTATTGTGTCGGCGTGCACGCGTGTGTGTCTACATGCGTGTGTGTGTATGGGTATGCGTGCGTGTGTGCGTGCCTGCGTGTGTACGTGCGTGTGTGTGTACGTGTGTGCGTGCGTGTGCGTGCGAGTGTGCGTGCGTGTGCGTATACATGCGTGTGTGTGTATGCGTGCGTGCGTGTGTTTGCGTGTATATGTGTGTGTGCGTGTGTGTGTATATGTGTTTGCGTGCGTGTGTATGTGCGTGCGTCCGTGCGTATGGGCGTGTACGTGTGTGTGTGTGTGAGTGTGCGCGTTTATGTATGTGTGCGTACGCATGTGTGCGTGCGTGATGTGTATGCGTGCGTGTGTGTGTGTGCGCGTGCGTATGTGTGTGTACATGTGCGCGCGTTTGTGTATGTGTGTGCGTGCGAGCGCATGTGTGTGTGCGTGTGTGTATGCGCATGCGTGCGTGTAGTTGCGCGCGTGTGTGTGTATGTGTGTGCATGTATGTGTGTGTACCAAGGGGGAAGTATTTACTGTGAGGTGGCCCTAAGCTCACGAAGTTTCGGCGGAAAGTGAAGGTCCGCGCTAAATGAAATATTTTTGTCCTTGAACAGCGCCGGAGGGAACTAGTGATTTTCAAGGAGCGGGTACGTCCTCGGACTATAAACGCTCCCGGGACAACTTTGCGACCGTCTCCAGGAATTTGAGACATCGACCAGAAGCGTCATTTGTCGGCGGCGGGTGCTGCGCGGTCGCGTCACTGAATGGGAACCAAATTTCAAACACTGACTGCAGAGCAACACTTTTATGTACAAAACGGTCTTTTCAATTAAATATTTTTTAGCCCATCCTCTCACTATGTGCCACATTTGGCTGCAGTGCGGTCCCTTCCCTGGGTTCGACAGCCACTTTTTTGTGCCATTGGAAACTCCATAGCGATGTGCTTAGAAATTCATATCATCAGCCCAAAATATCTATTGTGACGTAATTACTACGGCTAGCTCTTCGTACGTCTTAAGGTTGGCTCGATTGCGCAAAGTTTTTGAGTTTAAAAAAGAAGAAAAACTTTCGTAATGTGCCACAGCAGCGAAGCCACCTTACGGGGCATGTGCCTTTTGTGAGAACATCAGAGGCCCCAAAACATATTAAATTTGCAGCGCTTCTATGTAAATGTGAAATGGAATGTGAAATAGAATGTGAAAGCATATGTTGAATATACCATGCGGCAAACAGCTCCTTTCAAGTAAGATTCACTTTGTTAATTAAACATTTCGCATCCTTCGAACCGCAAAGCACGCGCATAATGCAGTGAAAGCAAAAAACAGCATGGAGCTGTGAACGAACAAGTTGAAACAACCTTCTCGGTAAATAATGAAATAAATGAAAGAGCAGTCTCTCCACAGGAGATATTAAAGGGATGCAATGACTACTACAGAGGCGAAAAAGAATGCTTGAGATACCCATGTTGCAGAGCACGCGAAATAATTCGGATGCCCCAAATTTGTGGGTATGCAAATGCGGCGTTCGTCATCCGCATACAGTGAGACCGCGTGGCGGCCCTTACCAAACACATGCCCTGGTCTAAATGTACAACTCCTGATACTCTTTCCTCCTTAGGCTAATAAGCCATCGATCTTCTGGGCAATGCAGCTCTATTCATTACCACTCCCACTGCGCCCCTTCAGCCACTTCGACATTGTAACTTCGGTATCGCACCTTCTTTGGTACCATGCGCCCTGTCCGGCAACTAACGAATAAAACCACAGCTTTCATTAATGGCAAGCAAGGAAGAAGAGAAGCATACATGGGCGCCTGAAACACGTGGACGGGAGCTTTCACCTCCATCCGACATCCCTATACATTCTGCTCAAATGAAAAACCCACGAAATAATTGCAGGTAGTCCGGCTTTCTTTTCTTTTTTCCAGATATTTCATAAAATATGGAAACGTCTGAGGTATCCTTATGTCTACAGGTATGGCAAGGCCATGCTAGCTATGAAGCGAGCCTCATTTGAATAATCAATTAAAGCGCGTAGGTCGGGGCGCGAGATCAATTTTTAATAGAGACTTCTCAAGAAATTTCCGCAAAGCGCTGTTCGGTTTTTATTACAAGCATTAGCGCAGCCCATACTAAATTTGCTACGCTGAGTGTATGCTGATGCGACCTATAATATCAGACAATTTTTCAAGGGCTGCAGGGCGACGATGCGTTTCTTCCCTTTACACGCTTGTCAGGCAGTAAAGCTAGTCGCCGATATGAGAACAAATTAGAAGAAAAATAAAATATATCCGGCTGAGTGTTTCGAAGGTCACAGAAATGCCCGCATATATACACCAGATAAACGGGATTACATTGCGCTGCGGCATTTTTTTTTAAGCGGTAAGATTCGCGTGGAAGTTGTTCACAAAGAAATTCAAGACGAGGCGCCTAAACCAAAGGAACGGTGAATGTGATGCATTTTTCATGGGTAAAAATTCGCTTCGCGGGAAAAATGTGCATATGTAAATACTTTTTGGCGAATGTCTAAGTACAGTGTCAAACAGCATGTCGAAAAAAGAAGCTTGAATTTCCTGTGACGCGGTCCGACCAACGCGTGGTGAGGGAATTTTCCAGCAACGCCATGATTAATATTTCCCATTACCCTGGAAAATCTCTCTCAATAATAACGGGTGGCCTACGGAACAAATATTATTTCGATCTTGGACCTCGTCCTGTAGAATACAAATACAAGGGGCACGTGCATGTTGCTTTATTCGCTGTATAAGCATTTTTGAAATGAATTTCAGCCCGCAAGTAAGGTACAATACATGCCACGAAAAGTGGTAAGTGTCTGCGTTTGTAGAACTCACCCATAGTGATTACGCCGCGTTGAGTAGGCGATAGTGATGTGTAATTTATCCCTCAAACGAAGTAAATTATAGCGAAAAGGAGATCATGGGCTATGCAGGCTGTCAAGGTGGCTCTCGGAAACACAATTCATATACCGAGTAGAAAGTTCACAGTCAGGGCTTCCTGCACACGCCGTTCTGTCAATATGCAGCTGCAGGCGCTCCATCGCCGTGATCTCGCCGCCAATGAGGCCATTAGTACTGTGTGCAATTTTATTGTTTTTCCTTTATTTGCTCACTAAGCCCTTCGCCACCAAAGAGAAGAATGTTGGTTAGCACAGACTGCGCCTAACACTGTAGAAGATCATAACTAATACTGCTTATGTGCATAATGGAGACAACAAAAACACAAACACGACTACATCCGTGATTTTTTTTCTCGGGACTAGAGGTTAGATATCGCTGATAGAATAATACGCCATTTCGTTCTTTGTCACCGCCCGTATAGTCCTGTCGCTAAGCCTTCGCTGAAATCGGTACAGAAATACTTGTAGCGACCGTCCGTGACTTCGCTGTCACCGCTCCTTGGAAATGCAGTTTGCCACGCCGTGGGGGTCATTGCCCTTTGCTCCCCTCACCGTGCCTCGAAGTGGGGGCCATTGTCCCCTGCTCGCCTGACGGGTGCACTACCACAGTCACTCGGCAAACCTGCCTTTCCTTTTGAATAAAGACAGTCGACTCTCAGTTCTCAGCCTGTCAAAACGTGTATTACTTGCCTACGCTAAACCTAGCTCCCAACATTCTTAGCGCCGTCACTGCGGACCTTGCGAGTTCACTTCGGCCTGTAATGTAGACAATTAACCAGGTCAGAAACTTTTCCCAGCGTATACGTCTCGTTCTGCTATTGTATGCCACCACAGTCGACTAATGTACGGCCCTGAACAGTTTTTTTTTATGTTGTTGTTGTGGTAATCTTGAATATCCTAATCCCAGAAAGCAAAACTCATTGCACAGAAAGCCAATTTCCGGTAAATGCTGTTACCGGGAATGCGTGGTGCACATTGCTATAGGGTATAACTAAAGATACTTACGATTTCCCACTTTCTCATTAGCGTTTGCAGCAGCACCTATTATCTTGTTCTGTAGATGGGCAAAATTAAAAATTAGCATTTTCGCTCGAAGGGCGAAGCATATACAGTGATAGTCAAACATTAGACCAATACACTGTAGCAAAGCTTGTAACCCAGTGTGAGGGGTCACAACGGTGTCACACAACTGCCTTAATTACAAGTTTCATACAGGGTGTTTCATCCAAATCGTCCCACACTTAAAAAAGAAAAACACATATGAGTTACGAGAACGCAACCAACTTGATAATAATCGCTGTCCTCGTGAGCAACTCAAAGTGTTCTTGCTTAAGCTTAGGCAATTAATTAACAACAATTAATTTACCAACATCTGAAGCTTGGATTTAATCGCAAGTTCTTCAATGTAGAAGTTGCGTAGCTTACTGAGAAATATTCATTTTTTTTTTCGTGACGGTAGCTCCTGTGGTTTTTTTATTTTTACAGGCTGCAAAGAAAGCGAGCAATATTTGAAGAACCACAACGTGACTGCGCTCTTACGCGCAGCGACATTAGTGCCCTCAAACATACCACGAGCCAATCATCGACGCTAAACTTGCTCTAATAACACTTCTAAAATCGGCAGACCCAAAAGTCGTTTATAATCCGCCTGCGTATACTACTGTGCGCGTGAACTATATCTCTTCTTTTGTGAAAAGACTTGCTTTTCTCATTGTGTGTTTTTTTTTCTGCGTCTTTAGAGTTTGCAGAAACTGTACACTTCTGTTCATATGTTCACCACAACTTAGGCAAACTGCTGCACGACTCGTTTTGTGTCTTCTTTTTCTTAACGTCGACGCAGTAGTAGTTTCTATTCCCGGTGTCACGATTGTATAGTTTCTATGCAAATGGTTACTGAAACGTAACTCCTCCTGCATTACAATGCAAGTTTACCTTCGTGGTTAGAGCCCCCACACTCAGGAAAATTACACCCTCGAGGGTGGATTGGATGTAGAAACACCCCTTTTGCACCCTTAAATTAACTGAAAGTTTGGAAGATAGGTGCATTCACTAACAAAAAACTCTTAGTGAACCCTTTCGTTAATTTCAGCGTGCTAAAGGGGTGTTTTGTGCGAAATATGCGCCTTACGGTATTTAAGGGTGTTCGGGCACTTCAACGTTTCAAACAAGTAAAAAGACGTAAGTGTATTTCCTAGCGGTTTGCACCAAGTTTGCGCCAAGCACATCATATGGTCACGGTAGGCTATGGATGTCAACCGGCTACTTCCGTAGTAATGCACATTCTGGGGAGGGCATATGTGCTCACATGTTGTAGCATGCCGGTTCCCACTCGGATCAGACGATGAGCACATACATGTGCGTCAAGAAGAGCGGTGATTTCGCTGACGCCAAATAAAAACATGTAAAACTAAAGAAAAATTTATTCTGCGCTCGCTAGGCTAATAAGCGCGGCGCTGCTGTTGCCACGGAAAATTTCAACGCTGGTTCCCTATAGGTGAGCTGGCAATCGTCAGCGAATCATAGCGCATCAGCCAATCATTGCTATTCGGGCGCATGTTATTTCTGGCGTAACAACGGGGCAAGCGTAATATTATGCGCAGTAAGTCTAGCGCTGTTTCGTGCAGTATCGGTTGGAATAAACACTCGCAGGTGCATGTGCAGCAGTCTACTACTGATAAGAACACACTATTTATTGTGGAGTTAGTGCGCCCCGGTCGTAAAGTGGAAAGACACAACTTACTTTTTCATTCATTCATTTACAAAACTTTATTAGAGTCCTGAAGCCCGGTCTTTTCAGACCGAGGCGGGCCGCGTCCACGTTGGCACCGCCAGGCCGAGCGTTATGGCATCATCGTGGACCCTCTGGACAACCCGTAGTTGATCTCGTAATGAAGAGCTTGATATCATCTTGCAGTAAAGCCATTTTTCTTCGGGGTCGGCGAGAGTAGTGGGACATCCCGCCAGCATGTGTCTGATGTCAATGATGCCATCGCACACGTTACATTCTTTCCTAATTTCTCTTTCGGGATGAATTTTATTTATGAAATGCGGAGTGGGGTAGGTCCCGGTTTGCAGTAAACAAAGCGTTACTGCCTGAGCCCTGTTCAATTTTACGTGTGGCAGTGGGAATTGCCTACGCCCCAAGTAGTAATATTTAGTGATGTCGTTGTAAGTTAGTAAGTGATCTTTATGCTCCCCGGAATGGTAGTGGGCGTCGGTTCGGTTCTGACCGGCACGGCAAGCAAGTCCTCGCGCCAGGTCGTTCGTCACCTCGTTTAGGTTGGGCCGAGTCTCGTCCACGTGTCCCATATGTGCAGGAAACCATCGGATTTCAGTTTTGATAGTTTCGACCTTGTCGATAATTTTAGCCGCAGTCCCAGCGACATAGCCTTTGTCAAAATTCTTAATTGCTGCTTTGGAATCGCTATAGATGAAAGACCATTTACGGTTCCTGATGGCTAGAGCAATCGCGGCTTGCTCCGCCACCGTGGAATCCTTAGGGAAGATGGTGATGGCGTCCCGTACCTCGCCCCGGCTGTCGACCACAGCCGTGTAGGCCTATTTGCCTTCGACCCAGGCAGCGTCTACAAGGGCCGCCTGTTGTCCAAGCTGTTCAATTTCTTTCAACAAAGCTTTCGCTCTCGCTTTCTCCTGCTAACATTGTGTTCTGGGTGCATATTTCTCGGGAGGGGGGTGGTTCTGATCGCGTCTCTAAGGTTCGCGCTCAATTCTACCTCGGATTCCTTCGGGTTCATCGATCTATTGGGGTATGTCCTTATCGCTTTGAGTATAAGCCTGCCCGCTCGCGTTCTCGTCAGTCTTTCCTGCTGCGCCATCTGTTGCGCTTCCGCCATCTCTTCTATCGTATTGTGCACGCCTAGGTTCATGAGCTTTACGTTCGAGGTGCTGATGGGTATACCTAGGGTAGCCTTGACTAACTTTCTGATCATAGTGTTGAGCTTGTTCAGCTCGGCCTGCGACCATTTAAATAGACCTGCCACGTAGGTGAAGTGACAGAGAGCGAAGGCGTGCACCAGCCTTAGAGCGCTGTCCTCACCCAGGCCTCTGAGTCTGTTGCTGATTCTCTTTAGTAATCTGATGACTTGGTCCGTCTTGTTTGAAATGTGTTGAATGGCATTGAGGTTGGTACCTCCCGCTGCTATGTGGAAGCCTAAAACTCTAATATTTTCCACCTGCTTGATCGCGGATCAGCCGTAGCAGCGTAAGATAACCTTGGGTTCCTCCCCGGGGACGTAGCCCCTGGGTTTTCGACCCCTGCGCCGATGTTTTAGGACCAAAAGCTCCGACTTTGCCGTCGAACAGTTGAGTCCCATCTCGCCTAGCGTGCTTTCCACGGCGTGTATGCTCTCCTGCAGTCTGGTCTCCTTTTGGCCTACGTTACCGTTGGCGCTCCATATGGTTATGTCATCGGTGTATATTGCAAAGTGTATACCTTCTACGCTCTCCAGTTTTCTCCCGACTCTGGTCATTGCTTGATTAAATAATATGGGCGAAAGTACGGCCCCTTGCGGGGTGCCCCTGTTTCCCAGGTTCATCACCTTCGATTTTAGTTCTCCTAGCGTGAGGCTCGCTTGCCTACCGCCCAGAAACGCCTTGACTACGCTGAATAGCCTCTCGCCCAACCCCAGCTCGGACAGGACCTCGAGGATGGCCTTGTGCTCTATGCGATCAAAAGCTTTTTCGACGTCTAGTCCCAGAATCGCTCTCGCGTGCACCGGGCTAAGGTGTATGAGCTGGTGTTTGATCAGGAGCATGGCGTCCTGAGTCGATAGTCCGGGGCGGAAACCGATCGCGTTATACGGGAGTATGTCATTTTGCTCGACGCATCTAGTAAGTCTGTTGAGAATAACGTGTTCCATAGCTTTACCTATGCAGGATGTAAGCGAGATTGGACGTAGGTTATCCAGATCCAGCGGTTTACCCGGTTTTGGTATGAGGATGGCGTTGGCCATCTTCCATTCCTCCGGATAGTCTCCCTTTCTCCTCTCCTTTAATTCCTGCCTTTCACATCTTACTGCTAGCTTCGCTTAAATTGTTTCACTTTAGTGGTGATGTATAGATAAACCGAAACACTAAAGAACTTGACATCTGCCTATCAGAGCAGCTGGCGGTGCTACTGCGCGCTTAAGGTCTATATTATTTTCTGGAGATGTGTCAGGGGAAATGGACGCATTGTTTTGGGGGCATTTTACAAAGAACTATAAAAAAAGAGATTCCTCTCACATCCTACGGTATCCGGTTCCCTCCTTTCAAAAAGGTAATCAGTAAACACCATATAATAATACTTGTCTTGATCTTGCTATCGCCTCCTATTACCTTACACACGATATTAGATGCTGCACAGATTATTAGCCGCGAAGTAGTGACCACTATCCAATTCTCATAGGGCATCCCTTTATGCCTCTTGGCAAAGGTCTCCTAGAGTCACTAAACTTACTAACTGGCAACTATTCCGAGAATATAATTCTGCAGTACTGAACCAAGTAGACGACTTGGACGCGTTCTTGTCATCGGTACTTAGTAATTACTCCAGGGCTACGCGATACACAACAGCTCCGGAAGGGCATTACAGTGTCGATGATGACTATTAACGACTCGGGGCAGTTAGGCGGAGAGCAGAGCGTCGCTTTCGTCCTTCCGGAAGGCTTGAAAATTTTCAAGAGTCAAGCTGCACACCTAAAATCTAACCGGGACATGCAGAAACTGGGACAGCAACAGTGGTTCTGTACATCACCTACCCCTTTCATTCCATTATCGCAAATCTGGTGGTTCATAAACGCCCTTAGCCATCCAGTATCACAATGTAGCCCTTTCAAAAGCCTTGCTACAGCTTGTGGCTCATCTGAACGCGAAATTGCAAACCAGTTCTGCGTAGCACTAGTAAATTTCGTACAGCCTGTCGCTGCTCAAGTTCAATATATTTTGTTGGTGCAGCAACAGATTGGAGATGCTTGCACTTTACCTCATGGCCAATTGGATATTATGTTCTCTGTACAAGTATTGTAACATGCTCTTTCGAAGACACGCCAAAGAACAGCGACTGGTCCTGACAACATCTCTTATTGTACCTTGAAAAACCTTGGCCCAACAGGCACGTCCACTCTCCTACACGTCTTCAACAAGATGCATGGGAGGAAGCAGATGTTCCTGTGAGTTGGAGGATCGCTAACGTAGTCCCATTGCTAAAACCTGGCAAAACGCCACTGTCTCTTGACTCCTTCCGTCCTGTTAGCTTAACGAGCTGTGTTTCAAAGGTGATAGGAAAGATTATCGATATTATACTGCAATGGTGGATAGAATCGAGCAATTGTCTACCAGATCAAATGGCTGGTTTTAGAAAAGGTAGTTGTGCAATGGATACATTTTTGACTTGGTAACGTTTGTTGACCACGAGATTAGCTGTGGGAACATAGCTGTTGCTGTGTTTATTGATGTTGAGAAGACATTTGACTCAGTCAGTCACGTGCATGTCCTGCTTGGACTCTCAACGCTCGGAGTGCATGGCCGGGTTCTCAAATGGATTGCTAACCTACTTAAAGACAGAAAAAATACACATAAATAAATATGACGGACAAAGCGATGCATACTCCATAAACAAAGGAGTTCAGCAAGGAAGTGTATTAAGTCACTTATTTTCAATAAAGCAATAGCAGGCTTACCAGCTGTACTTCTGACAGACGTAAACATATCTATCTATGCTGATGACATTTGCATATGGACATCCCATAAGACTCTAGAGCTTGTCAAGCATCGTATGCAGGAAGCTTTAAATGCAATAAGCGACTATTTAAAATAACGGGCCATGCAGTATCCTATGCAAAATCAGCGGTTTCGCCTTACACGAGAAAAGAAGTAAGAAATTTCGGTCCTTCAACAGACGGCCATGAGATCGAGCTGGTTTGGAAACATCGCTTCCTCGGCGTGATTTCAGACCACCAGCTTCGATGGACTCTTCATTTGGCTGCCATAAAGGACCAAATTAGTTGTGTCATAAATGTTCTTCACAGAATCGCAGGTATGAAATGGGGCGGAACTGCATCCCTGCTCCTCTGGGGATATGGTCGCTTCCGTGCGTCTCTATGTCCGCAAACCTCCCTGCACGTCTGACTAGGCTTCGTGAGACGAAAGCCAAGTCAAGACAGCTGCTGTACGTGGAGCCACGTAAGAACGTAGGACTTCCATCATTCAGCAGCCAAAGTTCATTACTGGAGGCGAAAGATACCAGAGCTCTGCCTCTTGCGTTGATGATCGGACTTCCCCAGAGTGCATGATGGGCGTTGAAATCTCCAATAATGACCCAGGGATTGGAAGTTGAGGAAAGGATGTCTCGTAGTCTTTTGTAATCAAATCGACTTGACGGAGATAGGTATCAATCAATCAACGAAGTTTATTTTTCGCACTATGTACAGCGAAAAGGGTGGTTGGAGAAAAAAGCTGCACTTTCGGAGCTTGACAAAGCTCCAGCCACCCGTACACAGCAGTGGTAGCGTGCGGAGAAGACAAAAGAGAGAAGAAAGAAAAAAAATTCTTATACAACGTAGATAAGTTGTAGAAAAATATAGTAAAAACCTAAGTAAGCATACAATATATTCCAGTGGCAATAGTTCATTATAAGCATTGATTTGAGCATATCGAATAAAAATGCACAAGGCTTGCGCTTCTCTATTGTAATAATAAAAGGGTAAAAGAAGAAATACAGAAACTGCCGAAACTCAAACGCCATGTAGAAAAGGGATACCAGAATACATGACACAAGGCTCCGGTCACTCCGTTGAAATAAACAAACGAGCAAGCAAACAAACAAACACGAATCGCAGGAACAAGGTAGCAACATAAACAATGTTTTTACAAGTTCGTACAAGGAAACGTTTGAAATATACAGCAGGAAAATTTTTTCAACAGTCACATAAGTGCGCACGCTGTAAAAAATAAAAAAAGTTGACTTCGTGTTCATCAAGTCGATTACATGAACAATTCAAAACTAGTTTTACGAGATAGGGTTAAAACGTCGATATGTCTTTGATCCACGTAATTTAGTGTTGAGGGTAATGTTTGACATAATAGTTCTGCAGAAACCCGCAAGGTGGAGAGAAGTAATTAATGAAGGGAAAATCAGACATCCACCCGTTCGTAGCAATTGCTACAAAGGAAACCCATAAGGGTTCCTCGAAAGAAAAGCCTCGCAGTTGAAGAAAAATTCGCCGGGGCAGCCGCTCTATCATCTGAGTTAACACCAGGCGTCTAGCAGACGTAGGGCGAAGTCGAATTTGTCAACAACTCGAAGCAAAGGCAAGAGTTTGACATAATAGTTCTGCGGAAACCCGCAAGGTGGAGAGAAATAATTAATGAAGGGAAAATCAGACATCCACCCGTTCGTAGCAATTGCTCCAAAGGAAACCCATATGGTTTCCTCGAAAGAAAAGCCTCGCAGTCGAAGAAAAATTCGTCCTGGTCCGGGACTCGAACCCGGGACCACCGCCTTTCCGGGGTAGCCGCTCTACCATCTGAGCTAACCAGGCGGCTAGCAGATGGTAGGGCGAAGTCTAATTTATCAAGAACTCGAAGCAAAGGCAAGAGTTTCACATAATAGGTTTCCTTTGTAGCAATTGCTACGAGTGGGTGGGTGTCTGATTTTCCCTACACTAATGAGGGCAATGTGTGCCGAATTCGTTCTGTTCCGTGCGTTGTGCTCGAGAAAGGTATGTACCATGGCGATCTGTAGCGGAAAGGATACACACTGTTAGGTTCTATAAGATTAGCGTGTTCTAGAAACGTAAAAAGCCTTCCCCGGACGGCGCTTCTGTAACTGCACAAAAGTCTGTTTATGTACATATTTTCAGCCTTCATTATGGCGTGTTTTTGAAAGAGTGGTGCTGTGTGTTGTAGATAAGGCACGTTTTCTATCGCATGAATAGCTCTCTTCTGAAGTAATTTATTTCGGTTTAGGTTAGTTGCAGTGGTGTTAGCTCACACTAGCGCACAGTAACAGGGCTGCATGAAAAAGAGCGCATTATACAGAAGCTTTTTTTACTTTACATGATAGAAAGTGCCGGTTGCGGTTTAGAATGCCAACCGTTTTGCTGAGCTTTGTAGATAATTGCCGAACATGGTCATTCCACGACATGTGTTCGGAAAAGGTAACGCCAAGGGTTTTCACAAATATTTCTATTGCCATACTGTAGGGTCCTAGAATAACGCAGTCTGCAGGTGCTGTATCTTTATTTTGGGTCCGGTACAACAAGCATTTTGTTTTTGATTCGTTTAATGTGAGGCTGTTTTTTCGGCACCACTCTTTTAACTGGTGGCAGAAATTCCTCGCACTACGTGTTGTTAAGATCGGCCTGCAGCTATTTCAGCCCGCTGCACGTGTTCCAATCCAACCGGACGGGGCGCACTTCAGAGAACTGCGGATAACCAGCAGCCACGTGGCGCGGGATCAGCTCAGGGGAGTTTTCGAGGGGAGGTAATTGGCGGAACCTCCCCATGAGCTTTTCGAGAAACCAGACAATGTGCTATCCGGCCGCGTCAACAGGGACGGCTCAGAGTTCTACGAAGCCCCTCTGACGTCGGCTCCGGACCACTGAAACCTGTGCGGCACTGAAACCTGTGCAACACGTGTATGTGAGCCCGCCTCCTCCAAAAGGGCGGGTCATCTTCAATGACGTCGAACTATGACGTCAAGTGGAGTGCTTATAAGCAGCGATTGCCGGCTGCTAGAGCGTGCTCGTCGTCGTGAGCTGCGTGCTCGTTGTCGTGCTCGAGATGTACTAGTGAGCTGAGTGCTCGTTGTCGTGCTCGAAATGTACTCGTGAGCTGAGTGCTCGTTGTCATGCTCGTAATGTACTCGAGAGCTGTGTGCTCGTAAGCTGTTTGCTGTATGTTAGTCTTGCGGGCTCCATTTGGGAGTCACGCTAGACTGTCGATGTATGTCTTGTCGAAGATGTAAATAATGTAAATAAATCCTGTTCACCGAGTTCCTCTCTACGACCGTCAACTCCTTCTAATGGTGGCAGCGGCGAGATCGTTCGACGACTCCTACATCTGTTTGACAGCGGTGGGATCGTCCGACGACTCTAATAGTGTTACTGTTTCGATGTGCTTACCACTAGCAAACACAGCGCAGTCATCCGCGTACAGTACAATTTTGCAAGTTGTATCAATCATGGCAATACTATTAATGTAAAAAATAAAAAGGATCCATCCGAATATGCTTCCCTGAGGGACGCCCGACTGAATGAGTCTCATCTGTGATTTACATTTGTTTATTTCCGCAAATTGGTGACGGTTGGAGATAAAATTGCATAAGTTTTTTAGCTATTCCGCGAAAACCATAGTTTTCTAACTTGGCAATTAGAGTTATATGGTCCACACCTGACTCGGATTCCCTCACACCATCTTGCTTGCTTGCCAGAAAAAAGGCCACTTTCAACTTTTGCCAAAACTATTCTAAGACATCAGTCGTACTTGCCATCTGAATTTACGCCCGCTACACGATTGTCAGATCCATTGTGGTGTCTGCACCGGCCGCAAGTGAATCTGACAATTCCAGGAATCAGAAAGAAAGCTGGAGCGCCATTGCAAGCTTTAAAACAAGCAACTTTGGAGCACATTCACCACGTGCACAGATTCCGGCAACATGTATACACAGATGGTTCAGTAAAACTCAACAGCTCTGCTGCTGCAGTCATCATCCCGGCACAATCTGAGGAAATCAAATTAAGAACTTCACGTGTGACCACATCAACGGGTGCAGAACTCACGGCGCTCCGTGCTGCACTTGATTTCATTAAGCAGCAGCCACCGCAACAATGGACAGTCTTTAGTGACTCCAAGGCAGCCCTTCAGTGCATACGAAGCCCAATGCGCCATGGACCCAATGAACAACTGGCCTCAGAAATTCGACACATATATCATCAAAGCTATGACAAGGGACATAACATAATCTTTCAGTGGCTTCCAGGACATTGTAACATCAGCGGGAATGACCACGCCGACGAAGCCGCCCGATCTGCACATCAAAGTGGTCAACGAGTATTCATTCCGCTTTCGCGAACAGACGCTGCGGCTGAGCTGCGATTGATGTCCCATGAGTGTACTTTGCCCTTATGGGACTCAAATGGTTTCACCATGGGTCGGTTGCGTTCGTTGTCTCCGGACATACGGATGCACCTCCCACCT
The DNA here is from genome assembly GCF_023375885.2 of Dermacentor andersoni. Lineage (NCBI taxonomy): Eukaryota > Metazoa > Arthropoda > Arachnida > Ixodida > Ixodidae > Dermacentor > Dermacentor andersoni. The sequence goes on from NC_092814.1 coordinate 227,851,739, forward strand.
GGATTACCACGACGTGAACAAACCATGCTCTACCGTCTGTGGCTAGGCGTTGCCTTTACAAACTCATATGCTTTCCTCATAGGAATGGCCAACAGCCCCACGTGCGACACATGTAACATCGACGAGACGCTCGCACACATTATATGTGTCTGCCCGCGATACAGTGCTGAGAGACAAGTGATGTGCAGAGTACTGGACCAGTTGGACAATCGCCCACTTTCAGAACTAAAAGCTTTAGGCCAATGCTCCCAAAGAACATCCGCGTTGAAGGCCTTACTCGCGCTATTAAGGTTCTTGCGGTCTACGGGGCTTCACGACAGACTCTAAGAATGCCGCCCCCTACCGCTCTGTAGTGTACGCGCTTTGTTCGTGCTTGTCTCCCTTTCTTTCTATCTCCCCCTTCCACTCTGTTTCTCTTTTTATCCCCCTTAACCCTTCCCCCTGTGCAGGGTAGCCAACCGGAACTACCTCTGGTTAACCACCCTGCCTTTCTCTGCATTATTCTCTCTCTCTTATTTTCAAAATTTTCTAATATTATTTCTATTTGGGCTAAAAGATCGCTTTCTGTGGAGAGACCTTTCCTGAAGCTAAATTGATGATTTGTATTGAGTTTATGTTTACTTAGAAAGCTGTCAATGCGGACATTAATTATTTTTTTCTAAACACTTTGAGAAAACTGGTAAAATGGAAACTGGGCGGTAGTTGCTGGCAATGTTTCTGTCGCCGCCTTTGTGAATAACTTCAACCGTCGCAGTTTTCATTTTGCTTGGAAAGATCCCTGTTTGAAGCGCCGCGTTAACTATATGGGTTAGTACAGGGGCGGTCAAGTCCAGCGCATGCTTAACTGGTCTAATTTCCAGATCATCAGCGTCACAGCAGTGGCTGTTCCTAAAGGTCTGGAGCAGCGCAATTACTTCAGAGAGATTGGTAGGGGAAAAAATACGCTTTGGCTTAAGCTTGGAATGGGAGCCGCTGCTTCGGTCGTGTGCACGCCTTTGCCGATTTCAACGAGAAAGTCATCAAAGCAATCTGCAAGCTCCGTACGACTTATCTCTTTGTTGCCAATAGTGAGGCTATTGACTGGATCATTGCTTTTGTTTGTGTGTAATATGTTGTTTAGTTTTTTCCATACAACTTGAGAATTATTTAGGCAATCGCTATGAAAGACGCGGTTGTAGTATTCGGTTTTTTCTTGTTTTAACATTTTATTTAACTTGCTTCGAAACGTCTCAAATTGCCCCAATTTAGCTGTGTCACGTGATTTGATGTAAGATCGCCAAAGCTAAAATTTTTCGTTTATTATTTGGATGATTTCGCGCGTGACCCAGAGCTTGCGGGATTTCTTGTTTTGGCGGGTTTTTATCGGAAACCAAGTAAAGTAACTGGGTTTACACAATTCAAGGAATTTTTCATAGGCCGCACTTGCGTCATTTAAGGCTGTTACGTCCTGCCAGTCGATCTGCGCAATCTTGCCCCGGAAATTTCGCAAAGTGATCGGCGATATTTCGCGGTAAACGGGTTTCGCTTGTTCCTTTGGTTCGATGGGAAGATCCCGTTTGCTACCCTACGCCCTACGATACCAATGCCCTACGATAGCAATGTAGAGACAAAGAGAGAAAGGAGCATAGATTTAGGTTCCGTATAATGTCCAATGCGGATAAAATCCTCGCCGCGCGCCGTATGCTGCATGTGCGAGTGAGACCGCGCCCGGCCGCACGGGCCGCTGTATCTTGAAAGCCATCCGCGACGGAGACAGCCCGCCGCGCGCTGTGTTTTCGCGGCGTAGATCATGTTGGTGCGAGACACAGCACGAAGGTCAGTTCACTCGCTGCTGCTGACGCGCTTCCTCACTCCAGCGTTTTGAGAACGAGTTTACGTGGTCATCGAATGAGATGTGTTCACGTTTGACACGATGCTTGTTAATCTAGTTAGTATGCCTATGTTTACAAGTTTATACGGTCGATGAAACTACTACGATTAGTTCGTATAGCCGTCCAGTAATTTGCTATCGCAATTGATGCTTCGCCTTTCGGGTGAAACTGAGACTTTTTTATCAGTCTCTGAAAACACTTCTGTGTTACTACGGCGCGCGTCCGAAAGACTAGTGCAGGGATATGATAAAAGATGTCACTGTAAAATATAAACATAGTGTATATTTCAGCTAGACACACATTGGGGGAAAGGGGGAAAATTCAAGAAAATTCCCCTTCCAAGATAGTGTAACAGTTCGCTAAACACCCCATTTTCTAAGGGTGTAAAGGAGTGAATTATATACCCGAAAAACACGCTTAAAGGTGCAATTTTCCTTATTGTGTGAAAGTGTCTTAGCTCTTGCCTGAATTGGGCCATAACCCCCGCAGTCTGCTTATTTCGCAACAAGCGGCGGTTTCCAGTGCACATTTCCTGCATTCAAGTCCGTCAGCATGTCGTAAATATGTACCGCTCTCGCCACCGGAGTGTGCCAACTCCGTGTGAAATGGCGCTGCGCTTTACAGCATTCGCCTGCTGCAACAATGAACTTTTATCCTTCTGCCAACGAGAGTCTGCGACCGTAAGTCAGCGTACAGAAGCTATATAGCTCGCTCCAGAAGCGACTAGCGGCGATTTGTTGCGCTTGTACAGCGGGCGATACGCACTCTCACATACATGCTTACTGAGCCTGTAGTACTATCACGTTGAAGGAGAGTTATTCAGTCTTTATTTTTCTCTTGAACAGAGAAGGAGACAGGACTAAAAGCTCGTAAGCTTGACAGAGGTCCTGCCCCCTTTATCAACTCGGCAGTACAGTACACAGGCAGAGATTATCGATTGTCCAAATAAACACTGAAACTAAATAACAAGACACTTTGTAAAAGGCAGCGCTATGCATTGCAGCACAAACATAGGCATTAGAAAAACAAATAATTGGTCATGGGGAAACGGAAAAATTAATAACAGGTATAGGTTTAAACTGAGTGCAGTATTACGTAATCTTGTTAAGAAAATATAGCTTAATAACATCACTTGAATGCTGAAAGGGGTCAAATAAGTCTCTGTTCAATTTATTTAATAATACTGGAACAGTATAAGAAAGAGACTGCTCGGTATAATATGCCCTAGGCGTCGGCACTAACCAAATTTCTTTATGTCTAGTCTGCAGGATATGCGTGTTTTTCTGCGTTGAGTGGTAGATAATTATATGCAGTGCTTCATGATTAAAGGAGATTCATACTACGAGCCAAATTGCTGGTTCAGTGCGCGGATGTAGCATTAACCTTCAAGGAGCAGAAGGATGGCGCGCGCCGACTGTAGCTATTCCGCTCGCAGTTATGTCTGAAGGCCGAACTTATATTCTAGCTCTTGTGTGAACCTATTTTTAGCAACGACGCTTTCCTGAAGTATTACGAAAGAAGACAGTTGAAATTACCACATGCTCTGGTAACGCATACTTCTTTACGAACACAGAAAGGAAAGGAGACTTTCATCCGATAGTTTATTTTCATACCATAATTTTCGTGCCATGAACAACTAATGCCCGTCAAGGACGCGTCTATTTTTTCAGCGTCCTACATTCAGATGTCGATGGCAAGAGAGAGATAAAGAGCAAGGAGAAGAAAGGCAGGGAAGTCAACCAGACGAGCGCCCGGTTTGCTACCCCACACGCGGGCACCTTGACTTTGCAATAAGTGAGACGACGTTCGAAATGACAAGAGGAACGCGTGCACATGCTCAATCTTTCGAGCGTGTTTTGCGCAGGCAGCCCTGACAGCTGATGTGCATAGGTGCGCCCAGACGCCGCGTGAACGTGCCCTGGTATTTGAGCGGGTCAGTGAGGTTATCTATAAAGCGAAAGCGCATGCTTTGAATTAAGCACTGACATTGTTGGGCAAGGCAGTGTGTCCGAGATCTAATACGGCCAACTAAAATTTGCCAAGGGCACCATGTATTGTGCGCCGTTACGCCAATTGGGCGAAAACATTGGAGATGCACAAACAGCTTGACCTCTTGGGTTTACCTTCCCAGAGCAACACAGGGGCTATGAGCGACGCCCTATGTATAGTGGAGTTCTCCGGATGAATTTTGCTACGTCGGTTTATCAAAAGTGCACGCAAAGCACTGTACACGAGAGTTCTTGTATTGCGCCTCCATCAAAATCAGGCAGCCGCGCCTGGTATTATCAAACCCGCGACCAGATACTACGCAGGAGAATGACATAACCACTGGGCCACCACGGCGCGGTATAGTGTACAAGTTGCATCGTCGCCCGTGGCAGATGTATAAAGCAATAGGCGCGTTCATTGGTAAGCTGCGCATTTCAGATGTCGGATTTACTGCCGTTCATGTGGAGTGCATGCGTCTTAAATATAACTTTCATAATTTTTATAACACCTGGTTCAATTTTGATTCGAGGTTGCGGATTAAAGAACTCCGAACGTATCCGCTTGTTCTGAATGTTGTTATAAGCTGTATGTTACGATACTACAGTTAGAAAATCAGGCAAGTTACAGTGCTGGTTTCAAGATGTCTGTATGGCTTATGCTTTCTAACCGCCGACTAACATGATTTAACTTTTATTGACTAGGTCACGACGAGTAGCATTAATATACACTTCCTTCCTGGGGCGCAAACCTTCAAAGTGAGGTGTTGCATTTGTTGATTTAGCACTTAATCTACGCGTTGTTCCAACGGAGGTACTTATGTTCCATTGGTTGTCTCAGGTCAGGGCGCCTTTTTTTTTCAGTATCATTCTTTCTCTATTTTATCGGTATTGAATGACTAGCTCCTCGTAGTGCGATAAGGCAAACTTTATCACGAAGGTCGGAGAGAATTAATTAATTAATACATTATCTGCGATAGTCCTTTCCCTACCCACATTTTCATAACGTCATCGTGACTCAGGAGGTTGTGTACGCGTGCCTCTAGGCCCGTAAACGCAGCTATCTCCAGCGGTGAAAAATACGGGCATCCGTTTGCCGCGACAGGCAAGGTGACAACGTCTCCCTCGAGCGATGCTCAGGCAAACTGGTCGTTTTTTTCTTTTTTTGGCAGCGATTGGTTGCGCGACCAGACCAGTTTATGGTCCTCTCTAACGGCCCTTCGGGGTTGAGCTAAACCCTGCGGCCACACTGCGCCCGTGCTTCCGATGGCAGCGCTGCATGAGTATACGCACAATGCGCGCTGAGCTGGACCAGAAAGTAATTATGCCCCTAATCTGCTCTACAAACCCTCGCCGTCTATTATTTTTTTTTTACCTACGTGCCCTCTCACTGCGCTACGGTCGCCCGTCGCGGAATAGAAGAAATAAATTTGACTATGGATCGAATCCCGCCCACGGCGGCCGCACTTCGATGGGGGCGAACTGCGAAAACACCCGTTTACTTAGATTTAGGTCCATGTTAAAGAACCCCAGCTGGTCCAAATTTCCGGAATTCCCCGCTAGGGTGTGCCTCATCGTGGGTTTCGGCACGTAAAACCTCATAATTCAATTTTTTTAAAGAAAATGCGCATATGAACTCATACGGGGATAAAGCATTATTGGTGTGCATCAATGAAGTAAAGACCTTAAATAAGAGTAGACGAGACAGAATTGAATAAACGCACCTCAGAAGTAAATTAAAGGTCGTTACGTACGAAAACAAAAGAAGCGGACACTGCACAGAAGTGTTAAAAAGTGAAGGGGAAAGCATCAATGTGATGTTCAGGAGTTGATTTTTTTAGTGGCATAATCGATCAACGCAGTGGGTTTCAGACTATGAGAGAGAGAAAGGATGCACCAAAGAGGCTGACAAGTTAACCAGATAGTCCTCATTAGCTATTCTGCATGTGAGAATAGAAGTACGGTAATAAAAAGAAAAAAAGAGAGCGTAATGGGAGAGAAATATAGAAGAGCACCAAACAAAGTAAACTGCGTATACTATACAGTGGTAGCAGGTGGTGCTCTTGAAGTCTATCATGAAGGCCTATAGACCTCAGGAACTTGAGCAGCGCAATATAGCCTTCTGCGCGAAGTTTCTTTGGGAGCACCGGCTGCACTGGCCAAACAACACTTTTGTTCTGACTTGGCGATTATGCATTCTATCGTGCACTGTGCACAGCACTTGCCTCCTGGCACCATAGCGCAGTCAGACACAGATAAGGTGTATGATTGTCTCATCAGAGCTGCATGTGTCACACGTAGTGCCGTCGGTCATTTCAATAATAGGTGCTCTGGTAAGAACTCGACTTATACGTAAGGCCTCCTTCTCTTTATATTTCGTCATATGAGACGGGGAAGGAAGGGCCCTTCCCCCCAGAGTCAAAAGTGAGAGACTAAAATACGCCATTAATGACAAGTGCCTGATAATTAACATTTCTAATGAAGAAGTACTACAGGTCATCCAGGTGCATCACCAGCGTTTACGTACGGGGTCGGTTCTGCTTGCTCGCAGGGTAAAAACCTCGACACCGAGAGAGAGAGAGAGAGAGAGAGAGAGAGAAGGGAAGACAGAAAGGCAGGGAGGTTAACTAGACTGAGTCCAGTTTGCTACCCTACACGTGGGGAGGGGAATGGGGAGTGAAAGAGGGAGAGAGAGAACTTAGGTATAGGATGTCTACAGTCTGGCACTCAAGTCTGTTTCCCTCAGGTAGCGAAAAAGCGCTCGAACTGCTTTCTGGGCCATTGAACTATGAGGCCAGGCCCCCAAGATCTTCGCTTCCGTAAATGGCCTGTCATCCAGTCTATTTAAGGCACACTGGAGAGTCTCGCGTTGATTATCGAAGCGAGAACAGTGGCACAGAAGGTGACTGATGGTCTCTTCACACTTGCACTTCGCGCACATTGGTGAATCCGCCATTCCAATACGATAGCTGTAGGAGTTGGTGAATGCTACTCCTACCCACAGCCGACACAGCAGTGTTGCGTCACGTCGTGGAAGGTTCGCTGGTAATGTAAGTTTCAGTGATGGGTCGAGGCTGTGTAAACGACACTTAGAGTTCTGAGGTGTATGCCAGCAACCTAACGTGATTGTACGAGCGAGACTGCGAAGCTCTCTTGCAGCGTCGACTCTGGATAAAGGTATAAGGAGTGTCGGTGAGCCAGCCTGGGCACGTCGGGCAGCGTCATCGGCGAGGTGATTACCAACGATGCCACAATGTCCCGGCAGCCACTGAAATATGATATTATGTCCTCTTTCAGAAGCGCAATGGCAGGTTTCGTGGATTTGTGACACCAGCTGTTCATAATTGCCACGTCGTAAACTTCTCAAGCTCTGGAGGGCTGCTTTCGAGTCACAAAATATTGCCCATTTGTTGGGCAGTTCTTTTTCAATGTATTCGACAGCAGCGCGAAGAGCGGCCAGTTCAGAGCCTGTAGATGTCGTTACGTGTGATGTCGTAAACTTGATGACGACCGATTGAGATGGTAAAACAACGGCGCCCGTAGAATTTTCCGAGACGGAACCATCCGTGTAAACATGAATTCGGTTAGAGTATGAACAATGCAGAAGTTCCAGTGTGATCTGCTTGAGAGCCGCGGTGGTCAGGCTAGCTTTCTTCACTATTCCTGGAACAGCAAGGTTTCGGTGGATTCGGAGCTATCTATTCAAAAGATCCTTCTTTGTGCACAGTGCAGATGGCCGAACTGCTGACCATTACACTTACCGTGGCGTCCCTCAGGGTGGGGTTCTTAGCCCCACTTTGTTCAACCTTGCAATCCTTGGCCTTGCCGACGTTCTACCACATACAGTAAACCTTTCTATATATGCTGACGACATATGCATATGGGCCTCGGCAGTTACACGTCTCCAGGTGCGTGCACGGCTCCAAAAAGCAGTGACCCTAACATCATCGTACCTGCGTGCGCAAGGCCTCAGCATTTCGACCGAGAAGTGCGCCTTAGTCGCCTTTACCCACAAGCCCATGACCTGGTACCCCATTTCTATTGACGACCAACCAATTTCCTACGCAAAAACTCACCGATTCCTAGGCGTTATTATAGACAGAGACCTTTCATGGAGCCCCCACATCACATATTTGAAGAAGAGGCTTACTTCTATCTCCCACATACTAAGGTTTCTCGCCGGTAAAACGTGGGGCACATCCGTGGCATCTATGCTTCAACTATACAGGACGCTCTTCCTGGGATACTTGCGATACAGCACACCAGTGCTGTCCAATGCTAACAAAACTAACATCCATGTCCTACAGAGCATTCAAGGCCAAGCCCTTCGAACATGTCTGGGGCTACCTCGAAATGCTTCAACCGTGGCAACAATTGCCACCGCGAGAGACCACCCAATAAGGACCTATATAGATATCGACGCGCTCCGGGTGCATGTTCGCCATATATCCCGAGTCCCTGACCACCATCTCGCTCGATTGCCTGAGAAAAGACCCAGGGCAGCGTTCTCCAGATCAATTGCGGCTAACCGGCACTCTTTGTCTTTGAGGCACTCACCCGCAACAAGAACGCCATCCCCTATGTGGTGCTTGAAGAAGCCCCCTGTGTACCTCGACACCGAGTTGGACGTCTCCCTTCCAGCGTGCCATGTCAATAAACACCTTGATAATTGGTGGTGGTTGAAGGGTACGACTCCATCGACGCTGGAACTTTGAAGCAGAACCCTTCAACCATCTCGGCCCATGACGGACGATGAAGCCCAGCATTCTCGGACCATGCCTGACGATCCAGTCCAGCAAGTTGCAGCCACGGCGCCTCCTGTTATCTGTCCCGGCGTACAGCATCAGCGGGATCCTGCGATTTTCGCGGTTACCGGAGATCACGACGTCGAAGACTGGCTCACCTCGTACGAAAGAGTCAGTGCGCACAACCACTGGGACGATACAGCAAAGCTCAATAACGTATTTTTCTGCTTGAGCAACGTTGCATATTGGTGGTATAGAAACCACGAATCCGACATCCACACATAGGGGGTGTTCAAGACTAACTTCGCGGAAGTCCTTGGCCAGCCTGCTGTCCGTAAACTTCAAGCCGAGCAACGCCTACGCGGGCGCACCAAGCAATCAGGTGAAAATTTCACCAGATAAATCGAAGACGTCGTTAATATGTGCAACCGAGTCGACGCAACGATGCAAGAGGTCGACAAGATCAGGTATATCTTCAAGGGAACTGAGAATGACGCCTTCCCGATGTTAGTCGCCCGTAACCCGACCCCAGTGTATGTCGTCCTTGCGCTGTGACAGAGTTACGACAAACTTCGAAGGCAGCGAGTAGACACATGACTTCCGCCCTCAGAATTCGCCTCTGTCTCAGGTCCGATGCTAGATGCTGACGAGTACGCCCTAATGAACAAGATAAAGGAGTTCGTGCGCGAAGTTGCTCGGCAGCTTTCCCTGGTTCATTTTACGAACGCGCAACCTTGCTCCCCATCGACCACGTAGTTGCAGACCAACGTCAAGGAGCAAGTCGCCTAGTGCCTGCCAGCTGTCACTCAATAGCTTAGGGTCACGGCGCCCTTGGTGTACGACGACGACGAGGCAAGGCCGCACTTCGTATCACGTCCTTCCCCCCAAGCTGTGGCGCGTCCACCCCCGATGCCCTTCTCGCCGCCTGCACCACAGTTGCCACGCCAGCCAGATCCTTGGCGCACACCAGGCAACCACCTGATTTGTTACAACTGTGGTAATCCGGGACACGTTGCCCACTTTTGTTGATGCCATACGCCACCTTTTTATATACCGCCGACCCATTAGCACTTACGCTCCTTGACAGCTACAATCTCCTGTGCCGCCGGATGCAACCCCCCTTAACAATACTCGTCGTTCTCGATCCCCACGCCACCGCTCCCTTTCACCGATAAGGCGCCGGCCAAGTCCTTATCCTCAGGGAAACGAAGTGTCGCAGTTCCTGAGGCGAAAACTGCGTTCACTTCAATTTGCCAAAGGCTTCGAAATGACCTCCGCAATGTCATTGAAGTAGACGTCGAAGGATTTCCAACGTTCGCACTGGTCGATACAGGCGCAGCAATCTCGGTGTTACGCGAAGGACTTTGCCGACGGATAGGGAAAGTAACGGCTTCACTTTCCAGACTGTATTTGCGTACTGCTAGCGCACATCCTGTCGTACCTCTCGCAGCCTGCACTGCACGTGTTGTCATCGAGGAGTCTATGTCATTGAGCTCGTTGTGTTACCGCCCTGCTCCCACGATGTTATCCTAGGCTGGATTTCCTTTCGTCCAACAATGCCACCATTGAATGTGCTCGTGCGGAGGTGGAGTTCTCGTTTCCTTCCGGTGCACCCATGTACCAAGATTCTGTGACGTCTACAAAAATGGTTGTTACTGAAGTTACTGATACCCTTTCTCAGTCATCCGCCGTCGTCTCCGTATCTTGCGTCTCAGCACGTGACGCAACCGTACTATTCACGTCATGTGACTTCTTTAACCGTCTTCGCTCCCTTCCGTTGCCTTTTGCCGTCATCGCCCTCAGTGCTGGTCGTGGTGTCATGTATGTGTACAATGTGTCTTTCCTGCCGATAAATTATGCGGTGAATGCCTCGGTTACGCTCAAACAGTGGATTCCTCTATGCTCTTCAATGCTCCCGACGACGCACATTCGACGTCCTTCACCGCGCTCGCCAGTGCGACTCAACCGCCGTTAAATTGCTTCCATTCGTCAATCTATGGTGATCTTACAACCACACAACACGCGCAACTTCTCATCCTGCTACGCGAATTCACCGCCTCTATTGACTACGATCAACGTTCTCTCGGTCGCACCACCACATTATCGCACAGCATCGACACCGCTTCACGCGCCACACTACGGCAGCATCCTTACCGTGTCTCGGCTTCTGAACGTCGTGCCATCGACGAACAAGTGAGCGATATGCTTCTACAGGGAATGATTTAGCCGTCCCATAGCCCGTGGGCATCGCCAATCGTCCTCGTAAAGAAGAAAGATGGCGCTATTCGCTTACGTATATCCTCTACCGCGCCTAGACGATTCTCTTGACTGTTTGCAAGGTGCCGAGTTCTTTTTCTCTTTGGTCTTGGGCTCCGATTATTAGGAAGTCCCTATGGCAGAGGCTGGTCTCTCAAAAACCGCCTTCGTCACACTAGTTGGACTATACTAATTTAATGTCATGCTGTTCGGGCCTATGAAATGCGCCCGCTACTTTTGAGCGCATCCTGGATAGAACCTTGCGCTTGCGCGGTCTCAAGTGGCACACGTGTTTGTGCTACCTAGATGATGTCGCTGTCTTCTCACCTGATTTCCCAACTCACCTATAATGACTAATAGAGGTATTAAGCTGTCTTATTACCAAGGCCGACCTGCAGCTTAACGTAAAAAAATGCTTGTTTGCTGCTCGTAAGCTTACCATCTTAGGCCACGTCGTATCCGAAGAAGGCATGCTTCCAAATCCGCCAAAACTCCGTGCAGTCCACCAACCTGAAGACACTAAACAGCTTCATCGGCCTCTGCTCCTCTTTTCGCCAGCTTGTGAAAAACGTCGTTATGATAATCGCTCCTTTGCTCAACTTCTCGCTGGAGACAACGCCCTAACGCCTGACCGAAAGCCTGCAATGACGCGTTCGCAACTCTACTCCGTCTGCGCACCTCACCTCCTATTCTACGACATTTTGCCCCTCTGCCACAACAGAAATCCATACAGGTGTCAGTGGAGCCGGCCGTGGGGCGCTCAGCGAAGACATGATCTTGATGAATACGTCGTTGCTTATGCTAGCCGCACGCTCACAAAGGCGGAGCTAAACTACTCTTTTACCGAAAAGGAATGTTTAGCCATACTCTGCGTCCTTACGAAAATTAACCCTTATTTAAACGATCGCCCATTTGATGTAGTAACGGACCATGACACGCTGTGCTGGCTCTCTTCATTGAAAAACAATCAGTATAACGTTTAGTATAATTGCATTGTGCCTTACGCACAGTCGCTTCACGCGCGCTAACGACACTTCTTCGGACTGCAAGAAATTGCGCGGATAACTGACGGAGTGTGCTTGGGCGGCACTGCCCACGACGACTGCAGTCTGTATCATCATCATTTTCTTAATATTGCTGTTGCAAGAGGCAGCGTTAATGTTCATTTTATGTCTAATATATTTTCCAGGAAACATTTTTAGCAAAGCCAGAATTCGATGACTATATCTACTATGTCATTACAATTGCTTCATTAACACAGTTTATTTTTGCGTTGAGTGCTTACAGTACCGGAGACACAGTGCAAAGTAGAAAGGACGCATAGAAGAAGACACACACGGCGTATGTGTCTGTCTTCTGTGCGATCTGTCTGCTGTTCGCAATTGCAACACCAATTCGTGTAACTGCCTTAACCATGCGGGTGAAGCTAAATATATCAAATTACGTTCTCACGACTTCTTTGTGAAATGTAAAATATCAATCGGTGCAGTTGCATGGGCTATATAGACTTCAGCACCATTCTTGCGCCCCATTTGTCCACTTGTCACACTTCGTTCTTCGCTCGCCGACGCTGCAGTCACCATTAAAGCCAAAGTATGCGCCGTATGCACCGTGTTTTATGTACCGAGTCAGTGCCATTATAACGCACGAAAACACCAAATGTCCTTGATGTATGAGGTAATAGTTATGCGGAAACCCGCAAGGTGGAGAGAAGTAATTAATAGTTAATAATAATTGCAGCAATTGCTACGAACTGGTGGATGTCTGATTCTCCCTTTATTAAGTCCTTGATGTATCTGCATCAGTTTCCTTTCTTTTCTTTTTATATCAGTCACCACGTTTGTAGGTGCCACAGTGGTGCGCGTGGTTAGTCAAATACGGTGGCAAGCATGTTCATTCAGGCCCGATCACAAATATTTCCAATCAGCTATTGCCTGTAAAATAAACGTCATCCCCGAAGCGGGCTTCTCTATTTCTTGTGAAAAAAAATTCCATGGTAGAACTCACCCGCTGTGGTTGCTTAGTAGCTATGGTGTTGGGCTGCTAAACACGAGGTCGCGGGATCGAATCCTGGTCACGGCGGCCGCATTTCGACGGTGGCGAAATGCGAAAACACCCATGTACTTAGATTTGGGTGCACGTTAAAGAACCCTAGGTGGTCCAAATTTCCGGAGTCCCCCACTACGGCGTGCCTCATAATCAGATAATGGTTTTGGCTCGTAAAAACCCCATAATTTAATTAATGGTAGAACTTTTGCGGAAGCTCACGCACGCAGATCAAGTCTCGAACACCGCATACTGTCATGGCCAGCAAAATCAACGCAATGGCAGTCAATATACAGAGTGTTAAGTTTCCTAAAAGGTTTGCACATGCGTGATGGCTTTCGCTTTCAAGCGCGGAACCCCACCTTTCGCAGAAGCGTGCTTTTGGGATCGGTCACGTCACTCAGTCTCATATAATAGATGCCCCTCCGATTTTGGGTCGATCTCAATCAAAGAGCAAATAATACGGGTATTCTTTCAGCGCTGCTGTCGCTGACCCCGAGTTGATGCGTACGACCATTTTGATATAATTGAATACCCTGCAGCCCCCATGGCACCCGTGGTACCGGCAAAAGGCTTCCGAATCGACGGCCATGTAAGTGGCCCTCGATTTGACCGTCAAAATGGCCGTCATGCAAATGCCCCCACGGCATGGCGAACTCGAAACAAAACAGCCTTGATGTACTGACGCTCTCCACACCGCATTGCATACGGCGTTCGCGATATAATATGCGTCGGGCACGGTTCAGCGTTGTGATGCAAGCGCCGGCTGTAACTCGGCCAGCACGGCCCGCCCAAGTACGCGAGCAGTTAAGCCCTTTTGACGGCCTTGGAGCTTAAGGCGAGTCGAGTAAATGTCGGCACCCATACGGCGTCCGAAAGCCGCCCTCGCTTGCTCGGCGTTCAACTGATGACGTGACCGCGGGTCTGCGGCGTGATCTAATCCGCCACACGTGAAGTGTGAGAGTGTTCTAACCGTAATCCGACCGTATATAGGAGCGACTAGAAGCAACTAAAGCGTACGTAAGGTCCGGCCGACAACGGCAGAAAAACCACGCCCCACTTCACGCAACTGAAGTGTAGGATCTGTGGCTGCTATCCTTCACGGAGTAGGTGATACTTACATCCGAGGGTAGGTGGCTTCGTGCTAGGCTCTACAAGGTATCGGTGCTGCGGACACCTTTTAGTATAACTTTAGCATTCGCTTTACCTTCGCATACTAAGTCAAGCAGAAGAAAACGAATAGAAAATAGAAACCAACGAGATGGTAAAGGCAAATCGACAAGACGAGCCCCGTAGAGCCCATGGTGTGAATTCTGTAACTGGCGCTGCATGAAAACTGTCTATATGTCCATGCCTTATGCCCTGACGCCGAAAGCGGATGAGTATCTGTATCACCGTTTGCGACGGTGCCCCTGGACCAGGATAAAGAATCCCGAAGCGCCGTCTTATTCTGTCTCAATACACGCACATCATCTGTTCCGCTAGTGTCAATGTTTATGCAAAAACGTGTATCCCAGCCGGCTGCTGATGGCTGAGTATGGCACGCGACACCGCTCGCACAGCGAGCGCGAAGCAGCAGCTTTCCAATGGCGCTGACGTGACCAGAATCGGGCCCGTTCCGGATCGCTTCCGTGACTGGAATTGCGACGCCGATTAAGCCGGGCCCGATAAATGCCGAGCAAGGGTCTTGTGCCGCGGTGTTACTGCTTCTTTTCTTCCCGTTTCCTCAAAGGCCCCCTTCTGGATTAAAAGGATCAGCTTGTTTTCTTCGTCGACGCCGACGTGTAAATCGTTTATTGCGCTCTGATTTTCTCCGCGCGAATCAGTGTTGTTGCCAAGAGCGCAAGAACAGTCGCCGGACGGGTACTGCGCCAGAATGCAACACCCAGCTGCCTATAATGCGGTCCAACAGCATTATAGTGATGAAGAGACTACGTAGCGGCTACTAAGTTCTGCTATCGTACTGCACCAACGAGAAAGGGCATCAAGCCTTTCTTTCCTTTTTTTAAAGAAAAGATCTTGTTTGGCGAGTTCAGATCGATCTGGGTTTCGTAGAGCCTGGGTTGTGACCACTTTCATCAAGGTTAAGAGATTTGAGGTCTTCTGGTGCACATAGGACAACGAAAAAGACGTCAAAATGAAGCTTGGGACGAGAAAGACACGCCAAGTTGGCGTAGAGCTACGTGCGGAGCAGTAATATGCGTAATTACTGCTAAAAGGCTGAAATTCATATGCGCTGGTTCAAACGTTAGAACTGCACGTACCTAAAACCAGAACCGGAAGTATAGCTTTACTCAAAAAAAATATGGGCCGATCCCGGAAATAGTGTAGTCTAAACAGCAAATCACATGGTAAACTAATGCATCTAAGACTGTGTCTACCTCCGATGTCAAACCCTGTTGACTCGTCTTTCTTACACGTATAAACGACACTATAGAGATACTTAATCGTGTGAATTTCAAGACGAGGTTGTTCCCTTTACGTTGCACTGACTAGTCCTCTCGTAGGGCATACAAAAAATGTAAAGCACGAAAAGCACCGAAAAACATTGAAGACAGCCTAAGAACAAGAATAAATGCATATTTTAGCACACGAGTCAAGGAAGGCTCGGAAGACAGCACAAGAACACGCACAGACCAGCAATGTCCCGTAAACAAGGGAACTGAAAAAGAAGCTGAGAACAAGCACAGAAGTTCGCAGTTATGCAGACGTCTAGACCAAGGCCACCACATAAAACTACATATACAAAACTTAATTCTGCATTACACGTTTACACGTTTGATTTCTGAAGATACTTTTACATGTCTTACTTGCAATTTTAATCTTAAAGATACTGGTGACTGTACGGGTCTCTATAGGCCTGCCCTCTCAAGATGTCGGCGAAATCTTTAGGCCTAGAGACTACCGACTCGATGTTGGGCATAAACCCCGACTTGACCTAGCATAGAGGATGTCTTTAAGTTCAAAGAGTTTTTTTTTTAATTACACGTGACATATAGCGCGAATAGGCCTGTAGATGGATTAGCTGATGAAGCGGACTTACCCGCATGGGAAATTGCAAAGTTAATGTGCATAAGCCAAATAATGAGTAATAAACTATTTATTTCTTGCTTTCGGACAAGTCTTGCAATTGCGAAACTGAAGTCGAGCAGTATGAAATCATGCCTACTTTGCTGAAATTTTAAGATTAGCATCCATTTCGAGATGTATGAGAGAGCAAGGAGGCACAGACAAGATGACAGGCTGACATGTCTTTTTTGACGCTGCAGTTACTCGCTACCTTCATCCCCGGTTTCCGGTGCGCTGTTCCACTGGATTCGCGTGGCGAGCCTATCGTCCATGCTTCCGTGGCCGGCAAATTCTGTGAACCTGTTCCCAACACTTTGCTCGGAGCAAAGCCATCACCAAATCTACATCATGAATGACACCCCCATCCGTATCTTCGGCTCACCGCTGCGCTACCGCGACAGCATCGACAGCGCTAGCAGCGGGGCGCTTAAAGCCAAGCAATACGCTCTGCACAGTCAGAGGGCACCGACAGCATGACAGGCTCACACTTGTCTTTTTTCACGTTGCAGGTCAGTTACATATCCAAAGTGCCACTTCTTTGCTTGAAATCTAGCAATCGCTTCACTGTCGGGCTTCTGTGCCCAGAAGCCTTGAGTGACCCGTTCTGTTCCTTGTTTCTTTCACTGTGTGGTGACGTGGAAAGGAATCCTGACCCATCCAAGAACGAAGCACTTGCTGAAGTGCTCAAAACCATGAGGGACTTAAATGAAAGATCCATTAGAATAGAATCTCTACAAAATTCCATGTCGGAGACAATTCACGAGTTGAAACAACAGCAAAAAACCATTGCAGATGCTATATCCGACATCGATCAGAGACTGCAGCACATAGGAAGCCAGACGGCCTTCCTTGATGAATGGGAACATGATGTCAGCTTATTGCTGGAGAAGATTGAAGGAGTAGTAACTGATACGAACACGCTTCGTGCGCGACTTGATGACGCGGAAGATCGCTCACGTCGCGGCAATCTGTTGTTTTTTTTTTTTTTTTTTGGTGTACCGGATACTCCAACAGAAAATTCAATGCAGTCAGAGGAGAAAGCCCTAGATTTGATAAATAACACTTTAAAACTCAGTTTAACATGCAACCACACAGCGCGCGCCCATAGGATTGGTCGCTTCACTCAACGAAAAATCGTGGCCGATAATAGTTAAGTTTTCATCTTATAAAATCAAAGAACAAGTTCCGTCTAAGCGTTCTCTTCTTAAAGGGAGCAGCCTGATTGTGAGCGGCGGCTTCTGTGAGGCAACGCAAAATATAAGAAATACATTAACGGAATATGGCAAAGGACTAAATGCACCCTACAGGCTTCGTTACAAAAGAGTATTCGTGGGAGAAAAGTGTTACGGCTACGACCTAGGTAAGATGTTATCTTCGAAATAACGCCACGAAACAGAAATTCCGACTGTCGAACTCTTCGCTCTGGTCGTGTCTTACAGAACTCGTAATAGCGAAACGCGAGGGGAGATGCTTCCACTTCCTCGAAACAGGTTATCTCCGTTGTATTCACTAATATTCGCCGTATATTTAATAAAAGGGACGAATTGTCTTCTCTGATTGATGACACTGATGCTGACATAATAGTCATAAGTGAAACTTGGTTGACTAACAAAATAGCAAACGAGGAATTGTTTCATTGCCGTAAAAAATACGTCATGTATCGGAATGACCGTACTGACAGAATTGGGCGGGAGGGGGGGGGGGATGTATTGCTTGCTGTTAGTAAATACGTTGAGTGCTTTAATATACCGATAATCACTGAAATTGAAGCCGTCTGGTGTTGTTTAACCATTAATTTCAAAACAATTATTTCAGACCTCTGCTACCGGCCACCCTCGCATAGTTCATTTTATGATCACCTGCATGACTGTCTAAATCAATTAACAGTCAGATTCCCCGGAGCAAAGATAATTCTAATTTGCGACTTTAACTTTTCTAACATAAACTGGTCGAGCACATGTCCCTTCTCTAACCCATCATCCAGTGAGGCTAATCAGTTTATCACAATTTCTTCTGACATTACCCTATAGCACAAACGGTCGTTCTTCCAATACGTGCAGCAGTACGTCATCATTACTTGATCTCGTGCTGATATCATCAGCTCATATTATATCCCTGATAACGCGCTTACCTGGCCTTAGCGACCATAATACATTTTTTTTTAAATTATGGGGCTTTACGTGCCAAAACCACTTTCTGATTATGAGGCACGCCGTAGTGGGGAACTCCGGAAATTTCGACCACCTGGGGTTCTTTAACGTGCACCTAAATTTAAGTACACGGGTGTTTTCGCATTTCGCCCCCATCGAAATGCGGCCGCCGTGGCCGGCATTCGATCCCGCGACCTCGTGCTCAGCAGCCTAACCATGATACATTGCATTTTACAACCCGCCGTGGTTGCTCAGTGGCTATGGTGTTGGGCTGCTGAGCACGAGGTCGCGGGATCGAATCCCGGCCATGGCGGCCGCATTTCGAGGGGGCGAAATGCGAAAACACCCGTGTATTTATATTTAGGTGCACGTTAAAGAACCCCAGGTGGTCGAAATTTCCGGAGTCCTCCACCACTACGGCGTGCCTCATAATCAGAAAGTGGTTTTGGCACGCAAAACCCCATAATTTAATTTTGTGACAATCACGATATCATAAAGAAATAAAAGATTATAAAAAGGCTAACTTCTCTGCAATTAACAACGAACTTACTTCCTTTCTTGACAGGTTTCTACTCGGCCATCTCGATCGTTGTGGAGACAAATTGGCGCTTCTTCAAAAAAAAAGCATCTGATCTATTATAAATTGTTATATTCAGTCCGACGGATATAATCAAGGAGTAACGCACCATGGCATAACAGGCACCTTAACAGACTAAGTAAGAAAAAGAAACGCCTATTTCGTGTCGCTAAACGGTCACTAAATCCTGAACACTGGTTCTCATACAAATCCGCTGCCGTCACGTACTTTTCTAACTTAAGGTTTGGGAAGTTTTGCTACTACAACGTTACCCTTCCCAAGTAACTGAAAACTAACAATAAGACATCCTGGAGTTTTATGAAAGGAGATAGCTCTAGAAAGGTAACTCCAATTTCCCCAACTGGGAACGCAATCGCGAACCACGCATGCCCTGATGTGCTAAATGACACGTTCGTACAGGCCTTTTCGCCGTCTTCGCATGTTACTCCTTCTCTCGAAATACGACCCAAAAATACCTACGGATGGATCCCATAGCATTTAATAGTAACGGTATTAAATCAATCCTAACTAAATTAGAATTCACACATTACTAGTAGTATTGCTCTATAATTTTAGAATTAATTTTTTCTCAGTCGCTTCACAATGGCACATTGCTTCTAGATTCGGAAACGGCTAAAATCGTTCCAATTTATAAATCTGGTGATACGCATAACCATTCTTATTATAGGCCCATTAGTTTGACTTCAGTTCTCTGTAAGATAATGGAGCATGTAATTTATTCTCAGGTAATCAATCATCTTGAATCTAACAGTTTCTTTACTTCTAGCCAACATGGTTTTCGTAAAACATTCTCCTGTGTTACCCAGCTTCTTTGCTTTACTAACGACTTGCATTCCAACTTGGACACAGGATTTCTTACGGACTGTATTTTTATTGATTTCGCTAAAGCATCTGACAAACTACACCACACATTACTGCTATCTCAACTCAGCGCACTAAACATTGATACTAATCTACTTAATTGGATAAAAGCATTTCTAACACACCGCATGCAATTTGTAAACGCTGATGAAGTTAATTCAACTGAAACACCCGTCAAATCTGGCGTTGCACAAGGGTCTGTACTTGGGCTGCTGTTATTTTTTATCTACGTTAACGATCTACCTGATAACATTTCGTCTGGAATTTGTCCTTTTGCAGATGACTGCGTAATATATCGCAAGATTACTAATGACGCTAATATTTCCTCTCTTCAGGACGATTTAAACACGCTGCATAACTGGACTATAACATGGCACATGCAACTTAACGTCAAGAAACATAAATCGATGCGAATATCCCGTACTACTGAAGCTTACATGTCCTGCCTATTTACTTGATAACATTCCTTTAGAAAGCGTCAGAATATACAAATATCACGGCGTCCATATAACATGTAACAACTTATCCTGGAAGTACCATGTCGACTTTATAACGAGCAAAGCTAATCGCACACTTGGATATCTTCGCAGAAACTTCTCGCTCGCAGCATTATCACTGAAACAATTGTTATACACGACATATGTTCGTCCACAGTTGGAATATGCATCATCAGTATGGGACCCACATCATGCCATCTCAATTAACTGCCTTGAAAACCTCCAGAATCGCTCCGCTCGGTTTACACTAATTACCATCGTACGGGAAGCGTAAAACAAATGAAGGCTACACTGAAACTACCTTTGCTGTTAACCCGCAAAAAACAATCGCGCCTATGCTTATTTCATAAGATTCACTACCAGAACGCAGCGCTTCGGTCGGCATGGATTAATCCAGCACCATTGATCTCCTGACGTAGAGATCACACGCATAAGGTACATGTGCCTCGCTCTAACACACTAACACATTCGCAGTCATTTTTACCAAAAACATGCAACGAATGAAGCGGTCTGCCAGCATCTATTGTTAGTATAAGTAATTCTGTTAATTTAATAGCGATGCTAATGCTTTAATAGATGCTTTAATAGAGATATTAATAATTTAGAGATGCTTTAGTTTACTGCACCTAAATCATGAAACTTGTGGTTGATATATCATGCGACTTTTTATTGTATAAATACGATATTTACCACCTAACTATGTATGTATTGATCTATAATTTCTAACTTGTGTATTGAAAAGTGTATCATCAGATTTTTATAGTGAAATACGACTATTTTTTTTATTATGATGTGTAAATTAGTGAGCTAACATAATTTTTTATTGTTACTTATACTGTGCCTTTTCTGTATAATCTCATTTCGAACCTCCTTTATGTAGCTTCTCCCCTCTATAATGTATACTTACTCTGAGGGTACTGTAAATAAATAAATAAATAAATAAATAAATAAATAAATAAATAAATAAATCCGTGCTTAAGATGTGCTACAAAATACATTGGCATTCCAATTAATTGCTTGCCAAATGCTTTCCTCACACAGTTAGGAACTATCGCAATTGGAACGCAAGTGCATTTTTTATCACATTTTGGAGGCGGGTATGTCGAAAGTGGTTCGAGCCTCGGGATTTTCCGCTAAGCAGATACGACTTCACTATTGCTCAGCTTCAATTTCGTAATTACAACACGTGCCCCTAAATTGAATAATTAAAGCCCTTAAATAATTTTTTTAATTGCCTATGTCATTTTCTGCCTCTTCTATAGGACTTGATATACGTAGCGCACGAAAAACGAGGGCAACAAGGACTTTCAATTAATGGTTTAGTTAATTTCATTTCACTTATTTCTCTTTAAAGGCCGGAGGACATCCCATAAGGGGAGGCTTAAGTACATATTTTAATTGCTTGCAGAACACAACACAAACGAGAAATGCAAGAAAAGTTCTAGCAGAACGGATCTTGGGATGAATGGCGACGTTAATGTGATCAGCATTAAATCTATGTAGCGACCGCTTTACTGCCACCGCCGATACGCGTCACGTATGAGGTGTGCACTGCAACCGGGCTCCTATCTGGCGTTTCACTCTAGACTCGCTGCGCCATCTAGTGACGCGACCGTGAAGTCTGCGCGTAGTTTCCGAGATGCGTGGAGCGCCGGTGCGCGCTAAATCTCAAAAATAGTTCCCTCGCTGCCAGCGCGCGTTCGTGGCGAAGCGCTTAGGCTTCTGGCTGCTGTGCTTGAGGAACCCGTGCAACGCGGGTTCGACTCCGCCTAGCAAAGGAAAGCGTAGGGTGAAAGAGGTTACATACATACCGCAAAATGGGTGAAGAAAGAGGGAAAGAGAGAAAAGGCAGGGTGGTTAACCAGATGCGAGTTTCCGGTTTGCTACATTGCGCTGGGGTGGGGCAAGTAGAGGCTGGAAAAAGTACAAAGAGAGGGAGAGAGATTAAAAAACTGGAGGACGCTTTAGCATTCCCTTCAAGAGTGGAACGCGATAGCGTTATTGCCCCCCGTTCGCACCGCCCACTCAAACGATCTACGCGAGCCAAACGTTGGGATCGGCATGAACAGCCGGACCGCGACGCGCCATGAAGGCGGACGCGATCATGGGGCGAGTGGCGCGCCACGTGTCGGGGCAGCGCCGTACATTGCGAGGAGGGGGTCTTGTGTGTTTGCCGCAAGATGGCGCTGCGTGTGCGCAAAGCGCAGAAGAAATGTAGCGGGAACGTACTTCGCCACTCGTGTAACTACGACTTCTGTAATTTACATGCTCATAATTATCGACATAAACCGCAGTATAACTTTCTACGGCACGTTTCTAAGGCAACACCGCAGTCACCAGAGGCACTTTTGTCCCGCTTAGAACCATCGAACTCGTGGCTGAGTGGTAGCGTCTCCGTCTCACACTCCGGACACCCTGGTTCGATTCCCACCCAGCCCATTTTGCAATTCATAAATTACCTTCTGGGATTTTTCGCTCACGGCCAACGCCGCAACAGCCGACTACACCGGCTTTTCTGCGACACCAGCTCCTTAACGCTGTCGCGTTAAAAGCGAAAAAGAACAGGAAGGGCGACCCTGTTAGAGGCATTCACACAGGCAGGCGGATCGCAAGAAGCGCAGTAGAGTTTGCACGGCCTTCTGATGCGATCATAAGTCCAGCCAATGCTGCAGAACTCTTTCTTCCACAGAGGCCGGTCGTCCAACTGGTTGAGCACGACGGAGAGTGGTTGTCTCTGTACATTGTACTGCAGGTTCTGGCGCATTGCATGATCTATAGTTTCCTCGTCACCACTGTGACCACACCCAAGGTGTCGGCTATCCCTATGCGGAGCGCATAAACGCGACGCCCAGCCATTGCCTGCACAAAAGGGTCGCGTCTCTTATTCGGGGAAGTCCTGATGGGAATCTAAGGCTTAAAGTAGGGTAGAATCTAGCTAATACAATCGCGTATGCCTGAACTGTAGTTCATTCCAATTAGATGTAGTGCAAGTGGGTAGTGCAACAGTATATATATATATATATATATATATAGTGTGTGTGTGTGTGTGTGCGCCGTGCACTGATCCTGGAAACCCGATGGAACATTCCGGAATTCGTTCCTCTCAGCCCAGATTCCTTGGAGGATGATGGAAGGCCACGTTTTACGATTGAAGTAGGATTGTGCCGATTCGCTGGGGGTCAGGATCTAGACGTGGGAAACGTCAATGCAGCCGATGGCGTTTTTCAGGCCCTTGCTGCCGCTCTTGGTGACAAAGCTGGCCTTGACACGAGCTACTTCCGCACTCCTGGGCCAGCATGTTACTTCGCCGCTGATTGAGTGCAAGAAGTGCATGAACCGAGTCACGCAAGCGTGCACTGACGATTCTGTCGCATCAAATTTGTCGCCTATGGCGTTCATCGACACTTGCGAGCCGATGTACACGAGCGCGATTACGCACGTCTTTTCGGCGGATATTTGCTAACGCCCTTGCGCCCCGCTTGGGTAGAAGGCCGAGATCCCGAACTTCCCACTGACCCAGTCAAATGCCTCCCTAGACAGTTTAAATAATCTCTTGAACTGATGGTCGTGGTATCTGCTTACGATGTGTTCGGCGATGTTCGATGTGTTCGACGATGTGTTTACGATGTTCGACGACGACTCCAACGAAGACTCCCACCCAGGAACGCGAGTGTGATCTTGACGCACCAACGCGCATGCAATCAAAATGCACACCTCGTCGAACTCGTCGTGGGAGTCTTCGTTGGAGTCGTCGTAAAAGTCACTGTAGTCGTCGTCGTCGCTTTCAGAGTCGAGCAGCTCCAAGGCTGCTTCTAAGAGAGCCATTTCGGTCAAACATTTCGATCAGATGATGCACAGCGCACACCTGCGCACCTCGAGATAAGCGGCTGCTAGGATTACACTTGTGTACTCCTTTTGGCAGTGCTGGTGTCGCGGCTGCGCTTGCACTAGCTGCAGCACCACTGCGGCACTTCTCAGAACTAGTGCAGCCAGTGCAAGCCACATCGGAGAGACCTCTAGATAGCACAAGGCCTATTCACTCCTACATATGACGTCATGTTGCCTGGCCCGACTGCCATAGAATCTAATGGGGATACGCCCAAGTAGGCAACAGTGATTTTCACGTCACCGCTTTCATCACGCCAGCCTTTTCAATGTAAATTTCGGGCCAGGTAGCGTGACGTCATGGATCGGAGTAAACAGGCCTTGTGCTGTCTAGGTGGTGTCGGCAAATCGCGCACCTCTCTTTCTCGGTATTTTTATTGTTTTTCGTGCATGCACATGGCGTTGCGCCGGAGGAATTTTCGGCGTACAGGTGACCGACAGACGGACGGACAGACGAATTGCCTAGCCAAAACTAAACAAAAAAATTCATCTACGCCGACGAGGAAGCCCGGAGAAAGCTCACAGCCTGTCGAACGCTACAGGTGTTTTCAAAAACCGTTGCAGCACCTTTAATACCGAAAGCTGTGGGAATCGGCGCTGTCAAGGTACACGCCACAGTCGTGACGTAATAAAGTATAAGCATTTTCGTTTTACACGTGTTTCTTCTATACCCCTTCGGTTCGAATGTTCAGATTGAATTATTCACGTCGGAGCTCGCATGTGACGACAACACTCTCGGCGACACCAAATACAGCCGAACTGGGATGCAGGAATTCGCTCCCGCAGCTTCGGAACACCACTCATAATTCTCTTAAGGAGTTATGCTGGCGTCGTCTTTCATGGCTGCAGCATTATTTGGCGGGTTTCCTCCCCGCCTATATTCTCGGCTGCCATTAATCTGGTCAGAAGCACGCTTCTGTCGAGCCGTGCCAGAAAGATTTCACTCAGAAGCAGTAGGCGTGTTCATTACTCGGGGATAAAGCTCACTGCCAAATAAAAGTGCTTTCCTTTAGTTACGGACAGCAATTTTTCTTCTTCTCCCCTTTTTTCTTTCGTGTTGAGGTGCACCACCAGACTGCACAGTTCGCGGGGAGTATGGTAGACGTGAAGAACGCTTCTCACATGGCTCCCTTCACTCCTCCTGCAACGTTTTTCTTTTATGGCTCTGTCCTTACATTCAATGGACGCTTATTACATCCCTTCGCGGCATCCTTCTCCTTGTCGTATCCCTAGCTGTCGGAGGCACGCCATAACGTCCCATCACAGCGCAGTGTACCGCACCCTCCCGTAATGGGCGAGAAGGGAGTCCGGACCACATGGAGAACGTGGTGATGCCGCGCAATTGCGGTTCCCTGTCGTATAATTGGAGCGTTTGCCGCGGCGGCGCGGGCACAGATTTGGCACCGCTGGTTCAGTGCCCGCCATGCCAGGAGGAGGTGCGCAGCTTTTAGTGCGCGGCTGGTGAGAGCATTAGTGCTAATAGCGCCCGTGGTCTACACCCACTCCAACAGCCCACGGCTCGTTGCTGAGTGCGCATACAGTCCACCGACTCTTGATAGCTAATGCAAGGCTTTAACCGCCGAGATTGACGAGGCGTTTGCAGTAGTTGAAGGTGAGCTGAGCAGCGCCTGAGAAATTGGAGTGGTCCGCACGGAAATCCCTGAAGCAACTTATCAGGTGCATGTGATCACAGTTTTTCGACGTCCCATGCTGCAATCGTGCCTTATCCTCGCTAAACCTGCATGCATGTCCGGAATGTATATTTACGCCTCGTAGGGTACGGCAAGAATACAGCCAAGGAGGGCAACACACAATAAGCACTAGTTAAGTGGAGAATAATGATTCGGCACATTCTTTATCGGAATTTGAAATTGAAGACGCCGCGAACTATTCGATCCCTCGTTAAGGTCACTTGAGGGCCAAACGAATAATGTGTAGCATACTTTGCAACGATGTATTTATGCACCTTGTGATGACTATCGATGTTGACCCATAGTGACTGAAGCTTCAGTCCTTCGTAAGCTAAGTCATCCTAGCTTTCATTACGCAAAATTCGCTGTTTCCAGTCGTTCATTGCTTCCTCTACGGAGCCTAAAAAGCCATTTAGCCAACAGCGAGAGCAATCCTGTCAAAAATCATAGGTGTCGAAGCTTGTATAGTCATATTGTACAGCCCTCTGTTGTGGTATTTCTACAACGCAAGCAAATGTTGTTTTACTGCCTTAACACTACGCAAAGTTCCTTTCCAATCCCTTCCTTGAGGTGCTTCCTTCTCCGGACTCCCACGCATTGGTCTTTACATATAAGATCACCTGGAAATGTTGCATTTTCAGCAGCGTATACGTTTTTGCCGTTCTTAATTCTCTTTTGAAGACATATTCACAGTCAGGTGCATTGTGCATTCCACGTATATTTTATCTGTTTGTCTCTTTGTTTGTTTGGTTGTTTGTTTGTTTGTTTTTACAGAAAAGTACTCACCAGAATAGATCAGTGGTTTCTTTAAATTCAGTTCAAGCATTAAATTTAATGATCACTTCGTTCTTGAAGGAAAGCCGTGCATCGCAGACCACTAACTGACAAATAAAACTTGCTTTGATTCGTAATTACTTACTTTCGTTATAACGTGTGTAGGCATTACGCTGCTCTTGCTAGAAACCAAACTGCCATACTGCACCAACTCACAGAAATGGCGCTGTGTGTGATACGTGAATCAGCACCTGCAAAACCAGCCATTAGCTCCTTCCGGTTTAATACAGAACCCAAAATCTGTGTAAGTCAGAGAGCCGTCTACATTCTTACGTGGCGGCACATCCCGGCTCAGAGAATATGCTGAGCCGCTTTCGCATGCGCAAGGGTTGATGACTGTAGTCGAACTAACTGTATAGGTTTTCCTGCTTATATCCGAGGTTTCTCTTCTGACATTCCTAGGGTTTTTCTTTTACTTGATGGCTCTTCTAGATTCAACGCCGACAACTGTTAAGGTTTCATTGCAGGGTGTATCGTCAGTCAGATGTGCGACGTGACAAGTTCTAGGCCGGGCGAGATGTGCAATGTTTAAGAACTCATTCAAAAGGACCATCGATATATCGGGGAGAAGAGTGCGGGAGCTTAATAAAAATACGTGTATAGATGTCTGTATAAATAATAAACATTGCTTGGTTAAAACCTCAATATCATGAGGCGTTGCTGAAGATCAACAAGTCCATAAAGTGGCGTTTGTAAAGTGTAGGAGTGCTTCCGAATTTGTAAATGACCGTTGTGAGTAAACGGTAAGAATCAAAGGAAACCTTTCACAGTGATGAGGTAGTCCCTCTTAATGCTCACGGTGACTTCACAACATCGCTAGAGAAATTAGAAAACATTTGGAAGAGGTTTGGTCAGTCTTACGGGAGGTGGGGGGCACCATATCGAAACACGTAGCGACAAAATAGCGTGAATCGGATTAGGAGGAACAATTGGGAAAGGTGGCGCGAACCTGACATCATGTGGGATCGTGAAGGCATTTCTGTAGTGGTGTCGTGCACGATCTCATGCTGGGATGCAAAACGAGGCGTGCACTTTACGCGCCTTGTTCGCCATGGCTCCAACCGCGACTCCAACGCAGAATCTTACATACGAGGAGCTAAAGGTCAACATCCGGGTATGTGTGCGGCGTCTGGACAGTGCATGGACGCGAGCCGGATTCACATGACACGCCGGGTCGGTGATTCAGTCTGCAGAGGAGCATGGCGTCGCGTCGCTAAAAAATCGCGCTAAAGAATGGCGCCTTTAAAGACATAAAGGCTAGCGTTTGTCATTCACGCCTTCAACACGTGTCTAGGCTTGTTGCAACAGGTAACATGTATGTCGTTAGCAGCTTGCCCGCGCGCCCTAGTGTGCGGTATGATTCAGCGCCACTGAGCCATTTCATATTCCTCCGCAGAATTCGGTCCATTTTGTTAATCCAGCTATAAGCGGCACCCTGGCGTGCTTGCTAAAAAGTCACTGCTGTTTTACAGGAAATTGGTGGCGATTGTGGAAGACAACAAGAGATTGCATGTGGAGTGTCTCTGTACCTTCTGTCTACGGCATATACGTATACTAAAGAAAACCTATATCTGCTAGGGCATTTTGTTTGTTTGTTTGTTTGTTTGTTTGTTTGTTTGTTTGTTTGTTTGTTTGTTTGTTTGTTCCTTTCAGTTTCCAAATATAATTTCTTCGCTGCAGGCTGTTCGACAAAAAAGTTCAAGTATGTACGCTGTATACGCAATATAGGAAGGTGCTCTCCTGTGAGTTATTCGAGAGTCTTAGAATAGGGGCCCCAAATGTTTGGAGTGTTAGCGCTGGAGCACGCAGGAGTGAAGAGCTTTAGAATAGGGCTTTCTGTTTGCGGATAGCGTCTAGCGCTTCCAGCGCCACTACGAACTCAAAGAAAAGCTATTATGAATAATTAAATAAAATATACCATTCTATGATCACAAAAGTAAATTTGACATTCGTATTCCCGCTTTAATTATTTGTTCTATTAGCGGCAATCAATTAGTTGTGCTTAGTTTTGAGTAATCAACTTTACGTGCCTTCACCAACCAAGTTAAGCCGTGTTAGGCCTAAGAGCCATGAAATCCACAATCAAATTTAGAATCAGCGGCGACTAATGAATCAATCTTCATAACACACGCTAGTGGAGAGAAAGCGATAACCTCAGTCATTTCTCATAGCCTGCGAAGTTCACGCGTTAGCACGAATCGAGCCCAGTTTGGTGCTAGGTTGTGTGCATGTTGGTGCCCACGCTTGTCAAGGCGCGGCAGCCGGGGAGAGGAGCTCCCCAAGTGTGAAGCGAGGAGGTCTGACCGGCGCCGGCCCGGCGGATGCGTCACCTTCTAGTCTCAACGTGCCCAAGCGCCGCCGTCACGTGGCCTCACCCAGAGACGTTCCTTCTTGCCCTCGACTCCGAGAGTATAAAAGCAGCTGCCCCCGGACGCCAAGAGGGAGGCTCCGATTTCTTCCGTTGAGTAGCGTGCTCTCCCGTCTCTCCACTTCGGTCGACCTGACCGGCCGCTCTTTTGCGATGCTAGAATAAACAAGTTGTTCTGTTAGCAGTCGACTCATGCTTTGCCAGGGCCTTCGGATGCTTCCAGTTGTGACCCAGGCCGCCAGGCCAACGCTACCCTTGGGGCTTGCGACCCATTTGCAACAGCACCTAGGATCCAGAAACGCTAACCATTAGGTTGGTTGTCGCACAGATTTCGAGTTTTAAGTAAACACTTTTCTTTTTCTTTTTTGACAATGCCACCGGTTTGAACAGAATTTCAGAAGGTTTAGACAATATTGCGGGAGTCGGGAAGAGTTGAGGGTGTAACCGCCGTGCCAGCAAATGAATCCAGGTTGAACTCCGTCCTCACCGTTAGTCTACCCTGTATCATTTCTGATGGGATTCAGACTCTACCGCACTTGATAAGAGGCGCTCGGATGGAGCAACTGCGAGCAGCTTTTGCAAGGCTATAGCACCGCCTGCAGCAAAGGCGACGCCCCTCCTGCTTCATCTTCAGAGCCACTGGAATCGTTGTCTGCTTTCTTTGCTCGGATCGGATTCCTGCGGTATAGCCTACCTGTAATCTCAACGCCTACACAACGAACCTGTATACTATCCAAAGTATCAACGCTCGAGCCCTCCGGATATGCATTGGTCTACCGCGGAGCGCGCCAGAAACTATAGCAACTATTGCAACTTTTGCGTCAGAAAATCTTGAAACGACAAAAACTAATGCAATCACTTAATATTACACAATCAGAACCCACATTGCCGTTGAGACAGTGCATGTGCACGTCACACACTTCGCCCGGACTCCTATAACCACTACCTCGCCAGCCTTCCTACCGAAAGGCCTCGCACGACATTCAGTGCAACTGTATATGCACGTCGTGCTTCACTTAAAAAAGGGTGCGCATATGCGGCAAGGTCGTTGATTCATGCATGGTGCGTGAGCCGTCCTCAAGTAAACCTCACAATCCCGCGGCTCCAGGAAAGTCGGCCTCACCGTCATATCTGCACTCAAGGAAGTCAGTATGAGCAATACAGCGACTGTCTACACGTCTATACTGACGGATCATCCACATCGATACCTTCCAAGGGTGCTGTCGTTATACCGACAAAAGGAATAGCCCGGTGGTTCAAGACATCACATATAACAACGTATACCGTTAGATACGGGACCGTTTCCTGAGCCTACTTCGAGTTCCCCAGACCACATCGAATCGCACCACAGGTAATTAATGAGCGCAGAAGCACGGATACCACATTCCTGAGGCTCGGCACATGCAAACAAGTTGGCGGACCCCACTTCGTGTGCCGCCGGTGGAGCTATTCACTGCTTGACTCTTCCCGAAAGTGAAGCGAGAGCCTGGCACTGTTGCGGGTAAAGTGGGCCCCGAAGCAAGACGGCTGTAATGCGCCGTGAAAACCTGGCGGCGTCGCCCCCATCCATCTATTGTGACGGCGCATTGCAAGTCAGCAAGGCAAGACCGCAGGGAGAAGAAAGCCCTCGGACAAACACACGAGCAGCGACTCTCTTCGCCGGGTGTGACTCCATCGCACGGGCACCTACGATTGGCCGAAAATGACGACACCCGAGCGGGCTCGCCGATTGGCCGAAAATGGCGTCACCTGAGCGGGCTTTCCCATTGGCCGAACGTGCCGTGTCTTCGAGACACCGAAGGGCTTAAAAGACGCAGACCGGGAGCAGCAAGAGAGCATTCCTAGAGCATTCCCTTGATTCATCTCTTTAGAACTTCTTGCCACGGGCCGCAGCGTCCGAGTTGCTGCCGGCCCGTAATGACTTTTAAGACTGTTAATTGACTCTCACTGTAAATAATGTAAATAAACCTCCCAAGTTTTCATCCCGACGTCCTCCTCAACTCTTACAATACCGATGCAGAACTCGTGGCTCTCCACGGTGCACTCCAAATGGTCGACATGAGACTCCTGTAAATGTGGGAAGGCCATTCAACGTCCAGTTGAATTCGATCAAATACAATATTGACACGTGTACTTATATTTATCGGGCGACCATGTTTCGCCGCCTAACAAATCTTATCGCACAGCGCGGGCCGCGCCTGCATGTATCCGAAGTTTCTGGAAAGTTATCGATGCTTCTATCTGCTGTCAGTTGTGGCCGAACCTTGTGTTATCTGATTTCATCGCGTGACGCGAATGGTGTAGAACTTTGTGGAAGGCACGGGGGTTCCAACGTTTAGTCTGGAACATTCGATGACTGCTGTATAAAAGCCGACGCGCTTGACCCGCTGATCAGATTTTCGACGATCGCCGACTGTGTTCACCGCTATCGTTGTGCTATAAGTGTAGCCTGTTTTGTGGGCACAGGTTCGCCCAATAAAATTTAGTTTTGTCGTTCACAGTGTTGCTACTGTGTTCTTGGATTGGATTGGAGACAACTTTATTTATGCCTGCAGTTGGGCGCGCGCGCGCCCAGACGAGGGCTGTGTTCTTCAACGTCACCACCACGTGACAATATCTTCTGGGACGACTTTTGGAGTGGGGCGGAGTCACTGCGCACGGCACTCTATCGCATCACCGCTAGCGTGAAGGGAACAGGAGGAGCGTAAATTTTCGTTACGGTACTCTCTTCGGGATTGACCCACATTTTGACGCATACTGACGTGTTAATAAATATTAAATAATTTCTGTGGTTTTACATGAGAACACTACGATCTCATTATGAAGCACACCGTAGTGGCGGAAAAGCGTCCGTCGTGTATGGCTTACAGTCGCCGGCTTCTGTGTTAGAGGTTTTCACTCATCAAGTTGTCAGGCCCGTTGAACAACCCTAGTGTACGTATATATATATATATATTTGGAGCATCACGATGACCAGTGGCCTCGGGGGCACCTACCCAGCCGCACTTATCGGCCCACATTTTTAGATTGCACTGTTTTTGGAACAGCCCACGACGAAAAAGCCTACAAACATACCCGATACGGATAAGCGGTTATAAGTTGGTAAGAAACCCATTGTCTTTATTATGGGCAGTCTTCTGCGATTAAAAGCCGCAATCACAATGTTTGCAGTCATTCCTGTGGCATGAAACTCCGGACCAGTTCACCTGGGAAATCGTGGAACTTAACCACCCCGTGAAAGAAAAAAGCCACGAGATTTCTTTTAAATGTTTGCCCGCGGCCATTGTGGTATCAGTAGAAATGATGACACAGACAAGGCTGCACGGACTTACGCGTCTTCTGTATTTCATTTCTCTGTAATCTACAGCCTTGCTGTCTCCGTCCGTTCAACAGGTCATTTTATTCAACTAGCAATAAGACGGCCAATCTGTCATGCTTTTG
The DNA here is from genome assembly GCF_023375885.2 of Dermacentor andersoni. Lineage (NCBI taxonomy): Eukaryota > Metazoa > Arthropoda > Arachnida > Ixodida > Ixodidae > Dermacentor > Dermacentor andersoni. The sequence goes on from NC_092814.1 coordinate 227,884,036, forward strand.
GACACGCACCCTTGTGATATGGGAGAGTGACTTGCTTAAGAAAAATAAGGTGCAAGTAATTTAAAACGATTCGTAGCGTTAGATATATATAGCTGCCAAGCATAACTATTACTGTCATATTCAGTAGAATACCTTACGTACTATTATATACTTGTATTTGATACATGCTAGTCAATACTTTTGGTCTCTGCAAGGTTAACTAATAGCAGTAAAGCTTGACGTGCTTAGAGTGAACATTGTCTTGTAAAAACATCGCATACGCCCAGAACCATTTCCTTTTCTCTCTCTAGCAACTAGAAATATCAAGGCGTTGTTCTAAAGACTAGTCGGCGTCGGCAGCCGGAAATGGCAGTGAGTTCCAACAGACACATAATAAACGCCTGCCGCGAGCAAAGTACTTTGCCTCCACTCCTGATCTTCCCTAAGGCATTGTATAGGTCACGTGCCCGAGAAATACTGCATCTGAGAATGGCCGTACGCCTTCAGTCTGCTATATACGTACTGCCCTTACCGAATACCACGGACATGAACCGTAACAGCAGCGCTCGTGGGCATGTGTCGGAACGAAACGAAAAAAAAAAAGAGGAAGGAAATAAAGGGATATTTTTGGCCGGAACGAAGAGGTAACCGAAACGTCATCTATTATTTTCTTTCGGAGTGAAACTAAAACATTTTTTATTGGCTTTCGGTTCAAGGGGAAAGTCGGCAACTTGAAACAACCGACGCCAGCTAACGTCAGAATTAGCGCATACCTCAGCCGTCCGCATAAGCGCGTATCTCAGGCAAGGATAGTGCGTGTGATAGCCGGTCGAGCGCTTCACTAATCTAAGCCTACCGCTCGGTACAGTAACAGATCGGTATCGTAGCAAAACCCAGGGCTTGCATGCAGAAGAGCTTATCGTTTCGTTTTCTACGGGTACAATGCTTTGTTACCAAAGTTTTGTCTTTCGTTTACGTTCCTTTAAAGGGCCCCTCACCAGGCCTCATAGCAAATTTTCGATATGCGGTGGAAGTTGTTACGTGTCCTCTAGGGAGCGTTCTGCCGCAAAAAATTTTCAAATCGGCTCATTAATAGCCGAGATAGAAATATTTCAGCGCCGCGAACAGCAGGCGGGCTCCATTGCCAAGCAAGACGCTCTCTCCACTCGCCTCGTCTAGCCTTCGCAAGCGAAATTCCTTCCCTGCGTTCTCCCATACTAGCCCTCGAGGATCGCGTGACGCATACGTCACAGGCCCCGCGTTCATATTTTTTTTTTCTCCTCGCTTTTTTTTTTCCCCTTGCGCTACGCATTTTCGCTGACCGCGCTGCGCGCGAGCTGTTCTAGCAGCGCACGATTTTGCGCGCTGTACACAAGGAAACATAACTAGCAGTATAATTCAGTGTTACACGAATACTGAGGCAGAACAAGCGGATCGCAGAGCATGATCACGCGCTGGAACACGGTAGAAAATGGCATAGTTTCGGCACCTGCGCACGTGACTGCACGACCGTGGGAACAAGCAGACGAAGCAGAAGCACATCTCTCTTGCTTCGGTGCGAAGTAAAACAAACAGCACGCAGACATTCCGTTTTATTATTTCTCTAAACTTCAATTCGTCAATTCAAGCAAAAGAAGACCGCTGCGTCCCCACTTCCTCTCTCAAGGACCGACGCCGCGAGACAACTTCGCAACCTAGCTCGCAAATCTCCTTAGCAGAGTGGAATACCGCACATACAAGGCGCACAAGGCGCACAAAACTAAACCCGTCGCTTCAACTCAGACCTCCGGCCGGTCTGCACCGACGCGAAGCGTCTCTTCTGTGTCGGTGTGATGTGTGGTGCGCGACATGGTGCGGTGATCGCGACGGTCAAGAGCAGACGACACTGAGTGCACGCGCGCCGAGGTGGAAGAAGGAAAACAACGACGCCGAAGAGCGTCCGGCACGAGAACGCGCGGCGCATGAAAGACAACAAGAAGAAAAGCAACCAATTAGAAAAGACCACGGGGCGTCAGGCAGCCAATCCGAGAATGCCAAATCGGCTAGACCAGAAGAAAAAGCGTGGTGCGCTGGCAGAACGAGAGGACACGCAGGGAGACGCCGGGGAGACGCCAGGAGAGTCCCAGGAAGCGACGGCAGGAGGAGGTCAACCACCGGAGCGGGCGTTGAAGACGGGCCGTCGGGTTCCGGACCCGAGCCCACCAGGACTTCACCCGACCGGGGCCTCCTGCCAACCTGTTCCGGTTCGTCGCCCGTCTACCTGAGCGTGCCGTCAGCTCCTCAAGGCCGGTGAGCTTTTGCGCCAGTGGGCAGGACGAGAACAGTCGGGCTACGGGCCCGAGTTCTACATCCAGCTGCCCGGCCAGAACGCCGCCGCCGTCCACTCCTGCCACCAAGCCGCCCACTTTACCTCGCCTAGCCAGAGCTGGCGCGCTCCGGTCACCCGGTCGGTCAGCTTACACCGTGACCTATGGTGATACCGGCACCACTCCTTTCGCCAGCTTGTCGCCGCGTCGCCGCGTCGAGACTGTGACGCGTCCCCGCCCTCGTGGCAAGCCCGGACTCGCGCACTCGTTAACCTCATGCAAGCCCTGTGTGTGTTCCTTGCCGCAATGTCTGCTTCAGTGTTTATTTTAGGCATGCTTTCTGTTTCCTTCGATTTACTTTATGCCTCTTTTTTAGTTTGATTAAAAGTCTTTGTGTGTGTGTTCAAACCAACGGCTTTGTCCTCAATTGGGTTCTCGGAGGCTCCGCCTAAGAGAACCAACCGAACCATTGAGTACACGAACCTTTGCCCCCATAAGTGGGTCATCACAAATTGGCGTCCGCGACAGGACAAAGCCGTTCGTTTGGATCTTATTTCTAAAGGCTAGGAACTATGGCTGCTAGCACACGAGACCTGTTAGCCTTAGCCGAACGCATGGGACTGGAAGGTACGGAGTTGAGGGCATGGTTGAACGAGCAGGAAGCGCGGGCGGCTTTGTCCTCAATTGGTTTCTTGGAGGCTCCGCCTAAGAGAACCAACCGAACCATTGAGTACACGAACCTTTGCCCCCATAAGTGGGTCATCACAGTCGGTTGTGGCTTCGAGTTGCCTTCACGAATGCCTACTCAGCACTAATTGGAATGGCTGATAGTCCTACATGTGATGTTTGCGGATGCGAGGAGAACATTGACCACTTATTGTGCCATTGTCCTCAATTTCACACACAAAGACAATCTTTGTCCAACGCATTCAGGAAATTCACGCATCGGAAATCGACATCACGGCATGAAAGAAAACAACCTTGTACGCCTGGTAACCATCTACGCCCTGAGCAGGATCACCTATGTCGCCCCGTACCTTAGCCTCAATGCAACTGACAAGCTCAAACTCAATACCATGATCAAGAGGGCCTATAAACAAGCCCTACATCTTCCCACTTCCACCTCTAACGAGAAACTGGACGTCCTCGGAATTCACAACAAGATAGACGAGCTTATTGAAGCGCAGCGTATTAGCCAATACGAATGACTCGCCAATTACACCACGGGCAGGCACATTATAGGCACCCTAGGCATAACCTACACCACGGAATTCGGACCAAAAGTACCCATCCCTCCAAACGTTCGTGCTCAGCTAGTTATCCAGCCCATACGTCGCAATATGCACCCTGAACACAATCCGGAGCGACGTGCAGAAAGAGCTAAACAACTACAAAAGCGCTACGACCAAGCCGCTGACCTAACCTACGTGGACGCAGCGGAATACCCCAACCAAAACGCCATGGCGGTCGTCGCAGTCGCGGGTTCGCAGTACCGCCTCGCCGCGGCCGCATCAATATTCACCACGCAACCCGAAGTAGGAGAAGAAACGGTCATCGCTTTGGCCTACGTGGCTACCAACGCAAACTGCATCATCAGCGATTCAAAAACGGCCTTTCGTAACTACACAAGAGGACTGATAGCGCCCCAAGCGCAGAAGATACTCTCTGGCACTCCTCCCTCAAGGCAACGCCACGTCCAGATCATCTGGGCCCCTGGTCACTCGGGTCTGGCTGCAAACGAAGCCGCCCATGATGCCGCCCGAGCTCTCGCACACCGGGCGCATCATCATTCTCCTGCGTCTTCGGATCCCGACCCGCCCTCTGTTCTGCATCGCGGTCACGCGCGGGACCGGATGGTCACGTTCCGAGAAATTCTCCTGCACTACCGCAGAGAGCGGTTACGCTACCCCCCAGCACACAAAACACTGAATAAATCTCAATCCACCACTTGGCGACTCCTTCAGAAACGAACTTTTCCGAACCCCGTGCTTTACAACCGCATTTACCCCGATGCATACTCCCCACTTTGCAAAGCGTGCGAGGTCCGCGCTGACCTCGATCATATTATCTGGCAATGCCCCAAAGCCTGACCCACCAACACTTCCCACACTAACACACGCATCATAACTACGGCCGAGCAGTGGGGGACATTGCTGCTCATCTTGGACCCAGAGGAGCAGCTCTGGGCCATCCGGATGGCCGAAGACGCCGCCAGAAAGCAAGGACTGGCCGCCGTCTGGGGAAGGGGGGGGGAATTGGGGGTTAGTCTACCGACCCCCGCCCCCCCCTGAACCCCATCAAGGATATAATAAAGTTTTATCTCTCTCGATGATCGTCCTCTGAGTGAACAGACAGTACTAGAGCACCGTCCCCACCGATCACTGGCTCAGAAGGCAGTGAAGGCACTTTTGTGATTTCTCAGAACGTCTGGTTTGCGAGAGCGGCTTTAACTCAAGTACTGTCCGTACACGTACCTACATCTTCCCTCTCCCTTCTCTCTCTTCCCCTCCTCCCTTCCCCCAGCGTAGGGTAGCCAACCAGACCCTTGACTGGTTAACATCCCTGCCTTCCTATATTCCTCTCTCTCTCTCTCAAGCAAAAGATCGCACAGATAACAGATGTCTTGAATAATTCTCGAAGTCACGTGTCACCACGAGCGACACGTCACACTGCGTACCCGATTACGTAGGCGCAGGAGCTCGACTACGTCACCGTCCCTCTCCGGGCGTATTCGCCGCGAGTGAAGAGGGAAACGGCGTTCGGATTGAAATTTCAGGCCTTTCCGCGGCGCGTAGCGATGTAATTCTTTGCAAACACGATCGTTGGCGCGCATTGTATGCTCTGCGCTTGTCAGCTCGAAATGGCCAGACCTGGTGAGGGGCCCTTTCAGTTCGTTTTATCATCGGAACAGCGTTCTCGTATTTCGGTGAGTACACTCGATGATGTGCTATTACTGAGGTCATGCTCAGTGCTTTGAGCATGATCTCAGAGTTCATATTTAGCTTATTGAGAAAAATAAACGCTATGTTTTTGTCGTTACATTGTTTAGAAAATTTTTTCATGCGATGTAAAACCGTTACGAATCGCTATGGAGCATTATTTGCTTTCTTTCGGTTCGGAGCAGAACCTGAACGGAACTTTTTCAGTGGAATGAAACTAAAACCAGAAAGAACAACATTTCGTTCCGACAGCCTGTTAGTGGGGTTATGCTTTGACACTGTCTTCGTCCAGAATGCCTTGGGAACGTTGTTTTGCACGACTACTCCTGTTCATGAATAATCGGTCGTTGCCGACACCTTTAGCGACAGCAGCCATAGCTACAATATGGTCAATAAGTGCAATAGGAGCTATGAGCTCTTACTTAACGTGAGAAGATACCACAACAAGCGTTGCTGCACCCGGTTGTTTTCAACGTCCCTGTGTTATATGAATGGTCTACGTGTAGGTCACTCAACCCTGGGCTACCTTTAGGATTTTCACCCACGATGATCACCAAGCCACAGGCGCTCCTTTGCTTCGGTCAGCACGAGCCGCGTGGAGAGGTGCGATCGGTTCGCCGCTGTCTCGGGTTTCTTGCCCCGACTTCCACCGCCGGAAACAAGTGCTTTCTTTTTATTATTATTATTATTATTATTATTATTATTATTATTATTATTATTATTTTCACGCTTAAGGGTAAGAGTGACATGTTGCACCGCAAGAAAGGGCATATCATCGCGCCGGAGCAAAGGTACAAAAAAAAAGAAAACAGAAAGGAAATATTGAAAATCGGAGCGCCTTGTTTTTCTTCGCCCCGCTGCATCACGTGTTGATTCAACTCCAGCTCGTCCAAGCGTCCGAACCTCCGCAAGCGCATATACCGTCCCCAAACGCACAGGCGCGCGAGTGTGAAGGAGAAAAGGTTGGCAGCCGGGGTGACCTGTACACATCGGTGGTACTTGCGCCCTCTCGTACACACACTATACTTATGCTGCGCCGCCATGCGGTGTCTGGCAAACGAATGAATGCGATGATGTTGGCAAGACGCCGGCGGCGCGGTGAGACCGCCCCTTACACTGAAGCACACCAGGAGAGAAAACAAGGTGAGCTCTTATTTCTTGTGGAACCCAGTTTCCTAGACAGGTCTTCAGATATTTTCTTTTTTCGCACTGTGTTCTCTTTTACTGGGCTATTTCTCCCACCCCCTCCCTCCTCAGTGCATAGGATAAACGCAGCTACAGAGCTTTTCTGATGTTTACGCTTCGCTAGAGCGCTGGGTGTGAAATTCGCCGTTGCGAGCGGGCCTGGGGCGCTTCCGGCCTTTCGACGCCGGCTTTGTTTGCACAAGTTTCTCCCTGAGGAACGATTTCGCGGATCCGCTATTTTCGTTGGCCTTGCGTACGTCGGATGGGCGATATGACAAAAAAAAAAATGTCCCACTGAATCCAGTAAGTCAAATTTTATTCCTTTCGCCACTAAAGTCCGCGACGCTGCAATTCAACGCGAGGACTTGGCCGGCGCAAGTAATTTAGGCGCTCATTTCTCGCTTGTTTACGCGCAGATTTATTGAATCCTGCGTAGCACTATCTCGTGCGATAATGGCACGTGTAGTTTTTCTTGGTCCCTTCGTGCTCCTTTCTGTTTGTCAATGACAATCCTTTGAGATTACGCATTATTGTAAAAACCTGGAACTCTTTATAGCACTTGCGGAGACAAATGTTCGTTCGTTCGTTCGTTCGTTCGTTGAGTTCGTTCGTTCGTTCGTTGGGTTCGTTCGTTCGTTCGTTCGTTCGTTCGTTCGTTGGGTTCGTTCGTTCGTTCGTTCGTTCGTTCGTTCGTTCGTTCGTTCGTTCGTTCGTTCGTTCGTTCGTTCGTTCGTTCGTTCGTTCGTTCGTTCGTTCGTTCGTTCGTTCGTTCGTTCGTTCGTTCGTTCGTTCGTTCGTTCGTTCGTTCGTTCGTTCGTTCGTTCGTTCGTTCGTTCGTTCGTTCGTTCGTTCGTTCGTTCGTTCGTTCGTTCGTTCGTTCGTTCGTTCGTTCGTTCGTTCGTTCGTTCGTTCGTTCGTTCGTTCGTTCGTTCGTTCGTTCGTTCGTTCGTTCGTTCGTTCGTTCGTTCGTTCGTTCGTTCGTTCGTTCGTTCGTTCGTTCGTTCGTTCGTTCGTTCGTTCGTTCGTTCGTTCGTTCGTTCGTTCGTTCGTTCGTTCGTTCGTTCGTTCGTTCGTTCGTTCGTTCGTTCGTTCGTTCGTTCGTTCGTTCGTTCGTTCGTTCGTTCGTTCGTTCGTTCGTTCGTTCGTTCGTTCGTTCGTTCGTTCGTTCGTTCGTTCGTTCGTTCGTTCGTTCGTTCGTTCGTTCGTTCGTTCGTTCGTTCGTTCGTTCGTTCGTTCGTTCGTTCGTTCGTTCGTTCGTTCGTTCGTTCGTTCGTTCGTTCGTTCGTTCGTTCGTTCGTTCGTTCGTTCGTTCGTTCGTTCGTTCGTTCGTTCGTTCGTTCGTTCGTTCGTTCGTTCGTTCGTTCGTTCGTTCGTTCGTTCGTTCGTTCGTTCGTTCGTTCGTTCGTTCGTTCGTTCGTTCGTTCGTTCGTTCGTTCGTTCGTTCGTTCGTTCGTTCGTTCGTTCGTTCGTTCGTTCGTTCGTTCGTTCGTTCGTTCGTTCGTTCGTTCGTTCGTTCGTTCGTTCGTTCGTTCGTTCGTTCGTTCGTTCGTTCGTTCGTTCGTTCGTTCGTTCGTTCGTTCGTTCGTTCGTTCGTTCGTTCGTTCGTTCGTTCGTTCGTTCGTTCGTTCGTTCGTTCGTTCGTTCGTTCGGCTCATCATCATAACGGACACTGTAAGCCGCTCGGTAAATGAAATATAAATAAATGAGTGAGCACAGCGATGCAACTCAGTTGTGCACTTTGGGCTTTTTAATTCAGAGCGTGGTTCTCCAGGCGGCTAGGCCAAGTGAACACTGGCGAAACGTGTGCGCTAAGAAAGATATAACGCCTAGTGGCAGAGTTGTGCCGTGTGAGCTGCGGTGAACTATATATAAGTGAGCGGTGAAGAGCAGTTAGTCAAACACAGCCTTAAGGCCGAGGGGAAAACAAGGAAAAGAGAAACGCCGAGACCGTCTCCGAGCTAGCAGGAAACAGGCTTGCGTCATCGGCGTGCAGATGTGGGGGAATAAGTCAAGTCACGTGGCAACAGCGCACAACTGTTGCCAAACGTGTCGACTGAGAGGAGCCGCAGGGAATTCACCGTGGCAAGCGCATCTTTTTCAATGAGGAAACGTTGTTCGTTAATAATAATGTCGTTACGTCATGCACTCAAAATGAACAATATGTTCTTCCGGGGCTTAAAATGGTCTAAATTTTCTGATAATTAGACTAATAATCAGTTCGGATTAACAGCTGACTCGGGTTGTCCGATACGTAAATCGAGCTTCAAGCGAGGCAAACAGCGTAGTTACTTCTTCAACAGCATTCAGTGCCGCCTAGAGAGGGAGCATATACGGGGTGATAATTTTTACGTTTTACAGAATTGAAAAAAAGATCGCCTGTTGCAGACAACATAATTATAGTACTTAAGCTGCATTGTTAAGAGATGTGGACATTACTTGCATGAGAAACCGAAACACATGTTCAACTAATTAACAAATATTGACTAATTACCAACTTTATTAATTACCTTATGCCACATATTGCAATTTACGAATTGTAGCGTATGAGTTTGCAAGGCGTATCCACTTGGAATTAATTTCCAGATTGCCACTGGTTTGGAGATATGCACCATTAAGCTCGCCGTAAAAATGCATTGTTGTTCCACTTACTTTATTAACAAAACGCTCTTTTATGCATTTGAATTTAATTTGATTTTGGGGTTTTACGTGCCATAACCACGATTTGATCTTATGCATTTAAGCACACAAGTAACTGGAACGCGCGCACTGGGAAATAATATCTAGAAACTGGCGTCATCCTAGATGTTCAAGTGGATGCATCTTGCAAACTTACCGGCTACAATTGGCAAATTGCAGTATGTGCCGTAAAGTAATTAATTAAGAATTACTGAATTTTGTTAATTTTTTGAATATGTGTTTCGAATAATCCATGCAGCTGAAGGAGAAGAATTGTGCCATCTGCGAAAAATTCGCTAAAACTACAAAGTGATCGCCCGGTAAATTATAGCTAGCATCAGCAGAAAAAGAACGAGAAACTTGTAGATGCCATGAAACATCAGCAAGTATACTCGTATGTGCTATAAAGAAGTCGATGAAGGAGTTATCGATATGGCTTTCAATAATGCATTGCTGAAGCTACTTACTTCACTTTCTCGTTTTCTTTATGTGATATTTATCGTGTCGCCGTTACCGCAGTCGCGTGGATGCACATACTTTGACACTTTAGCCCCCAACAACGGCGATATTCTGTTTATTCATTTCTCAAACGTAGTCGCAAGTTACAAACAAAATAGCGGGGCCCACAAAGCCGGCTTGTCGTGCCCTCAAAGAAAGTTAGAAGAAAGCCATCGAAGAGAGCAATCATCTTCATTTACGGTCTTACTCGATACCTATACTGTAAACGCGGAGAAATTACGCACATAACAGGCGACACGTCACTTGGACACGAGGAATAATATACTGCCGAAATGCAGCCACGCGGCACGGCGGACCACTCACGAGCTTCAGCGCTCACGAGCGATCCCCAACGACGGGGCCCGCCGAGATTAAACCGCTCGATCAAGTTGAGGCCATTTTCTCCACGGAATAATAACTCCAGCTCGCGAACAACCCCGCCCGGGGCCGTCGTCTCTACGCGCGCGGCGGAACACATCACGAGCCGCAAAGAAAAAGGCTCCTTCGCTCATGACTTGCACGCTCCTTGTGCAGTGTCACTTTTCTCTCCATCCCCAGGCGCCGCCAGATATGCACACTGAATGTTCTCCGGGCGAACTCTGTTGCCCCGATTGCGAGAAGTGAGGCTACAGTTTCGCGGCCACTGCGTGGGGCAACGCGTGCAAAGCTACGGTGCAAATAAAGCAGGTGCTGATTACAGATACGCAGCGCTGCGACGTAAAATACGTAGCCGTGAACAATCTTTCTGAGCACTTAGACCATTTCTTGGAGTTCACGTCTTGTCCCAGTTATAACGTTTGTGAGAAGTGAGAAGGAAACTTGGCATCGGATGAACCAAGATGTATGCACTGAAAGATAAGCAGAGTAATACCATCATCAATCTCGAAGATATAGTAAAATCAGTGGAAGGAAGGAAGGGAGGAAAAAGTGGAGAAGGAAAGGCAGGGAGGTTAACCAGTTTAGCTTAACTGGTTTGCTACCCTACACATGGGAGAGGGATGGGGGAGATGAAAGATGGGGAAGGGGGAGAGGGAGAGAGAGCACATAGCACAGCACACACACATCGTCCATTGGAGTCCATCAATCTGGCATGGTACGTGATATCACTGTCACAGCCGCTTGTCCAATCCCGTCTCTTTCAAAAACCGAAGTAGTCCCTTCGTCGCCTTCCCCTGCGATGTCTTCTGTCGGCGGCATGTGAAAATCGCGTCGAGGGACAATGGTCTAGTGTCAAGGTGCGCTAGAACAGATGCCAGGGACTGTCGCTGAACATTATATTCAGGACAGTCGCACAGAATGTGTTCCAGCGTCTCCTCGCAAATACAGGCATTGCAGAGAGCGTTCTCGGCCATTCCAATGCGGAAGGAGTAAGATTTCGTGAAAGCCACCTCTAGCCATAAGCGATAAAGCAGAGTCGCCTCTCTTCGGCGGAGTCCAGTTGGCATATAGAGATGCATCAAAGAGGGCAGGTGGTATTGACGGTTGCTCTGGTTGGTCTGGCTGTTTGGTGTGCACCATAGAGAGAGCGTGATCTCCTGTGCAAGTACTCGAAGTCTGCTAGCTGCATCGGATCGTGAAAGCGGTATGGCCTCTTCTTGTGCGTCTTCAAGAGCTGCCCGAGTGGCATTATCGGCGTCTTCGTTTCCATTGACGCCGCAGTGACTTCGCAGCCACTGAAACGTCACGTGGTGACCTTTCTCCTGTGATGTATGGAGTAGGCATCTAATATGGAATGCGAGCTGTTCGAATGGCCCGCGACGCAGAGCTGATAGTACAGATTGTAGGGCTGCCTGTGAGTCGCTGAAGATTGACCATTGTCGAGGTGTCTCCCGATTGACGAAACGAAGTGCAGCGCGAAGAGGAGCTAGTTCAGCAGATGTCGATGTTGTTGGGTGGTCAGTCCTAAAGCTGATGGTAATAGCTTTTGCTGGGACAACCACAGCACCGGACGAACACTGGATGTTTGTGGAACCATCAGTATAAATGTGTTCACTGTCCGCGTACCTCTCGTGCAGAAGAAGCAGAGACAGTCGTTTCAGCACAGGCGACGACAGTTCAGACTTTTTCCCGATTCCTGGTACACTGAGATGGACTGTGGGGCTGATAAGACACCAAGGGGGTATCGATGGTTTAGATGCAGCGGTGAAGCCCGAGGGAAGTTTGTCGTTGTACTTGATGATAGTTTTAGAGAATGATGATTGGTGCCTGTCTGAAGGTAGCGCTGCAAGGTGGTGATAGGGGGCACGTGCAAAATGTCTGATGTGCGTTCTCAGGGCTTCCACCGTAATGTGAGTTCGCATTGGATGGTCCCGAGCAATCGCAAGAGTTGCCTCTGTTGACGTGCATCTGAGCAAACCAAGGTAGAATCTGAGTGCTTGAGCTTGTGCTGCCTGCAGAACACGAATATTTGTCTTGCAGGTGTTGTTCAGTACAGGTAGACTATATCTTAGAAAACCGAGAAAGAGAGCTCTGTAGAGTTTAAGCATTGCGTCTACTGACATCCCCCACGTCTTTCCTGTCAAGTATTTAAACAACTGGGAAGTTGCTGTCAGGCGCCGTTTCATGTAGGCCACGTGCGGGCTCCAACAGAGGTCTCGGTCAATAATTACACCAAGGAATCTGTGGGTTCGGACATAGGAAATGGTCCGCCCATTGATTAAGATGACATAAGGCGTCATCGGTTTGCGCGTAAATGCTACTAGTGCGCATTTTTCTGGTGATATGCTGAGACCCTGTTTACACAAGTAGTTCGCTGTCAAAGTGGCCGCTCATTGAAGTCGCGCACGTATCTGAGGACGTGTGACTGCCGAAGTCCAGACACAGATGTCGTCAGCGTATATTGAAATTTTGGTGGTAGTTGGCAAGTATTCAGCAAGTCCAACAAGATGGAGGTTGAATAGCGTCGGGCTGAGAGCACCGCCTTGAGGAACGCCCCTGCTGGTAAAGCGTCCCGTAGTTGGGCCATCGTCAGGTAACACAAAGAATGATCTTGCAGATAGGTAACTTGCAATCTACAAAAAAACTCGACCACCTAGGCCAACCGTCGCAAGGGCGTCCAGAATGGCCTCATGTAATATGTTATCGTATGCCCCTTTCACATATAAGAATAAAGCTGCAGATAAACGCTTACGGGACCTTTCGTTCTGGACATATGAAACGAGATCAACTTCATTGTCGATTGAAGAGCGGTCACGTCGGAAACCAGCCATGGAAATCGGATAAATCTTGTAGTATTCAAGGTACCATTCCAGGCGGCCAAGGATCATCCGTTCCATTATCTTTCCTGCACAGCTGGCCAGCGCTATTGGGCGGTAAGAGGTGAGTTCTAATGGTGATTTGCCCTGCTTTAAGAGTGGCACCAGGCGGCTTACTTTCCATTCGTCAGGAACATTTCCCTCCTGCCATGAGGAGTTGTAAAGGCTCAACAAGTCTATACGTGCGGACTCTCCGAGATAGCACAAGGCCCGCTATGATATACCATCCGGACCCGGATATGATGAGCGCCCGCAGAGAGCTAGAGCCGCTTCGAGCTCCTCTATTGTAAAAGGAAGGTCCATGCGGTAATCACGGGAATGGGGGACGTCAGCTCGGGCTGCAGGATCTGGACGAGTCACTTGGTCTGCGATCCGCGCACAAAAGGCTTCTGCGACATCGATGTCTTGCCGCCCTTGGAAAAGCGCTAGCGCCTTGAATGGAAAACGCCGTTCCGGAAGGCAACGCAGACCTTGCACCGTTTTCCAAATGTGAGACAGTGGCTTGCGGGGGCCGAGGGTCTGGCAAAAACGCTGCCCAACGTTCCGATGCTAATCTATCCATACGACGCTGAATCTTCTTTTGCATCCTCCTGGCTGCCCTAAGGTTATCAATTGATTTTGTACGCCGATATCGACGTTCCGCCCGGTGACGAAGTGCTCGAAGTCGCTCAAATTCTATGTCGAAGTTATTTCGCGTGGAAGAGATCGTCATCATCCGAGTGGCGTTTTGCATCGTAATTTTAATCGTTTGCTCTAACCCAGATGGTAGGCCCTCGCGACAGGCATCCTCCATCCCAGATTTGAAGTTGGCCCATTCAATCGTCCGAATGGTATTCCGTGGGCCTGATCTAGACGACAAACCTTTGATGTTCAGATAGGTGGGAATGTGGTCACTCCCATGTGTCTCTATGTCTGGAAACCACTTCACACATCTGGCGAGAGAGTTGGAGACGAAAGCAAGGTCGAGGTAGCTGCTGTATGTCACGCCTCGAAGAAAGGTTGGGCTACCATCGTTCAGGAGAATAAGGCCATAGTTGTGGGTGATGCTTGCTAATCTTCGTCCTCTTGCATTTGTGCTTGTACTTCCCCATGCTGGATGGTGTGCATCGAAATCTCCTATGATGACCCATGGGGCGGGACAAACACTCAAGATATCCGCAAATCTTTTGGTATCGAAATTGCTGGAAGGCGATATATACACGCCTATGAGAGTAAACAAGAGTTTGTTATTTTAACTGTGATGCATATATATTGATTCTCGTCGTGGGGCGCACTTGGTTGCAAAACATAGGTGAGTTCACGACGAACAAAAACGACGATTTTGCTGCATGCACCATTTGTTGATGACATGATAAATTCGTATCCTGACAGTCTTATTGGTTTCGACAAGTTGGGCCCACAAATGACGATGAGTGGAAACACATTGGTGTACACAAACTGACGAAAATCTGAAATTCGTGATTTTAACCCTCTGGCGTTCCACTGGATGACAGACGCTGCCTTGACTTCTTTCCGGAAGGATGGGGTATGGGTAGCCATCTTTGTAGTTGAGGGATGCAAGCACTGGGCTTAAGGCGTCCAGCACTTTAAGTGCATTTTGAGCAGAGGGTGTCCCCATGTCCACTAAAATTGCTCGAATGGCCTCTATGAGAGAACATAGCACCGAGATGACTTGAAGGTCTGCTTTAGGTGAATAATCCATGGCCGGAGAAGGATCAGGTGGGGCCCCGACCTTCTGAGGTTCCTTCGCAAGGGAGCGGCTCGGTAGCGTAGGCCATTCCTCTAAAGATAGAGTCTTTTCTGCTTCCTTCGTGGAAGTGGTGGGCCTTTTCGCGGCGCAACTAACCGGCACCGCAGTGGAGTGGCTACTGTAACTTCGCGCATGCGCCTTCTTCGAAGACGTACGATGGCGCCTACGTCGACGCCGACGCCGGACTACTTCGGCTGCCTCTCTGTGGGCCGAATTGTCTCTGGCCATTTGCTTGAGAACCGCGCGCTCCCTCTTGATGCGGGGACAGTCCTTCGACGAGGCCGCGTGAGGGCCGCTACAGTTGGCGCACTTCAGGACCGTGGCACCGCAGGTCTGTTCTGCATGAGGTTCAGCGCAACGGGGACACAGTAGCGATTTGGGACACACGCCCTTGACGTGTCCTAGCCTGAAACACTGACGGCATTGAAGCGGCTTCTGGATGAATGGTCGAACCGGATGTCGGAAATGTCCGACTTTAACGTGGGATGGGATACAATCCCCCTTGAATATTACTTTTACGCAGCGCGTATTCCCAAGACGGCGCACTTGCGTAATGATCGTGCCTTCGTATGCCGGCTTGATGAGGCTAGGTAAGTCATCATTGGGAATGCCAATGTCAATGTCGTAAATCCCACCCGCTATGGATGTGTCGTCGTTCGGGATAAAGGGGCGCATTTTGATTCCGTCTAGCTCTGTGATTTCTTGAAGTTTTCCAAGTGCACTTGCGTTGTACACGTCTATGGCGAGTATATTCTTGCGTGGATTTATTCTTATGTCTTTAATTTGATCCGGCACCGCACATTCCAGAAAAATGGATAGGGCTTGCCTGTTCAGCAATCGTAGATTGCTTGACGGTTCTTCCGTTATAAAGATGGTGACGTGTGGCCAGCACGCAGGCCTTGACTTCACAGTCGTTGTGCTCGCAGGAGTTGACGGCGCTGTGTTGACAATTTTTCTCCTCGCCCTCTTACTCCGGACGGGTATGAAGCCGTCGTCGGATGAGTCGTCTTCCGACATAGAGTACAGCTCGGTGTCTTCGGTGTCACTGGGGGAGCCAACTCGCTTCCTTGCGGTTGACGGCCGTGATGACTTCTGGCCAGGCGGGCCTCTGGCATGCTCCGCGTCCATGGCCGCAAGACGGGGAGGCGAGGCACCTCGAAAGGCGAAGATTTTACCGAAAATTCACAGAGCACAGAAACAAGTGTTCTGCCAAGAAGACACTTCGTCGTCTTCCAAAAAAAAAAAAAAGCAGTGGAAGAAATCTACACTGACCTGTACTGCACCCAAAGCAGCCACGATACCTACATTAGAAGTAGTAATGAAGTAGTACGAACTGTCTATCGACTTCAAGGGTCCCAGAGAACTGGAAGAATGCCAACATTATACCAATCCACAAAAGAGGAGACGTTAAAGAATTGAAAAATTATAGGCCCGTTAGCTTACTTCCAGTATTATATGAAATATTCACCAAGATAATATCCAATAGAATAAGGGCAGCACTGGCCTGATCATGAGAAGGAAATTTGCAGAAGAATAAAAATGGGTTGGAGCGCAAACGGCAGACATTGGGAGCTCCTGACTGGAAGTTTACCATTATCATTAAAAAGAAAGGTGTACAATCAATGCATTCTACCAGTGCTGACATACGGGGCAGAAACTTGGAGACTGACAAAGAAGCTCGAAAACAAGTTAAGGACCGCGCAAAGGGCGATAGAACGAAGAATGTTAGGCGTAACTTAAGAGACAGGAAGAGAGCGGTGTGGATCAGAGAGCAAACACGGATAGCGGATATTCTAATTGAGCTGAAGCGAACGAAATGGTTCTGGGCAGGCCATGTAATGCGTAGCTTAGATAACCGGTGGACCAGTAGGGTTACAGATAGGGTGCGAAGAGAAAGGAAGCGCAGTCGAGGACGGCAGAAAACTAGGTGGGGTGATGAAATTAAGAAATTCGCAGGCGCTAGTTGGAATCGGTTGGCGCAGGACAAGGGTAATTGTAAATCGCAGGGACAGGCCTTCGTCCTGCAATGGACATAAAATGGCTGCTGGTGCTGCTGCTGATGATGATAATGATGATGATGTCATTGTCCAAAAGAAAAAAAATTGCCGCCTTGCAGTGAATGGGTCTTTATGGCGCGGCCATTTCGACGCGACCAGTTAGTCGTCACGTTCTGCAAAGCGCTTGCGCACAATGTGCATTGTGTCACGGACGCAGTACTAAGATTTTCTAATGCCTGCTGCGTTGAAAGCAGCGTTCCCAACAACTGCTCCGTTGCATAATCCTGCGCGAGCGTATTCTAGCGCGCCCGCATCAACTTCGCGGAACTTTAATGCCAAAGGCTGTTACCAGAGGCACCCCCATCTTCTAAAGAACTTTTTCAAGATGCATATAGCGTGATCTTCGTAAGCTACAGAATTGCGGGCTGTGGGCTCCGAAAGGCATGTATGGACGCTACGACTATCAGAGTCTGCGTTCCGTACTAAATCCTGCGCAAACTACCATGCACAGAAGTATAGCTCGAGAGCGTGGGGGCTAGCGCGTGCAACTTCAAATTACCGCAAGGACTTGAGTTAGATCCTTATGGATTTAACATCACGGACCGCCGCCGCGGTAACTCAGTTGGTAGAGCACCGCACCCGTAATACAGAAAATGTAAGTTCGGCTTCCACCGACGGCAATTTGTTTATTCGTGCACTT
This sequence comes from Dermacentor andersoni, assembly GCF_023375885.2. Lineage (NCBI taxonomy): Eukaryota > Metazoa > Arthropoda > Arachnida > Ixodida > Ixodidae > Dermacentor > Dermacentor andersoni. The sequence goes on from NC_092814.1 coordinate 227,901,320, forward strand.
TCATTTGCCTTTCCTTAGTTACGCTTAAATTAAAGCACCACTTAATTTCCCCTGCGCTTTCCTGGGAGTCCCTTTTTGTTGGTTTCATGTGGATGTAACTTATAAAAAAAAGTCGCAGTTTGTTCAAAACGCGAAGCATTGGTTGCGATAGCAAATTATTACACAGCTATACTAAGTAAACATAGTAGCTTTATCGACCGTATAAACTTCTAAACATTTGCTTACTAACTAAATTAGTAAGCACGGTGTCACGCGCACACAGGGAAATATGACCACATCTTGCTCGATGACTGCGGAAGCTCGTTGTCAAAACTCTGGAGTGAGTAAGCGCAGCAGCAGCAGCGAGCGAATTGAACTTCGTGCGGCGTCTCGCTACATCGCGGAGTGAACGTCGAAAGCGCAGCGCATACGAAGCTACCGGCACTCCGCGTACTTTTTCGCTTTGTCCACATCGCAGATCACTTGCAAGATACGGCGCCAGGGCGGCCGCGCCGTAAGCAGCAGCCACCGGAGTAGAACGTCCCCCCCCCCTTCCCTCGCTTCCCCTCCATGCCTCGTGCGCGACAGAAGACGGCGCGCTTCCGCTCAGCCTTTCCCCCTCGCGCGCGCGATATTGAGCCGCGATCGTCGGCTGACCCTCGCAAGCTTTCACTCGCACATACAGCGTACGGCGCGCGGCGACGTCATCGTGATTGGACTTTATAAGAGTATCACGGCGACGGCGATGGCGACAGCGACGGCAGAAATGCACTTGGAGTCTCCATGTAATTGCTATCGCAATAAATATCGTGCTCCTCGGTTACCCTTATTCTTCTCATTCATTCCAGTTAGTGCAACGTATTTATGATTTCTAGAGTACTCGTAACCTATTTGCACATTCTCTGCTTATGTCCTGAACTCCGTTGAAATACAGCGCGATTTGATAACCACCTGCAGGCCGGCAAACTTCCATCATGTGCGGCAGGAGGAAACAACACGGTGACGAGTCGAATGGAGGTTCTACCTTTTTACTTTTCATGGAAGTATGGCATAGATAGGCAATATAAAGGGACAAAATAAAGCATGCAGTAGCGTGTTCAAATATTCGAAGAACTCACTTTGTTACTCGGCTGGCAAAGTGTTCGCCTATAGCACTTTCTGGGACAATTGAGGGGGAGGGGGGGGCGCGTAAACTGATAACCACACATAGAACAACAACACCCACTGTCCACGAAACGTGCAAAACGACAAGCACATACTTTCGACGCACACAGTCTGGGAAAGCGACCGAGACTCCGGTCTGCTCAGCTGAATACGAATATACGAAAGCTCGCCGATCGGTGAGCAGCAGCGGCGGCTCAGTCGCCCTCTTGATAAAGTGCGCAGGCGAGCCCGAGACACCAACTGAACCTCACTAAAACAATACAGCGTTATGGATATTGGAGAAAGTGTCAGACAATCGCAAGCCATGTTCACAAAGTTATTCCCAGTGGATAAAGTCACGTTCATGACTGACCAGCACCCGTGCGCAGACCTTTCAAGATAATCTGCATGGTCACAATGGCGCCGGTAAACCACGAGCCGTTTGTGTGCTCGCGCAAGAAGGTTTGCTTATGTGTAGCTTCAACAAGGCTGCCGCGTTTTAATCAGACTGAACAAGCACGCCTTCATGCCACTTAGACTCGCACTAAACTCTGATTAGGTGTTTTGTGTTTATCGGTTCATAGTTTGTTCACTTGATTTGCTTTTTCAGAACTGCGATGAATGACAGCATCTTGCATACAGAGCGACAGGCAAGCCTTTGAAGGCCGCTGGGCGTGACTCTTTTGCCCTTGTAATGTATAGTCGTCCGCAAAATCTTGAGACAATGCACAAATAAAGAGAAGGTTCAGAATCTCCTACAGTGAGATCATGCGAGGGGAAATTGACAGCGGCAATTTCTGCAGATTTTAAATACCATCGAAAAATCACACACTGCTGCGCATATGTGCGCAATATACAGCGCACTTATCTGCTGCTGCCTTAGTGACAAAATTATGCGATTACTTAAGTTTATGTATCTGTCTGTGTACTCCTTTTTATTTTTTAATGTGGCGATAGAGAAATTATAAGGTGGGGGAAAGCGGGTCGTCCGTTCCGTTATTCGATGAGCCCGTGACGTTGGGGGGTGTTCGTATGCAATGACTCTGGTGCCTGGCAGAGGAGAGCATAGCGCTCAGCTGTTCGCATGCGACGGCGCTAACTTCAGCAATTTTTCAGCGTTCGGCTCGCGCTCCGATTGCAGCAGCAGCGAGGAACGCGCAGGTCACACATGACGCATCATGCAGGAAGCCAGGCTAGTATAGTGAGGGACAGCATGCGGGGTATCGCATGTGGCGGCGTCGATGACAATGCCCCCCATTCCCAACTCACGTCCACCTCGTAGAGCATGCACGCTCCTCTCTGTATATGCAGCAGCAGCAAACCACACGGTGATGATGCCTCTGCGCATGAGGCCGAAGTGGATGGCGTCAACCACAAGCGTCTCACATAACTCCTACGCAGAACCATAAATGTTTCAAGACTTTCCCATTGAGTTGTATGATATAGCCCGTTTCAAGTTCTTCTAGGCCTTCCTGAGGGGTTCGTCAAATGAGAACTTGGGTGGTAGGGTGTGAATAAGATATGGAGTAGTGGAAGAGGTATTATTGCATAGGTTGTGGAGGAGAAATCGACGTGGTACTGGAATCGTTTAAGGTATGCGCTCGAGGTGTGGCACTGGGGTCGCCATGATTCTGGCCGCTTTTTTTACTACGCCAAACAGTTTTGAGATAGGAACCCGACTATGTCTGTAACATCACACTCGAACGTCTCGGCAACGTAAATAAAATAAGAAAAAAATTGAGATCAGTACAGCTTGAACCAAGAAGCCATCAACTGTGGTGAGGTGCTCATCCCCTATCCCAGAACATTCTTGCATTAGCGCCTCTCCCCCCCCCCCCCCCCTCCTTTAAAAAAGAAAGCAGACGTTGCGTTATAATCTCACTCTCATGATTCACAAAATGGTATAAACAAGGCACATCAAACGCAGTATCCTAAAATATGAAATCTCTTCTCGTGTGCTTTAAATTGAACCTGAAGAAATCTGGTAAATTAACAAAACATTCTACCGATGATTGCGTTACCGATGATTAATGCGCTACCAATGAAAGTGGGAAACCGATGATTGATGATTTCTAATGGCATCCCTTTGAAACTGAGCGGCGACAAATAGTTACCTAGCCTGCTTCAGCTAATCAGGCTTTACTACATATGTCGCCAGTCTAGCATTTCGCCTATTTCTACTTTATATCATTTATCTTGACTAAAACGTCTAATTCTATATTGTAAAGTTACATACCCTGTGTCCCAGCTAACGCTAGCCAAGTTATTGAAAGAAAAACAGTTATTATAAAAACGCCATACGTCCGACTATCGAACACCGTCAGTCGTATAGTTATATCTTGTACCCTATATTTAGGCTTTCTTTTTTAAACAGCTTGGCTAATGTTCACTGGGACACACTATGTATGTTTGTAACAACCCCGCTCCGTCTTTTCTGTTTTTTTTTTTCACCAATGCTCACCAGTATTTTCACCAGTTAACGCTCCCATCAGTTTTGACCCTCAGTGCTTCTAGAAGATGGACGTTCCCTACAATCCTGGCTGGGTGAAAATTTTGGCATTCCGTTACAATGTGCCAAGTCGCTTCCAAACATTTACTGCAAAAGAAACATGCCTCATCCTCCCTTGCCTCGCACATCATCCTACGTACATATAGGTAGGTGCTTTACACGCCGTATCACGCGTAGCGTGAAGAAGAGTAGTCGCCAATTCCAAGGTCTCCGAGATCGATGACGCCGCGCTCTAGAGTGCATCCGTGTGCGCGCTTTTTACCTGCCGCATACATGAAGAGTGCACACACACTGTGCCTCCGTTCTTGCCGGAGCCCGCGGACGAGGAACCGGAGCTGTCACCATCCGTGCTGTAGGTTGCGTAGTCGAGATGTGCGTATTTGGAGGTGTTGCAGCAGGCTAAATCATCTGTCTATCCGGATAACTTCAAATTACACGACGTCACTACTGTAACCGCCACTTGAGAGACCGATTTGCCCACTTGCACAGACACAGAGTGACAACAATTAATGAGCGTGCGCGGTAACCATTCAGGCGAAGAAAAAGCCTGAATCACTGCTTCTGTAAACATTCGGTCGGCCGTATGACTGCGATTGGTATAGGTCACGCAAGGTGGGCGCCTGGAATTTGCCAGTCATTGACTCGGAGCTGCAAAGTCCGTGCGAAGTGTGTAGAAAATTTTTTCGCAGCTTCTGTGTTAGGGAACGTTGTGCGAGTGCTTATATATGTGTTATATATGTGCTGTGGGTCCCGATGTGATCAGCAATAAGAGGCTGACAAATCTGCCATACGAGCGAAGACGAGCCCTTCTGGACACATTTAGTCGCGTCTGGAGCACAGGTGAGATCCCAGAAGCGTGAAAAACAGCATGGGTGGTGCCTGTGCTGAAGTCCGGGAAGGATCCTGCGAACCTTGCCTCATATCGGTCAGTATCGCTAACATCATGCGTATCAAGGTTGACGGAAAGACAAATATGTACGAGGTTAACTTGGTATCTTGATCAAAGAAGTAGACTGCCATCGTGTATGACCGGATTTCGTCCATGGTTGAGCGCCCAGGACAGTGTCTTGGACTTACTAAGCCACATTGAGCACCATCGCATCGACGACCTTTCGGCACTCGCCATTTTATTAGACCTCGCCAAAGCATACGACTGTGTACAGGCATCGTCAACGGACTCCAAGCCATGGATGTCTCGGGAAATGCTCTTTGATTTGTCCATGAATTTCTTAGAGATAGACGTGTCCAAGTTAAACACAGAAATATAATGGGCCAAAAATACCGCAATTCCCTCGACATCCCACAAGGAAGTGTCCTATCTCCCTTGCTTTTTAACGTTGCCAGAAGTTTACAAAGCAATATCTGGCGCTGATTGAAGTCCTGATGAGCAAGCAATTTAACGTAAAATTTCAATCAATTTTATCCCACGTAGGAATTGAAGGAAATGAAAAAGCTGTCGCTCGTGCACGTCTTGGGCTGACACGTGCTCCAAAAGTAAGAGCACCAAAGATTTTTCAAAACCCAAAGGATGCAATCCTCATTCACTTTAAGGCGATACAGGAGACTCACACCAAGCCTGTGTGACCCATGGACTTACTCAGAAATAAGCAACGCTGTTGTACCGCATCCGTACCGACTCCACGTACACCCCGACTTGGTTTCAAGAATGGACGGTGCGCTTCCCCACTCCGTACCTTCTGTGGTGATATTGGCGACATCAAACATTTCATTTGGCTATGCCCGCAGTTCGACACAGAAAGAAAAGCGACGGTCGACAGCCTACAAAAGAATGGTCTTTCGCACAGGCCCTTTGAAGACGTCGTTTTTCCCGGAAGGCCCATGGCAATCAGGAAGAGAGCGCAACGACTGGTGATCATCTGCATGCGAGACACGGGCTCTTCGACACCTGGTGACACACATAATGACTCTCATAGGAGGCTCAGGCGGAACAGTTGACGGCTATGTATGCCAGGCTAACCCCGCCTGCTGCAACGCCACCACCACGACCACCACTTATATATGTATATATATTGCAATGCTGCGAGTAGGAATGGTGGAATTTCTTGACAGAACTGCAATATTGCGAAACACAATATTTGTTTGCAGGATTTTATTGAAGCTTGCAAAACTGCGATCACCGTTATTCCACCTATGTACCATCCAGAGTGTCTCCTCCCGCACAAATAAACCTCGGCGGAAAGAAATAAAGCAGTGGCCAGGTGAGGGCACATTTTGGCACCGCTATATACAGTAACGTTCGGAGAGTAACAACTCCGTGACCGTACAGTTCCACGGTGACTCTATAGGGCCAGCAACGAGTTGTGTGGGGCAAGTTAGGCAGTGTTCGTGAACTATACCAACTCTCGGACAGGCGAGGCGGAGCATGCGCCGGTAATTAGAGTACCGAGCCAGCGGCGGCGACCGATGTGCTACAGCAGCGGCGCGCTACTGCGCTGCAGCAATTGTGTGCCGACCGGCCGCCTCATTCAATAACGCCCACCCCGGCCGCGACCTTCGTGCCACGCCGCAAAAACTAGACTCGCCGTTGGTCGTGCTCCCGCCGCAGGCGCGCCCTCCACATCGAGGGCTGTCAGGGAAAAAAGGATCGCAGGTGTTCTGGAAGTGGAAACAAAGAGGTCCAACCAGACGAACGCTGCGCACCAAAGTTTTCGGCCCTATAGCTGCTTTGATTGGGGTGAGCGGGGGCGTGCGTCGCAGTGTTCGAGCCAGGTGACGCCTACAAGCGTCTACTGCGTCTACACCGTCGAAAGAGGTGCGCGCAACCGCTCGCTGAGCAACTGCCTTGTTCGTCTTTTGCCTGCTTCGCCATTTTTAAGGGATGGCTACGCCCCGGCTTCAGAATTAGGCCCTTTGTTTAGTTTTATTAGTAAGTGATACCGCATGAAAATTATAATAAGCAGATTTCAGCTATTCGTCCAGGTCTCAAATCATTTACTGCAACAATAGTTATTGCGCGGACTCCTCTCCAAACCCTGGGCACGTTTGCTAAAAACTGCAAATTTGAGGGCGACTGCGGCTGGCGGCATGACGACGACACAATGACGACGGCGACAAAGGTGGTAGCGGCTTGAATACGACGATGACACAATCTCGGCTGCGGCGGCCGTATGACACTTTGTTGACTGATATATGGAACAGCGGAGAATCGTCTTGGCGAGAGGAACGCGAAGAATGTCTGCTAAAACCACGCTGCGAACAAGTATTGCGCGCTATAGCTGCGCCGGGAAAGCATTACCTGTTGCTTCCTCCGAGTAATGTAGGCCTGCCTACTTTCACTCCGAAGCACATGCACACACGCCGACATTCTTAGAGTACTCATCGCGCACGCAATAAGCCTTGTACAAAGACCCAGGCTGTGAATTTTGCACGGTAGTTTGGTGGCTAGCATGTCTGGCTCTAAAATCCGCACTGCTGCAGTGGCATGGGGTGGCCGTGCAAAAATTAGGTTTTTCTTTAGGCTAGGAGGTGGCATGATTACAGTACGATGACGACGATGACGGCATCACAACGACAATAAAACAGAGCGGCCTTAAGGACAGATGGGCGGCCTAAGCAAATAAAATTTCAAGCGTTTAAGATGCTGTAGCAGTAAAATAAACAAAATGTATGCTCTTGCACGCCTCGCATTGTAGAAGCATATTTTGTGAAAGACAGCTAGCGAGCTTTTTCAAAGTGCGCAATAGTTATGCAGATTTCCCCTCCAGTACGTTAGTAAATATGATTCTAACATGAAATTGTTCATGCCGTTGATACGTAGAACGCCCTTAGAGTTGACCACCTTGGCCAGTCTTACAGCTAAAATACTTCACTGCCGAATGCACATGATGCTGATGCCAACTGTACGGTCTGAAATTTTCGCAGAAAGAGTGACAAGATTGCGTGCCATTTTGCTGTGCTTCAACTTATTCCGAGACAGGCTGTGGCAGAGAAAAAATCTCGTGCAGTGACTCCCAAGCGTTTTCCTTATGCATGGCGACACCCAGAGGGTACTTGGACAAACGTTGCCTGAATACATGCTGAGTGCGTACACGTGTGTCTTGAGGCCGCAGATGTCGGAGAATAAACACATGGACATTACTGAGCTCATAATATCCTTGGCTTCAAATCGCTAAGCAACCCCTCTCCTTGCCCTTTCTCCCCACCCCTTTATTACTATAGTAAATACAGACGGGGGAGACATTGCGTTAGTTTGCCTAAAGTTTGGGAAAATGTAGAGCACAGAGATGCCAGTGAAAGATAATTAATTTGCGACAGTATCACAGTGTTTGGTGAATTTAAGAGCGCCGAATAGTTACGCAAGATTCGGTTTCTTTTATGTTTGACACAATCGTCCAGTAAGTGGCTATTTAGAAATTTGTGGGTTTTGCAACTCGCTGGTATGGAGTGAGCATGAGATGGCCCAGACGGCACAGAAGTCGAGAAGGAGTGCTGCAGAACGTTGCTTCCTCGCCCATTAAGGGTGCAGCTGCGCACACATATGCCTGTAATTTACAAAGGCGTAAGGTGCACTTATAGCATAGATAGATAGGCCGTGTTAAGGGATCATCAACCTTAGCTTGGCTTTCGGTCTCAATCTTTAAGAAAAGGCTCCATAGCAATTCCTTGCTAACGTCGACTTCATTTTTCTGGAAGCAAGCTTCATGTTGTCGTTTTCCGGTGGTGAACTTCCTGGTTGCACAGCTTTAATTGACGAACTCCTAGATCAAGATTTTGAAGGTGCTTCAGACAACTCCTTTGACTCATTAGACTTGACGTCGGGTGGGCACTTTTCACATATTAGAAAGTGCACCCACAAGTGAGCGGCAAAACGAAATTTGTTCTGGCCTTTCGCTACCATTCAATAGCTGTCAATTGACCCAGACGTTCGACCTAGGTCTAACCATGGTGGACAAGCATCGAGAAATTGGCCAAGCAGCGTTACAGACTATGGGCGCTATAACGTAAAGATATTCCAAACTTTTCTATTCCAGGGCCCCTATAACGTAAAACTATTCCAATATGTTTTTATTCCAATCACCTGAGGTCAAATTTGCGTAACCGCCGACGCAAGCATCGGGCGGTGACAAGCAGCGTTTCCTCAACAGCCAAATCAAACGCTCTCCAAGTTTATAGGAGGTCACTTTGCTTTGCTTTCAAAACGAATAACATTGCCTACATGAGCGGTTTTTCGTTTGTAATTGTTTTGTGGTTTTGTTGTAGGAAGGTGAGGAGCATGCTCAAGTGGAGAGGGTTTCGATGGGGCCGAGCCAGCGCACTGAAAATAGATAACCGAATGAGGGTAGTGCTGACGTCTGGGATTGGTCCACTTTCCCTTACTGAAACGGATCCGCTGAAACGGATCCTCAGCAAGGAAGAGTTGGTAGAGCGAGGTCGTAAACCTGCCGAAAGTGCTCGAACACGTTACACGGCCACGTAAAAAGGTTTATTATACGCAAATAAGCCCATGTTATCCGACAGGTGCGAGTAGCCAGTGCCTGAGCAATCGGCAGCGGCCATCTTTTATTCCTTTCGGAATGGGGCAGCCTGCGGCTATTCAGAAGAAAATTCGGTTTTGCTCGCCATATTAATGTATCTTTAACGCGTACATGTCACTTTGATGGAGTGAGTTTTCGCGGTTTTGTGACGTCGCGTGACAGGATGGTGGAGTGGGTGCAGCCCGAAAGCTTTTGACAAAGAGCCGAGGGCTAATGGCGAAAAGGCGGTGAATGAGAAATAACCATTTTTCCATTGTTCGATCTGATCATACATAATCAGTGTGTACACGTCATATTAGATGGGGAGCTATCACGGTTTTCGTGACGTCGCGTGACAAACAGGCGAAGTGGGGCTGGTCCAAAAAAGTTTTTGACCAATCGCGGAAGGAAGATTGCAGAATTGGACTGGAAAAGGTCGGAATAGCTTTGCGTTATAGCGCCCCAGTCCTGCAATCAGCCCTCCGCGATTGGTAAAACACTTTTTTGGACCCCCCCCCCCCCCGCCACTTCGCCTGTCTGTCACGCGACGTCACGAAAACCGTGATAGCTCCCCCATCTTATATGACACGTGCACACTGATCAAGCATGATTGGACCGAGCAAAAGAAAAATAGTTATTTCTGATTCGACGCCTATCCGCCATTAGCCCTCTGCTATTGGTCAAAAGTTTTCGGGCTGCACCCACTTCCCCTATCTGTGACGCTACGTCACAATATCCCGAAAACTCACCGTGTCAAAGTGGCGTGTACACGCCAAAGATGCATTAATATGCCGAACAAAACTGAATTTTTTTCTGAATAGCCACAGGCTGCCCCGTTCCGAAAGGAATAAAAGATGGCTGTCGCCGATCACTCAGGGACTGGCTACTCGCATCTGCCGGAGAGCTTGTGTTTATTTGCGTATAATAAAACTTTTTGCGTGGCAGTGTAACGTTTTTGAGCACTCTCGGCACGTTTACGACTTCGCTCTGCTAACTCTTCCTTGTTGAGGATCCGTTCCAGCGGCATTCTTAAACTTCCGTTGCACGCCACCGCGATTTTCGACCAGCCACCGCAAGCTAAGTAAGGAAAAGGGGCCAATCCCAGACGCCGACACTACTCTCTTCATCCGGTTATCTATTTTCAGTGCGCTGGCTCGGCCCCATCGAAACCATCTCCCCTTGAGCGTGCTCCTCGCCTCCTGGCCGCCGATTGCAAACGAAAAACCGCTCACTGTAGGCAATATTAATCATTTTGAAAGCAAACAAAAGTCATCTCCTGTAAACTAGGAGACCGTTTGATTGGTCGGTACAGGCCACACTGCGGGTCACCGCCCGATGCTTGCGTCGGTGGTTACGCAAATTCGACGTCAGGAGATTGGAATAAAAACATATCGCAATAGTTTTGCGTTATATGGCCCTATGTCCGCATAAGCTGTTCCAAAAATCCGAAGTGCAAGCACGCAAGCAGCGTTCCGGCCTCCCCTCTCTAAAAGAGCAGAAGGGCAGCGGCCATTGGAGGAAATAGAGAATTCCGAAAGCCCCTAAAAATCCTTGAGAAAAAGAAAAGAACTGATATAATTCATTTTCCAATATCAACGAAGTGCTGTAACTAGCGGCAAAACCCTCTTACATGACCACCGTATGCAGTTCTAATTCGCTGTGCTGCAATTTTTAGGGTATTTTTTCAATCATCGTGATCACAATTTCTTTCCAAAGTTTCTGGAAAGTACTATTTTAATGCTTTTTATCACATTTTCAAAATGTCGTTAATGTTTGCATCTCCGATCAGCGTAATTTCCTTTTTCTTTCTTTCTCTTTTAGACTTTCCTCTTGAGGCAATCCTCTCTCCTCTGTTTCTCAGGTTTCTGCTTACGCGTTCATCAATATCGCTCGAATCGCACTGAAACCAATAGCGACAGCGAGTCGTCGTTGTTGTTTCCTATTTCGGTATAGCCGGCTCTAAAGAGACCTACCTTCACCTTTTCCTGCATTTAAAGTCTAACAAAAAAGTCATGCCGAGGACTGGGGCTTACGAAATGCTGGCTGCACTCTGCCATGCTCGCACTGCCTCTAACAATTACCCATCGGCCGCCACCGCATCGCTCCTGGTGTATGTAGCATATGCCTAATGGTGGCAAGGCAGCTCTTTAGCAATGCTCTTGGATTTCTCTTTTGGTTTAGTTGGTATTTGTGTGGCCGTGCATTTAAGCCGAGCCAGTACCTGCGACAGTGTGCCTCTTCGGCTTCAGTGAGTCTTGCTTCCCTTCCAACTGAAAAAAGATGTAGTCAGAACGCATCATCAAAGGGTCTTCTATTGCTGCCGGCCTTTATTCATTCAATTTTATTTGTTTTTTTAATGCACAGGTAAAGCCGCATGGTTGGGTCAGCGATTGAACGCCCAGCGTGGCTGAGCCGAGTTTCGGCGCTGACATCTGGCCGTGACGTGTTCTTTGTGACTCCGAGGGACCACCGACAGTAACAAACGACCGCGGATCTGAGCAAAAAGAGCTTGTGGTTTGCAGGAAAGACGAAGTATTGAATGAAACAAGCTCCTCCCAGTTACTCACTGCAGCCTTCGGCACCGATGCAACCAGGATCGTAGCAACCAATGCACTGTTATCCTTCTTGGTAACAGAAATGCGTCTGCAGTAACAACATTCCCTGCTCAAAACTCTAACGGCGATATTGCCCTCAATTTTATGGTTTTCCACGTTAAAACACTAAACGCTTTTTAGCAAGTCGCGATTCTCGTTTTGTGGGCTGCTCATTCGTCCTACTGCATGCGGTGTCAGAGGAGGAATACGCAATCAAAAGAAAGCCATTCGGAATCCAATGGAAAGTCACTAGGAAACTAAATGAAGTAGCTTGGAGGAATCTATTTGAAATATGACGTGCGTGACGTAGGAGGCAATAACAATGAAATCGTTAACACATTCAGACATAACTGGCCCCTCTCCACAACTCTAGAAATGGAAGTGGCTGGCTAACTGGTCGCACATGACGAGGAATACAACAAAAATATTACGAGAACAGTTCATCGCGCAATAGAGGCTATTATTCTGTAGCAGTGCGATGGACGCACAAAGTCCGACAGAGCAAAGGCGCAGCGACGTTAACTTGGTAGGTTTTTGTTTGTTTATTCGTTTGCTTGTGCGTACGTGTCTGTGTGCGTGTGCATGTGCGCGTGCATGCGTGCGTGCGTGCGTGCGTGTGAGTGCGTGCGTGCGTGCGTGTGTGCGTGTGCGTGTGCGTGTGTGTGTGTGTGTGTGTGTGTGTGTGTGTGTGTGTGTGTGTGTGTGTGTGTGTGTGTGTGTGTGTGTGCGCGTGTGTGCGCGCGTGTGAGTGTGCGTGTGTGTGCGTGTGCGTGTGCGTGCGCGTGTGTGTGTGTGTGTGTGTGTGTTAAAAAAATTAAATTATGGGGTTTTACGTGCCAAAACCACTTTCTGATTATCAGGCACGCCGTAGTGGAGGACTCCGGAAATTTCGACCACCTGGGGTTTTTTAACGTGCACCTAAATCTAAGTACACGGGTGTTTTCGCATTTCGCCCCCATCGAGATGCGGCCGCCGTGGCCGGGATTCGATCCCGCGACCTTGTGCTCAGCAGCCTGTGTGTGTGTGTGCGTGTGTGTGTGTGTGTGTGTGTCACCGGCCCACTGTGTGGGCGAACAAATTATAAGCGAAGGCAGCTGGCCAATGGCAAATATATCTCACGAACGAAAAGCCTTCTGCACTGGCATCCGGAGTACACAGGCAGTTCCCCTTCAAGTCTTTTTCTCTCAAGACCCACTGCTTCACCATTTACAGGGGTCAGCAGCGTCCACCTTGTAGTCGATCTCGGCTACTTGCCTCTCTAGTAGGCGTCATCTGTGTACGAGCGTAATTGGCATTAAAAGCTGTAGTGGACGTGGCGGTCCGCTTCCCGGGTATCCTCCTCGTTGTCATCAGTCCCAGCGTATAACTAGTGTCGCGCTTGTTTAATGGGTGAACCGAAGACCGCGATTGTGTAAAGGAGGAAAAGGGGAGCAGAGAAGGCGGTATGAACATAGGCGGCCATTTCCCGTGTGGGCACCATGCTGCGCGAGCAGAACTAGGTGTTGCGATTCTTGCGATTGCGTATTAATTGACTACGTCGTCTTGGCAGCGTAGGGATGCCGATAACCTCACTAATGAGGTTCGTTGGTACCATGACACCGCCGTACACCGCTGCATTGCACTGTGCACAACTTGTAATAGCGAACCCATTGCATTCAATTTTTATTGATTCGCTTATTCATTCATTTAACTAACATGGCGCCTTCATATATTTACGCGCAGTGACACGAACAACACTAGCGCTCACGAAAGAAACTCAACAGCAATGGTTTCGTGCTGATGTTTCAATGAACTCCCTCTCACCCTGATAGTGCGGGGAAATGACAAAGTTTAGGCACCCGCATACGAAGCTCTCTCACATCATCCGCCTAGTCAAAGCAATCAGGTTACGAAGGTAGACATCCGTGCTCACGTTTGCCCGCCTTGGGTCCCGCCAGTTGAGCCCTGAGGGCTCAAGCGGTTTCTCCGAAATGAAGCCTCACTCTACTATATTGGATACGACGGGGCCTGTCTATGCGCTAGTGTGACTCTAATATGCATGTGGCGCGCCTTCTTATACGCTTTGTTCCTGATGCACTGAGGCAGTAGACGAGGTGGTAGAGTAGGCAGCCTTTCCTTTGGTCGTGCTCAAGATATACCATGCCGAAAGTGAAGCTCTGCCTTATAGCGTACAGATGAAAAGCATTCGGCTTGCGTGCTTACAGTATACCTGGCGCTTACAGAAGTATCCACCAACTGCCCGCAACGAAGTTCCATGTCTCTTTCTTGTGTTCCTGAGTGACATCGGCTTGTTGAATGTACGGTGAGACGCTTCAGCGGCATTACGAATAGGGAACAAGCGGAAAACCCTTCAAATAAAGGTAGGGTCCCGTAAGCTGAACCTATTCACCAAATCAATGATATAAAAGCCGACGATTTTCTCCTTCTGTTATTTAATTTGTAAGCTGTAGAGCACCACTTGTTAAACGCTAAAGAAATTAAATTAAATTAAAGACATATCGCCTTAGAACGAATTCTAAGGAAGGCACCGGTTTTGAGATATTCGCCGTCAAACTTGCGGTAAAAATGCACTCCTCTTGTACAGCTTACTTTTTAAAGAAAACGCCGTTTTATGCGCTGAAGCACAAAAGTAACTGGAACGCCAACAAATTTCGTCCGACAGATTGAAAATTATTATCTCGAAACTGGCGTAGTCCTGAGAAATCGTTTTATGTCGATATGCCTTCCATACTCACTAGCTACAATCCGTAGATTGACACGTGCCATTAAGTAATTAATTTAGAAGTTATCTAACGTAAGTGTGTTAATTATTCAGTTAAGCGTTTTGATTTTTGCGTACAAGTAATTACCGCCTCATCAAGTAATTTAGATCAAAAGTTATAATTGTACTATCTGCCATAGACAATGTTTAAAAATTTCGTGCTACTAAAAAAAAATAATAACACCCTGTATATTTGACATGGTGCCAACGCAAACACCGGGTTTTACGTTTTAATCGCGCGCACTTCCTCTTCCTCAATCATGGTCATCCAGCTGCATGACCATTAACCGTCACAAATCCCCCCTCCCCCCCCCCTCCCCAAGACAGCGTCAGTCCTCTAAGATAACTAATGGTGGTGCAACTTGTTGGCATGTACAAATGTTGGCAGTCCTACGCAGCAGTATTGCGGATCGGTCAATTTCGTAATTTACTGTAGACACTTTAGGGGTTATTTTGTAAGATGCTTCCGTCACTGAACAGAGTTTGCCTTGGTTTGGATGCCACGGTGTCTCGTAGGGCCCCAAGTAGCCAATGTGAAGTCCATTTGGTAAAACACCTTTGTCATCTATTAGTTTGGTCTTTTCGTGGTATGCGAGAGAATTATGAAAAAATGTCCTTTCTTGCCTCTTCCAGATTTTGGGGCTCACTATTTAGCACATAATTCTTCCCAAATGACAAGAATGCAGTTCTTATGGTTTCCCGCAGGACTGCTTACAAAGATTGCAAAATAATCGGAGCTTCCCTATACGTCACTGCAAATACTTCTGTGCAGACTTGTGCGATTCTGGATCCGTGTTCACAAGAAAATGTATTACGCTAAGGGTTTTCGTAAAAGGAGACGACAGTGAATCGTGATGTCGGACAGATTAACGGAGCAGGCCAGCCAATAGAAAGCATCTCTTACGAACCAAAATCATTGTGAATTCGGGTCCTGAAGAAAACGACAGTCACGCTACCACATCACCGCTGTGCAGTGATGAAGAGCCGAGCATTGATTTTTCTTTCCATGAAATGATATACCATACATGCCAAAACCGAGAAAAAAACATACGCAGCAACGCTACCACAGAATCGCAAGAAAAAAGAAAGAAAATAAATGGAACTAGCACTAGAACTGTTCGTAAGAGCATGTGCTAGCCATTCGTGATGTTGGACATAATATCAGGGAGTGCTGCCAGCAAACGGCAAACAGCACTTACGTGTACGGAAGGGTTTGTGAATTCGGCCTTATAGCTAGGTACTCGAGAAAAAGTGGCCGCCAAGGCAAAAGAAAAGAAACAGACAAATAAGGGAAGTCTTGGTGTGTATAAGAATAAATGAAGAGGTTCGAGTCTGCGGCCGAGCAGGAACACGAGAAATAAAAGTTCCAACCGAAAAGCAGAGGGAAGAACACCGCAAGGTGACCTTCCACAGGGCGGGCGTCAATTCATTAACGAGCCGAGATAACCATGATCTTATGTTTGTTCTCTTGTTTGGGTAGCAATTTATGAAGCTCCTCCTTCGCCCATCACTCTTGTCATGTACTCTTTTTCTACACATGGCAACTAGGACTTACTCTATACTTATACCAGTACGACAGTTCATTACGTTTTCCCCTTGTCTTTATTAATAACTCTTAGCGCCGTTTTTATCAAAACGGCAACAAGGTATTTCACTTTGCGTATCGTTATATCACTGAATAGTTCGCGGCATTAAGTTTCTATCACGGCTTGTCTGTGCGGGAAACGTTCCTTTCTGTTATTTTTTTTTTTTTTGTTAAGAATAACGAATTTAACAACGAAAGCTACAGTAGTAGAGCCTATGTGAGTTAGCAACACACATCGAGAAAAATATCATCGCTGTTCTTGCATATTGCAATTAGCGCTGGTGTGTCGGCGCCGGCAAGTCAAGAAAAGTGAAGACTTGCAATTGTTCCGGACTTTCGGTGACGAAATAAGCGAGAGAAAGAAATTCGAGTAGGGGACTATCCGCTCATTCAGTTGCTCCGTTCGTGCTAAGTTGCCTTTGCTAAGCTGTCTGCTGACGCTCGAAAACTCGCAAATAATAGCTGGTCGCTTAACGCAGCAGGCGCATTGGATTCCTATATACCTTCTTTTGAAATACGGCCCGCGGATTAAACACAATGCCCCTGTCGTCGCCTTCCCAACCACCAGCAGCAACTCGTTTTACAAAATGGCCACATCCCGAAGCGCTCACGCCGCGAGGACGGTCGCGTGGGCGCGTCGCCATATAGTTTTCGATTTATTCGTTTATTTTTTCTCAAAGAATGAAATCGAATAAAATCTCAGCTTGAAGAAAGCCGGGGAATGCAAGCAGGCAGTGGGTGCGCGGCGAGGGGGCGGGAGGGCGACACAGCGCAGCGGCGCCTGCAGCCAAATCAAATAGCGGACCGACAGCATGTGCCACCGCTGTTACGCTTGTGCGACTTTTCCTTTTAGATTTTCCTTTTTCTCGCGCGCGAGATTCCGGCCTTCAATCTGTTACGACGGCTCTATTTGAGTCTCGGCGACGAGCCGGCAAAATGTGTTAGCGGCGCGGAGATTGAAAACCGAAAGAGAATTGTTTTCATATACGCCTCCGTTCCGCGCACTTTGAGGGGGGAAAGAGGCTCGCCCTCCCTGTTTTCCTCGACATCCACTTGTGCCGCCTTTGTTGGGAAGCTCCCTAGATTTCAGCGCGGTTGGAGTAGTTGTTGTTGCTCCTGTCGTATATACCAGCGCTTTTCCGGCCATTTCTTTCTGTCTTGCTGCCACTTCTTCCCCCATTATTCCGGCTCTCGCCCCAGCTTCAATATTGTTCGACAAACAGGGGCCGCGTTTTGGCTCCAAAGCCGCGGTTGAGCAAACATAAGCGATCATCGAAGGCAGCTGTGGCCAGCAAACGCGCTGCTCCTCGTACTTCACCCAATTTGGGCGCAAGCCGGGGGGCCAGGAAACTACCGCAAGCTGGAGGCGGCGAGTTTAGGACCGCGGCTGGCTGAGATTTCATCTAATCGCGATGGGCCCACTATGACACGGGTTTTTCGCTACATCGCCATGCATTTGGGATACGACCGGAAAAGGAAAGTCCATGGAAGGCGCTAACGCTGTCACAGGCGGCGACACAGGGACGGCGTTCTTTTCACACTCTTTTGGAAATAAAAACAAAAAGGAGCAGTCTCCTATGAACTCTTAAAATGTACTGCTTTTGTAGCATTCATCATTCATTTCTATCTGCTTACGAGAAAAGTTGGCTTAGCGAGAAACCTTACTTTGGTCGAAGCATGGGCACACGTTAACGTTCAATTAACGATCAATACCTCCTGCTCATTTAGGGGCTAAATGTCAGTACGGAGGAACGGATATTCAGATTCCTCGCACAATTAGCACCCTGTAAACTTTTCACACCTACTGTACATTTGTTAGCTTCAACAGTTCTTTTTTCCTTAACAGTTCTTATTTTTTTCAAGCGGACGGCTGTCTTGTAGAATTCTTGTCTTTTGACTGCGTTTCTGGCAGTATATTAGTGTTACGCTATTTCGCGACTCGTCTAGCAAGTGATGGTATTTAACGATGAAGAACAGGCTAATGACATTTTTTAAAACTATAACCCTAGAAATCTATCACTTCGTCCGCTTATTCCCTAAACAATTGAATTCACTTCTTCTGTTTGTCTCAACCCCACAGAGAAACCTTAGCGCGTTCCTTCTTTCCTTTTGCAGGCGACACTTTCACTTTAACATTGGAATATATAGTGCAAGCATGAGATAGAGCGCAAACACGAAAGAAAGTTTCGAAATAGTTCACTGCCTTGTTAATTTTCTCACACTGAATTCCACGAGGGCTGAAGAATCGCCGAAACTCTAAAATCGTGCTTCGTCCGGTTTTATCGTCACAATCTTGCAATGGGCGCCGTCTGCTGAACAAGAAAGCTTTAAGTTTACCGTATTATCTTATACCATTATTCCGATTGATAAACGCTAGCAACAGTTCAGCGTGGCTTACGTCAGAAACACACATTAGGTCACACACAGTTGCGAACACTGTCGTTATCCTTTGGCCATCTTATCCCTTCCTCCCCATTCAGAGTAGCAAACTGCAATATACTCTGGCTGACTTCGTTGTTCATTTGTCTGTGTACGAAACAGCCAGCACGGTACAAGCACGTTTGTGTTTGAGACAGAAGAACATTCGTAATTCCAAAGATAACATGCAGCGTACTGAGTCAAGATGATGCCACTGTTCCCGCTTCGATGAACAACGCCAGGCTTTCCAGCGGGCCTTGAGCAGACTGAACGATCGGCCTTTTACCGAAGCAGAGGTCCCGGGAGCTTGGCCTCGCCCCTCAAAAGACCATAAAGTGATACTAGCTTTTCTACGGCACCTGAACGCGATAGACTTGAGTGCCCTGCTTTATCTAGACACGCTGGTCCTTGTCTACAGTGCACGCACTTGAGATGAACTACTGTCTTCTTTCTCATTCTCCCTTCTCCACGTGCAGGGTAGCAAACTGAACAAAGCATAGTTAACCTCCCTGATCCCCACCATCTCTCTTTTTATCTCTCTGCAGCTTAGCGTTACCTCTGATGCCGCCTGAAAAGGGATGCCTACGTTGCAGGTCGTGTCGCTGGTCCCGTTGAGTGACTGCTATAGTGTTTCGAACAGAACATTATACGTTATTCCAACACTCCTTTTATATAAGCAACGCTTAGTAGTGATTTGTTGTTTCCCAATATTGATTAATGAGGCTTTTCAACAACGTGGGAAGTAGGACTAAGCAGACTCGTGGTACGAAACGCGCTACGTGCGTTAGAAAATGACATGGAGTAAAAGCTGCGCCTTCCGCCAAACAAGTTCTCTCTCTAAACGACTGTCGCTCTCCCTCAACGGCTATATTACGTGCTAGAGCCTTTGCTCGTACGTCGACGCTGTCGTTGCGCTTCTCAGCAGCGATGTGGTGGTGAGGGATGTTCTCGTTGCGTGGTTCGATCGGGTATCCGTTGTCGTTGCTTCGCCTCGTGGCGTCTTCGTCCTCATGGCACTGTCGGGTTCCATCGATGGAGCGTCTCTCATTCTTCCGCTTCAGCCATTCTTCTAAGTCTTCTCAAGTGAAGCCGTCAAATGTTGGAAGTCGTCGTCGAACAGACTCTAACGTTGAGTGAGCTTTCGAGATTGAAATTCCGCGGGCGCTTTTTGGAGTTGGCCGCAGTGTCAGAGTTCTTCTGTCTTCGTTTTTCTGATGGCTTCATCAGAGGTAACTTTCATTTACTTCAAGCTGCATTTTTCCTTTTACGTAATGTTTTGTTTTTAGCTACGATTTAGGGGTAGAGAATTCTTCAGTAGTCACAGTTCCCATTTTCTCGCAGTCAATAAATAACAGAAAAACTCCAGGAAGTTTACTGGGTAGTGTATCCGCTCGGGGGGGGGGGGGGGGGGGGAAGAGGGGGGGGGGCTATCGCTTTGATTATTGTCACCTCTACCACATGGGATGGGGTACACTGACAGCGCGCAGGAATGCACACTACCGAACACATTAATGAGTGGAATAGAACTGGGGACGAATTAACAAAGCTTTTAGTTTGCAAGTACTGTTTGCCACTGCATGGCCGACCGCCTTCAGTAATAATACGTCCAACATCACAGTCGACTGGCACCTACTCTTAGCAACAGTTCTAGCCTAAGAACGTTTCTGTGTACGAATGCAGACCCTGTCTATTGGGCGAACTTCTGCCCCGGAGGCAAAGCAGCATTTAGGTGACAATGACAGCGGCGAGCGTGGTCGTCGATGTCGACTCGAATCGCGCGGCTCGAGAACGTCCACTATTTGTGAAAGCCGTATACACTCCAGACCAGTCGATGGCGTCAAACAGTGCGTAAGACAAGGGCAAGTGAAAGGACGACAACAGAAGCGCTTGTGTTGTCGCTCTTTCACTTGTCCTCTTCTTACGCGCTGTTTACTCCGTCCAAATAAGCAACACCAACTAGCCCAACATCGATCCCTGATGCAGTCGATGGTGTTCACGCCTGTTCGACAATGCAGTTCTGAGTCCATATCACTATAGAAGATACGATAACGCTCACAGTTGTTCCGGCACTGCAAGCGCGTCTTCTGTGAGAGCGATAACACAAAAACCGTGATTAATCGGCGATTTGAATCAGCGGCCAAAAACGAGACATCGCGTGCTTGGCAATGCCCCCAAGTCTATCTATTATCGTAGGGAACTGCTTGGGTAACCTCCTTGTTTTTTGCTTTTTTTCATTTTCATTCACTTTTCCGCTTTCTCTCTTGGCTGTCAATCGTCGATCCAAGTGCTACGACACTTCTTTCCGCTTACTCGTGCAGTTAGCTTAATGTAGCTACGATAAAATCTCAGACGTCCGGCGCTCGAGACTCGAATGAGAACAAGGATTAGCTTAACTTTGCCACTGGTAGAAACTTGTGTTAGAGCAGTAATCATTCACAAGCAAAGAAAGTATTCACGAGCATTCCGACGGCGCGCCACCTCTTGAACTCAGGATATTACCCAGATGATGCCGCGTGCCTCGCCGCTCGACAGTTTTGTTGCTAAAAGAAAAAAAAACTGGGAGGTATGTACATGCTACGCTAGCCGCGGAGACCGGCTACAGAACCTCACGGCAACAAGGGGGGGCGTTAGTAGAGCAAACGACGCGCCCGTAATGACATTCCAGGAACTAGCCTGGGAACTGTGTGATTATACGTATAGTCATTTTCTTGCGCACAGCAGGACAAAAATGAAACACGGCCACTGAGGTGTGTGACATCACGCACAGAGCACTTGAATTCCATAGCTCTTCAGCGAGACGGCCAAAGATGAAGAATTAAGTCCTATCCGGCGGTGAAAGAACAATCCGAACATTACTTACTTCGTTTAGAAATTACGTATAGATAATGTTACTTGTGGCTAGGCATTCCGATGTTTCATTATTGGTTAACCGTAATGATCAGAGATGTGGCAATAATCATTGTTGGCGCCTTAATTGAAAACTGCCGATGTCACTAAACACGACCTATTTTTTCTAGGTTCTTCGAACAGCCTTCACTTATTCCTTGGAGCCAGCTTGCGAATGGGTCATCTTTAGTGATTAGCGGGTGACTCTGCAATGTCTGAGGTCAAAAGTGAAAAACAGACGAGTTGGTATGGAAGCATGCCTGAATTCAGAACGCGAAGTACTAGGACACAGGCTGAGGCAGCTGGCTTAGCACCTGTCCTGTCTTTTCTTGTGCCTTAGCCTGTGTCCTAGTAGTTCGCGCTCTGAATTTAGCCATGTCTGAGGTCATCACACCTGCAAGACCAGCTAGTGACTGACTACACACTGTGGCCTGCAGGTCAAGCCACAGTGTTGTGCTTCAGGAGTTGCTCTCCCAGTGTGGCATAGCAGGCAATTGCAGTGCTGACCATGCGGCCGTAACTGCCCTCAGTGACTCATGCAAACGCACCCTGATGTAATTTTCAAGAAGCGACGCAGTGGCGCAGTGACGCATTGCCGCTCTGCGGTGTGACGCAGAGCGGCAATATGGCCCGCATAATCGTTCCAACCCCAAGTATAGCTTTCGTATGGTCGAGCGTGCCTTCTTCATGTTCGCCTGAACACCGCTTACACGAAACACTATTAATTTGTCCAGCCCACGATAATGTCCCTCCTGTGGTGTCGGGGAGTGTTTAGATCAATTAACCTGTATTTGTAGTCACTTAAAAAACTCAAGGGTTGTTTTTGGAACGCTTTACACATTCGACACGACACATGACTTCAGCTGAGCGGCGTTCTTCGACCATGGCAATGTCCAGAATCTCAACTGCGCCCCACTAAACCGCGTATAGCATACCTACGCTATACAGGCCTCAATGAGCCTCTGCAAGTAACTTTTGTGTCAGTGCATTTTGCGCACGTGTATATGTTAGTATTTGTGTGTGCTTCCTTTTTGGTTTTGTCTGACTCTCGTTATTTCATTGGTTCATTGGTCTTTATCTCAGTGGTTAACTAGTGTTCTTCTCCCTTCTTTTGCTCTTGATCCCCTGACCTAGTTCCGCCTCCGTAAGGTAGCAAACGGGACGCGCGTCTGCTTGGCATTTCTGCTTTTCTTTCTTTCTTTCTTTTTTGCTCTCTCTCTCTCTTATGGCGCCTTGCCTTTCTGCGCGCCCCCAGAATCTTTTGAAACAAATTTTCATATTATGCCGTATGCACACACATTAATGAGACGACAATCTGCATTTTTTTATCATTTGAAACAGGGCTGGTGCAAGCTTACGTTATGTTGAATTCCGATTATTGTCCCAGCACTTGGTCTATTGTGATTGCAAGTGCTTGTAAGGTAAAGCTTCAGCCTAGAGAATACCAATTGCGTATTCCACATATGAAATAAGCTTTCTAACGTCGCCTGGCACGCAAGTGCACGAACGTTTCTAGAGCACGATGCACTGACTTGCAATTTAAAGCAACAATGACGCTGTTGTCAAACTAGTCCTGATTTGGAAAAAGGCTTCCTCTCAAGCGAAGACGTACCAAATTTCTCTCGCAAACCTCCTTTAGCTACAATGATCAAGTTTTAGCATTTGGGAAAATAAATTATGGTTCTCTTCTTCAGCTTGCACATTCAAGCGAGTTTCAAAGTTGTAGTAAACGCGGAAGTCTTTTGTCACTGTCTTTAAAAAATTGCTCTTAGTTTCCTCTTAGAAACCTGGGCCGAATCCACAATGCTTTCGTCTGTAAGGGCCCTTCGCCATTGACCGGATGCCTTCGCTAATTTTGTGTTCAACATTGTGGTTTGCTGACATCTACTCTTACGAACTTTTCGGGCGTAAAAACATTTGTGTGTGTGTGTTCGTATACAGGCTTTGCTGTTTTTCTGACTCTGAAAAATTAACTTTTGTTTTAAAGAGCTGGTTCGTCGAGTGATGAAAACAGTTTCCTGAAGTGGCGTAGGAAATCGTTGTCTTTTACTTTTATAAGTGTGAAAGAAAACAGCAGTCTGGTTACTCCTAAAAGAACGATGCTTCAAACCGTTTTAAGCTTACCATCATACTAACTTTCCCATTCAGTCAGGAAACTGCTTATGCTTCGGTAACTTCGGTAACTTCGGTATTCTTGAGTTAATGTACCTTGTTTCAATTTTATTTTCATTTTTACAACGAAGCTGTATATGGCTAGCCAATTCGTCCGTCCGTCTGTCGCCTGTACGCCGAAAACTCCTCCGACGCAACCGCATGCGCATGCCCGAAGAGTAAAGAGTAAACCAATATTCGTTAAGTGCTTCCGCTTAGCAGTCACGAGAAGGAAAATACAACGAGAGGAAGCTAGGCACTATCTTGGCCGTCATATATCGCCAGGTTAGGTAAACTATGCGGGAGCATGGGGAGATGAGAGGGAGAAATAAAGTTCTTTGAACGCGTAGATGCGCAAGGAAAACGCCTGCTCAAAAGCGATCAGACAAGTCAGTTGGTCTTAAAAAAACCTTCAAACCTTTTTTGCGCCGACGAAGGCGATTTCGGTACTCCAGTACCTTCGGCGCAGAATATGGCTGGTCGACCAATCTGGTTAATCTGATGCAGAGTGAGTATTCTTGTGCATTAAATTGTGGGCAGTAATAAAAAAGATGTTAACGATAGTCTTGTCGTAACCACAGACCTGCATGGTACGCAAGGCTTATTTTTGTAGCAACATTTACACGCATTCTCTCAAAGCCTCCGGAGTCGGACAGGTACGTAATCACTGCTGTCTTTATTCATCTTTATTTCCTCATTATCTGAGAAAGCCACGAAAGAAGCTACGTGATAAAGCACTACGTTTACAGCGTGCGTGTTTAAACGAAACACCTACAATTCAAACAACCGAAGGGTAGAAAATAGAATTTTGAGCTCAATGTATTGCCGCATGTTCCTGGTTTCTCTCTCTCTCTCCCCCTCTCTCTATTGAGAAAGATAGGTTTATTTGTAGCATGGATATCGCCGTCTGTTGAGTCCAGTTGGGTTGCCAAGGGGGTCACAAACTACCATTTGTGGGCAGCCCATCCATCCTCTGACTGAATATTTACTAAACTAACAAAAAGAAAAAGTAGAATGCGACCAAATTTTTATTTTGGCGCCAACACAAACTCGTCATAATGATCGGCCCCTAACAATAACCCATTTACAATATCTTATCCACGTTAGCCGCACATCATAGAAAAGCGCACACATGACAGCAACTGATGACAAGTTGCACGAACAGTTTCTCAGTTCTGATTTATTTCGTTACAGGCCGCAGCCTACTTCGCGAGACTTAGTATGAGCTGCCCAGTCGGTATTTATAGCCGTATGTATTAGAGGGCGCCATTCGAAATGGTGAGCGCTTGTGTATTTTTCATAATTATGCAGTCATTTTCAGACATTTGCCCAACTATTGCACATGATTTGTGCGTTGGTGAGCAACATATAATCCTTCATTGAGCGTGCTCCCAAGACAGAGATTTGCCGAGATAATTTTATAACTTCACCATAAATTTTGCTGCTTTACCGGAATAAAACAACTCTATACACCCTTGCCCCTTTATAAAGCGTAATCTGTGAAATGCCTCCTTCGGACGCCCTTAAACGCCTTAAGCGTGCAGTATGGGTGCTTTCGCCAGAGTTTGGCCCTATCACCAAAAAAAAACTGCCCATAACAACCGCAGGCTTTCGGTACACGTACACGCCGCGCCATCTTTCTACCGCGGCCGCGCGCCCCGCCGTAACTGAAAGGGGAACAGAAGAAAAAAACTCTTATTTCGCGAACAAAATTGGTTATCTAAAATTACTCGCAGTTATGCATTCTACAGAGGCATCGGGAGATTCTGTTAAAATTCATCACATCACAGCCAATAGAAATCTCATAGGCTGTGATGTAAAACACTGCCTATGAGATACTATTAGGATTTGGAGTCGGGCTTGTAGGACGATCGGAGGAACTTGGGGCGACAGGACTAGGCGAGCAGGATTTATTTACATTTACATTTGAACATGGGATACATTTACACAGTCTAGCGTGACTCCCAAATGCAGCCCGCAATACAAAGCATACAGCAAACGAGCACAGAGCACGACGACGAGCACGCAGTAGCAGCCGACAACAGCCGCTTATAAGCACTCCGTTCGACGTCATCGTTCGACGTCATCGTTCGACGTCATCGCAGACTACACGCCTTTTTGGAGGAGGAGGGCTCACACACACGTGCCGCACAGGTTTCAGTGCCGCAAATGTTTCAGTGCTCTCTCGAGGGCAGACGACTTTTGCAGCGCAGTCGTCGTGGTATCTATTGTCTGGCGTCCCCGTAGTCAGCTGGTCATGCCCGACCCAAGCCGGCGCCGCTAAATTCCAGAGCTGCCTTTTTCCTGTAGTCGCCACGTGTGTCAGCAGACTGTGACGAATCCTGGGGCCCCCGTACCGCAAAGCACCCTTTTGCCAAGGAGGCTCCCCCTGCCGCAGAGAGGCCATGACGACCCGACAAATTAACCAACAATGCACGGGGCGCCAAACGTGGCCAGCCCTGCTGTCGTCACCGATCCTCCAAACGCGGCGCATGGTCGGTTAGCGTTGTCGTCCTCGCTCGTTCTCTGAAGGGCGCCGCCACCGCGGGTCGGTCGAAGCACGTGCAGCGGGTTGAAATAGCTGGCACGTTGCCACCCCGGCCGGGCAATCCTAACAGCTCCTCCATGGCCCGGAAAATCTTGCCTGGCCACTGCTGGCAACCGCTGGGCAGGAAGAGAATGGCTGGCGAGCAAGACGATGGCTTTATTCTCTGCAACCCCTGCGCACTTGGAATGCCTTCAACCCCTCACAACAACTGGCACAGAAGAGTCGATCCCGGCAACACAATACCACTCAGCGTGCAAACGCCCGGAATCAGCTGTTAACCCACCAGGCTTCTTATCAAATTTCAATGCAAGCCACTCAAATGGGAACCCCAAATTTTGCCTCCAAAATTGTGTGCCGCGAAAGCGAGCGTTCACGTTCCCCTTGAGTTCGACCAAACCCGACCGTCGCGCTGCACAAGAGTAAAGGCTTACGCAGAACTGAACCGAAGGCTCTCAACCACCAATACCCGGACATAACTTAAGCAGCCTAGCTTCACGAACAGTCTGTTCTTACCCTATCACAGTGGCGTACTTATCTCATGTACGGTTGCCACTGAACCGTCTGGCCAACTCCACAGGTACGTAATCACAATCCCGCTAGCTTTGTGGTCTCTATTCCGAACGCGTACTTGCGTCGTACGTAAGCATTTCATCACGCTTACTCACATTTGTACCTTTAGTCCACACAGGACACGTTCCTTAAACGAACAACCAAACTTGCGTAACTAACGCAACACAGAGGTACCTTTAAACAAATGTGTCTTCTAATGACTAGTTCCACGAATGCTTACTAGTGAAGTCAGAACACAGCTGCCCTTAACACACACGAGCAACCCAGTCATAAATCTACTTCCTTCCGTCCACACAGGACACGCGCTAATGGAACTAAGAACGCTTTTCAGTGCAAATTATACGCACTTACTGTAAACCTACGCGCTTAACCTTAGAAAATAAAAAAACACATAAAAAAGGTAAACTATACACGCACGCGTTACCATAGGCCTCTCACCGATAACCTTGACACTGAGGTTACTCACACAAAGAAAAAAAGAAAGCCTATCTACTCATTAACTAACTCCTCGCGAGACTAAATGTTTACATAAAACGCATCTTTCCAATCTCGGAGCTTCTCGAACAAAAAACACAAACAAAGCTCATACCTTACATATTGAAAGAAACTTAAATCGCGAAAATTTTTCATTGCTCAAAAAAAATAATAATACTAAACAACACGCTTTTCTTCTACGGAAGCTATCTTGGCCTCCCGTTTCAAATGTTTACAACTGACTCATACTTTTGAGCCGTACTCGAGGTGGTCGCGGTTCAAAAGCTACTCTGACTACCGAGGAACAACAAAAGGGCTGACTCACTATCAGCTCCTCCAAGACGGTACAGTCTCCTGCCAATTTGCGTCCTGGCGCCACACTTTCATCACTAACTTGACTGACCGCATCGCGACTCCCTACCACCTCGTCTCGTCTTGCCACCTGGCGCTCCTTCGCCCTACATGCTGCCCTCCGAAAAGAACGACGGAACGACGAGGAACCTTACTGCCCCGTGCCCTTTGCCCACGTTCGTGCGGAACATGCTTCCTGGTCTCGTTTCGACCGGTGGCTCGAACGTTTTTGATGTGCCCACGTCGTCAACGACGACCGCACCTTTCTTTTTCTCGCGCCTTGGGTTTTCGTGCCTGTCGCCCTCTTTCGCTGCGTTACTTTATTCACCGCATTCCGATCTTTACCGCGCTTCTTTTTCCGGCGCTTTCTCCTTGAATTTCCTTTCATGCCGTCATCTGGCGCCTCGTGCTGGCGGGTACACATCACGTCGGCCCGGATCGGTCTCTTACCCGCACAGTCTGAGTGATTCCTAACTAAATCACGCCTCTTTTGGCTACCTAGACTGGCAGAGAGCTGCACCGAGCCCTGAACAATGCAGTTGTCTTCTCTTGAGCTACGCAGCTCGCAATCCTGAGAGCTGCCCTCATCAGCACCGTCCAGCTGGCACTTCACTTCGGCACGCAGATCTGACCTGACATGGGTGCTCGCGTCTGTCAGGTCAACAGTACTCTCTACCTCGTTAGCAACCTCGCTAGCATTACAAGCGACGCACACGCGCGGTAACTGTGCCAATTTGTTCGCAGCTGGCCTAGCTGTCTCTACAGTCCTCTGTTGGCACAGCACCTCCTCGCTCTCACTCTGGCCTTTAACGGCCTCTGCTGCCACTAAGGCATCATTAACCACTAGCACTTCGAGTTCACTTGTGAACGTGCTGCTAATCTCGCAGGTGCTTCTACTTCTCTCGGCTTTCGAGCAAAATCTGCTATCTACTTCCCACTTTCGCTACGTCCAGCCTACATATTCCTCAAGCCGCTGTTGACCTCGTGCGTTTAACTGCTGCAAATCCTGTATCTGTTTCTTTCATTTCTTTTTCCAGCTCTTGCCGTTTTTGCTCACGCTCTTGGCGTTCTTGCCTAATTGATTCCCGTTCCTGTCTTTTACTTAGAATTCGTTTGCCCAAATGTTCGATTAATTTCAGATCATTGCCACTTTGCAGAATGGCCTTACGAATTTCTGATTCCGTCAAGTCCTCCTCTACGTTTACCTCAATGTCTTCACACAACCACAACAGGTCAGCTCTCATCAAACACATTAGGACCATGGTCGCTACTTTAAGCTTTGGCTTTGCTGTCACACAATACTTGCTACGATACCCACGCAAATCAGAATACAAGTAAAAGATCCCCAGCTAATCAAATCCAAAAACACAGAGAAATTGAAGCCTGGTAAATCTTACAGCCAAAACCAAACGCTTACCCACTGAAGCAGCACCATATCACCAGTCCTTCTCCGCCGTACCCAGTCAGTTGCAAGAGGTGGTCAATCTCAAGTCGCCTCCAACTTGATCAGGATACCGGTCGGTCACCATGTTCCAACGTCCGTGAGCTGCCGTTGCCGTCTCCCGAGTCGTAGGCCGATCTCACCGCTGTCAACCAGTTGTAAGGTGTGGAGGTCGTTCTCACCGCTGTCAACCAGATGTAAGGTTTGGAGACGAGCTTGTAGGACGATCGGAGGAACTTGGGGCGACAGGACTAGGCGAGCAGGATTTATTTACATTATTTACATTAGAACATGGGATACATTTACGCAGTCTAGCGTGACTCCCAAATGGAGCCCGCAAGACAAAGCATACAGCAAACGAGCACACAGCTCACGAGTACATTTCGAGCATGGAGCACGACGACGAGCACGCAGTAGCAGCCGACAACAGCCGCTTATAAGCACTCCGTTCGACGTCATCGTTCGACGTCATCGCAGACTACACGCCTTTTTGGAGGAGGAGGGCTCACACACACGTGCCGCACAGGTTTCAGTGCCGCAAATGTTTCAGTGCTCTCTCGAGGGCAGACGACTTTTGCAGCGCAGTCGTCGTGCTATCCATTGTCTGGCGTCCTCGTAGTCAGCTGGTCACGCCAGACCCAAGCCGGCGCCGCTAAATTCCAGAGCTGCCTTTTTCCTGTAGTCGCCACGTGTTTCAGCAGACTGTGACGAATCCTGGGGCCCCCGTACCGCAAGCACCCTTTTGCCATGGTGGCTCACCCTGCCGCAAAGAGACCATGACGACCCGAAAAATTAACCAACAATGCACGGGGCGCCAAACGTGGCCAGCCCTGCTGTCGCCACCGACCCTGCAAACGCGGCGCATGGTCGGTTAGCGTTGTCGTCCTCGCTCGTTCTCTGAAGGGCGCCACCACCGCGGGTCGGTGGAAGCACGTGCAGCGGGCTGAAATAGCTGGTACGTTGCCACCCCGGCCGGCCATTCCTAACAATACCTACAACCTACGTGCTTTGTGGCAAGCTATTGGAATTTCATGAGAATGCTCCAGTGGATATCCCCTAGTATGTAAAACCACGAATAATTTTCAATACCTAATTTTGTTCGTGAGATATCGCTTTGTGTCTTTTGTACCTAATTTAGTTACGACGGCGCACGTGGCCTCCGCTCCGTAGTGGAGAGGCACGACGGGAGTATGTCTAGTCTCGTCTAACAACTCGTATGTCTCCGAATTTCCAACCATGTAAGGGTGTGTCAAGTGCGCTTTCTGCGGTATTCTATCTCTAAGAGTGCAAGGGGGGACTACAGTGTATCTTTACGGGAAGTATAAATTGCAATCAACATTCCTTTAATAACTAAACACGCGTGATGAGGGGCACCGTCAATGGCTAGCGCGCGTGCTTGTCCCAAAGCGAACGTGCCGTGCTGCCGCTCTGTTCACCACTTCAAATCTGCCGCGCCTCCAGAACTTATTAGATCACGTGAATGCGAACACTGGGCTCGCGAGAAGAGCGCGCGCCAGCGTCCCCCAAATGCTGAAATATGCTTGCTTTACCTTGGTTACCTATATATGTTCCCCTCCTATCATTTCTACTTTCGGTCGCTTAGTGTCTCAGCAACTACGCAATACTATACAAATAAAGCCATTTGTTTCGAGCGACGACTCATCGCGCACTTCCGCGTGGCGTCATAAATGCACACAGCAGCAGCAGCAGCTGCTGCAGAAGATTAATCCGCCTGCTCCTCCGTCGGCCAGCAAAGGAAAGGAATCGTGCGCGTACGAGGCTGCGGGGTCCCGTTCAGGCTCGCAGCGCGAGAGCGGGCAAAATTTACGAAGCGCATGTCGCAAAGTCACGCATATCTCATCGAAATCCTACATATTCATTGTCATCAAATCATTGTGTCAAATCCTACATAATCGTCATTGTCACCGACCTTTCTGAGTGGGAGTGCGCTTCATAAATTCGTTCGTCTCAATTTTCGGTTCCTCGTCTCTCACTCAGCCTGACTCGAGAGCGTCACATTAAAGTCGACGGGAAAGAGTGGCTCTTCAAAGATTCGCGGGATTTGCCGGAAGCTGGCACGCGCGTCGTTAGGTCACGCACGCGCACAGGCGCACTCGCGACTTCTTTCAGGTTTCGCACAGAGGAACTGCCACTTTCATCTTTAAAAAGCACCAATATCAGTTTACTTTGTTTTGAGCTTCTCCTGCCTGCTGTCTCGCGATAGGCGGCGGCCACACCTTTCCATCGCATCCCGAGTGCACAGACCGCATTCTGGCGAATTAGGCGCACATTGAAAAAGGCCGAGCTCTGCGTTTCATTTCCGACAGAGTCGTCCGCGTCCTACGCGCGCCGGGCATACCACCCAGTGTGGCGCGAGCGAGTTCGCCGACGTAGCAGCTATAGGATGCGCGCACACACGCGCACGCGTTTCCTTGGCCTTAGATCCCGGGTCTGAGCACGCTGGGTGCACGCGCCACGATGATTCGCAAGCTAATTAACGCTGCAGCAGAGGTTCAGGGCCGGTGAGAGCAAGACGGCGGGAGCGAAGAAAGGAAGCGCTGACGCACATCGTGCGCCCCGGTATGTGTACGCCCAAGAGGCGCCTGGTGTCGTTTTCTTCGCAGTCCGGACACTACGCACCTCAAACCCAAATGGCATTCTGCTGCAGCTTGCTGCTGTTTCACTTGTCTGAACAGGGAGTTGCGTTGAGGAATTTCGGATAGACTGCAAGAAAGAAGCATACCCTTCCCGTCGCAGTAAGCGCGGTTTTTTACAACGGTTCATTTTACGCGGCGGGTTTCTGAATATTAGCTGACAAGTATCAGCGGTCAAAAGAAAGAAAATATGTCACAAGCAAAAAAAAAGAAGAAAAACAAAAGTAAGAAAGCTCGTCCTCCACTCACCAACTGCATTTCCTTTTGATAATGCTACTCACTCGCTTCCGATTTTTCTGAAGGCTATACTGGCCCCACCGAGATTGTCTCGATTGCTTTAGCAGGTATGTGTGTGTCTGTCAGTATATGTGCTGTGTGTAAGATCACAATGTATACTACAGTTTATCATTCAACACCTGAAGGAGCACGCCAAGACATCAGCTAGGCCATCATTATCAGCTTCTCATTATAGTCAGCATTTCTCTATAACACCAAGATACTCAGCACTATATATTAAACTTTGCGCATTTTTGACTCACCGGTATGCATTTAAGTTGGCACGGATATGCCGCACTCTGCTCCTCCGCTGTATACAGGCCGACAGGTAGCGAGTCAGGTGAGCTACCACCGTCTGCTACCAAATGAGCTACTGCAGCGCCGTTTTCCCATCCACTTTCTGGGGAATTTATGTTTATCTACACTCTAGTAGATAAACATAAAACATAATCCTAGAAGTATGAGAGCAGCGTACGCGTAATCCGAATACGTGGGTTCGTATCCTACCTGCGACCAGTTGTTTTTTCACGCAATTTCATTTCCATTTATTTATTCTTTTATTCGATTAAGAACTGCAGACAATTTCGCCTACGTTATATATATATATATATATATATATATATATATATGTATATATATATATATATATATAGGGAGAGAGAGAGAGAGGAAAGGGGAAAGGCAGGGAGGTTAACCAGAGGGGAAGATCCGGTTTGCTACCCTTCGCTGGAGAAAGAGGGAAGGGGGAGGTAAAGTGATAACAAAGTAGACATAAAGAAAGAAAGGAGCACAGACATACTATCACAGTTGGTCACTGTCGCCGCACACTGTCACTGCACAGCACAGTAGCACTTGCAGCACTATGAACATCTGTTCATGCTACAGCCGCTTGTCCAATTCTGTAGCCCTTAAATACTGCAACAGTGCTCTCGTCGCCCTCTGGTGTGAAGGCTTGTGATGGCGGCATTTTAATATAACTTCCTCTGTTAGAGGTCTTCGGTCAAAGCGCCCTATCGCGTTTGCGAGCGATCGTCTCTGTAAATTGAGTCTCCTCGTTACCACAGTTATCACACGAGGCGTCGTCGGCCCATTCGATTTGGAAAGCAAAAGACTTGGTGAACGCCACCCCTAGCCATATTCGACAAAGCAGGGTAGCTTCGCGACGGCAGATCGAGTCCAGCTGGAATGCAAAGGCGTAGAGAAGAGTCTAGGTTGTGCAGCCGGTTGTTTTGAAAACTTCCTGCATTCCACAAGGAGATTGTGATATCTCGGCTGAGCATTCGAAGTTTTCTTGCGGCATCTGTCCTTGATAATGGTATCGGCTCCTCTTCGTGGCCTTGAAGCCCGACCGAGCATCGTTATCAGCGTGTTCGTTTCCTATGACGCCGCAGTGACTTGGAAGCCACTGAAATGTCACGTGCTGTCCTTTCTCAGTCAAGGTATAGATTAGTTCTCTAATCTCGTATACCAGTTGTTCGTGTGGTCCACGCCGTAGGGCTGATAGCAAAGACTGCAGTGCTGCCTTCGAGTCACTGAATATTGACCATCTTCGAGGTTGTTCTTGGCTGACGAGACGAAGTGCAGCCCGAAGAGCTGCAAGTTCCGCAGCCATCGGTGTCGTTGGGTGACATGTCTTGAAACTGATGGTGGTGGCTTTCGCCGGGAAAACCACGGCTCCAGAGGAACACTGGAGAGTTGCCGATCCATCAGTGTAAATATGTACGTGGTCGGCGTACCTCTCGTGCAAAAGGAGCAGAGTTAGTTGTTTAAGAGCAGGTGACGACAGCTCAGATTTTTTCCTGATTCCTGGTATGGTGAGGTGCACTGCAGGTCGAGCCAAACACCATGGAGGAATCGATGGCTTAGTTGCGGGAGTGAAGCCTGATGGAAGGCAGGTGTAATAATCCGAAATCGTGGTACAGAATGATGCCTGCGGCCTTTCTGACGGTAGTGTTGCCAGATGGTGGGAACGGGCACGGGCAACGTGCCTAATTTGCACTCTCAACTCTTCCACCGCAATGTGTGTTTGTATGGGTTGGTCCCGGGCGATTGCAATAGTCGCTACTGTCGATGTGCATTTTGGCAAACCAAGAGAAACCCTGAGAGCCCGAGCTTGAATAGCCTGTAGAGCACGAAGATTTGTCTGGCAAGTGTTGGTCAGTACGGGCAAACTGTATCTCAAGAAGCCCATAAAAAGAGCCCTGTACAATTCCAACATTGCATGCACTGACATTCCCCAAGTCTTTCCGCCCAAAAACTTGAAAAGCTGTGAAATTCCTGTCAGACGCTGTTTCAAGTAGGTCACATGTGGGCTCCATGAGAGATCTCTATCAATGATTATTCCAAGAAATCTGTGAGTCTTCTCGGAAGAAATTATCTGGCCATTTATTGAGATGGCGTAGGGTGCCATTGGTTTGCGAGTGAATGCCATCAGTGCACATTTGTCTGACGAAATTTCAAGACCTTGGTTGCGGAAGTATATAGCTGTCAGAGTAGCAGCTTTTTGAAGTCTTGCCCGTATCCGAGGACGTGTCACACCTGAAGTCCATATACATATGTCGTCTGCGTACATTGATACCTTGATCGCTGCTGGCAGATGATCAACGAGACCAATGAGTGTGAGGTTAAATAGGGTAGGGCTTAGTACGCCGCCTTGAAGAATACCTCACCCGTCGTGGTTGCTCAGTGGCTATGGTGTTGGGCTGCTGAGCACGAGGTCGCGGGATCGAATCCCGGCCACGGCGGCGGCATTTCGATGGGGGCGAATTGCGAAAACACCCGTGTACTTAGATTTAGGTGCACGTTAAAGAACCCCAGGTGGTCGAAATTTCCGGAGTCCTCCACTACGGCGTGCCTCATAATCAGAAAGTGCTCTTGGCAAGTAAAACTCCACAATTTAATTTTTTTTTTGAGGAACACCTCGGTAGGTGTAGTGTCGTGCGGTCTTATCATCACCGGTACACACAAAGAACGATCTCATTAAAAGGTAATGAGAAATCTATTGGAAAACTCGACCACCTAGGCTAACCATCTCAAGAGCATCGAGGATAGCCTCGTGAGATACGTTATCGTATGCCCCCTTGACATCCAAGAACAAAGCTGCAGATAATCTTTTGCGTGACTTGTGATGCTGGACATACGTAGCGAGATCAACAACACTGTCTACCGATGAGCGATCTCGGCGAAAACCAGCCATGCAATTTGGTAACAGGTTGTAGCGTTCCAGGTACCACTCCAAGCGGGCAAGGATCATCTTTTCCATTATCTTTCCCGCACAGCTAGCCAGCGCTATTGGGCGGTATGAGGTGAGTTCAAGTGGGGAATTGCCTTGCTTCAGGAGAGGGACCAAGCGGCTTGTCTTCCATTCTTTGGGTACCATGCCATCTTCCCATGATACGTTGTATAGATGTAACAGTTCTCTCCGTGCGCCATCAATCAGGTTGTTCAAGGCGCGGTAGGATATTTCATCTGGACCCGGGGTTGAATAACGCCTGCATAGAGCAACAGCCGCTTCTAGTTCCTCCATTATGAAAGGAAGATCCATGCGGCAGTCACGTGAAACAGGGATGTGACCGGGAGCTGGAAAGCCTGGACCGGTTGCTTGGCCAGCGATCCTTGCACAGAAGTCTTCGGCAACATCAGCATCCAGTCGCCTCTGGAAGAGCGCCACCGCTTTGAATGAGACGTGTTGTTCAGGGAGGGCACGCAGACCACGTATGGTTCTCCAGATGTGGGAAAGTGGCTTTCGGGGGTCTAGTGACTGGCAAAACATTGTCCAACGTCGAGATGCCAACCTATCCATGCAACGTTGAATTTTCTTTTGTAGTCGTCTGGCTGTCCTAAGGTCTTCGACGGATTTTGTACACCGGTAACTCCGCTCCGCACGACGACGGAGCGCACGAAGTCGCTCCAACTCTATATCAAGTTCCGTGTGCTTCGACGAAACCGTGACCGTGCGCGTGGCGTCTCGTATCGCAGACTTGATTGTTTCCTCTAATCCAGAAGACAAGCCCTCCCGACAAGCATCTTCCATGGTGGAAGTAAAATTAGTCCAGTCAATTAATCGAATGGTGTTCCGTGGGAAGGACCTGGACATCCTTTTGATGAGAAGGTACGTGGGAATGTGATCACTTCCGTGTGTCCCGATATCCGAAAACCATTTAACACATCTTGTGAAAGAGTTGGAGACGAAAGATAGGCCAAGACAGCTGCCGTAATTCACGCCTCGTATAAACGTTGGGCTGCCGTCATTCAGGAGTGAAAGGCCGTGGTTGCAGGCGAAGCTTGCAAGTCTTTGCCCTTTTGCATTTGTCCTTGTGCTTCCCCATGTCATATGGTGCGCATTAATACCTCCGATAATGACATATGGAGCAGGGCACGCCGATAAGATGTTCGTTAATCTTTTGGGATCAAAATTACTTGCAGGCGATATATAAACGCCTTCAAGTGTAAACATGAGTTTGCCCTTTTTAATTGTTAGGCAAACATATTGATTGTTATCATGAGGCGGAATCGGCTGGCAAACATAGGTCAGTTCTCGACGAATAAAAACGATGACTTTGCTGCATGCATCAGTTGTTGCGGATATAACAGCTTCGTATCCCGATAATCTGACTGGTTTTGACACGTTAGGCTCACATATGACAATGATTGGGAACAAATTAGTATATATATACTGACGGAAGTCTGAAAGGCGTGACCTTAGTCCTCTTGCGTTCCACTGCATGATTGACGCTGCCTTGACTTCTTCTCGAAAGGATGGGCGATGGTTGGCCATGTCTCTACTCGAGAGACTCAAGCACTGGG
Source organism: Dermacentor andersoni (assembly GCF_023375885.2). Lineage (NCBI taxonomy): Eukaryota > Metazoa > Arthropoda > Arachnida > Ixodida > Ixodidae > Dermacentor > Dermacentor andersoni. Next base: position 227,937,940 of record NC_092814.1, read on the forward strand.
CTTAAGAGGAAGCTTTAGCTCGGGGGCTCCTATCTAAATACATGTAAAAGGAGAATTCGTTTTTCTCGGTAACCACTGCACCAAATTTGACGGGGTTTGTTGCATTTAAAAGGAAAACATAAAATCTAGTGACTGTTGGTCTCGAATTTCTGAGTTAGGTCGTAAATATTTTATTAAAAATTGGCAAAAATCAAAAATTTTCAGAAAACGAAATTATCAAGTTTACAACTCTGTAACTCCACAACGAAAAATGATAATATAATTCTTTGAATTGTATCTAATGGTACATATAAAGCGGACAAAATTGGTATGTTACACATGAATATAAAAAAATTATAAAATTGGGAAATATAACTTTTGCAAGACCCTTGTAACCAACGTAACAAATTCACATAAGATGTAAAATGACATATTGAATTTGTCGGATTTGAATGATCTAATGGATGCCGTTTACAGAACCGCGATATCAGTTTTTGATGCAGAGATATGAATTTGTAAACTTCATGCGTTTATTTTTTTCATACGGTCGAATATTTGAAAATAGTTTCAACAATATTGACGCCCTAAATCAAAATTCAGTTTCCAACAGTCACTAGAATTTAACTTTCTCTCTCAAATGCAACAAATTTCATTAAAATCGGTCCAGGGGTTATCTCAGAAAAACGTTTTGGCGTTTAGATGTATTTGAATAGGCCGCGTCGGAGTGTGGCCCGAGCTAAAGCTTCGTCTTAAGGCGTCCATTACTTTCAGTGCACTTCGAGCAGACGTTGTTCCAAGGTTCGACAGGATCACTCGAATGGCATCTATGAGGGGACGCAGCATTGAAATGACTTGTCGATGTGCGTGCGTGCGTGCGTGCGTGCGTGCGTGCGTGTGCGTGCGTGCGTGCGTGTGCGTGCGTGTGCGTGTGCGTGTGTGTGTGTGTGTGTGTGTGTGTGTGTGTGTGTGTGTGTGTGTGTGTGTGTGTGTGTGTGTGTGTGTGTGTGTGTGTGTGTGTGTGTGTGTGTGTGTGTGCGTGCGCGTGCGCGTGCGTGTGCGTGTGCGTTTGTGTGTGTGTGACCAAGGCCTCTCCCACCGATCTCCACTCACCCGCCATGTGCTAGCTGATTCCAACTTATGCCTGCAAATGTCCGAATTTCATCACCCGATCTGATTTTCTGCGGTACTCGACTGCGCTTTATCTCTAATGGTCCACCGGTTATCTACCCTGCACATTATATGGGCTGCCCAGATCCATTTCTTTAAAGTGAAGCTTTCTTTGCCTCTTCCTTCGACTTTTCCACTGCGGCTGCTACTGCAGCAGCTGCTTTCGCTGTCTTGCACGCCGCGTCGGGAGTTGGTTCGGAGTGTGCATTTACATGACTGGGGCGTGGCAGAGAAGAATGGCGACGCGAAACACTAGTTTGAACATTTCCATCGCGTGGTCACAATGCCCTCTGGAGCTCCCTGGGAGTTACCATAATACCCTCTCGACGACTGTGATTATCCGGGACTCCTCGCAAGACCAGTGCAAAAACTGCAACGCCTACCTCGGTACTAACGTGCGTCTAGAGGGGGGGGGGGGGGGGTTTAGATGTAATGCTGAATAGCAGGCAGGGAGTGGAGGCAGAGAATGGGTAGAACCGACGCACAAAACGAGTAAATAACAGCCATGCCACTCTTCGTTTGCAGCTCCCATACATAGGGGTATGGCGGGAAAGGGAAAAGGCGACGGAAGAAGGCAAGATCACGCTACTACTAGACACGACAGTGGTTGCGGATAAACTCGATCAATTTAAGTCGGTACGGTACGGTGCGTTTCTGCTGTTCCTGAAACATTAAACACCTTTCAAATTTGTCAAGCGGACAACTGACGAAGGACGTGCAGACGCAAAGCCATATTAAAGCACCGTAACTTCTAGGCGACACTACGGCAGCGGCCGCACGTCAAATCAACACTTCTGTGCTCGCCGCGGTAACGTTGGTGATATGGCGTTGCTAGAGGTAGCTGGTTCGATCGGCACCGCGGTTTGAGTACAAAAACGTTCGTGCACTTAGATTTAGGCGGACGTCAAAGAATTCCAGGGGGGGAGATTAATCCGGAGTACTCCTCTACAGCGGGCCTCATAATCCGATTGTGGTTTTGGCACGTACAGCCCCATAAGTCAATTGAAGTTTAACCCTTCGGCCACGATGCCATGTGCCGTGTGAGGCAATGACAATGCTAACCTTCTCGGAGGTTATGAACAATAGCGCATAACAACGCCTGAAGAAAACACGTCTCAGCGTGTTCTGTGGTGTACTGCGCAGGCAAACAGCAGTGGTACACGCAAGGTAACGTTTACCATCAACTCACCACTCTCGTATTTGCATTAAACGCTAAGAAAATAAATATTCGCCGTCAGCTTCACCGCTAATTACCGTCAATCTCTGTCTTACCGTCTTACCGTCAATTACCTCTGTCTTGCGCTAGCTGATTACAACTTGCGCGTGCAAATTTCATAATTTCAACACGCCACCTAACTTTCTGCCGTCCCTTGGCACCCACTCTGTCACTCTAATGATCCATTGCTTATCTGTCCTACGCATTACATGGCCTGCCCAGCTCCATCTTTTTTTTTTTTCTCAATGAAAATATATAGTAGTCAGAGACAAACTTATACATCGCACTTATACGTGGCGTAGGATATTTAGACGTACTACCAGTCCTTCAACTTTTTCGCAAGCCGTTTCTGAGGATCACCACATACAAAGAAGGAATGACAAAAAAATGCTACATAAATTTCAAGAATTGTATACTAATGTAAGCATTATGTGGCTCGGCTGTCACTTCGCTTTTGCTTACTTGCTTTTCCTAGCTTATGCACGTCTACCCATCGCTCTTCCGGTGTCAAAGAATTCTTACGCATTATTAGACAATTCTCACAATTTATGAAGCATTTTTGTTGCTTAATATGTGTACCCTGCTTAGACCACATCATAACGTTCCAAACACGATTCCATTCCATACAACCACGGGATAAAAACCTTCTTTTATTGCTACGTTCTGTACAACTTTATTTCTGTGAACCACACAACCTGCATTTCTTCTGTGGAGTCTAGGAACGTGCTTCTCCTTCGCTTTGAATATCTTGCGTTTACAGTGTCGCCGTAGCTGCTTGTTTTTCATCTCCGCCATCTTTCGCTTCTGTGCTGGTCCGAGTACACGGTATTTCCTTCTTATTTATTTTATTTTCTGTCATTTTTATGCTACGGCGAGAGTGTGGTGACGTCACTATTTTTTAAGGCTACCGATCGTGTACTATTACACGGTTGTCGCATTAACAATCAGCTATTCTACGATTTCTTATACTGCGCCCTCCCAAAGCAGGGTTCTCTGCACGCTCAGTAGTAATGCGCTAAAGTAAGATTTCCAGGCCGCATGACGAGGACTGTTTTTTTTTTTTACCCGTTTCTGCGACGAGCGCCGGCGTTCCCGGCGTAACCGAGCGAACGAGTACAATGAAAGATGAAAGCGAACGTGGCGCACAACGGTGGATGAAAGAAATAAAGTCGTAGTGTCGCCCCAAAGGCAAAGCATCGATATTGCTGGCAATAGCAAATTAGTGGGCAACTATACGAAGTAAGGATAGTAGATTTATCGGCCGTGCAAACATGTACACATAGGCGTACGAATTCAATTATCAAGCATGGTGTCACGCGCACACAAGAAAACATGAACACGTCTCACTAGGTGACCGCGGAAACTCAATGTCAAAACGTTGCAGTGAGGAAACGCGGCAGCAACAGCGAGCGAATTGACCTGCGTGCGGCCGCTCGCATCAATGTGAACTAAGCCGCGAAAACACAGCGCACTGCGGACTCTTTACCCGGAGCAGATGCTTTTCAAGATACAGCGGCCCAGCTGGGCGTGCGCGGCTGCCCCGGGCGCTCGGAGTAGAACGCCCCCCCCCACCTTCCCTATGCTCCCCACGAAGCCTTGCGCTCGACGATATGTGATTGGACCAACTCAACGTTTCGTGAAAGATAACGCCCCGAAACTTTTGAGTCTGAATGCGCTCAATCAAACATCCTCGAATTGTGAGCTGCGCCTTGCGCAGAGTACAACAGTTTCGTGGTCAAACAATAATGTACTTTGTTTTCTTAGTGTTTAATTCTAACTTATTTGTTCTCAGCCATACAGACAAATTGTTAAGCCGAAGATTCGTTTCTTTTTCTGGACTACACATATCTTCACCGGAAAAAAGACGTTAGTGTCAACTGCGTATAATATTCTATCTGCTGTTAGAGGTACGTTTACACTGTTACTTATATAAAATAAGAATAGAAGTGGCCCAACTATAGACCCCTGTGGGACGGCGTAATTTATCTTGCCCATTTGTGACTTTAAGTGCTGCATATCCGTATACTGAAACCGATTCGTAAGGTAGAGAGACAGAGAGAGATGAAGAGGAAAGGCAAGTAGGTTAACCAGATATCAGTCTCCGGTTTGCTACTCTACATTGGGGATGGGAGATAGGGGTTGGAAAGAGGACAGAGAGGAAACCACGCACACACAGAGACATGCACACAAAAGGCGTTCCAGTTAGAGACGTTCACAAAGGCCGGTAGATCGCAACAAGCGCAATAGCGCTTGCACGGCCTTTTTCTGTGACGTTAGGTCCTTTCGATGGTGTAGAAATCTTTTTTCCGATAGTGGTTGGTCGTCCAGCTGGCCGAGTTCGTGGCGAAGGCATTCCCTCTGCGGACTGTACTGCGGGCAGGCGCACATAATATGGCCAATAGATTCTTCATGGCCGCAGTGGTCACAGGTTGCGGTGCCGGTCATCCCTATGCGGAACGCATAGGCTTTGGTAAAGGCAACGCCAAATCACAGCCGATATAAAAGCGTGGCGTCTCCCCAGCGAAGCTTTGGTGGGCCTCGAAGACAATGTGGGATCAAGGGAGTAGAGTCGACAATTTCTTAAATGTGGCTCATTCCATTGCGACGTGGTGCACTGCCGAGCAAGCAGGCGGAGTTTCCGTGCTGCGTCAGTTCTAGAAAGAGGAATCGGGACGTGGCGCTCCTCAGTATGGGCTGAGCGGGCAGCGTGATCCGCCCGTTCGTTGGCGATAATCCCGCAGTGACTTGGAAGCCACTGAAAGGTTATTTCATGGCCTGCATCACTTATATGGTGTAACGTCTCCGTAATATGGAATATTAGTTGTTCGTGCGGTCCGGGTCGTAAAGTTGACAGTAGAGACTGCAGTGCCGCCTACGAATCGCAGAATATTGTCCACTTGTGTGGTAGTTCATCACCAATGTGATGAAGGGCAGTAAAGAGCGCTACGAGCTCTGCTGCCGTCGATGTTGTCGCGGGAGTCGTCTCAAGTTTGATTGTTGTAACTGTCGCTGGTATCACGATTGCGGCGGCGGAGCTGTTTGTCAGGACCGATCCACCAGTGTAGATAAGCGTAGAGTCACGGCAGTTCTCGTACAAAAGTAGTAACGTGAGCTGTTTAAGATCAGCTTTTTTCGTGATGCCAGGTATTGTGAGATTTATTTTTGGCTGAGCGAGGCACCATGGAGGAATCGAAGGTCTCGCAGCCGGAGTGAAAAAAGCTGGTAATGATTCACCATGTGCGGTTACCGTTTGGCTGAAAGATGTGCGTGGTCTGTCCGCTGGTAGAGAGGCTAAATGGTGACGAGGAGTCCTGGTAAGATGCCTTATAATGGTCCTGAGCGCTTCAAGTTCAATGTGGGTCTTGACAAGGTGGTCTCTAGCGATTTCTATCGTACCACTGTTGATGCACCCTGAGGCAGGCCTAGACAGATCCGGAGCGCGTGAGCCCGAACACTTTGTATTCTGCGTAGATTCGTTTTACCTGTGTTGGTTATTCCTGGCAAGTTATACAGTAGAAAGCCTAGAAAAAGCACCCTATACAGTTATAACATAGCACTTGTCGACATTCCCCAAGTCTTGTCAGTGAAAACTTGAACAGGTGGCAGATACCTGTCAACCGTTTTTTCACGTATGATACAGGAGGGCTCCATGACAAGTCCCTGTCGATTATGACACCTAGAAATTTGTACGATCGAACATGTGGTATTATTTGGCCATTTATTATTACGCTGTAGTTTGTCATGAGTTTGCGCGTAAATGGCATTAGTGCGCATTTCTCGGAGGAAATTTCGAGGCCTCGATTACGGAGGTAGATAGCAGTTTGTGTGGCGGCTCTCTGAATTCTCGCTCGTAACTGTAGGCGTGTTACTGCAGACGTCCATATGCAGATGCCATAGGCGTACATGGATAGCCTGACTGTGCTTGGCACGTGCTCAAGGAGAGCAATTAGGGTTAGATGAAATAACACAGCGCTAAGTAGCTATAATGTAGAGAAGTATGGCCTTCTTCGGTGCTTACAAAAAAAGGATCGTATGGAGAGATAGCTCCGTATCCATTGAAACATCCGACCACCCCCTCCTACCTCTTCGAGAGCAGAGAGGATGGCTTCATGCTTAACGTTGTCATACGCCCCTTTGACGTCGAGGAACAAAGAAGCGCAGAGACGCTTACGGCATTTCTCATGTTGAATGTAGGTGACAAGTCGACGACGTTATCGATCGATGATCGACCTCGTCGGAAGCCCGCCATGGCATCTGGGTAGGTGTTGTGGTACTCCAAGCACCACTCCAGGCGTCCTAGGACCATCCTCTCCATTACTTTGCCCACAAAGCTCGCCAAAGCGATCGGGCGATATGATGAGAGTTCCAACGGCGACTTGCCAGGCTTCAGCAGTGGAACAAGGCGACTTGTCTTCCAGGTTGTTGGTAGTGTGCCATCTCTCCAAGATTCATTGTACACCTCAAGGAGAACTCCTCTCGCTCGCTCCCCCAGGTGACACAGAGATGGGTAGGAAATTCCGTCAGGTCTTGGCGCTGATGTACGGTCACACAAAGCTAATGCTGCCTTAGGTTAGTGGATTGAGAATGGTAGATCCATGTGGTGATCACGTGGTGGCGGACAACTACTCGAAGGCGATGGAATGTTGGTAGCTGTGAGTTGGCCGGATAATGTGGCACAAAAATCCTCTGCCACGTCAATCTCTGGCCTCTTTTGAGAAAGGGCTAGAGCCTTGAATGGGAACCGCTGTACGGGGAGTGTCCGGAGACCACGCACCGTTCTCTATAGTTGCGATAAAGGCTTGCGTGAATCTAGCGACTCACAGAAGGCAGTCCAACGCTGCGATTCGAGCTTGTCTAACAGGCGCTGGATCTTCTTTTGCGTGCGTCTGGCGGTCCGTAAATCGTCCATGGTCCTCGTCCGTCGGTACCTTCGTTCAGCATGTCATGGGATTCGTCGAATTCGTTCTAGTTCCACATCAAATTCCGTCAGTTTCGAAGTTTGAAAGTTTGAAAGTTTATTTAACATAATGAACGTATACAATTGCAAAGTACACACTTTTGAGACCCAACAAATTTGTTAAAGGGTCCCTACCGAATGTTATTAGAAAAAAAAACACTCCTATGGCAGCTGTTTTTTTTTTTTCTTATACTGCACAATCACATAAAGCTGAAATAGCTGAATAAGTAAAACAAGAAAATACAGTAGTAGGGAACAGTAGTAAGAACATGTGAGAGAACGCATAGTGTCTTGCACCGCGCTCTTGACTGCCTCATCCAAGCGGAAAGATGGATTGGCTTAGCAGTGTTCTTCCATGACAGACTGAAATTTAGGCCAGTCCACTCTTTGGATCGTATCCCGTATTTTGGAAGGGGACAATTCTCTGACCTTGACGTACGTGCGGATACGGTCGCTTTCGTGCGTCTCTATATCCGCAAACCACCCAGTACGTCTGACAAGGCTTCGTGAGACAAAAGCCAAGATAAGACAGCTGCTGTATGTGGGGCCACGTAGAAACGTAGGACTTCCATCATTCAGTAGCCAAAGATCTTTACTGGAGGCGAAAGATACCAGAGCTCTGTCTCTCGCGCTGATCTTCGAACTTCCTCAGAGTGTATGAAGGGCGCTGAAATCTCCAATAATGAGCCAGTGATCGGGAGTTGAGGAAAGGATGTCTCGTAGTCTTTTGTGACCAAATCGACTTGACGGAGATAGATAGGCACCCACAACAGTAAAGGTAAAATTATTTTTCTGTACTGTTAGGCATATATATTGATTATCCTCCTTAGGTGGCACAGACTGATGAATGTAAGTGAGGTCACCGCGAATAAACACCAAAACCTTACTGTTTTCACAAACAGTTGACAACATAAACGATTCATATGCAGAAAGCCTGATCGCGTTCGATAAGTTCGGCTCCCATATGACGATAGTGGGAAACATATTGGCATACACGAAGCGACGGAAATCCGAAATGCGCGCTCTGAGTCCGCGGACATTCCACTGAAAAATAGCTGCTTGTCGGACCTCAGTCCTAAAAGACAATGGCTGGGGAGCCATGATCTACTCAAGGGTTGCCAGCACTGGACTCAGAGCGTCCAGTACTTGAAGGGCACTTCTGGCAGACGGTGTGTTCATGTTGTTTAGCAACACGCGAATATTAGTATGGTAAGTTCTTATTTAATTAAGGAGCGTGCATCTTATTCCATATTCATTCAGCTTTTGCAACAAAATTTCATGCTTGATCGAATCGAAAGCTTTCTTAATATCAAGAAATATTCTAATTGTGTGTCATTATTGCTCAAAATGTTCAATAATTTCATCTTTAAAACACAATAGGGCCTTCTCAGTAAACTTGTTCTTTTAAAATCCATATTGATGTTCTGTTATAACTTTTTTGAGCTACAGAAGTTTGCAATTCTCACAAATATGGCACGTTCTATAACTTTTGAAAAAAAATGGGCAATACAGGAATGGGCCTGCGGTTATTCATGTCATTTTCATCACCACTTCTGTGAATAACGAATACTCTAGCTATTCTAAATTTGTCCGGCAATGTTCCAGTGCCCCAAATAAGGTTGCAAATATCGGCAAATGGTGCGCTAATGTGTATTGAAACTGCTTTTAAATACTGTCAAAGCCAACAGCATAATGGTTACTTAAATTCTCTATCAGCAAGGCTACTTCCGATTCATCCGTGGGACTTAGGAAAATAGATTCCGAGACGCGCGCTGTAATCTACGATTTGTAAAATTGGTCGGCACCACTTTAAATATTGGAAGCTCCTGATGTTAAAAAATTTATCATTGAACACATTGGCAAGTAAATTACCTGAACAAGATTTGCCCTCTATTTGAAGCTCAGACATGGTCTTCGTATTCTTCTTTTATAAAAGACCGTTCACAGTGTTCCAATTAATACAGTTATCGATCAATGTTTGCGAACTTTCTTTTCGTACTAGCTAATTGGCGTCTTTTAATATGAAATCCTAGATTGTTTTGGAGCTTCTTAGACTCCACCAAGTACTCTAAGCGCTTTGTTTTTATGAATTGAGTGAATAGGTTATCGGTTGCTTTCATCCTTTTCAAAAGTGAAGCGTCTGTCCATGGTTTTCTTGCCTTCTTGTTTTCCGGGGTTTTTTTTATACGCCACAATCGGAAAAGCTAAATCATAAGGGTTTGTTAATTTTGTTATGAATGTGTCGTAGGTATTCACATGGTCAGTATTATTGAGGATACGGCTCCAATCCATTTCTGCGACGACTTTATGGAAAGGCTTAATTGTTTCTTGGTTAATTTTCCTATACGATGCGTAGGATTTGCTGGATTTCGTAGTTTCACACACCACGTAAAAAATGCATAAAACGGCAGGTGATCGCTGAGTCCAAGTGTTAGAACCCCTGTGCATATATCTCATTATTGTATTTAGTGAAACATAAATCCAGGGCAGTTTCAGTCAACTGTGCCATCCTGTAGGTACATGAATTGTATTTTCATAGCCAAAAAAAGAAGCATTCTGTCAAAAAAATTTTGTTTGTTGTTGCTTGGCGACAGCACATCTATGTTAAAATGTCCTGTAGCAATTACGCGTGCACCATTTTGTTCATAGTACTCAAGCATTTTATCTATAACATTCAGGAAATCAGACACAGTTCCTGAAGGGGGCCTATATATATAGCCACCACCGAGGCTTCGACATTTTACCGTGACTGATTAAAAATGCAAGGATATCGCAGTATGCTCTTTCATAATATTGTATTTCACGCTGTCATGAACATCAACCGATACACCACCACCCATTTTATTTTCCCTGCAGATTGATGCACAACTGTAGTTAGCAGAGTGGCAAGGTATCATGGTCACCAGGAGCGCGATCGGAGATCTTCGTTCGATACGCGTTCTGTTCGGTTGCTGCAACGTCACAAAGTGGCAGTATGCAAATTTTTTAGAACGGGGCGGAGAGAGCAGCCTATCGGCAAGCGCTGAACTCCCCGGAAGTTTACTTCCCTCGTTTGTCGTCTGCTTGCAGACAGTATACTACAAAACGAAATGTTTCTCGTCTTCCAAGAATGAAATCTTTACCTAAAAAAATTTATTTTTTTCTTCTCAAGCTTAAACACGTTTTAGATTAGTAGTGCGTGTGACTACTACAATTTATACCCAATAGTTTATCTGCGTTGTCCCTAGGTGGTGTCGCGCACAGCGAGAAAAAAAAAAGAAAAAAGAAACAACGGGAACAGCGGCGCACTTTTCAAAAGGCAGCAACAACATTCCAGCGGCTCGCGTGCACCGATGATGGGGTCGAGTTCGCTGCACAACCAACGCACTATTTGTTTCGAGAAACGAAAGTGACGCCGGAATCCGTTTTCTGCCATTTCTTCAAACGCGTTTTGCACCGCCACCCGCTCTCCTTCCTCCTCGAGCAACGCCAGCCCAACAACCCAAGTTCCCAACGCAAGCGCCATTTTCTCGAATTAAACTATGGATAGGATCCGAACGTGCCATTCCGCAACCGCAGCCATCGGTTGGATCCAATCCAATCGACCAGACGCGCCATGCGAAGCCGGTCTCGTAACGAGCGTATGATCGCTCCAAACTTCCCAACTCCCGTCGGGTTCGGCGCCTAGCAGACGACGTGCTCGGTTGCATGATGATTGACAGGAGCGTGTTGTCATTTTGACGTCACCAAAAACGTGGCAGCGCCCCGCGGCTAGTGACGCCCGCGCGGAGTCGGCCAATCGCGCGCGCCGATAACCGAACGAACGTGCCGAACAACGATCTCCGATCGTCCCCCAGGGGTGCGATCGGAGATCGTTGTTCGGCGCGTTCGTCAGCTCTACGGACATATTTTGATGGGATACTCGCCAAAGAATGTTTACCCATTAAGACGCTGCAGCTTTACGAGAGTGTTTACACATTGAAACCGTACCGTGTACGCCGATGTGACCCACGATACCTAAATAATCGTATTCCAACTACACTACCGAGCTCCTTAGACCCGGCTCTCTACGATGTCTTCCGTGGATAAACCTTGAACAGAACAAGACTGAATACAATCATGGCGCACGAGCGCATCTGCACCGCAAACTTCAACATTAGAATTCCACATCTGCGCGTCGATGCTCGCCTGGCCGTCCACCGGCAGCCTGCGTCCCACTTATAAAAAAAAAAGATATACAAAACAAGAAACTTGGTGCTATTGTAAGAAACCTTCGCCATCATAGGTTTTATTGCCGCCTGCAAAAGCATTTATCGTAGACTCCACATCCGTGTTGACTTCAACGGAGCACTATTCAAGTAAATTCAGCGACGTGGAGAAAGCTTCTACAAGGGAAAATTCGCCATATATTGGAATGTGCTAGTATCGCTATGCCATAATAAGAATAAGCGCCCATATACCATATGATCGTTCGTATGAAACAACGGTTCTTAAAAACAGACGCCCAGAAGCCGTGACAACGAACAAAGTTATAGCAAAGACGGTAGCCGTGCGACGAACAGCTCCTAAGGACGATAGGCTTTATAAATATGTCGTCGGGTTCGGTACAACAGTCACCGTGATGTAGTGACGTTAGTACAATCAAGCTAACACAGGCATGATTTAAAAAAAAAGAAAAGAAAGAAACGGCGGACTTATGCAACCTTGCACAATCAAGATTCAAATTTCAACGAAGCAAAACGCACAAAGACAACGCGGCAACTGGCGCACACTCTGCAAAGCATTTTCTCGACAAAGAGGAGTTTCCGGTTCCAGTGGAACTCCGCGCTGCGCGGACCTGCGGCGGCGGCGCCGGCGGCATTGATGGCGAAACAACGGGCAATTAACGCTCTCAAATTAATACGTCAGGACGTAGAAAGTTATGTTCAAGTGTTATTTCTAAGGATAGAGTGGCCTTACTGTAAGTCTGCAAATTATTTAAGCATTAATGTTGAGCCGTGTGCGCAAGACAACAATTTTCATTCACTGATGTGCGCGTGCGCGTGCGGACACTGACTCTCCTTCTTATGTCTCTTTCACTGCCCCGACGCGTAGAAACGTTTTATTCCCGCCAAGTTTCAACCTGACGCGCCCTCTGGCTCTGAGATTATGCTCTGTTGGAAATCTAAAGTGCCATTGACAGATTTTCGCTCATTTTACACAAAATACATAACTATAAATTCGGGTTTGACTTTAGAAAAAAGGGGAGGCCCCACCCAGATGACCGAAGCGCGACAGCCGATTGCCCCCGCGACTAAAATAATCTCGCTCAAGAAAGCGTGCTTCTAAAACGCGTAATGCTCGGTACAAATAAATACTTTTGTATTTGATTACTGGTTTGGTATAGCTCTCGTGATTGGAATGCTACATCACATGCCGATTCGCGAGAGAAAAACCATCCCGTGCCTTCTACAACGCTGCGCGTCTGCTTTTTAGCTTCATTGAAAAGGACAGAAGTAGAAAGAGCAGCTCTACATGACTTTTGCGTTGTTTTACATGTACACGGAACATTTACTACTCGTTCTCCGAGCTTCAAATGGATCAGTTGCTATCGAACAAGTACTTTTAAAAAAACAATGCATTTATCGAAACAATTACAAACTTGGCGCGAGAAGACGATCGAGGCAGGAAAGGTACAAAAATGCTTCATTGATCGTTTTAAATAAATAAGCTTGGTTTTAAATAGCATGAAATTTGTATTGTTTGGTTTTGTGTTTTCACAAACTTATTTAAAGAATGTGACAGGTTATTTTTACGTTTTTCTTTCTTTTTTTGTGTGTGTACAGCGACACAGTACACGAACACACCCTGCAGCTAACATTAGGCACCAGACTTTGCTAAATTTTCCTCATTGTAACTTTGGAGCAAAACAAAACACCACAGAACAAACACGCAGGATGTTTGTTTGTAGCGGTGTGTCGCCGTGGGATCCTGTTTTCAGACGAAGCGCAGCTCAGCGTCAGCAAAGCTCGCTGCAATCTTTCGTCGCCGGATCACGGCTTGGAATAAACGCAGGCGGCACAAATGGTGCATTGTAGGCTCCCAGTAACCTTTCCGACGTGGTAGAGCACCACAAACAGTTGCGGCGCGGGCGGCCATCTTCTCCATATCAGCCGGCCGTCTGGCTCACCGGCCGGGTCACCGGCCGTCTGGCTCATGACGTCAGTCTAGAGTGTGCGCCCATTGGTGGAGGCTCGTGTGCATCCGCTTTGGAGGAGTAAACGTTCCTATTTTCTAAAGTTGTACCTGACTATAGAATACACAGTTCTAACTTTCTCCACACATCAACTTTGACGTGCCCGTCAACTCCGCTCAATAAAAGAGCATTAGATCCAACAGCTCGCAGAACATATTTGTCTGCATCCGCTGCGTACGTTTGAAGCGGAAATTCTCCTCTACATCCAAAGTCGCAATAACGGCTTCGCTGCCAAAGAGTATAGTGGACGGCACGCACGCGATGCTGGCGCCATACTCTAGACGTTCGGCGCAAATAGCGAGAAGTCACGGACCCGTACGGCACGCTGCGAGACGAAACCGCACGTCACGTAGCTTCAAGATGGCGCGCGTGTCAGGCACGTGGCATCCAGGCAGCACCTTCGTCGTTGCTGAAAATAACGGACTCCGGCGTTCGCACGCTCGGGCGGTACGTCTTCGTTAAAAGGAAACACCCACCCGCCTGGGCAGGCTCATCTGTTGGCTAAGTAGCCGAGCCTCGCTATCCAAGTGGACAGCGCCACCTTTTAGCTCTAGGCCTCGAATCGTTGTCATCGGCTTCTCGCGACGCCCTCAGACGAGGAAGAAAGAAATGAAGAAAAAGATTTACGAATACACCGGAACAGGGCACAAAAGCTCTTCCTTGTTTTGTGAGTGGCCCTGCAGCCTTTCCATTCTTTGTTCGCAATGCATGCGCACCCGCCTTCCTTTTCCCCTCACCTCCGCGGTCCGAACCGCGCCGCCCCTAATGCGGTGGTAAAAAGTGCGGTTTTATAACCCTCCCATCGACTCGAGCGCGGCGACCCGCGAAGGACCATGGGAAAGAGGGAGGTGCACCTTCACGGCCATGCGACGGTCAGGTATACGGCGGCTCGAGAGACAACTGATGCACGGCGGAGGCCGGCGGGCAGGCTCTTCCGGAAGGAAGTATAAAATTGTTTCCGCGCAACTTCCGCGGCCTCCGACCAGCGCCGGATCAGTGGAAGCGGAATGGCGGCGCAGCAGGCCGGGAAGGGGCCATTTCCCAAACCCCGCGCGCACTATTCGCCCTTCCGCCTCGTCCGCGAGGGCAGCTTTTATTATTACTGCGAGATCGGAAACGTGCAGCATAGGAAAGAAAAACCACGGATATATATATATATATATATATATATATATATATATATATATATATATATATATATATATATAGTGGCGCCGCTCGCCCTTCAGGGAAGAGGATGGCGGCGAAGAAAACGTGTTAACTTGCTTTATTTTTTCAGTTCTTTTTTTCTGTCTGTCAAGATCTCTATTCTTCGGTTCTCCCAATTTCTTTCCTTCATTGACCGTCCCACGAGACAACAAGCAGGCGAAAACGAACTCCTCCCCCCCCCACCCCTTCCTACCCTCTCGTCTACAATGCCCTCGTCTCTTGTGCACTAGCACCTCATCCCTACCACTTAAACAAAAGATACTACCGCCAAACGAAGGCGAAATGCTTTCGACTCCGATGGGTATCGGTATATCTATGCAGCAGCGGCCCAACTTTGCGCTCGAAGCTTTTAGTACGAGTGCCGACCGAAGCGTCTTTATTTCTTGCACTGGGGGTTTTTTCTCGGGAGTGGCGCCATAAAGACGGCAGGAGTGGGGGCTTCGCGGCACATCAAGCTGAGAACCTTGAACGGTCGAGATCTGGCGAGGTTGGCCACCCGTTCGGCAGCAGAAGCTGACTTTCAGGCTAGGACGGCGAGAAAAGATGCCCGTGGACTGCCCCTGCCCAGAGATGTCAACTGGCGATACGTTTCCCACACATTATCCTTTCTTTTCTTTCTTTCTCAGATTTTTCTAATATCGATGTTTCTAATAACACACGCACACACACGAGTGTGTGTGTGTGTGTGTGTGTGTGTGTGTGTGTGTGTGTGTGTGCGTGTGCGTGTGCGTGTGCGTGTGCGTGTGTGTGTGTGTGTGTGTGTGTGTGTGTGTGTGTGTGTGTGTGTGTGTGTGCGTGTGTGTGTGTGCGTGTGTGTGTGTGTGTGAAAGAGAGAGAGAGAGGCTGACGGAATTACGGACCAACGAAGGCAGACGACATCATGGGTTCATATTCAATTTATATTCATTTGCACGACAAATGTGTCTTTAGGTAATTAGCGAATATCACTACACGACTGTGAATTTATTTGCTTTATGGCACATCACATGTACCAATTGGGAAAATTAGGCAAAGCAGCTACTAAGTCATATCTATTCAACAGAAATCATGTGCTTAGCACGCGTTTACAGAAATACATTGTCAGAAACTATCGGGAAGTGCATTTGTGTTCCAATAAACATTTATCAGGATTTTGTTCACTGGGGCTGGTTGGTACATGGCTTATTCTGAAGGAAAGGCGGAAAGACGGGATACAGAGTGCAAGAAACAGACACAGCGACGCGTTGAACTCACAATTGCTGCGTGATTGCTTATTCTTTCGTTTTATGCAAAGTGAAGCATACGCGCAACGAGAACGAAAGGAACATACTGCTCCAGCAAACACGTGCGTATACCGACAATATAGTTCTTTTTCGCGCAAATTTAGCGACGGCGCGCTTACACACTTGTCCCCTCCTTGAAAAATCATATATGCTTCCATATCTCTCTTCATTTTTGTTCCCAATACTTTCTTAATAGGCAGAAAAGCTCGAATTTCAGCAAGCAACAGCAACCTTTACAATGAATAGATAAGTGGCTTCTACGCTTGACATCTAGTGAATAAGCATGCTCACACAAGCGCTCACTAACAGATCTAATCGTCTGGTATACATAGCACCAGCCGCATGGCAAGGGGATTTCAAACACTAGCGCAATTTTTGCACACAAAACTGAGATCATTTAGTTCGTTAAGCTGCTACATGCTTGAACTGTTCTGCTCCAAAATGGAGATTTTTCTCCCGTTAAGTATACGTCGAATTTCGAATTTACCGTTCCGCGGTGTGCCATGCCAATAGCACGCCGTCCTAGAAAGCAGCGCCCGTGTTGCCCCGCACTGTCTTTATGCCATCAGGATGGAACGATGCAGACGGAAGTAGTTGGCTCGTTTCCCGAGCCGCTGCTGTATTTCCTTGCCCGATAACATCCAACGCGCGTCTATCTTTCTTTCTTTTTTCTTTCGCATTCTATTGCTTTCCCTCATTTCCTGAGAATCACACTGGCATGGCTTCGTGATACTGCACGTGTACTATAAGCTTACTCCTGCGCTACAAAACGCGCATGTTTCCTTCCTGTATGATGGCCGCCGTTTTCTGTTCGGTTATTTCATATCACCAGCCCTCACATGCGAGCGATCGACGTATTGCCTGCGATGCCTACTCGCTGCCTTGTTAGCCGCCTAGCGAGCTCCGACTATAGAGCGGGTCGAGACGCCAGAGCGCGCGCTGGAACAGGCAGCACACGGGGCAGAGCGCGCCGAAACTTCATTTAGCCAAGTCCCTCCCTGGCGGGCTGTGGCGCGGCGGCATTCGAGATTGTCGCCGCGTGGGGCCGAAGAGAATTGAAACGCAAACGAATTGTACCGCGGAGGATGAGACGCGCATATAGAAAGGACGCCGAGGATATGCGAAGTGCCGCGCGAGCTGTGCATACGTTACATATTACACCCGCGGGGAGGAAATAATAACTCCGTGCCACTTCTTTCTTTCCTTTGTTCTACGTCGCCTTTTTGCTCGCATCTCTCGCACTGGCGCTGCAACCGAAGGCTCCTAGAATCGAGATGAGTTTTCACTCTTTCTTTCTACAACCCCCTCTCCCCGCCTAGCCTCCCCCCGCCCTATCATCCACTCCCCCTTAATCTTAGTTTTTGGTTGATATCTGAAAGAGAAAGTTAGGAGATATATATGCCTCGTGTCCGATGTTTTCTTTGTCTTCGAAACAAATAGGAGGAAAAACAAATAAACGATGTTTTTTAAAATATGAGAACCCTGCAACGTCCACTGCGTACATCGGGTCGTGTATAGGCTAGCGCGCTTCTTGGACATTGTTTTTGTTTTCGCTCGTTGCTTAGCGCGACCGAGGAACAGCCTGACGCGCGCGGTTCCCGGGAAAAGTATTGCCTGGTGACAATTGAAAAATGATGCCAAGGGATTGCGATGGCCGAAGGAAACAGCCACTGCATATCCACAAAGCGAAGTATGCGTATAGTGATGGAAAAAGCACAAAGCCTCGAAATCAAAGGAGTCTGAAACGCAGAGTATCCTCAAATGGGATTAGGCTGCTTCGCCGCGGAGAAAGAAAGCTGGCGCACACATGAGCTTACGTATGTACGTGAGCAGATAGTGCTAGGAGTAAAGGAACTTCATTCTAACATCAGTATGAACTGCATAAGGAAATCTATATTGTTACTATCATTAGTCATCCCACTGCGGATGTTTCTGCTTTTTTGTAAGGAAACGCCGATATGTGAACCGGGTGCACGGCAATCATAAAGCGATAAAATGTAATGACATATGACGTAGTGCATTCTGAAGCGCCGTGGCCCACGAGAAGTCTTTGCGGTGGTGTGCGTGTCATATTAGGAGCGTAGATCACGATACTTGCGCGAAAATTTTCCCCCACCGACAGAGGAGCTTTACTACATTTCAGATGAGGTTGGCGTGGCCAGAAATAGAAGCTGTGACATCGCATTTGGGACGTAGGAGGTTCTGTTGTCTAGCTACCGAAGAATATATATCGTGCTCCTGAAAATAAAACTAGCCAAAACGAAATATGTGCGAGCGTCATTTACTTCGAAGATGTCGCAGTGCCAGCTAGTCGGTTTAACGACAGGCTTTGTAGTAAGCGCATATGTCAACAATTTTTTTTTCTTTTTCGGAACACATCCTCTTCTTCCTGCGGGAGCAGCGCAGTCTGCTTTTACAAGCGATGCTGATCTGTTTCACTACACTCTGATAATTAAGTTATGCAAGCGCTGATGATGTTACTTGACGCATGCAACAGAGCCTGTTGCTACCAACGCCAAGCTTCACCTGCCGTGTTGTCTCTAGGGTTGTGGCGTCTGCTGCTGAACAATATGACACGGGTTCAATTTCCGTCGCGGCGACCACATTTTATTGAGTGCTTGTAGGTACCTTTTGATCTTTTCACTCACTATTTAAACGTTTGATCGCATTCCCCGCACCCCAGGTGCAGTGTAACAACCAACCAAGCACACTCTCTCATTTATCCTATACTATAGGCTACCTCTTAAAGTAGCTGTGCTGGTGAGAGTATTACGACGAGTATTACTTTTGAAATTGGTAAATGTGACTTACCTTTGGACAGCGACCTGCGTACGTACGTATATTTGTGGAAAACACGCTAACCGAGACGCTGAATACAGTTTTTCGATGCTATACACATGCAGCTCGCCAGTTATTCTGCAGCACCTGTTTCAGAAGTAAGCGATATTCTTTAGTTCCGGGTAGTTGATAACGCAACGACCAAGTGCGAGCGATTCGGACGAGCGTGGGAGCGTTGCACCGCGCAGCTTTTCGAAACGAAAAAAGAAATATCAGCTACACTGACAGTTTATTTCGTGAAGCACCGGCAAGCGTGTCAGAGAACACGTGCTTTGTATTAAGCCTGAAAACAATAATCATCTAGCACATGCCTTTTCAAAGATGGCTTTTTAAAAGCCTTTCAAACATGGCAACCAACACGCAGTTATTCTTGGAAAAATAAACTTCAATATCCCGCACGAATTCCACACTAGAGAGCGAAAAGAGAGAAAAGTAAAGCCAGCAGAAAATGTGGGGAGGTTAACAAGGTGAGCGTCCGAATCGCTAAGCTACAGGAGGTTAGGGAAAAGGGAATAGATGACAGTATACGTACACTAAATAAGGGGCAAGTTGTTATCAGTTTGTTATAAAGAAAAGGAGATGATTATGTGTACTGTTCTAGAGCTTCGACTGGTCTTTATTATAATTCGTGTTGACACTTTATGCCTTCCAGATATTTATGGATATCAAGACGTCAATGATTGTAACCACGCATGATAAATCTTATTTTCTTTCTGATCATTATTTACAGCGCAAAGAAGACAAAGAATAAGTAGGGACAATACGAATGCTGTCTTCCTTTGTGTTTGTCGTGTTTGCGCTGTAAGCCATGGATCCGCTACGACTCAGCCAGTACTCCATTAGTTCTCATTTTCTATGTATCGTCAAAAAGTTTGGCTGGAAAGCGTGCTGCCATGATCCGTCTACATAATAAAAAATAAAGTCTGTATACAACTGGGTCTGTCAAGCAAATGGCGGGGGGGGGGGGGGGGGGGGACATATTAAGAAAAACGAATATATACTTCATAACTCGGGCTATATTGGCGGAAAAGTGCTTATGTCAAATGTATGAGAAACGCCCGCGTATATAAAAAAAACGCTAGTGAAACGTACCCTCACTGAGGAGGCCGCGCAATCTTCCCGCAGAGGTTTTCTGATGCGCATTTCCCGCGCCGCTTTCGCTTCATTCGCCTGACACATAAAGCTTCTGTCGGCATGGCAGAAACCGAATGATTTCGGCAATCCTTGTCTACTATCCGGTCTACAACTGATCCCACCAGCTGTACAGCTTACTCAGTCGGCGATATATAGCTACTTCCGCCTGACCTAAAACGAGTTGAACCAAGACGAGTTGAAACAAGACGTCCGTGTCGCTGCGCGCCTTAGCGCCGCTTTCGGGAGCTCATTCCTCTTTCGAATTGGGCCCAGAGCCGTGCATTCGACGTCTCTGGCCGCCGCGAGACGAAGACACATCCCTTGCGACTATCATCTTTGCGTTCACCACTAGTCGAGGGATTGAATGACTATCCGTTGTCGGAAAGGAGGACACTGATCCGGACTGTCAGCCGGAGGATATCCGGACTGCGTGAGAGACCGTGACGGCTATTGTAACGCTCATATGTACGTATATGTCACTTAATTTCTCGTTTTTATAGTAATACTTGTTCTAGTCACTACCCGTCTGCCAGAAGGCGGCCACACAAGCGTCTTCCTATACCTGCGCCATTGAGGCCAACAGAAATCTCCCACTCATGTGCGTATCTATGTCAAGAAATTTCATAACGATCCTTTTTGGCAGCTGAAACGCAAGATTTGGCAGCCAAAGGTTAAACCCCCGACATATGTGCTGGACGTATATGACAAAAAGCGAAAAAAGCGCTGATGAGTTAATACAGTGGCCACTCAAAACAAGTAAAGGAAAGCGTTGTGCAGTCTTGTTTATTTCAATGTGAAAGTAAACCTTAAGCCACACGTGAAAGTCCGTTTCATCATTTATTGCTTATTGTTTCCCGCTAATCTCTGTCATTAATGAACGTCGCTCGATCCAAGCGATAAGATCCTAGTCCAGAGGTACATAATACGCTCGTTTCCGTTGAAACTAACGAGCTCGCCCATAAACTCTTTCTTCTTTTTTCCTATTTAAGCATGTATACACTGCAGTAGCCTTAATCTCAAGCAAGCTGTAACAAATCAGGAAAACGATCACTAATATTGCTCTTCGGAATATTTCTACCTTAAAAACGGCATTGTGATACCCTATAGCGGGTAGCTGGTGCCTGTAAATTGAGCTGAAGGTCAGGAGATTTTAAAGCGAAGCTTCCTTTGCAAACCCGCTCGGCTGTCTTGCCGAATAGTTCATACTAAATAAAAAATTACTCACCTCACCGACGGTGGGATCGAACCTCGGTCCCACAGCACAGCAGCCCGATGCTCTTATACACTGGCACGTGCATTTCTAACGTGCCAGCGCCAACCGGCTCGGTGAGACGATCGCCGCGTGCGTCACATTTCATCGCGTGTAGCAGGGGCGCTCGCGAGAGTACATGCGGCCGCGCCACTTGCGCCAAAGACGCAGGAAGGGAATCGGGAAGATTATAGCGCTCGATTAACAACATCACGAAAGCTTATCGCTTCGCAGATATTCCAAAGTGTGCGTTGGATTTGTATATTTGTTTACCGCTAACGCCGTTTGTAGTCTCAGCAGCCAATTAAATGCATTGGTTATTTGCCTTTCAGGCAAATGGCCGTCATTCTGCTTGCTTACAAGATGTTTACACACTGTTCATGCTCTGCGCGGCCGGGTCCCGAGAGTACTCTATTGCGGAGGCTGTCGAATGATTCACTGTTTCGCTTGTTTTCCGCTTTCTTTAAGAAGTAGCAAAGCGCTGAATTGGGCTAGTTGGTGCATTGTAAAGAAGCTTAAAGAAGCTTTCGGTCGGTTTACCTATCTGCCCGTTCGCTTTTTAATATGGGCGCCCATACGTGTACAGAGTCCTACACTGCGATCTGTTATCATTGTTCTCCTTCTGTCGGCGCATTCACTTAGTGCACTCTCGCGGGTGCTGCCGTGCACTCACTTCACGCCGCCGCCGCACTCAGTCCCTTCATCCTTGCATCCCCGGGCCGCGAAACGCACTTCCTCACAGTGCATGCCACTCCTTCAAAATGTCAGGCCACGTCGGGAAGCTCGGCTGTGTTTGGGCTGTCTTGTACACGACCGCGAGGCTGTATGTTATATAGCGCGTGCTAGCGCGCTTGCATCGCCACTTTATCCTATGCAAACCGCCTGCGACCACCGGTAGGCAGGCGAAAGAGATCAATACAAAAACCAACCGCCCGACAAAAGCGAGGGCGAGACCGTACTGCGCTCGCTATTTACACACCGTTTGCGCGAGGACGCAGCGGTGCTGGCGTTCTCGCAACAAGGCAAATCGTTTTCGCGCCGCCGCTTATTCGAATGTATGTACGAGTTTTAGAAAAAAAAAAAAAGAAAAGCCGCACGCTTCCTGGCGAGTTTTTTGGGCAAAGCCGCGGACGAGGAGATACAGCAAAACGCGCGTTTGCCGGGGCGCCTGAAGCTGCCAGATAAACGTCAGGGCTCGTTCCAGCGTGATTGAAACGCTGCGCCTGGTTGTCCAAAGGTGGCATGGTGCGGGCGTCGTGTTTGCTGCCCGTTGAGCTCAACGATGCCTGGCGTCGCTTGTCTCGGACTCTCTCTGCGTGCGCCCACTGGAGCGGCTCGAGTTTCTGGATATGCAAAGTGAATGCGAGTTTTTGAACTCTTCCTTTCTTCGTGAAGCTGCGCTTGCAATCGTACGGCAGCGTTAACGCCTCGACAACTTCGTTCCTCGCTTTTCAATGCCGCTCGCCGTGGCGGCTTAGTGGTTATAACGTTCTGCTGCTCAGCACGAGGCTGCATGTTCGATGATTTATGACTGCGGCGGCAGCGTTCCAATGGCGGAGGGACGCGAAAAAAGTTGTGACGAAACCATCGACGATGTTTGTCAATGTAAGTGCATAGCCGAACGCTTCCAGAAAGCTATTCGCTTTGTTAAAGGAGTGATGCGCTTGAAGGTGTATATCTGTTGCAATGAGTATATATAGGCAGTGTTTGTTGTTTCACTGCGTAATTCCGTAGATAATACAGCCACTATTCAACGCATATGTAGCGGTAGTACAGATGGCTCCACATTGAGCCGATTCGTTGTATGTGTGTTGTCTCCAATGGCCGCCATCCTCCTCTCTCTCAGCCAGAGTCCTCTGCCGCCACCGTCACAAGGGGAGAGTGCAGTGGGAGAGGATGAGCGCGGTCCTTTCCGAGCCCACCGCCATAGCGTCACACTGAGGTACCAGCGCTGGGCTTCTGGCGCGAAATTCAAAACATTCTCTTCCGGTAATCAACCGCTTTCCGCGAAATTAACGAATTTAGAGTTGTCGAAGAATGGTGCGACCGGGGATAAATAGTGAGCAGAAATAAAGGAAAATACATTTACAAAATACATATACACAAGCTAGAACCAATATGGCAGAACAATAGCAACCACAAATGCCTTGCCGATCATCATCTTCTTTATCTTGCTGTGTGCCTTCTTCAGTGTGCGGGAATGGCCTGTAACAATAGTATACCAGTCTAGAATAAATTGGTGTCTCTTTTCAGGGCTGCTTGGAGCCCCAACAATTAATCAATTTATCAAGCTTCCCTGGCCTAGGGATCTTGGGAGGACAGAAGGGGTTTTAAGCAGCCGGTTTCGACTACTCGGCTTGCTTCGTTTTCAATCGTGCTAGACTGATGAAATGTAACGCTCCACTCTTCAGGCAGATATTGTAAATAAAGTTAGTACTCCTCGTTCTCTATAAGAACGCGTTTCTCCCTTCAACAACGCCCTTAGCGTGGATGTGTCGGACGAGTGCACGGGACAGCTACCCCTTTTTGCATGCCCGACCCCAACTCTTACAAATATGTTCTCCACAGCATTTAGAGCGGATCCTGCATTCGAAAAACATTTTTGTAACGGCGTTTCTTTATTAGTCCGCGTTTTAATGTGCACCATAGATGATAGCGATTGGCGTGATGACTAGAGGCGGCCGCGGAGATAGCCAATCATGTACGCCACTTACGTAATAGGTTTGTGAATATGAGTCGAGGTGCCTCGCTGATAATGCGGCTGAAAACTGTCCTCGCCATTCAGAGCTGGATATCCGGTTAGTGGCGTTATCTGCGGCACTCGTTCTCTTTCTCTCTTCCTTCTAATTCTTCTTTTCAAAAATCAAATGTAAGGCAGCGAAATTCCACGATTTCTCTGCCTCGGAGCTAACTTATTGCAACTGCAGTTACTCTCCCGACTTACTCTCAACACTCCCAACTTTGTGAAAAAATCTTGCAACAATTTGCAAACTCCCCCTGCACCAAGACGACGACGGCACCACCATGACGATGATGGCAAGACGACAACAGCGTCATGACAGCGAGAATCTGTCGACTGACACAGAAGAGTGAAGAGTATATAATATATAAAATGCGGTTTTACGCGGATGTGGTTTTACGTGCCAAAACCACGATCTGATTATGAGGCACGCCGTAGTGGGGGACACCGGATTAATTTTGACCGCTTGAGGTTCTTTAACGCGCACCCAAATCCAAGTACACGTGGCTGTTCTCGCATTTCGCCCTCATCGAAATGAATAGTGAAGAGCAGCCTGTGCCAGAGGCACACTGAGAATGGCTGCCGCGCTTTGCTCATGGTGGTGGACCATTCCTTCATCGCGCAACTGCTATGTTGCGAGGTTGCGAGAGTGTGTTCCCTCCGAAATACATGCTGTCAGATTCGTCGGACGGTCCTACCGCTGTCGACCAGATGTAGGAGTCGTCGGACTATCTCGCCGCTGCCACCATTTGAAGGAGATGAAGGTCGTAGACAGGAACTCGGTGAACAGGATTTATTTACATATTAACAGTTTAAGCAGGATACATTGGCAGACTAGCGCGACTCCCATATGGAGCCCGCAAAACTAACATACAGCAAACAGTTTACGAGCACACAGCTCACTAGTATGACAGAGCACTCAGCTCCCGACAACGATCACGACACGAGCACTCTCTAGCAGCCGGCAAACGCTGCTTATAAGCTCTTGCTCGACGTCATAGTTCGACGTCATTCAAGATGACCCGCCTTTTGGAGGATGGGGTGGGTCGGAGCAGGAATGGTCGGGAAGGTTCGTCCAAGCATTGTAAACTCGCCGCCTCGCACTATGGCTCACACACACGCAAACACACAGGTGCGAACCCATACACACAAAGGCTCCGGAGTCGACGACCGAGGGCTTCGTAGAACCGTGCTCCGTCTCGGGTGGTGCGGCCAAGTACCAATTTCCCGAGTTGATCACGCGCCACGTGGCTGCCGGTCGTCCGCAGTTCTCGGTACCGCCCAGCTTTCAGTGCCGACGTCAGAGGGCTTCGTAGAACTGCTCCGTCTCGGGTGGTGCGGCCAAGTACCAATTTCCGGAGTTGATCGTGCGCCACGTGGCTGCCTGCCGACCGCAGCTCTCGGAAGGGCGCTTCGACTGGTGGGCTTGGAACACGTGCAGCGGGCTGAAAGCTGGCACGTTGCCACCCCGTATGGCCATTCTTAACAGCTCCTCCATGGCCCGGAAAATCTCGCCTGGCCAGTGCAGGCAACCGCTGGGCAGGAAGAGAATGGCTGGCGAGCAAGACGATGGCTTTGCTCTCTGCAACCCCTGCGTACTTGGAATGCCTTCAACCATCTTACAACAACTGGCACAGAAGAGTCGACCCGGCAACACAATACCGCTCAGCGTTCAAACGCCCGGAATTAGCTGCTAACCCACCAGGCCTCCTATCACAATTTCCATGCAAGTCACTCAACTGGGAATCCCAAATTTTGCCCCAAAATTTCGTGCCGCCAAAGCGAGCGTTCACGTTCCTCCGGAGTTCGACCAAACCCGACCGTCGCGCTGCACAAGAGTAAAGGTTTACGCAGAATTAAACCGAAGCCTTTCGAACACCAATACTCAATCATAACTTCGCGAACAGCCTGTTCCTACCCTATCACAGTGGCGTACTTATCTCATGTACGGCTGCCACTGAACCGTCTGGCCAACTCCACAGGTACGTCATCACAGACGCGCTAAATTTGAGGTCCCTATTCCGAACACGTGCTTGCATCATACAAGGTTTTCATCACGCTGACTCACATTTGTTCCTTTAGTCCACACAGGACACGTTCCTTAAATAAACAACCAAATTTGCGTAACTTACGCAACACAGAGGAACCTTCGAACAAATGTGTCTTCTAATAACTAGCTCTTCGCACGCGTACTAGAGAAGTCAGAATACGGCTGCCTTCGACACACCCGAGCAACCCAGTCATAAACGTTCTGGTTCCTTCCGTCCACACAGGACACGCGCTAATGGACCTAAGAGCTCTTCTCAGTGCAAATCACGCACTTACTGAAAATCTACGCGCTTAACCTTAGAAAAATCAAAAGCACTTAAAAAGAAAGAAGGTTAAATAACACACACGCGCGCTACGATAGGCCTCTCAACGATAACCTTGTCACACAGGTTCCTTACACACAAAAAAAAGAAAGCCTATATACTTATTGATGAACACCTCGCGAGACTACAGGTTTACTTTAAAACGCATCTTTCAAATCTCGGAGCTTCTCTAACGAAAACACAAACAGAGCTCATACCTTACTTATTGAAAGAAATCCTAGTCTCAAATCGCGAAAATTCTCCGATGCTCAAAAAATCAAACAAAACAACATGTTTCTACGGAAGGGCTCTTGGCCTCCTTTTCCAAACGCTTTCGTCTGACTCATACTTTGAGTCGGACCCGAGGTGGCCGCGGTTTAAAAGCTACTCTGGCTACGGAGGAATAACAAAAGGGCTGACTCACTATCAGCTCCCCTAAGACGTTACAGTCCCCTGCCAATTTGCGTCCTGGCGCCCCGCTTTCAACACGAACTCGATAGACCGCGTCGCTACTCCCCACCTGGTCTCGTCTTGCCACCTTGCGCTTCTTTGTACTGCACGCTGAGCTTCGAAGAGAACGACGGAACGACGAGGAATTTGACTGCCCCGTGCCCTTTGTCCGCGTCCGTGCAGAACAAGCTTCTCGGTCCCCCTTTGACCGGTGGCTCGAACGTTTTCGATGCGTCAACATTGTCAGTGACGACCGCACCTTTTTCCTCGCGCCCTGCCCTCTTGGGTCTCTCGCCATCTTAGGCGGCGCTACATTAGTTACCGTCTTTCGGTCTTTACCGCGCTTCTTTTTACGGCGCTTTCTCTTCGCGCTCACTTTCATGTCGCCTTCTCGTGCCTCGTGCTGGCCGGTACACATTTCGTCGGCCCGGATCGGTCTCTTACCCGCACAGTCTGAGTGATTTACATTTAAATCTACTCTCACTTTGCCTCGACTGGCGGACAGCCCAACCGACTCTGGAACAATGCAGCAGGCTTTACTCGAGTTAGACAACTCGCACTCTTGCGAACTGCCCTCTACTACATTGCCCAGCTCACGCTGTGCATCGACACACAGTCCGTCGGTCTCGATCGCTGTCTCACGCGCACAGTCCGAATGATTAACTGAATCATCCCTATCTAGGCTATCTAGACTGGCGGAGAGCCGCACCGATCCCTGAACAATGCAGTTGTTCTCTCGTGAGCTACGGAGCTCGCCACCCCGAGAACTATTCTCAACTGCATCGTCCAGTTCGCACTTCACTTCTGCACGCAGATCTGACTCGACATGGGTGCTCGCGTCTGTCAAGTCAACAGTACCCTGTACCTCGCTAACGACCTCGATACCGTGAGATGCGACGCACACACGCGGTAACTGTGCCAATTTGTTCGCAGCTGGCCTAGCTGTCTCTACAGTCATCTGTTGGCACAGCACCTCGTCGCTCTCACTCTGGCCTTTAACGGCCTCTGTTGCCACTAAGGCTTCGTTAGCTGCTAGCACTTCGAGTTCACTTGTGAACGTGCTGCTACTCTCACAGGTACTACTACTTTCCTCGGCTTTCGACTGAAATCTGCTGTCTACTTCCTGCCACTTTCGCTGCGTCCAGCCTACAGATTTATCAAACCGCTGTTGACTTCGCTCGATTAACTTCTCAAAACCTTGAATCTCATTGTTCAAGGCATCAATGTACTGCCTCGTTACTTCTGTTAGGCCTTCTTCCTGTGAAATGCTTTTGAGTTTCTGCCTTGCTTTTTCCTGTTCTTGCCTAATTGCTTCCTGTTCCCGCTTTTGGTTAGAATTCGTTTGCCCATTTATTCTATGAATTTGGAATCATTGTTACTTTCTAGAATGGTTTTACGAATCTCTGATTCCTTCAAGTCCTCATCTACGTTTACCTCGATCTCCTCACACAACCACAACAGGTCAGCTCTCGTCAAACACATTAGGACCATGGTCGCTACTTTAAGCTTTGGCTCTGCTGTCACACAATACTTGTTGCGATACCCACGCAAATCAAAATACAAGTAAAAGATCCCAGCGAATCAAATCCAAAAACAGTGAAATTGAAGCCTGGTAAATCTTACAGCCAAAACCAAACGCTTACCCACTGAAGCAGCACCATATCACCAGTCCTTCCCCGCCGTATCCAGTCAGTTGCAAGAGGTGGTCAATCTCAAGTCGCCTCCAACTTGATCAGGATGCCGGTCGGTCACCATGTGCCAACGTCCGTCAGCTGCCGTTGCTGTCTCCCGAGTCGTAGGCCGATCTAGGAGCCGTAGTCGGATCTCACCGCTGCCATACAGTTATTAGATTTGGCAGACGTAGCTGTAGAGATGAACTTGGGACGACAGGACTAGGCGAGCAGGCTTTAATTGCAGGATTTACATTTAAAACAGGACATACATTGGCAGACTAGCGCGACTCCCATATGGAGCCCGCAAAACTAACATACAGCAAACAGTTTACGAGCACACAGCTCACTAGTACATTTCTAGTATGACAGAGCACTCAGCTCCCGACAACGATCACGACACGAGCACTCTCTAGCAGCCGGCAAACGCTGCTTATAAGCTCTTGCTCGACGTCATAGTTCGACGTCATTCAAGATGACCCGCCTTTTGGAGGATGAGGTGGGTCGGAGCAGGAATGGTCGGGAAGGTTCGTCCAAGCATTGTAAACTCGCCGCCTCGCACTATGGCTCACACACACGCAAACACACAGGTGCGAACCCATACACACAAAGGCTCCGGAGTCGACGACCGAGGGCTTCGTAGAACCGTGCTCCGTCTCGGGTGGTGCGGCCAAGTACCAATTTCCCGAGTTGATCACGCGCCACGTGGCTGCCGGTCGTCCGCAGTTCTCGGTACCGCCCAGCTTTCAGTGCCGACGTCAGAGGGCTTCGTAGAACTGCTCCGTCTCGGGTGGTGCGGCCAAGTACCAATTTCCGGAGTTGATCGTGCGCCACGTGGCTGCCTGCCGACCGCAGCTCTCGGAAGGGCGCTTCGACTGGTGGGCTTGGAACACGTGCAGCGGGCTGAAAGCTGGCACGTTGCCACCCCGTATGGCCATTCTTAACAATGCGCAGACACCAGAACTCTCCCAGAATGCGCGTCACGCGCTGCAAGCTTCTGATAAACTATCACGGACAGGATGTCAAAGGTAGCGCACGCGTTGCGCGTCCGTCTCGTAGTTCCGCATTGCCACAGTAGCTTGAGTGGCTTGAGTCGATGCACGAGAACAAAGAGGGGGTTCACCAAGGGGCCCGATTTTTTTATTAGGCATATCATTAGAAGCCAACCAACAAGGACACCAGGGACAACATGGGGAAAATTACTTGTAGTTACTAATTTAATAAAAGAAATGAAAAATAAATGGCAATAAAGGTGGATGAAAAAACAACTTGCCGCAGGTGGGGAACGATCCCACATATTCGCATTAGGCGTGTGATGCTCTAACCAATTGAGCTCCCACGACACCGCTTTCCCATCCATTTTCTTGGGCATTAATGCAGTCACTCAGTCAACTGTATTGCTGCAGTGGCTTGAGCTGCTTGAGCGCATTACCGCAGTGTTTTGATCCCCACGAAGGGGCAGTGGCAATGTTTTGTTCTTCTTAGCCGTATGGTGAGGACGGCTATATGTTGAGGAGGCGGTGACGGTGACGAAATGCCATTGCGACGACAGCGGCGTAACAGAATTGACCAACAAGACAAAGTCAGTTTTGAACTCTTAGTTGCTATCACAGTAATATAAGAGAGAGACGAAGGGTTCCGGGAAAACGGAGGATATTATCCTTGCTGCGTTCAAGTTTGCTATATCAAACAGAGGTAAAGCTAATTTGAGTAGATTTATAGCGTGTTCGAATGGCTACTCCTCAATTTAGAGGTAGAAGTACAGCCAACCGCACCCCGTTCCCGTTCAATACTTGCTGGTCCACTGTTTCCACCTGTTGCCCGATTCCTGGCCTATCTACCGTAGCAGAACGTGCCGTACTTGAGGATCGCCACCATCATCATTCCAGAAGTGCCTCGGCTTCCTTTGATGACCATGTTTCCTACTTGTAGTGTGAAAATTGCAAGCCGGCTGATCCAAAGCACTATCCCACATTAGAAAGTAATCATCCGACATTTTACAATGGCGAACATTCAAAAAATAATTCAAGCAGGCAGGCTAAAACTGAGTAGAAAGTTGTACTCAGATCTATATTTCCGTGTTAACACATGTTTCCGTCTTGTTCCTCTTTGACATATAGCGCGAAAACCACAGCTAGCGGCAACTTGAGCAGATACAATGTGCGTGAATATGCCGCGCTGTGCACGGTCTCCCGGTTTAGCCAGAGAACACTTTAGCGTGGGCTTAAAGGTTAAAAAAATACTTAAAAAAAAAGAGAAAAGGTGGTAGTATTGCATGGCAAACTGCGACCACGCAAGCAGAATAATTCTTCGACGCCAAGAGCGCCTCGCAAGAACAATCTAGCGCAGCTGCAGCATGCTAGAGGGTGCTCGCCAGAGGGAGAAATAAGGCGCTAACGACGCACGTGCTCCCTCGCCGACAGGGTGCCCTCACGTGCAGATGCGTTAACTTTTGCAAAACTTACGCGTGGATTTTCAAAAGTGGCGCAAAAGGAGAGAAAGAGGACGTCGGCACTTGTGTCACCGGCCCATGTGTAGTTGGAAGAAGACGGTGCTCCACACAGGCGTTATAAGAGGGACAACGGCAGCAGCATCCGCCAATGCCGGCAATGTGGCCATGGCATGCGCGTGCCCATACGCAAATGCGCGCTCACGCGGTGTCGCGAGCGCGCTCGACGGCTCGTGAAGGAGCTCTCTCTCTCTCTCGTTCTCACTCTCTCATATCGCGTACGCGTGGAAGTTGGGCATGAAACCGACCGATGCGCAAGGTCCATTAGTGGCACCTTCATCTCTGCTCTCTCTCGTTCGCTGCATTTTTGTCGGCTTTTAGCTTTTCGTTGCTGCTTCCTTGTTTTCACCCGCGAGCGTCCGCTCGTGCCGCGTACAAAAGCTAACCAGACTGAGAAGCCCTGCGGTTGCTTCTCGAAATGCGTGGTCGATATCAAAATTAAAACATACTAAAAAAATGATAGAAGAGTTAAGAAATGTTTAAAGAGGAGTTTCGGGGACTTTTTTCAAGGTGTCGTCCTGAAAAGAAATATTGCGCCTCGCGCATCTCGAATGAATACTGGATGAGCCCGCGTACACATGTTCGCCTTCGAGAGGCGCCTAGCGTGGGCACTGCGCTTCTCCACCATCAATCGTGGGTAGTTAAAAAGAGTAACTGTTGCCTCGAGCTGCACAATCTAAATATACGGGAATGCATAAATGTTCTCATTAAACGAGTATGACATCGACATATAAAGAATTTGTTGCGTTCAGTAGCAAAGACGTTGTACGGCATGTGATAAAAGCAGTGCTTTTCGATTTATTGCCGAATTTTATCTGAGCTAGTTTGTCGTAACTGCAACACTTGAAAAAGTTCAGATGAAAGGTTCGAAATGATCTATCTCCCGAACGAAAGCAGGTGTTAAAAAAGCACATGAAATGAGCCCGTTAGAACTTCTAGGGTCGTACAAAACTGAAACCTCGAAGTAAAGCTTTACGCCATTTCAGCGGTGTTTGAAATACCTCATTCGTGAAGTGAAATTCTCTCACATAGTCCAGTTCCAAATAGGGATTCTTTTATAGTGAATACGTCCTAACAAATTAGTCTATGTAATTCTGATATCCGGTTCTCTTCGGAAACAACAATGTGGTGCATAGGCGTTCCGACAGCTTGGAGGTATTACCATCGCATTTTATATAAAAATACTATTCTTATAATAAAGTAGACATGAAATTTTCTGTTTAAATGCAATACGTATTAATGCCATTCAAAGGTCGCTATATTAAAGCATTTACCCGTTTCCCCTGTATGTCGACAGGCAGTGGGCGTTAAGCAAGAGAAAGCAATACAGCTTAAGGACAACGACCTCGAAAACGCCAAAAAGGAGAAAAGTTTGAAGCTGGGTGAGTTACTTTGCATTCAGCATTGCGAAAAGAGCATATGACGAGACGAGAGAAAGAAATACGTGCCCTGTTTCAATCTATCACCTCTTGTCCAATCATCTTCGCTGTTCGCTGTTGTATTAATGGAAATTTAAGCACTAAGCTTTTGTCGCAAGTAGTCTGTTTTGTTGCTTTGCGTGCTTAATTGCAATGCAGGTCCCAGTATTAATATTTCTTGGTGTACCCCAAGGCCTGATTTATACAGCCGTCATCCGCCCCATCCCGTCAGGGCACTGACGTCCTCCAGGAGAGAGCGTTTCCTCGATGGTTTGCCCTCAAAATCGCGACGCCGCAGACGTTAAAAGCTTCGGCCAACGTCTCCTGCGTCCCATCTTTGAGAAGAAACTATCGAGAAAACGCTTTCATGCCACAACGG
Organism: Dermacentor andersoni; assembly: GCF_023375885.2. Lineage (NCBI taxonomy): Eukaryota > Metazoa > Arthropoda > Arachnida > Ixodida > Ixodidae > Dermacentor > Dermacentor andersoni. Next base: position 227,970,682 of record NC_092814.1, read on the forward strand.
CGACGGAACGGGACGTATAATGGCTGTGTGAATGAGTGATGCGGACTTAAATCGCTTGCACATCGGCGTTTTTCAGTTGATGCACGCTCCGGCGGCCAGACGTATACGCCAGGCACATCGCTACGAGGCAGTATATTTCACTGACTTGACCAAATTTATATCCACTGATTAAACTTTGTTGGGCAGGAGCTGTGTCAGTAGAGATGTGAGGCAAAGCTCTTGCAACTATGTGTAAATCCACGGGAAAGGTTAGCATCTTCCAATCCATGACAAAATATGTAATATGAACTACTTATCTAGAGCTCAAGAGAGAGAGAGAGAGAGAGAGAGAGAAAATAATGCATAGAAAAGCAGGGAGGTTAACCAGAGGTAGTTCCGGTTGGCTACCCTGCGCAGGGGGAAGGGTTAAGGGGGATAAAAAGAGAAACAGAGTGGAAGGGGGAGATAGAAAGAAAGGGAGACAAGCACGAACAAAGCGCGTACACTAAAGAGCGGTAGGGGGCGGCATTCTTAGAGTCTGTCGGGAAGCCCCGTAGACCGCAAGAACCTTAATAGCGCGAGTAAGGCCTTCAACGCGGATGTTCTTTCGGAGCATTGGCCAAAAGCTTTTAGTTCTGAAAGTGGACGATTGTCCAACTGGTCCAGTACTCTGCACATCACTTGTCTCTCAGCACTGTATCGCGGGCAAACACAGATAATGTGTGCGAGCGTCTCGTCGATGTTACATGTGTCGCACGTGGGGCTGTTGGCCATTCCTCTGAGGAAAGCATATGAGTTTGTAAAGGCAACGCCTAGCCACAGACGGTAGAGCATGGTCTGTTCACGTCGTGGTAATCCAGGCGGGAGGTGCATCCGTATGTCCGGAGACAACGAACGCAACCGACACATGGTGAAAACATTTGAGTCCCACAGGGGCAATGTACACTCACGGGACATCAATCGCAGCTCAGCCGCAGCGTCTGTTCGCGAAAGCGGAATGAAGACTCGTTGACCGCTTTCATGTGCAGATCGGGCGGCTTCGTCGGCGTGGTCATTCCCGTTGATGTTACAATGTCCTGGAAGCCACTGAAAGATTATGTTGTGTCCCTTGTCATAGCTTTGATGATATATGTGCCGAATTTCTGAGGCCAGTTGTTCATTGGGTCCGTGGCGCATTGGGCTTCGTATGCACTGAAGGTCTGCCTTGGAGTCACTAAAGACTGTCCATTGTTGCGGTGGCTTCTGCTTAATGAAATCAAGTGCAGCACGGAGCGCCGCGAGTTCTGCACCCGTCGATGTGGTCACACATGAAGTTCTTAATTTGATTTCCTCAGATTGTGCCGGGATGATGACTGCAGCAGCAGAGCTGTTGAGTTTTACTGAACCATCTGTGTATACATGTTGCCGGAATCTGTGCACGTTGTGAATGTGCTCCAAAGTTGCTTGTTTCAAGGCTTGCAATGGCGCTCCAGCTTTCTTTGCGATTCCTGGAATTGTCAGGTGCACTTGCGGCCAGTGCAGACACCACAATGGATCTGACAATCGTGTAGCGGGCGTAAATTCTGATGCCAAGTACGACTGACGTCTTAAAATAGTTTTAGCAAAAGTTGAAAGTGGCCTTTTTGCTGGCAGGGAATCCGAGTCAGGTGTCGGATGTGCGCTCTCAGGACATCTGTATCAATGTAGACTGTCAAAGGAGCGTCTCTGGCTATGGTCACTGTCGCAATCGATGACGTAGTTTTGTGAAGACCGAGACAAGTCCTGAGTGCTTGGGCTCGCACGAGCACTCAGAGCTAGAGCTCAAGAGCATGAAAATAACTACTCGGAGCTATCCAAACTGATTAACGTACTACATGGTAAGGATGAGGAAACAAAACTTTTGCGAAAGCTGTGCTCAAGTCGCACTATTTCGGCAGCGTCTGCAGTAGGCACTCGAGCACTGCACGGGCCGGGACCGGCCCGAAAGCCCTGGCCCAGCCCGTCCCACGGGTGTGGCTCGGGTCGGGTAAGCTATCTCTAGTGCGGGTCCTGGCCGTGGTCGGGCCAAGGAGCTTCGGGCTAGGATCGGGCCCGGGCCTCGATCAGACCCGTAATAGGCCGGGTATGCTATTGGTGACTTTTGAAAGCTGCCTACTATTATAAAGGGGAAAAACTTTATTTCGTCAGCGTTAGGTGGGGTGATTGGGCGTGGTTTCTTCAGGTGGGCCAGATGGTCGTCAATCGATGTTTGATGGCGACCTCTTCAGCTCGTTCTATGGCCTGGAGTAGGGTGTGCAGGCTAGAACTGCGTAGCACCGCCTCCCATCCTTCAGGTGAGGGAGAGGTCTTCCACCTGTGCTACGGCCCAGGAGGAGAAACGCGCTTACCTCTTCCCCCTCCCCCTAGCGCGTGCTCACTTTGCCCCCCCCCCCCCCGCTCCTACTCTAGCCATCTTTTGATCACGTGAGCTCCAACATCGGGCACGCTGGAGGACGGCGCACATCCAGTCAACATCTTTCTCGTTCACTCTCGTAAGCTTTCTTCCGCATACACAGCAAATGGCTGTGCGTTCGACAATGCATTCCGAAAATTGCAATGCTAGTGAATGAGATTTGCAAAGTCTAACACGAGGCAGAAAAATTTAATCTGTCTAAGTGCCAGCTTTCGTGGTCATTGCTTTGTATTCTTTCTCGCCCTACACCGCTTTGCCAGGAGTGAAAAGAGCGGTATCGCATCTCAACTTGTTGAACTAACTCTATGACGTACTTGCGCTGAATACACTACATGTTGAAACAGAATCGACAGAGCCCGCGTTCACTTATATTACGAAACATAGTACTAAAGTTTATGCCTCAAAAGTCAACAATTGGAGTAAACCAACCTTGAAATAAAGGGTGATAAAGCAAAGAAAAAACCTCAGTGCTCTTCCACTCTGTGAATAAGGATGACTAGCGAAGCTGTGTATGTGGGCCCCGTAATGGCGAACTGCACGTCCGCCGCGGGTCGGCCAGGTACTGCACCATTTTCGGGCTCGGTCCACGTATGGCGACTGCTTAACGCCTGCTTCACCTCCGCCGCGGATCGGCCCTGCGTTGCACTATTTTCAGGATCGGCCCGCGTATGGCGAGTGCTTAACGCCTGCTTCACCTCCGCCGCGGGTCGGCCTAGCTTTGCAATATCTTCGGGATCGGGCCACGTATATATATGGTGAGTGTTTAACGCCTGCGTCACCTCCGCCGTGAGTCGGCCCGGCTTTGCACTATCTTCTGGATCGGCCCACGTATACCGAGTGCTTCACGCCTGCTTCACCTCCACCGCGGGTTGGCCCGGCTTTGCACTACCTTCTTGTTCGGCCCAAATATGGCGAGTGCTTAACGCCTGCTTCACCTCCGCCGCGGGTCAGCCCGGTAGCGCATAATCTTCGGTATCGGCCCACGTATGGGGAGTGCTTAACGCCTGCTTCACCTCCGCCGGGGGTCGGCCCGGTATTGCACAATCTTCTGGATCGGCTCACGTATGGCGAGTGCTTGACGCCTGCTTCACCTCCGCCGCGGGTCGGCCTGGCTTTGCAATAACTTCGGGATCGAGCCATGCATGGCGAGTGCTTAACGCCTGTTTCACCTCCGCCGTGAGTCGGCCCGGCTTTGCACTATCTTCTGGATCGGCGAGTGCTTAACGCCTGCTTCACCTCCGCCGCGGGTCGGGCCGGTATTGCACAATCTTTGGGATCGGTCCACGTATGCCGAGTGCTTAACGCCTGCTTCACCTCCGCCGCGGGTCGGGCCGGTATTGCACAATCTTCGGGATCGGTCCACGTATGGCGAGTGCTTAACGCCTGCTTCACCTGCGCCGCGCATCGGCCCTGCATTGCACTACCTTCAGGTTCGGCCCACGTATGGCGAGTGCTTAACGCCTACTTCACCTCCGCCGCGGGTCAGCCCGGTAGCGCATAATCTTCGGTATCGGCTCACGTATGGCGAGTGCGTAACGCCTGCTTCACCTCCGCCGCGGGTCGGGCCGGTATTGCACAATCTTCGGGATCGGTCCACGTATGGCGAGTGCTTAACGCCTGCTTCACCTCCGCCGCGGGTCGGGCCGGTATTGCACAATCTTCGGGATCGGTCCACGTATGGCGAGTGCTTAACGCCTGCTTCAGCTGCACCGCGCATCGGCCCTGCATTGCACTATCTTCAGGTTCGGCATAGGTATGGCGAGTGCTTGACGCCTGCTTCACCTCCGCCGCGGGTCGGCCTGGCTTTGCAATATCTTCGGGATCGGGCCATGTATGGCGAGTGCTTAACGCCTGTTTCACCCTCGCCGTGAGTCGGCCCGGCTTTGCACTATCTTCTGGATCGGCCCACGTATGGCGAGTGCTTAACGCCTGCTTCACCTCCGCCGCGGGTCGGGCCGGTATTGCACAATCTTCGGGATCGGTCCACGTATGGCGAGTGCTTAACGCCTGCTTCACCTCCGCCGCGGGTCGGGCCGGTATTGCACAATCTTCGGGATCGGTCCATGTATGGCGAGTGCTTAACACCTGCTTCACCTGCGCCGCGCATCGGCCCTGCATTGCACTATCTTCAGGTTCGGCCCACGTATGGCGAGTGCTTAACGCCTGCTTCACCTCCGCCGTGAGTCGGCCCGGCTTTGCACTATCTTCTGGATCGGCCCACGTATGGCGAGTGCTTAACGCCTGCTTCACCTCCGCCCGGATCGGCCCACGTATGGGGAGTGCTTAACGCCTGCTTCACCTCCGCCGCGGGTCGGCCCGGTATTGCACAATCTTCTGGAATGGCCCACGTATGGCGAGTGCTTAACGCCTGCTTCACCTCCGCCACGGGTCGGCCCGGTATTGCACTATTTTCAGGATCGGCCCACGTATGCCGAGTGCTTAACGCCTGCTTCACCTCCGCCGCGGGTCGGCCCGGCTTTGCACTATCTTCTGGATCGGCCCACGTATGGCGAGTGTTTAACGCCTGCTTCACCTCCACCGCGGGTCGGCCCGGTATTGCACAATCTTCGGGATCGGCCCACGTTTGGCGAGTGCTTAACGCCTGCTTCACCTCCGCCGCGGGTCGGCCCGGTATTGCACTATTTTCAGGATCGGCCCGCGTATGGCGAGTGCTTAACGCCTGCTTCACCGCCGCTGCGGGTCGGGCCGGTATTGCACAATCTTCGGGATCGGTCCACGTATGGCGAGTGCTTAACGCCTGCTTCACCTCCGCCGCGGGTCGGCCCGGTATTGCACAATCTTCTGGAACGGCCCACGTATGGCGAGTGCTTAACGCCTGCTTCACCTCCGCCACGGGTCGGCCCGGTATTGCACTATTTTCAGGATCGGCCCACGTATGGCGAGTGCTTAACGCCTGCTTCACCTCCGCTGCGGGTCGGGCCGGTATTGCACAATCTTCGGGATCGGTCCACGTATGGGGAGTGCTTAACGCCTGCTTCACCTCCGCCGCGGGTCGGCCCGGTATTGCACAATCTTCTGGAACGGCCCACGTATGGCGAGTGCTTAACGCCTGCTTCACCTCCGCCACGGGTCGGCCCGGTATTGCACTATTTTCAGGATCGGTCCACGTATGCCGAGTGCTTAACGCCTGCTTCACCTCCGCCGCGGGTCGGCCCGGCTTTGCACTATCTTCTGGATCGGCCCACGTATGGCGAGTGTTTAACGCCTGCTTCACCTCCACCGCGGGTCGGCCCGGTATTGCACAATCTTCGGGATCGGCCCACGTGTGGCGAGTGCTTAACGCCTGCTTCACCTCCGCCGCGGGTCGGCCCGGTATTGCACTATTTTCAGGATCGGCCCACGTATGGCGAGTGCTTAACGCCTGCTTCACCTCCGCTGCGGGTCGGGCCGGTATTGCACTATCTTCTGGATCGGCCCACGTATGGCGAGTGTTTAACGCCTGCTTCACCTCCGCCGCGGGTCGGCCCGGTATTGCACAATCTTCGGGATCGGCCCACGTATGGCGAGTGCTTAACGCCTGCTTCACCTCCGCCGCGGGTCGGCCCGGTATTGCACAATCTTCGGGATCGGCCCACGTATGGCGAGTGCTTAACGCCTGCTTCACCTCCGCCGCGGGTCGGCCCGGTATTGCACAATCTTCGGGATCGGCCCACGTATGGCGGGTGCTTAACGCCTGCTTCACCTCCGCCCGGATCGGCCCACGTATGGCGAGTGTTTAACGCCTGCTTCACCTCCGCCGCGGGTCGGCCCGGTATTGCACAATCTTCGGGATCGGCCCACGTATGGCGAGTGCTTAACGCCTGCTTTACCTCGCCACGGGTCGGCCAGGTATTGCACCATCTTCGGGATCTGTCCACGTATGGGTAGTTTTGTGTTTACACACGGACACGATCCTGGGGGAACTAACCCTTAACAGCTTCGCTGTAAAAAAAAATAAGATTGCTAGTTGCGTGGTAAATATGGTTCACTATGAGCGTTACGACTGCGCGTCATTAATTAACATTTTACAAAGCTATAAGTTTCAAGCCAAGTTTATTCGCTCGAGTTCTGGAAATGTGCGTTGCAATGTTTTTTTTTTCCTTATTACAATATTCAGATTACGTTGTTGGCGATTGTGTACATGAGTAGTGCCCTATTCTTTCGATATATATTGCCGCGCAACTGTTTGGCGAACGTAGCATAGGCTTTCATATCGCATGTTAAAGCACGAGTGTAATGGGTTAAATATATAACATTTCTTTCCATCTTACCTGTCCATTTATCAGCAACAACGCCAGACCAAGTCCTGACACAGTCAAGACTATATCTAGAAAATGTCCTGTGCCGCCGATGGTATCTTCACAATTACCGAGAATGGGAACATGCTCCGCTTACGCTCAAGGGCTAAGGGCCGAACCGGGCCGGGTCGAGCCGGGCCCAAATCTTTCGGGCCCGGGCGGGGTACGGGTCAGGTTTTAAACTATCCAGTCGGGCTCAGGCGGGCCGCCGCATAGCACTTTCGGGCTCGGGCCGAGCCCGGGCCTGAAATAACGGCCCGTGCAGTGCTCTAGTAGGAACACGAAGAGCTGTCGCCTCTAGCTCCGATATCACTTTATCCCACAGATGAAAGCCCATATATGGTAAATTTCACACACTTCGGAAGCTGCCAGAATTATATCTGCTTAAGTAGCGTGTGCGGCATCCCACTTGAAGTAGCATCCCCAATGAGCGAAAGTAAAGGTTGACTTCTGCACAAAAACTGTAATTGAAGGGCGAAGACCGCATTGTTCAGTCAATCCACGCATGTATGACGCTATATACAGGGTGTCCCAGCTAACTATAGCCAGAACTTAAAAATATGCAAATGCCACGTAGCTGGACAGAACCAAAGGTAATGTTGTTTGCCGTCGCTCGGAGATACTCAGATTACTTTTTGCACTCCGCCTAATTACATAACTGGTCTCAATTAATTAAGCAACTTCTCAAATATTATTAGATGAAACGTCCCAATGAGAAAATTGTAGAGCCACATGAAATATTCTCCATACAGCTTCCTGTTACTCGATACGTGCTACACAAATGCTTTTTTTTTTCCGAGCGTGACAGAAGTCCACGAATACACGCAAAGTGCCTCGAGTGGCCAGTCGAGCGGCAATTTCGCGTGCATATGCGGGCTTCTTTCACGGTCGGAAACACTTTTTTGTAGCTTGTATTGAGCGACAGAAACCTGTATCGGGCATTTTTCATCTTGCTCTACAATTTTCTCATTGACACTTTCATCTAACTGTAATATTTGATAAGTTGCTTACCTAATTAAAACTAATTATCTAATTAGGCGGAATAAAAAATATAGTTTGAATATCTCCAAGCGACAGGAAACATTACTTTTGTTCCGTCCAGCTACGTGGTATTTGCATATTTATAAACCGTGACTAAAGTGAGCTGGGACACCTTATATATATATATATATATATATATATATATATATATATATATATATATATATATATATATATATATATATATATATATATATATAATGAGAAAGAGAGAGAGAGGAAACCGAGGGGACCGGCTTTTATTAGTCACAAGAAGCCAACAAACAATGACTGCAAGGACAGCACAGGGGGAAGTATCTGCAGTTCTTAATGGAATTAAAGAAATGAAAACATAAATGAAAATGAAAGTAGATGAAAAAAAACAACCGGCCGCAGGTGGGATACCAACCGAGGTCTTCGCATTATGCGTGCGATGCTCTCACCAGTTCAGCTAACGTGGCGCCGTTTCCCCATCCACTTTCTGGGGTACTTATGTTTATCTACCAGAACTAACCTTGGGAGTGTTCGCCAGCGCCACCACCCATGGCCATGGCGGCGGATGTGCAACGTCCTTTCTGCCGCAGGCGTCACGTCAACGTGAACTTTTTGGGCGAATGCAACTGGCCAATAAACCGCACGTAGGCTACCTGAAAGCATCAAATTTTAAGCTGCCGGATTCGAGACCCTCGCCATGCAATGAATGAAAAGACATCGAGGGGGACCCGATATTTATTAGTGATATCATAAGAAGCCGACAAACAATGACACCAAGGACAGCAAGGGGGAAATCATTTGCAGTTATTAATGCAATTAAAGGAACTAAATCGAAAAAAGGAACTTCATATAATTAAAGGTCTCGTTCATTACATAGCCAGGGTCTCGAATCTTGCAGCTTTAATGCCTTCAGGTAGCCTACGCGGGCCAATTAACTTCGCCCAAAAGGTTTCGCCACGAAGGCCGTGAGTGGCGGCGCTGGATAACACTCCCACGGTTGGTTCTCCGGCCGGGGTGGCAACGTGCCAGCAATTTCAGCCCGCTGCACGTGCTTCGACCGACACGCGGTGGCGGCGCCCTTCAGAGAACGAGCGAGGACGACAACGCTAACCGACCATGCGCCGCGTTTGGCGTTTGGAGGATCGGTGACGACAGCAGAGCTGGCCACGTTTGGCGCCCCGTGCATTGTTGGTTAATTTGCCGGGTCGTCATGGTCTCTCTGCGGCAGGGGGAGCCTCCCTGGCAAAAGGGTGCTTTGCGGTACGGGGGCTCCAGGATTCGTCACAGTCTGCTGACACACGTGGCGACTACAGGAAAAAGGCAGCTCTGGAATTTAGCGGCGCCGGCTGAGGTCGGGCGGGACCACCTGACTATGGGGACGCAGGACAATGGATACCACGACGACTGCGCTGCAAAGGTCGTCTACCCTCGGAGAGAGCACTGAAACCTGTGCGGCACGTGTGTGTGAGCCCTCCTCCTCCAAAAGGGCGGGTAGTTTACGATGACGTCGAACGATGACGTCGAACGGAGTGCTTATAAGCAGCGGTTGTCGGCTGCTAGTGTGTGCTCGTTGTCGTGCTCGAAATGTACTCGTGAGCTGTGTGCTCGTTTGCTGTATGCTTCGTCTTGCGGGCTCCATTTGAGAGCCACGCTAGGCTGTCGATGTGTCTTGTTTAAACTGTAAATAATGTAAATAAACCCTGCTCGCCTAAGTCCCGACGATGAGTCACGTTCCTCTCTACAAGCCCGACACCAAATCTTACACCTGGTTGACAGCGGTGGGATCGACCTCAACATCTTACAGTTCCAGTAGTGAAACATAAGCAATCCAGAAAGTGGATGGGCAAACGGCGCCGCGGATGCCCAGTTCGTAAGAGCCTCGCACGCGTAATGTGAAGACGTGGGTTCGTATTCCACTTGGGGCCAGTTGTATTTTCATCCTCTTTCAGTTCCATTTATGTTTGTTTCTTTAATTACATTAGGAATTGCATATAATTTCCCCTATGCTGTTTTTGTTTCTTGGCTTGTTATGATATATATATATATATATATATATATAAACTTTTCTGTGTGCGTGGGCTGCTGCGTGCAGGCGTAAATGTGTGTGGTCGGAGGTGTGTGTGTATGTGTGTTTATGGAATTGCTGCTATAGCCACGTGGATGAGGCGAGTGGTGATTTTTTTTATTTAATACCCGCGGGACACGAAAGAAGCGGTGGCTCTGCGCGCCGCTTGGTGCTCTTTTCGTGCTCATCCTTTGTTGGCTATATTTCTTTTGCTCCCACGAGCATCGCATCAGCCTTCCTTTCGCCGCCCCGAAGAGCGGGCACGCGGCAGAAGCGACGGGGCGGGCCGGCGGTCACGGTAGTCAAAGGGCGCAATACCGTCGCAGCCCGAAAAACGCGCGAGGGCCACACCGCGGGAACGGTAAACAGCCGAAGCGTGCCGAAAGCAGCGGACGAGTCAACGTCAGCATACAACGTTCGGTGGTTGCCTGAGGGAGCGCAAGTTGGTCTGGAGATTTAAAAAAAAGAAAGTGCAAGAACCCCTCGCGGCATACATTGTACGCACGCCCATCCGCGGCTCACGTGGAAGCATATACGCCGCGGCAGCGGTGGCGATGCCTTGCCGCACGCGCGCCGCAATCTCCTTATGCGCGCTCTCCGGGCGTTCGGAGCGATGTGCATGGATCTGGACGCGACGTGCGGGGCTCTAAGCGGGTACCGAAGAGGAGGGGCAGTAGCGCTTTCGCGCTGACAATAATGGTATACGTGTTGCTTTGTTGAAGAGCGCGGTGATGCAGGCTCTAGACAGCTAGCTATATGTTTTGCACGACGTAGGGACGGTAAGCAGCTGCGCTATTTCGCAAGCAATGAGGAAAAAAAGGCCGGAGGTGTTCGTGCCCGAGGCATATATCAACCAACCAGGCCATTGCTTACTTGGTGGGATTTGAATACGAGGAAATTCGCGTTGAGTGACTGCGTGAGAGGTATCGATCGCGATCTTTCAACACAAATCAAGCACCTGCTTTTGTACGCAGCGGGTGTACAATACGTGACTAATCGATGCGACCGTTCATTCCCGCACTCCGAGGTAGGAGAGTGTTATCTCAGGACGAGACGCCGTAGCACTTACGAGAGATTCCATTCGCAAGGAACACACTGAAACACAAGCATCCGGAATTTATGGAATGGAATTTTTTCTATAAAGAAATTGTCTCTCAGATGCGCGCATAGAAATGGATATAGCCTCTGCCGATTAAACACATGTATGGTGGACGTTGCATTATCGGTAATGCCCGCTTCCATCGCAGCTATAGTGCCAGTTCAAGACGTCTTACAAGAGAGGCAGTTTACTGCTACAGCAATTAAAAACCCAAAGGTGGATTTTTACGCCACCGTCGTCACCATTCCACCTCCCTGCACTCAGCGTCACGCTCATCGTGCGGTGAGTAATGACGTCATCGCCTACGGCCCCCAGTGGGGATCGAGCTCGTGCCACTGAGGCAATATGCAATCCGAAGCCAAACCCGCAATACACTGAACGAGAATGCAGCTTCCAAGTTTAGCCTTTCGTGTGATGTTTGTAGCGTGCGTGGTGCAGACCCAGACGCTTGTGATGTCATCGCATGTACTTCGGAGTTGACAGCAGTCAATACGCTCACGGCGGTGTAGCTGGTGCGCAACGCATTAGTCGTTCACCGCGCGGTTTTCAGCACGGGGGAATCATTCCCAGCGTTTTTCTTCCAAAGACAGCTCTTTGCTGCCCTTGCTGTCGTCAGAGAGTGAGTAGCATCGTTATGCCGCCGCCGCAATTCTTGTCATTGTGTAGTCGTCGTCGTTGTACCGTCATCATGCCCCGTTTTGTCGAAGTCATCGCGTTGGCATCTTCAGATACAGTTGGGGAAGGAGGGGAGCGGGTTGAACAGGATTGCAGGAGTTTTGCACAACGTTGGGGAAGTTTGCGCTAGCCGGGCGAGTAACTGCTGCTGCTGCAGTAAGTGTGTTCAGAATGGAGGAATTTCTCGATTGCAGCTTTCTTTTTAACAGAATCTAAAAAGCAAACAAATTTCACGTGGTCTTAACTTCTTACAGATGGACAGTAGATGCCATAGAAGTAATTCCAGCAAAGTCGTAATCCTATCAACCACGCAGAGTTTTAATTAACAGCCCCCAAAGCACTCTGACATGCGCTGTTGGCGGTGTGCCGCGCTGCTACACGATAAGGCGGATATGACGTCAACCACAATCGCACGCGGCGCAATGGGAGCTGTCTCAACGGTATTTATAGCCTTGAAAATATGCGAGAACGCCTTAAAAGTGCGCTCGCACGCATCATACTCTATGCATGTGAAGTAGCGAGCAGGTAAGTCGGGCCTTGCGTCACTTCCGGCGAGCTGTAATCGCAGTGCTTTTTCCAGTTTAGGTATGGAAAACGTGGATTTTTGCGTGTCGTTTAGGCTGCAGCCGTCAGAATTTAGCACACAAAATTTTCCACTATGCGTTCTCTGTAGCCACACTATATCGCTTAACTTTTACGGTTTGCAACATTTCACTCCAGGTGGCCTTAAAGGCGCCTTAAAACACTCTTCATCGAAGAGGCCATTTTTATCTTCGTTTATTCTGTCATGAGCGTGGGAAAGCGCTGTGTTCCATCGATGTTATTTAACATGAATCAGGGTGCTGAACATGGTCTCGTTTAGTTAGTTCATAAATCTCCAGAGGGCTACCTTACAATGAATTCACGACAATATTTCTACTCGTGACAGTCAACAGCTAGCCGAATGTGCAACAGCAATTAAACTTCAAAGATTTCTTCCCGTTACCCCGACCGCATATGCTCTCATCGAACGAGCGCTCTATAAGTGATGCATACAATTTATTTCAACGAGATTTCAAGCGAGTTCCGTAATAAATAATTTCGAAACATTTCGTAGCATTAAAGATCTGTGCTCCCCTCCTTGCCCCCAACTTGCTTCGCCTATCACGAAGCACGTATGTCGGTACACTTTTTAGGTGTATAAGGTGTGCCTAAGCATATCAGTAATATATATATATATATGTGTGTGCTTATGCACATCCGAATCATTCCCACCAAACGATTGCACTTGCTTGAATGTCTCGCTGTACTGATACCTTTACGATATTTTCGGCCATGAAAGAGGGGAAAGACACAGATCCTGAACAGGTGCGTGTCCAGTCAGCTACCTTGGTTGCAGATCTCTACCTCCATATTTGCCACACAAGACGTCATGTCGTGCTGTGGTAATCTCTCGCAGTAGTCACAGGAAATAAAGAAAGAATAACCTGTGGGCATCGCCGCCTTGTGCTGCATTTCTTTCACCATTTGCACTGCCGTCGTCGTCTCCAGCTACGCTAATCTAAGACTAATCAATCGCATTTGACTAAACTCCGACTCTCCTGCAAAGTTGTACCAAAGTGTCATTTATATAATGATCGCGTTAACTCTCCGACTTACTTTCATCATTTCTAAGCTAATGCATTTTGTCATGTTGTGGAGTTACCCGTGCGACTGCTTGTTTTCGAGAGTTATATGAACAAGAAGCCTGGTTGAAGTTTGCTACCAGTGTGCTCTGTCTCTGGTCAGTCACCCTTGCGTGTTAGGTTTCTCCTCGCCTCTGGTCATTGCACGTGCCTTTGGTGAACTCCACTACAGCATGTGCAACACCCGCGAAGCTTCTTCGGTCAATAATAATTATGCACATTGCATTTTTATGTCACTTATTGCACAGGCGAAGGAAAAGTGCTCAATTCCGTCGACGAAAGCCTGTAAAATGTGGATTTCATTTTAGAAGGCGCATTTGTGCGCGTGCGGAAGGAATTGTGCCGACTGAAGATTTCGAAGGCCTGATTTACAAGAGGTCCTGTGAAAGCCTTCAAAAAAACTTGAAACGTTTTTTTTTTTTTTTTTTCCTGAAAGGCATCGCCTCAGGCATCGCTGAGGTGGCCCCCTGCCGCGAAAATTTTCCCAGAATGTTCCCGCGAAGCTAGAAGTTTTATATAGTCAACCTCAAGCTTTCCTATCTTCTTTTATTATTTTAAAACCTCTGGGAGCTTTAGTTACCGCGGTCAAGGTGACGTAACCTTCGTTTATGAAGGTTTTCATTGCAAGGAACGCAGTGGCCAAAGAGCAAGCGCGAGAGTATTCTTGCTCAGTCGCAGGTCTTATTTCTTTGCATAGGCGTTCGGAAGAAAAAGGAAGAAAAAAACAGAATCTAAGCACGTAACTACACGCTTTGTACATGTGTATACTTTCTTTTTAAATTATGGGATTTTACTTGCCAAAACCACTTTCTAATTATGAGGCACGCCGTAGTGGAGGACTCTGGAAATTTCGACCACCTGGGGTTCTTTAACGTGCACCTAAATCTAAGTACACGGGTGTTTTCGCCCCCTTCGAAATGTGGCCGCCGCAGCCGGTATTCGATCCCGCGACTTCGTGCTCAGCAGCCCAACACCATAGCCACTGAGCAACCATGGCGGGTGTGTGTGTATACTTAAATAAAATCTGCATACAGTAGGCAATTACGCTGACACATGCAAGTTCATGTTTGTGTTATGATATTGTTTAGCGTGGAAGACGTCAGCTGGCAGAAATCTCCTAACCGTCCTCGCAGAACCCTTACACTGCCACTCCGCACACTAGGCCCGGCCTCGTCCCGTCTTCGAGTGCAACTGAGCGGCAGTTTTAAGCGAAGCCCGAGGGCCGCCTCACATCATGCGTGCGTGACCACGCGTCTCAATCGCGTCGCGAAGGCAATGCGACGATAAAGCTGCACCATCAAGCAAGAAGGGAACAACGATGGCTGCTGGCTCTGAATAAACGGCAAGCGTTGATCGACCACCGAGGTAAGACCGGCATTCGACGTCACTCGAGAAATATCGCGTGGAAACATTGTCTTTCATTTTTTTCCACGCTCCTTGCTGCACGAAACAAAAGCCGCATCCATTCTTGGAAGAGCGCCTCGCAGGAAGCAGATTTCTGTTTCCCCCGAAATGCCGCAAAACACTACCGCGTTTCAACACGCGGAGATTTGGCGAATCGTAACACGTGCTACTTACTCACAGCCTCGTTCTATGATACAGCTGTCATTATAATATTCAATATACCAAGAAGTGTAAAACATCCCTATAATAATTCCTATCGAGTTTGTTAAATTTCCAGCCAACAACTTGCCGCAAGTGGGGAACGATCCGACGTCTTCTCATTACGCGTGCGATGCTCTAACCTAGCATGTGGCCAAGCATTGTGTCACGTTGTTTACCCTCTATCAAAGTCATTGCCACGTTGTGATAGAAGTAGTGAGGTTTCTGGGAAACCTGTTCGTGGCGCCATCTGCATGTACCGCTAGGTACTGCAAAGGTCTCCAGGTGGTGCCCACTGAGGCAAGAGAGAGAGAGAGAGAGATGAAGAGGAACGCTGAGGCAAAAAATATAAGCCGGCGTGCTTCTGTGCATGGACCCGGGGAATATGGGAGGCTGTCGAGGAAAGTGCGTAAAGGAGCGGCGGCCAACTGGAAGGCTACGATATATGACGACGTGAGTGTATTTACAAGATTCTTCTACGTTTTTGTATTCACGGGATCGATATTGGCAGTTGATTTGGAAAGTTAGTGTGTGAAACAGTGTCCCTCAAAATGTGTTCGCTGCAACAACACACACACACACACACACACACACACATATATATATATATATATATATATATATATATATATATATATATATATATATATATATATATACACTCACATACATATATATATATAAAAGTACCAGAAAACTGTAAGAATGCAACCATTATACTAATCCACAAAAAGGGAGACGTTAAAGAACTCAATAATTATAGGCCCATTAGCTCACTCCCAGTGTTAAATAAAATATTTACCAAAATAACCTGCAATAGAATAAGGGCAACACTGGACTTTAGTCAACCAAGGGAACAGGCTGGCTTCAGGAAGGGATACTCTACAATGGATCACATCCATGTCATTAATCAGGTTATCGAGAAATCCGCAGAGTATAATAAGCCTCTCTATATGGCTTTCATAGATTACGAAAAAGCATATGATTCAGTAGAGATACCAGCAGTCATAGAGGCATTGCGTAATCAAGGAGTAGAGACCGCTTACGTAAGTACCCTGGAAAATATCTACAGAGATTCCACAGCCAGCTTAATTCTACACAAGCAAAGTAGAAAGATACCTATAAAGAAAGGCGTCAGACAAGGAGTCTCTCCAATGCTATTCACTGCGTGCTTGAAAGAAGTATTCAAGCTATTAAACAGGGAAGGTTTAGGAGTAAGGATCGACGACGAATACCTCAGCAACCTTCGCTTTGACGATGACATTGTTCTATTAAGCAACGCTGCGGACGAGTTACAACAAATGATTGAGGACCTTAACAGGGCGAGTGTAAGAGTGGGGTTGAAGCAGAAGATATGCAGAAGATAAAGATGATGAATAACTGGGCAAGGGAACAAGAGCTCATGATCCCAAGTCAGCCTCTAGAGTCTGGGAAGCAGTACGTTTACCTAGGTCAACTAATCACAGGGAACCCTGACCATGAGAAGGAAATTCACAGAAGAATAAAAATGGCTTGGATCGCATATGGCAGACATCGTGAGCTCCTGACTGGAAGCTTACCATTATCATTGAAAAGGAAGGTGTACAATTAGTGCATTTTACCAGTTCTGACATATAGGGCAGAGACTTGGAGACTGACAAAGAAGCTTGAGAACAAGTTAAGGACCGCGCAAAGAGCGATCGAACGAAGAATGCTAAGCATAACTTTGAGAGACAGAAGGAGAGCGGTTTGGATCAGAGAGAAAACGGGTATTGATGATATTGTAATACACATTAAGCGAAAAAAATGGCGCTGGGAAGGTCATGTAGTGCGCAGATTAGATAATCGTTGGACCAATAGGCTGACTGAATGGATACCATTAGAACGGAAGCGCAGTAGAGGACGGCAAAAAACTAGGTGGTGCGACGAAATTAGGAACTATGCGGGTGCTGGTTGGGATCGGTTGGCGCAAGACAGGGGTAATTGAAGATCGCAGGGAGAGGCCTTCGTACTGCAGTGGACATCAAATAGGCTCATGATATTATATATATATATATATATATATATATATATATATATGACCTAGAAGGAAAGAATCCGAGGTTACCGATTTTTATTAGTCACGTCATAAGAATCCAACAAACAATGACACCGAATACATAAGAATCCAACAAACAATGACACCGAATACACCATAGGGGTATTTAGTTGTACTTATTAATTGAATTTAAAAAAATGATATATTAGTTTAAATGAAAGTAGATGACAAAATCAAATGGCGGCAGGTGGAATACGGACCCACGTTGTTAGGGTTGGCGTCTGGCACCACGTGTTGAAAGGAATTTCAACCGACCATTTCTCACCCTGCATCGTCGAAATGAGGCGTGACTTCGCCTGCTATTGTTGGCGTCCCGCACCTCATGCACAAAGAACTTTCTCTCACGCGCCCTTCTTCCACCAGGCCTCGTCGAAATGAAGCGTGACTTCCTAATTCGCCATGACCATTTCGAGTGTCTGCCTGTCTGCCGGAAGCCCCGCAGTGTACAGGCCTCGCGCGTGTGTGTGTGTGTGTGTGTGTGTGTGTGTGTGTGTGTGTGTGTGTGTGTGTGTGTGTGTGTGTGTGTGTGTGTGTGTGTGTGTGTGTGTGTGTGTGTGTGTGTGTGTGTGTGTGTGTGTGTGTGTGTGTGTGTGTGTGTGTGTGTGTGTGTGTGTGTGTGTGTGTGTGTGTGTGTGTGTGTGTGTGTGTGTGTGTGTGTGTGTGTGTGTGTGTGTGTGTGTGTGTGTGTGTGTGTGTGTGTGTGTGTGTGTGTGTGTGTGTGTGTGTGTGTGTGTGTGTGTGTGTGTGTGTGTGTGTGTGTGTGTGTGTGTGTGTGTGTGTGTGTGTGTGTGTGTGTGTGTGTGTGTGTGTGTGTGTGTGTGTGTGTGTGTGTGTGTGTGTGTGTGTGTGTGTGTGTGTGTGTGTGTGTGTGTGTGTGTGTGTGTGTGTGTGTGTGTGTGTGTGTGTGTGTGTGTGTGTGTGTGTGTGTGTGTGTGTGTGTGTGTGTGTGTGTGTGTGTGTGTGTGTGTGTGTGTGTGTGTGTGTGTGTGTGTGTGTGTGTGTGTGTGTGTGTGTGTGTGTGTGTGTGTGTGTGTGTGTGTGTGTGTGTGTGTGTGTGTGTGTGTGTGTGTGTGTGTGTGTGTGTGTGTGTGTGTGTGTGTGTGTGTGTGTGTGTGTGTGTGTGTGTGTGTGTGTGTGTGTGTGTGTGTGTGTGTGTGTGTGTGTGTGTGTGTGTGTGTGTGTGTGTGTGTGTGTGTGTGTGTGTGTGTGTGTGTGTGTGTGTGTGTGTGTGTGTGTGTGTGTGTGTGTGTGTGTGTGTGTGTGTGTGTGTGTGTGTGTGTGTGTGTGTGTGTGTGTGTGTGTGTGTGTGTGTGTGTGTGTGTGTGTGTGTGTGTGTGTGTGTGTGTGTGTGTGTGTGTGTGTGTGTGTGTGTGTGTGTGTGTGTGTGTGTGTGTGTGTGTGTGTGTGTGTGTGTGTGTGTGTGTGTGTGTGTGTGTGTGTGTGTGTGTGTGTGTGTGTGTGTGTGTGTGTGTGTGTGTGTGTGTGTGTGTGTGTGTGTGTGTGTGTGTGTGTGTGTGTGTGTGTGTGTGTGCGTGTGTGCGTGTGTGCGTGTGTGCGTGTGTGCGTGCGTGCGTGCGTGCGTGCGAGTTTAGAGAGGCCCTTTCCTCGAATTGGACCTAGAGGAGAACTTCCACGAACCCGCAACGCGCAAAAGAGACGGACAGGCGTCTACAATTCTAGGAGGCGTGACGACCTCCTCCTTTCAGCAGACTCGGTATAACCAGAGGAGGAGGGGCACTCTTTCTGTGCCGGTCACGTGACGTCGACGGAAGCAAGGTCCCGCCCACGATTGTAGAGACCCGCCGTGGTTGCTCAGTGGCTATGGTGTTAGACTGATGAGCACGAGTTCGCGGGATCGAATCCCGGCCACGGCGGCCGCATTTCGATGGGGGCGAAATGCGAAAACACCCGTGTACTTAGATTTAGGTGCACGTTAAAGAACCCCAGGTGGTCGAAATTTCCGGAGCCCTCCACTACGGCGTGCCTCATAATCAGAAAGTGGTTTTGGCACGTAAAACCCCATAATTTAATTTTTTTAACGATTGTAGAAAGCCTATTTAAGGGGCTCCGAAATGTACTTTTGATCACTTCATGCTCTTCTCATTTTCTTTCACCATCTTTTGAATAAACCGTGCAAGTTTCGCACTAGCAAAGCGTCTCGCCCTTGCTTGGTCGCCATGGTCTACCGGATGCCTGCAGCCCGCCGACAACGCCACGCTACCCACTAAGTAACGTCGGTCGAGCTTCGATAGGCAGGCGCCGCTACTTCTCGACAGCAGTACGATACGCTACCCTGGAGTACGCAACAACGTCTACGCATTACGCGTGCCATTGAGCTACCGCGACGCCGTTTTCCCATCCATGTTCCGAGGTATTCATGTTTATCTATTAGAACTAACCCTGGGAGTGTTAGCCAGCGCCACCACTCACAAGCTTTTATATATTCGCCGTTGCAGCTTAGCCCACTGACCCGACAGCCAAAACGGCTGCAGGCTACATATTCCCTCTTACCAGATGACTCTTCGCTGAGGCGTTCACCGACTTCGAGTGTGCCAGCTCAGGCAAGCAAGCTGAAGCCATTACTACCGCGCTCGTGAGGCTTTCCGCTCGCTCATCACAAAGCTGCGGTCGGAGGACGACGTCAGCGGAGAACAACATGATGAGGCGAAGCCTTTCCACACTGTTACATGTCTAGCATACATATTTATGGTCCAACAGAACAGATATGACATACCGACATGCATGGCATGTCGGAATGTCATTCTCGTTCCACAACAGCAGCGGAACTACAGTATACGCTACCAGGTGTAATTCAAGAAATCCTTGTGGGCCCGTAGATTCCACCACAGAAGACACATGAATGGCGAAAATACAGAAAATACCAAAAAAGACGAATATGCCTACCTACACCACGGTATGCTTCAGATTGAATCGGACGCGTGCCATGGACGGCAACGTCGTCAAATGACAAGTCGCCAGTCAACTGCTGAAGGCAAGCGTCTTCTGACTATATACGTGAATATTCCTGCCGCAACAGCTATCGAGAAATTCATCTGTTTTGATTTGCTGCTTCCATAATACACCGCAAGAGTATCGAGAGCCAGAGCATCGGAAATATTTGTTTAGGCGTGTCCGGCAGTCAACGCACGTGATTCACGGAGCATGCGAAGAGCAAGATCTAAGCACCAATAAAGGCAGGAGGCCCGCTAACTATCACTCCACGTATCACCGCGTGTTTGCGTGCTACGAGGGTGGAGTGACCCAGGAACGCGCTGCGATGCCGCGCAACGCTTGTGCACGTCCTGGAGGGCGCTCAGCGTCTACTGCTCAACGATCGCCGTCCGTGCTCTGCCGCGGAAGCATGGGAGTACGGGGATTTTTGTACGCTTGGTTCACAGAAAATGTATATTTACGGAATAAACGAATACTGATACCAATGACGTCTCATTCACTGGTAACAAAAAAGAAAAGTTCTGGATCACTGGAGAAAATGTTATGGCTGTCACGTGTGAAGGCTCTTCGTTAACGTCCATAAGTGCGCGCGTCTAATTTCTCCTGCCTACGTCCAAGCTAAACTTGCCTGTGCCCGTCCATCACATGCCAGAATTTTCTGCTGCTTGCACTTATTAAACTCCGAGATATTAAGCAACCCTGCTGAGTGTTTACTCTCGCACACAGCAACGCAAAGCGCTCGAAACAGGAGCGCGTGAGGCCGTTCCCGTCCCCGATCGCGGCGACCGCACGCGTGTCGTATTACCGGCTCTCATCATGCAGCGCGCTCACCGCCATACGAGGCAGCGCAGTAATCAGCGCATTAGAGCCGCTGCAGTCACTGGAGACGCTACCAGGCGGCACGGTCAAGAAGTGTGATAATTACTTAATATTGCCCAAAAAAGTCCACTCGATCCTGGCACGCGTGAATTTTTCATACGCTCAGGGTCGCTTGAGAGGTACGCATTGCGCCACGGTATGGGGTAAGCTATATAGTTCGTGTGATACGGCCACGGGTGGTTTAACGACAGATGCCTGACGACACCTCTACGCAACAAATGACCCTCGGATCGGTTTTCTAGCTGACAGGCAACGCGCTAAGAAACGCGATAGCGACTCAATCGCTGTTCCCGCTCTCTCCGCGGCCTTTTTGCTGCTTTTCCTCTTCTTCGTCACCTTCTTTCTTGCTAATCAATGCCCAGACTTCCCCGTGATTTTTTTTCTTTATATTTGCTATTTCGTTTGAAAGCATTGCTCGTGAAGGAGCTGATATCTCTACAGTCTATTCTGATACGAGCACGGTCTCCATGCATCATCGGGAAACTAATGTCTCCTAACATCTGCTATCGGCATGCCCACAACAAGCGTAAACGAGCCAGTTATGTGCGGGGTAAGTATTCGAGGGGATTGATTGATTGATTGATTGATTGATTGATTGATTGATTGATTGATTGATTGATTGATTGATTGATTGATTGATTGATTGATTGATTGATTGATTGATTGATTGGAACTGTATAGCTATCAGAGATTGTGAAACTGCAAACTGCAAAACTGCAAAAGGACTGCAATTACGCAAGAGAGGCTTCGTGAACATGGGCACTGCTTTGGGGGTGAATAGAGCACCATCCAGTTGCTTCATGTTTTATTTTCTTTTTTTTTTGCATGACATACTGAAGAGCGCAACTTATTCTCTGGGCACGTGAAACAGCGCTTGTAGAGAGCTAATAACTGTTTTTTTTTTTTTTTTTTTTCAAGTAGTAAAAGAGAAGGACAGAGGTGCTGATAGGAGCAACCTCCGACTAGTTATGTCACACAGGGGTTCAAATCCACTCGTGGCACTACGCAGTCCTTTCTTAATTTATTTGTAATCTCGCAAAGTACTTTGGATATCCTGCGATGGACACAGGTGCCAGCGGCGGACATCAAAACAACTAGGAAAGTGAGCAAATTGATTGTGGGTACAGCTATCACTGCAAAACACAATTCCTCTCTGAAAACCAGGCTATAATTCTTGCCATACTTCTTGCCTCGCAAGGTAAAGTACGAGACCCAATATAAAGAAACAACTAAATATAGCGTTGAACTACAGTTGCCATTGTTGTTTTGCAGGGGGCAGTAGAATTAATCTGATATTACTGTTGACATCAACTCCTGGGAATGTGAACGGGGTCAGAGACCTTATGGCCCGCGTGAGCTTCGATCGTCCTCCACTGCGTGTTCACGTCTTTAGAGGTGCACTTCAGAGTGCGCGTTAGGTGGGTCCCTCAACAACTTCGTCCAATTTAAATAGCGTCTGCCAGATGTGGCACAGTGGCGCCCGTGGATGCAATGGACCACTTGATATTCTAATCTTCTTGATAGACCTTTTGCACAGCGGGCATAGCACCGATTTTCTGCCTGCGATGTACGTCAAGAAACGTCGCTCTAAGCCTATAGTGATGAGTGAACGGAAGGGGTGTGTTCTTTACGCCTACGCGCAGTTTTAAGACTTTATTTTAATTTATTTTAGTTTTAGGCTTGAATGTTTTAAGGTGCAATGAGTTACGTGGTTACGGCATTTTGAGCACTTGGTCGCACGTTCAATTCCCGACAAAGGCGGCGCAGTAAACGAGTAAACTCCGGTTTACCAGTTTACTTAGATTTGTGAACGCGTTGAAGAACGCCAGTGAGGTAGAAATCAGCCTTTAGCCCTACACTACGGCATCTCTTACGATCTTAATGCGGCTTTGCAACGTTAAACTCCATAAATTATTTTTAAACTTGACAACCGCTTAAAGTCAGGACCTGTTTTGTGACAACATAGAGCCAAGTCGAGCATGTTTGACTTTCATGGCTCGATGTTCCTCCGCGTGCATGCATGTGTCTTATTCCTATTGTTGGTGCACAGCAATAAGGTTACCGGCAGAATGAAATTAGGAAGCGAGAGCATATAAAAAATTCGCGTTCAGCGTAATTTCTCATTTCCTGGAAGCGGAGAACTAGTACATTGGACAATTTCATCCTGCACGCGCCAATTCCTAATATTTTTGTTTCGCCTTGCTTTGTTTTTCTCTGTGAGGCCGAGAGACAGGCTGTAGAGAATTTAGCGTTGCACAAATACTACTCCAGAGCCTTTTTAACAATGTGGAAGGACATCTGCCAAAAGAGTAAAGTCGAGAGGTCTCTCTCTGGGGTTAGGTCACTGGAAGTGGCGTCCTGCGTAATATGCTTCCCCACCAACTTCACACAGAATTCTACGAGGGCCGAATTCCTCTTCTTTCTCTTACCATATGTGACATAAAGATCTCAAATTACGAGTACACTAGCACGTAACCGCGGTCATTTTGTGCTCACGCCGAGTATACGTGTGGAATTGGAATATGTCTGCGCGTGCGCTCTCGATAAGAGAAACTTGTATACAATTGTGACACCGCTCTAGCTACCATCCTCCCTGACACCCGACAAACGGGAGAGGTGATTGCTCCACCGTTCGCCGAAGCGAGGCTGCGCCACAGTCTTTTTGTCCGCGCTTGCGAGGTCAACCAACGGACACAAAGTAACCCTTCTCTGAGGGACCCACGGATGGCTGGATCTGCTCTTTCTAGTCGCATTCTCACGGGGAAAGATGCTGACTTGCTCCACCAACATTACCACATCCGCCACGCTTTGGTTGCACCAATGCAACCAAAGCGGGGCGAGCGATGTCAAGAGCGTGGCCAGAGACCGGCGAGCGTAGGGAAGCGATGAATATTTAAGTCCGTGCGGCGGCATTCTTAAAGAAGTAGTCCCCCGCACTGTTACATGTAAATGTATACGTAGTATCTGGGTAAACTTCGCTTTTCCGGAATTCCGAATCCCGTCTGCTTAAGCCCGCGGCTGCTTAATTATTGCAGCGAAGTACGGTCACTACATGGCGGCATGACACCAGCTCGAACACCCTCGTCGGACACAGACATGGAACATCGGAATTACACGGAGAGTTACTTCGTGAGTCAACCTCGTGAAGCGTTGGCCTAAGCTGTGGTGCCTAGCAAGTCTAGAGTTCGTCCCATGCAAAAGTTCCTTTCATATTTCTTCCGTTCAGTAGTGCATGAAATTACATGCTGTAAAAAATATTCAGTGCAGCGACTTGAGAGAAGCGGCGTCTATACACTGCAAGCTAGCTATCAATCTGGAGTGCGAACCAAACGATACAGTGCCGTTGGCGTCAATGTCAAACGTTAGTTGTTGCATTGAATGAAACGCGCGCAGCGCTTCAAGATAGGATGCACCAGAGGAAACGCCTGATCTCTCATCCCCAACCCTCTCGGAGGCGTTCATCGTAACGTTCCTATATACTGGTTTCGTGATGCTGGTGACGGCTGCCTGGGTATGTACAAAACCAAGTGCCTGGGTACTTGCACGTGTTCAAGCGTATCGCAGTGTCTGTGGTTGGTGTTGTGTGCTCTATTGCCACACCAGCCCGCCGAAAACTCGCGATCTGTGCAAGCTGTGGTGCCACGGGATAAGAGTATCATTGGATGTGTCGTGACTTAAGGAGCGTCACGCTTCTATATATTTCCTGACGAGCTTGTGGGAAACTCAGATCGTGTTGACTGCCTTGTAGTCCAAGTCAAGTAGCTCAAGGCGAAGGTTAAGGTGTTCGAGATTGTCCGAAATAAAATTAAAGAATATGCATAAAAGACTTCAGCGAATTCTTTGGCACTGATCTCACTGCGACAATGGTAGCTATCTCTGCGTTGTGGAAGGGGGCAGGGGGAACGAAAGAGAAATGACAGATAGTGAGTGTAATAGGTAAATGCCACGAGAAGATCGGAGTGGACACCCAAGCTCTGTGAGGAAGGGAGAAGCGAACGGGTGCACGAGCGCGGTGGCACAAAGCGCGATCTTGCAGTGTTCGGACCAGGCGGGCAGCATTTCCGGGCTCCTGGGGTGGACGAGGTCCTGCCGGGCCAGACGCGCGTGGCAAGGTGCGGAGGACCGCGGAGCCGAGTGCGGACGAGGGTGTTCGAGCTGCCAGGGCTCCAGTGGCCAGTGTTGGAGACGCTGGCTGACCCGAGGACAGCCGGCCCTCGAGCTGCCGCACGTGAGCTGTACCGAGCAGCGCTCCAGTCTGACACAGAGGTGGCTGTGCTAGACGCAGTCCTCACGTGCGAGCGTAGCTCGTTAGTTCCGAGCGAAGTACGAGCCCGACCCCGTGGTGAACATGGCATCGCTAGGCTGCCGCCAGTGGCATACCATCTATTTTTCGTGGTGGGGGGGAGGGGGTCAAATAATCTCTATCTATCTATCTATCTATCTATCTATCTATCTATCTATCTATCTATCTATCTATCTATCTATCTATCTATCTATCTATCTATCTATCTATCTATCTCTCTATCTGTCTGTCTGTCTGTCTGTCTGTCTGTCTGTCTGTCTGTCTGTCTGTCTGTCTGTCTGTCTGTCTGTCTGTCTGTCTGTCTGTCTGTCTGTCTGTCTGTCTGTCTGTCTGTCTATCTGTCTGTCTGTCTGTCTGTCTGTCTGTCTGTCTGTCTGTCTGTCTGTCTGTCTGTCTGTCTGTCGTTCTGTCTGTCTGTCTGTCTGTCTGTCTGTCTGTCTGTCTGTCTGTCTGTCTGTGTGTGTGTGTGTGTGTGTGCGTGCGTGTGCGTGTGTGTGCGTGTGTGTGTGTGTGTGTCCTCGTAACTGATCTTTGCAGTACGTGCCACCTGTGATCGCTCTGCCGCCGCCACTCTGTCCGCATCGCACGCCCCACACCAACAACGGCCGCTGTACTACCCTGCATATAATATAATATCCCCTTTGACTTCTGCAGTAAATGTTCGTTTTTCGTATGCTTTACCCCCAAAGCACCACACCGAGGGTTCCTTCCACGGGCAGCGGAGGTTAGGTTAGCGGCATCTACCTAACCTCCCTCTCACCCGGCTCCTTCCGGGTGGGAAGGAGCCGGCGTGCCTCATAATCAGATCGTGGCTTTGGCACGTAAAACCCCATAATTTAATTTTTTTTTTCGGTTTTGCACTGATCAACTGTGGGCCGTCCGCCACGCCGAGGAAGCCGCCCGTGTCCAAGGACTCGAGGCCGTCTACTATGCTGGGGCACTTATGGCCCCCCACTCCGCCCAAATGGCCGGACATTTAGAATAATGTTTTCACTCACTTGCGGTGGAAGTTTCGCGTGTTTAACACTCATTGGGTTAGATCATGTATACGTACATAAATACTCAAGACTGCATGGACGTGGGAACTGTCGTTGTCGCCGTAGCACAATTTCTAGTGCAACGCGCGCGTAATGCAGAAGTTGTGGATTCGACTCTAAACGTCAACCCCCCCCCCCCCCCCCCCCAAGT
This sequence comes from Dermacentor andersoni, assembly GCF_023375885.2. Taxonomy (NCBI): domain Eukaryota; kingdom Metazoa; phylum Arthropoda; class Arachnida; order Ixodida; family Ixodidae; genus Dermacentor; species Dermacentor andersoni. The sequence goes on from NC_092814.1 coordinate 227,996,908, forward strand.
TGAGTTTTCAGCCATTTTCCATTAGCTCTTCAATTCTGCACTTAAATTAGAAGCTACAAATAATTTAGCCTATGCTTTCCATTTCTTCGTTATCTGTTGTTTTCATATGGTTCTGACTAACAAATACGTACTAGTGTCCTTACGAAACGGGCCCCTCGGTTCCCTTTCTTTTCGTCCAATACTTGACAACTGGCTATGTTATACTTATGGCCTACCAATTGGTCTTTCTTCCAGCTTGCTCATGCAGGAGTTCTATCCCTACGTCACTGGTACGTTACAACCAGTGATGTTTTTTTTCCCCTTGTAAAAGGCTTTGTATTCTTTCTAGGGCACACAAATACCTCCTTAGCGTTTTATTTTCCTTTTTCATAACTTCTAATATTTCTTCAACAACTATTTATTATGCGTTTTTGAAAAGTTGGTCAGTTTCAAATGCCTGTCATTCTTGGAAAGCTTGTTTGCCACCAGGCTTAAAGGTGTCAAGCGGCTATTCGTGTAATTATTTTCATGATTGTTATGATCTTGTGTTTAAAACGATCTCAATTGTACTTGATGATTGACTGTCTATTCAGTGCAAGCGGGTTCCTAAATATACTGCAACAAATATTTTTGCTGTAAATATGTGCGTCTGCGTTTATCTATTCGATACTTACGATTTGTATTCGATTCGTATTTGAAAAACTCGATATTTGATCGTCTACCTCTAATAATTACATGCTGGATTATGACATCTTAACTTTTTCATTATCTTCAGATTGGAAGGCTATAAATACAGCACGATACAACAGAACACAGGCAACGTGGTTTTCCTAGATAGAAAATGCATTTATTCTGCATACTATGCCTACATCTTTTGTGCTTGTCGGCATTCGTGGTAGCAGAACTAGACTCTGTGGAACGCGCTTGGCCTCATGATGATAGCATGGCAATGACAAATACCCGAGCTCTGCACTGTTTAAATACCATATTTTTGCCCTTGATCCAGCTGAAAACCGCCGTGAAGTACTGATTGGTCCGAAAGGCGTGAGAAACAGAAGCGATTTGTTCAGTCGCGCGTGAACGAGCTAAGCCGTTCCGATATTTACGCCTTTTTTACGCAGTCGACATGCCTTATTCATCTGCTCTGTTCTAAATCTGAACAGAAAACTTATTCCAATCGGTTTTCGTATATTAGTTGTCTGACACGCTTGCATAGTGTATACCAACTGAATGGATTCAGTGACACCGTTGAACCCGCCGCGTACAAACGCTGCGGAATCACATAAGTTTTTTAAATATTCAATTATATGTACATTCACTAGGTTTTGTAAATAGTAAATAAACTTCAACTTTGTGACCACAATGTGAAGGCTACCAATGTGAAGGCAACCGTTGGTTCACCATGGTCAAGGACCCTATGCATAGCAGAGCGAGTTTCGACCAGCATGGGGCTTTTGAATATCAAAGCGCGTTCCTGAAGGCCATTTTTCAAGCAATATTTCTAACTTATAAATCGTTAAAATATCGCCAACTGTTCATTCAAGTCGCTAAAAATGTCACTGATTACTTAACAGCAAACTCTGCCGTAAACAGAGAAAGACGTCACTAAATCTAGCGTCAAAATCTGTAAAATGGCAACGCGGATAAAATACCGGTAAATTATAAAAGCAAATGTTATTTTGTGTTTTCAAAGATGGTTGGGTTGGACGGCCCCAACAAGCACGGGATGATGCCAGTGATGGTAGATTAAACTTGTTTTGGACAGCCTAGCGATAGCTTTCTCCGCAATGCAGGCTTACAAGGCACGTCCCGTAGGCGCCCCGCACCGCAAAGTGCGGAGTAACGCGTCATCTGCTACAGCACGTGAAGGCGAGGCCCGAAAGTAGGGGATACGTAATAAATAAATCGTGCCTATGTGAGCCCAATTCTGAGAGAAAACTTGACCTCAGCTGCTGTTGTATTTGTGCCAGTGGGCATGCAGCCGACAGTTCCTACTTTCACAAGTGTGTGCGCGTAGGGAGGCGGATAAATGGCCTACTTTTCTTTTTCAATTCTGACTGTGGGGAGGGACGGGCACACTTCCCCCGGAACCGGTAGATGCCCCTATGACAAGCATGGTGTCACGCACTTACCGGCAAATATAAACGCATTTCACTCGATGGCCGCGAGCACTCGCTGCCACACCGCTGACGCGATGAAGACTGCCGGCAGCGAGAAGCGAACGCTTCGTGCTGCCTTAGTTTCACCGCAAGAATACCTTTCACTACCAAATAAGGCAATTGCAGTATTGAGGTTCAATTGCACTATTGACAGACCAAGTAGACCGAATCAATGTCTGGATCAAGACTTGAAAGACTACTGCAGACTTGAAGAGGTGGGGAAATTTCCAAACTGTTACCGAGTAGGCTCTGTGTGCTACATAAATACTAGTGATAAATGCGCTGAAAAACCAATGTGGCCGAAACTCCACGTGCAGCTGGTGGAGAGGCCAGACCCCCATTACGAGTGCTTCAAGCCGCTTTTTGTAGACCCGAGTGATCTTGGTTGGGACTCTAGGCGCATATATTCCTGGGTTTCAAAATTGGGGGGAGGGGGGGGCGAATGACCTACTTTGCCCCTCCCCCCAGTCCTGAGAGTGGGGGGGGGGGCAAGTGCCCCCCTTGACCCCCCACCCCCAGTCGATACGCCTACGGCTGCCGCTGCTGCTTCTGAGCGTGCCGTGCGTCCCGAGAACCGTGCTGGACGGGGCCTGAACGTGTCGTCGTCGCAGCCGACTCGAGCACGGGTGACTCTACAGTACCGTGACGACGGAACCGTGAGCATCGCAACACGGGACTGTTTCAGCCCGTTTATCCTCGTCTGCTGTGTGTAGACGTACTGGCTGCAGTTACGCAGATGATTAGCTTTCTTTAAATATCTTTTATAGGGTTCATTTGAGTTCTATAAATGTTTCCAAACAACTCTCTGTCTTTCTTCCGCATCACTGCGCAAATAGCGAAAGTGTTGAACAGTCATAAGCACTAGAATGAGGATAAGAATAGTGGTGAACTGTATACTAGTCCTTAACACAGGAGCATACTTAAGTCAGAGTTTTGAGTCCAGTCCTGTGCTGCGCAGAAGTTGTATCACGGCCCGTACTATTTACGTAGCACGTCAGGAATGGGGCCAAGGGCCCAAAATAAAGTCCTCGAAAATGGTCTGGCGTTAGCGGTTGCCAGAATAGAGGTAAAAGTCTGTCGCTCCTGCACTACGCGGGGTAGACACAAAATATGTGTGGTGGTGCCTCTGCCACATGGCAGCGGTTACAGAACTGCCATCACGACCAACGAGCTGCGCATAGCGCCGTGCGAATGCCACACTAAGTCGTATTCTGTGCATCAAACTTGAGTCGAACCCTTTGAGTTTAGATGGCAGGCGAAGCCTGAAGTTCTGTTCAGGAACAACTTCATTAGTTAACACATGTAATTGTTACAATAGTGTAATAGGAAATGATTGGTAGCGTTAGAAAAAAAGACTACTTCTGACCGGGGTTCGAACAATGGACCGCAGCGTGTCAGGCAGGTGGTGTCTCTGTGCGCCACGTACATTACATTCGTGGAAGTGAAACTTGCTTTGGCCTCAGTTTACATAACACCGGGTTCAAGTCAAAAGGACATTAAAAGGTTTCTCTCCCTTTCCTTAGTCTCCTACAGTCATACAGTAATATGTAAGCATTCTTGGCGAGTACCCCAGCAAAATATATCGGTCCCTTGACGCCTTATATCTGCAAAGTAAATTTATAATTGGTCAAATTAACACATCTAATCGTTATAATAGTATAATAGTACATGATTGGTAGCGTTAGAAAAACAAAACAAAAGAAATGAATAAAAATGCTGATTACGTCGCCGTCGCCCCGCCATGTCGCTAAAGAAGGAAATATGGAAGTTAACATATAATCGTTCTAATTCTGTAATAGTATATGACTGGTAGCGGTAGAAAAAGAAAGCTGGTGACGTCGCACCACCACGTCATGGTCGTAACAAAAAAGGAAAATAACAAATCCGAGGACACCTAGGCACTTCCTGAGAGTCGTGAATGCGAAAGCATTAATGTCCAATTGAACGCCACTGAGCGGCACTTCGATTTATGAACTCCTCGCGGACAAGCGAGCGCGTTGAGACGCTCGGCCAGCGCCTCCTAGATAGCACAAGGCTGGTGCAGTTCGATTCGTGACGTCAAGCTACCTTGCCCGACTGCCATAGAATCTAACGGGGACGCTCCCGAGTAAGCCGCGGTGATCTTAACGACGCAGCTTTCGTCGCACCGGGCTTGGCAATGGAAATTTCGGTCCGAGTAGCATGATGTCATAAAGCAGAGTGCACAGGCCCGCTATCCAGAAGGCTATGTTTTAGAACGAGTTGCGCCTCACAAAGAACGAACACAGGAAAAAACCAGGTGGACGAAGGTCGCCTACCTGGTTTTTGCCTGCGTTCGTTCTTTCTGAGGCGCAACTCATCCTGAAACATAGTCATGCAGAACTCGCCCAGCAAGAAGTTCTTCTAAACTATCTGGGAGACGCTGACCTGGCGCGGCAGCAGGTGCACGCCTCTTCTCCGACGAGGCGTGCACGTGACGAAGCATCGCAGCCAATTGCAATTTAGGGGCCATTTGTGTCGTACAGATGCCGGCCTTTTTACTGTGATGTTCCAGCACAAAAATCGGCAATTTGATGCTTTCGTGTCAAAAACTAAAATAAAAGGAAATTGCGGTGAGGAAAGAAAAAAAAACATTCGCGACGGCGTTTCGGCTTTGTTGATACGATATATCTGCAAAAGAAATCCATAATTGGTCAAGTTAACACATGTAATCGTTATAACAGTGTAATAGTAGATGATTGGTAGTGATGTGTAGACATCCACAAGCTAGGTAAATAAGTAATCAAAAGCGATGTAGCAGCCGCGCCAAAGAATGCTGACGCATTAGTATACAATTCTCAGAATTTCTGTAGCAATGTTTTTTTGCTCGCCTGCACGCGTTTCGTCGACGTTCATTCGAACACCCCACGTGTTGCAACAACTCCGACGTTACAGAGCTATACTGCAACCGTTGAATATCATGCCCTATTCTATCAGCAGATATATATGTTTATATATATATATATATATATATATATATATATATATATATATATATATATATATATATATATATATATATATATATATATATATATATATATATATATATATATATATATATATTTATATACGTGCGTGCGTGTGTGTGTGTGCGTGTGTGTGTGTGTGTGTGTGTGTGTGTGTGTGTGTGTGTGTGTGTGCGTGCGTGCGTGTGCGTGTGCGTGTGTGTGTGTGTGTATGTGTGTGAATACGAAGCATAGAGATGCGTTCGCTGGCAATGCGTTGTCGGTCGAGATTCCACGCTATAATAAGGCCGTTGGCTGGGGCTTCGTAAATCTGTAGCGTGAGCAACGGCGTGGCGGTGGCGGGCGGAGTTTTCATTTTCTTTGCCTTACGGCAAGGGCGAAGCTGGTGATGACAACGACGCGATAAACGACGAACACTCAATCATGACAAGACCGTCGCCATCCTTGCCACCGTGACGGAAAGGACGGACGGATGGAACTTACAAACCAAACACAATTTCGAGCTCTTAACCGCTGTCGCAGTAAAAATATGAGAATGGCCTGCAAACGGCAGCTGCAACGAAAGTGTAGAGCAACCCCATTCGTACGAACATGTTCACACAGAGCGCAGCTAACTACACGCGTACTCGCAGCCCGTACCGTGGCAAGATGCTTAGCAAGCAGAGAACCCAAGGAGTCCTTTTCGGTCAAGATTAACATCCGGCGGAGGACTCTTATCATAGCGTCTCGGGTAAGAGCATCGGCTTAACTAAAGGTCAAAAACCGCCTCTCTCCCGCAGCGGACACACGGCGTGCACAAGGCTAGAAAAGGGGAAAGGAGCCCCCTACGCCCATATATGCTGCGCACCATCTCATCTCCACGCTGAGGTCGACTTAAACGTGTACTTCCGTGCAGCGCTGACAAAGCTTTGTGCAGGAGTGGCCACGATAAGTTTTGGGTGACGCAGGGCGGTTGCCAGCTTCGGCATTCTTTCAACAGCCAAGCAGAGCCGAGGGCAGCTCTCGCCATGCCCGTTAATCTGTCAGAGCTGGTGCAATTTCTCATAACTTTTCAGACCATCCGTCATATCTTCGGCACAAGCCAAGTGCGACATATTTTGCTCAGACAAAAAGCATTATGCCTAGCGCAAGTAAAGCGCAACAAGGCGGAAAAAGAAAACACGGATAAAGAGAGAACACGACACACGTGTGTGTGTGTGTGTGTGTGTGTGTGTGCGTGTGTGTGTGTGTGTGTGAGTGTGAGTGTGTGTGTGTGTGTGTGCGTGTGCGTGCGTGCGTGTGTGTGTGTGTGTGTGTGTGTGTGTGTGTGTGTGTGTGTGTGTGTGTGTGTGTGTGTGTGTGTGTGTGTGTGTGTGTGTGTGTGTGTGTGTGTGTGTGTGTGTGTGTGTGTGTGTGTGTGTGTGTGTGTGTGTGTGTGATGTCAGAAAACGAAAGCGGCTAACATGCCTCTCCTCACAGTATACTCACCATAACCGCACTCAACAAGATAAGTAGTATTGAGGCGTGCAGAAAACGAAGACGCTACGCTTGTGGCAAGCTAAGGTGGAAGAAGACCGTTCTTTGTAGTGGCGCTGCGTGCACCTTTGCAAAGTATCCCACCGACTTCCGGCTTGCTTCAACGTTCCAGAACCACTCAGCGACCAGCAACAATAATTAAAAGCTGGATTTCGTACTGTTAAATTACGCCAAATTTACGACCTCAAGCTATGCATTGCATGCTAAACTATACGCATCCTCCAGAAAACTGGCGAAATGTGGGTGCATTCTGTAGCAAAAAATTTGCATTGGAATTTTTTCATGTCGTAGCTGAACCGTAAAGGAGCCTGGCGACACTGAGTGGTGACAATATGAATGGGCACCCCCGAAAACGGGTCTTTCGGGTAACAGAAGCCGGTCCCGAAGGCCACGCTTTTGTATACTGCAAACACCGGGAGCGATTGCAAGAGCTGGAAATACTTCAAGGTCGTCATGCGTCGTTCTGTTTTTGCATGCACGGCTCGACGCATCTCGGTGGTTTGCTACTGCTATTTATCGCTCAAGTGAAGGTTGCGGACACAATTCAGAGGCGACGCCTTTGGTACGCCATTGGGTTCTAGAGCGTGGGGAGAAAGACGGCCGACGTGGTACTGAACTGGCTAAAAGCAGACGACACCAAGGTGGCCTTTTAGTTCGTGACGTCACACAGCCTTGCCAAAATGGCGCTTGCTGTCGGTGACAGAATTAAGAGGCAGCGATTTCAAATTGAAATTCCGGATTAAAATGTGCGCTGACGGCCCAGCTCCGTTATTTTTTTTTTGTGCGTAACAATATTGGGCCCTTTAATCTCAGCTACAAAGGTAAACCGAGAGCAGCTGCACAATTGTGTTATGGCCCCTTTAACAAGAGGTCAGTCCCGTGAAGATGCATATGTCCCACTTCATTTGCCTTCATCGCTGGATCTACTCTGTATGCCGTCAGCGATTTTCACATGTAAACTCACGTAGCAGCACAATATAAGAATCCGTGTTTAAGGATTTGATGATTATCCATCAATTTTTTTTAGAGATCTTGCCCACCCATAAAGCTTCGCCTCGATTTGAAATCAAACCTCCAATAAGCAAACAGCCATCACTCCCCCCTCCTTACTAACAGCTTACCTTCCTGGTAGCCTAACGTCTTTGGGACGTGGAACTTTATCAAAACAAATGTTTTCAAGGTTCCTCATTGTGTCTTTTCTTCTTCTTTTTTTTTCTTTCTGGACACGTACGGTGAAGATTACACAGCAGCGCCAGCCACGGAGAGTAATGCGATGCTCAAATGTTTGTGTGCACCAACCCGTTCGCAGCGCGCAGTGTGACGGCTCCTCACAGAGCACTGCACGGCACTTCCTTGTCCCAGCCGTGCGTATCTCCAGCGGCACTAAGCTGCAGCAGCCTGAGTACCTTATTTGCTCAGAACGAGACGAAGAAGTGGCGCGACGTCCGCAAGCGCCCAAACGGCAAGGCTGGTATTGCATAGACCCATGCTAAGCCGAGCTTGTTTCCAGCGAGCCAATATAATACCGGTGCAGCGAAGACATGAATAAAAAGAATAGCAAAGATGCCTTCCAACATGCTGTTGATTTTCATTAGTCGACTCACCGTGCTTGTTTCTGAGCCTCTACGCAACGTAAGCAGATCCTCTGGATCTCTCAACGCTCGCAACTCGGGAGCCGCGTGTAATGAGGCGTCCACCACGTCTCTGTATCTCCATTTCTTTCTTGATTTCATTCTCTTTTTTTATCTTATTAATCACCGGTGATTTAGGAAAGCATGTTGCACAGCATGTTTGCTTAAAAGTTAAACTGACGCATCGCGGCGCGCGTGGTGGCCGTCAAATGCGAGCATCTTGCTTCCTAATCCGAGAACATCGACACCTCTGCATTGCCCCCGTTTTCACTACCACCCAAGTTCAACCCCTGTCTTTGGGAAAGAGCCTATGGATTGCAGTTTCCAGCGAAAGCAGAAACATTAAGCTTGGACAGAGAGATCGGCTACGCTTCTGTGACCATGAGAACGATTCCGCGGCAAGCAAAATGTTTAATTAACTGTGGTCGTATAAGTGGAAGCAGCGCAGCTATTTCTGACTGCGATGCACTATCGTCTTGCAGAGTTCGTGTAGCACAGACTTCTTACAGACGTGTGAGCCAGGCGGCTTACGCACAGAGCCCGGCATCGGGAGAGAGATGCTGACGTTACAGATAACTGGCGGTGTTATCCTGACCGCCGTCTTAGTTTGCTACTGCTAATGCGGGATAAACGTGGAGGCGACAGGAACGCCATGAATAAACACACGTGCATTAGGAGAACACGCCCGTTCTTAAGATTATTCAAAGTCTCCTACACTCGTTTTGAGCCAAGCAGGGTCTCAAGCGCGTTTCTGTTATACGCGTATGCTCACATATGCCGACTCGCTCTTAATAGTACTAAATGCTGCGATTTCTTTCAAAGGACTAGACATTCATGGGGAAATTTTGTTGTACAACTTTTGAAAAATTCTATAAGGATTTCATAGTGTGCCTTGAGTAACGTGGAACCTCATTCCAGTCTATGAAATAAAACTGAAGGTATTGAAGTTGTAGTGAACTGTCGAGAGCTATACTAGCCAGAAGCAGAGCCCAGGTGATCTAATTTTAGTGCACAGAGTGATCGTATTAACTTCTGCATGGCTTCTAAGGCCGTGGTTGTCTTTGGACTTTCCTTCTACTGAGCGAAGACTACTTTCTCATTAATCAGTCAATTAAATGGCAACGTTACGTGTACTTTTGGATCGAATTCACAACCGTCGTCGGGCGACACGCGCCCCTCGCTTCAGTATTTCGGGATGCGAAGAAAATGTGCTAGAGGCAAAAAGAAAAAAACAAAGAAAACATTCACATTAGTTTCATTTTGAAGGTGGCTGTGCTAAGAAGTCAGCTTATGTTCTAAGCAGTCTCCGAAAACGTAGAGCTAGAGAAATTAAATTCGTGTAGCGTGAAGAGTGAGTTGAAATATAGTCAAGAGCGACGTCCGCTAAGTGAAATGGAACCAAAATGCAAAGAAGCCCGTATTGTAACTGTTGTGCGTACATCCCCATACGAGTTTTAAGCAGCTGAACATCGCTCTTACTTCCCGGTTGGCAAAAAGCTTTTCAGAAATGAGGCAGTACTACAACTGCTTTACTAAGTTTGAAAAGGTGAGACTGCGCAGAATGCCTGGTCCTCATTTTCTATCCATCCCCGGGCAAGATTAAGGAAAGAATGACCCTCACAGGACTCCTTTGGCAGCAGGAAACTTCCACGTCGGTCGATCTTCGAGTCACAGGTTTCCAAAAGCATACATCCAGACAAGATGCGATGTACATCATACAAGAGATGTATAAATCACAGAGCGCCACCAACTTTGACCCATAGCGGGATTGGACATCAAAGGAGCATTTTATAACACCACCAATGAAGCGATACTGGAAGCATAATTAAACAAGAGAGTTAGGCTAGTTCGAACTGTTGCTTTAGCGACATAGCCTCTGGTTAAAAAAAAAGAAAGGTTAAAAGAAATAAGAGAGAAGGACAGGATAGAGCGCTGCCCTCTCTTTTTGCCGTTAATTCTATTTTTTCCTCTTTTCTTTTGTTAGAAAACATGTTGCAAAAGCAACATTACTAGTAAGCCTGCAAACCATACAACCAGGTCGAGAACTTCACAACTATGTAAAACGGTTTCTTACAAACTGCGCATTTACCGTGAGATTAAACGAAGAAAAGTGACAAAAATATGCCTAAACTAAGGTGAACCCCAAGGGTCGTTTCTCTCGCTTACACTGAAACAGCTGCCAACGATCTCGAGGTGTGTAGAAGATTCACAATATATGCGGATTACATCACGTTCCGGGCTAGCAGACGATCTCCAACCGAAATTCAAGGCACTCCACAAAATGGAGGCATAGCTCCGCATTGCGGAGCTATGCCTCCAATAATGATAGCTCGCCTTGTTCGGCGCCAAATGCGAGCACACAGTAGAGCATAACGAAATGGGACAGTAGGCAGAGGAGGAATGAGAACTCAACACTCCAAGTTAACCAAGATATTATCCCGAAAAAACACACATCAAGGCATACCTAGGTTCTTGGCTACAGGACAATGGTAAGCCGGACGCTTAGGTACGGCAAACATTTCAACGGCTACACCAAGTCAAGTGGCTACTTATTATAACAACACGGAGGGTGACAGGTATCAAACAGAACCAACTCAGAAGGCTCGCCATGGGCTGGCCATACCTAGGATCGTATAACAATGCAAGTCACCAAAACACAAAAGAAGAAACTTGAATGCATGCTTTGGCAAGTTATACAAGGTGCCCTTACATACTCTCGATCCAACCGAGTGGGTGACATGGCCATACTGCCTTAGCTGGATGAGCTGAAACAACTACAAGAGGCACAATGTAAACGCGTGAAAGTTCTACATAGGGCAAGGCAATATTGCTCGATCTAAGCTACGCTATCCCACAACATCCACACATAGGACAACAAAAGCCCCAGTGGGACACCGTTAGACCGAGTTAGCGTCGTCTTAATACCTAGAAAAAGGGGGGCAGACACAAAACCGGCAATACCGCAAAATAGAGCACAAAACTTCAGGGAGGACACCGAGTACTGAATCTTATGCATTAATCACGGCTTTCGCACAGGGATGACAACAGATTGTGCGCCGATAACATGGGACCTATACACTGCAAAATAGTGCCACAACATCAAGCGGAACTTACAGCGGTCGTGGAGGCCGACACCATGCCGAACCCACACCGATAAAATTAAGTATGGGGTTTTACGTGCCAAAACCACCACCTAATTATGAGGAACGCCGTACTTAAAGACTCCGGAATAATTTGGACCCCCTGAGGTTCTTTAATGAACACCTAAGTCTAAGTACACGGGTGTTTTCACGTTTCGCCCTTACCTGAATGCGGCCGCCGTGGCCGGGATTCGATGCCGCGACCTCGTGCTTAGCAGCCCAACAGCGTAGCCACTAAGCAACCACGGCGGGTTCAAACCTACACCAACCGAATATGCCCATTCGAACAGACAGCCAGACTGCATGCAGGACACTCGCAGCCGGACACATTCGCGCAGCCCTGCACTCAACATTAACAGCATACCTCAATGCATACTGTTGCGGCTCAGGGTGATGTTAGGGCAAGGAATCGACCAAGCCCATCGACGGCTACGTCGGGTTGTAGGAATGAAGCAAAAAGTGCTTATTGGCTTAGTTACATGGCTCCAGTTACGAAAGCCCACTCCATGCAGGAGCAAGTTAAACGTCCGAATTGACATCAGGACCCCTGTCCACTGCTCCGAAAAGTATCTGCTTTTAATACCGTCCTCTTCCCTAGGCGAGTCGACTAAGGAATCTGAAGACTGTCCAGCAGCAAATCACAATCGTCGCATCCGTTGCGACACCACGCCCATGCTCGCAACACTCCGCAGTATCTCCGCCTCCGAAGCCCGATGGTTTGGAATATGTGACAAGAAAGCAACCTGCTAATACAAGGTCATCGTCGTTGTTTGGTAGCCTTGGATGGGGCCCCCTTTTCATCCTTACTTCAGGCTGTCAGGCAATGGTGGGGTTGGTGGCCTTTTGTGGACCAGTCAAGAGTCGATGTCCACGCTGCGTTGACCTTCGGATAGGCGCATATAGATGGATGATGCCTTGCCTCGTGGAAAACCTCTAACTGCAACTCCCAGGTCGCCATCGTTGGGTAGCACTGGATGCCCCCCCCCACCCCCACCCCTTTCATCCTTAGTTCAGGCTGCCAGGTAATGGTGGGGTGGTGGCCTTTTGTGGTGTTGAGACATAGCAATACCCAAACATTAGAGTACGGATTAAGCAGATTACGAGTCACACGAGGACCAGAAAGAACGAAGTGGCACATGCCACATCCCGGGCTAATCTCCCGGGCTCTCACCTGTGGTAGTCCGGCCCACTGAACGTGAATGATCAAGGGACCCGTACGAGGCCCGAAACGTCAGTTCTTTATTTTTATTTTATTCTTGGCGAGTGCACGTTTTTTGGCACCATTATGTTTCCTCGCCAGACGAGGTTTCGTCGAACACTTGACTATGACTGAACAATACGCCCTCGTGCAGGTGGAAAGGCGAGAAAAACTCGACGAACTACGCACCAACTGCATGACGTATCCATAATCAGACAAACACGTGAAGAGAATAGAGGTGGTACTATAGAAGGGGCGAGCGGCGACGCACACCTTCCGTTTCCCGTACTTTATACACTGTGTACGTACAGGGTTCGCCTGGCAAACCTACTTGCATGGAAGTGACGGCTTCCCAGACAATGCTCACATTCTATGGGATTATCCGGCGAGCCGTTCAGCTATCCAGGCTAGCCTGGCCAAACTCGCACTCATATCTAGTCCTGCGACACCTGAGTACTGTGGGGAGTGGCAGGCGGACTCCTCCCCCGAATACGTACAGGCCCTGTAGGAACTGATCACACATCTAGGCTTGGCAGGCGACAACTAAGACAAAGCGGACGAGCACGGAGCCGGGTTTTAATGCTATCAGCCTTCTATGGGAACGTCATCATGTCTGCGGTACGTTTGTCTGTGCGTAACCTCTTTCCAGACAACTTTGGTGACTGGTTATGTGTCATTGGGTATGTGCTGCTCTTCAATGACACACACACACACACACACGCACACACACACACACACACACACACACACAAAGAAAAAGATTCTGTTTCTCCGGTGCTGGGCACAATTGGACGCACGTCATATATATTCAGACAATAATATGTGAATATACATTAAACTGGGAAGGCTTAGGAGTAGAATCAACGGCGAATATCTCAGCAACCTTAGGTTTGCAGATGACATTGTCCTGTTCAACAAGACTGGGGACGAGTTCCAACAAATGATTGAGGATCTTAAAAGAGAGAGTATAAGAATGGGCTTGAAGACTAATATGCGGAAGACAAAGATTATGATCAATAGCCGGGCAAGGGAGCAAGAATTCAGGATCGCCAGTCAGCCTCTAGAGTCTGTGAAGGAGTACGGTTACCTAGGTCAATTACTCACAGGGGACCCTGATCATGAGAAGGAAATTTACAGAAGAATAAAAATTGGTTGGAGCGCATACGGCAGTCATTGTCAGCTCCTGACTGGAAGCTTACCATTATCATTGAAAATGCAGGTGTACAATCAGTGCATCCTACCGGTGCTGATATATGGGGCAGAAACTTGGAGACTGACAAAGAAGCTTGAGAACAAGGTATTGACCGCGCAAAGAGCGATAGAACGAAGTATGCGAGGCATATTAAGAGACAAAAAGAGAGCGGTTTGGATCAGAGATCAAACGGGTATACCCGATATCGTAATTGACAGTTAGAGAAAAAATATGGAGCTAGGCAGGTCATGTAATGCGCAGGTTAGATAACCGGCGTACCATTAGGCTTACAGAATGGGTGCCAAGAGAAGCGAAGTGCAGTCGAGATCGGCAGAAGACTAGGTGGGGCGATGAAATTAGGAAATTCGCGAACGCTAGTTGGAATCGGCTGGAGGAGGACAGGGGTAATTGGAGATCGCAGGGAGAGGCCTACGTCCTTGCAGTGGACATAAAATAGGCTGATGACGATGATGATGATACATTCAGACACGCGCCACCAGTGAACTTCGCGGCGGTGCCACTAGGAGGCGCAGTGTGTGCACAGGGAAGCGAGAGAGAGGAGCCCGGGTGCAGTACACGTCTCATGACGCATTTCGGTGGTGGCAATAAGGCGTGGCGCGAGATTGCTTCAGTGCGAATTCTATTATTGCCGACAGTCATCCTGGGATGGCTTTTGAGGGAACTTTTTTCTAAAATATACTTTATTCTCTCTTTATCCTTTGCATGCTGGTCTCGGTTAGTTCACTTTTCTTGTAGTTACTAACCAGCTGGCCCAGGAAAAAAATGCTACTGCCGTCTCGATATCTCAGAGCGATAACACTCGTACAGAAAGCCATATAAGTTGTTAGCAGTGTTAAAATCAAGAGCAACAGGTAGAGACTGAACAGCGTTTGAAGATAAATGTACAATATCACAGGCGTTTTTTTCTCTAGAACTTGAAAAAATATCTGCCTAACTAGCATACGAAAATGAGCGTGAGCATGAAGTGATTCTTCATGCAAACGTTGCTGGCGCCTACCTGAGCGGACGAGAATCGTGAACGTGTAACGCCATAGGCATCGTCATTATGTCGTCATCGCCTTCATGTTATATGCCTAGCACAATGACTTTCTCCTACTCTGGCTATCATCGCCAGCGTCCTTCCGGCTACTGCAACCCCATACTTGGTCTTAGAGACCCAACTTCGCCCTCTGACTCGTACCGCAGTCCATCACGCAATTTCCACCCGCCGCGGTGGCTATGACGTTGCGCTGTTGAGCTCGAAGCTGTGCGTGGCATCCCGGCTGCGGCGCTCGCATTTACAATATGGGCGGAATGCAAAAACACTCGTATACCGTTCATTGGGTAAATGTTAAAGAGGCCCAGGTGGTCAAAATTAGTCCAGAGTCTTCCACTACGGCATGCCTCATATTCAGATCATGGTTCGGGCGCGTAATACTCCGCAATTTAACTTTAATACCGCACTTCCAGTAAGAGCAGCCGTAACTATTCCTAGCGTGAACTGAAGTAGATAAGCTAAAACTTCGAAGTACACGTTTATCTATAGGGACTATATCCCGGGCCACATTTTGAAGCAATTCTTTTTCTTCGATTTCTTTTTTCTCTTAAAATCCGTCGCGCCGAGCGGCCTATTCCAGCGATAACGCTGGCGCTGAGGGGCGCGCTCCTCTGCAAATGGCGATAAAAACGAAGAAGATAATTTGTCAAAAGGTCTCAACATTAAGACTCGACAAGTGGTGCACGAGGACCGCGATGCCTTGCGCCATTGGAGGCATATTGCGAGAACTGTGGGACTCCGCGAGAGCACAGCTGAAGCGCGGTTGACGTTACGATCCTTTCGTGCTTAGCGTGTCAATCAGGTTATCCGTGGTCTCTCCATTCGTGTGATCTGCTCTTGACTTTTTGAAATAGTCATTTCTCGCAAGTTTACCGAAAAACCAAAAAGAAAAATTGCCGACCACGGTAGTCAGCTAAGTTGCTAAGGCACCTTTCAGAACACCCGTCTTTCTCTAACACACATATTTTAGAAACATTAGAGTTTTCTACGGCCCTATAATAATGCAACCACCGTGCGCTGTCTGGCTTCCTTTCTCCAGCGTCGTGTGGCGCTGCCACCGAGTGCTGATCGTATAGAACAGATCACATGCTGTAAGTCGCCGCAGACTCGGTACTGCACAGCGCGAAACATCACCAGCGCGAAAAATAAGTTTATCTTGGCGACGGACATGTCGGTGGGTGCTGTGTTTTCGCTCTGAAAGATAAGTAACCCGAGCTACATGGCTTTAGCGTCGCTGGGAAACCAGCGCGTATGAGCCGCCATGCGCCCTAAGGCTTCTTCGCCATTTCGTTTATTTTTCACGCAAGTGTAAACTTGTGAATTGAAGTCTTGAGGTTTTACGTGGCAAAACCATGATTTGCTTATGAAGCACGCCATAGTAGGGTACTCCGGATTAATTTTGAACACCAGTGGATCTTTAACGTGCTCCCACTGCATGAGACACATGCGTTTTCGCATATAAACTTGCTTCTAGAATTTAAGGTAGTACGCACAATGACAGATAGCGCACCCCTTCCGGCCGTCTAGTTCGATGTCAGTGCATTGTCCGCCTTCAAAGCGCCGAAGGCCTGTATTTCGACGCATTAAAGGCAATGACGTACTCCAAGTCGTTAAACGTTGCGTATGAAATCAAAGAAAGAAAAAGCCCTCGCGCAATGCAGTTTGTTGCGTTCCTTATACGTCGTGGTGAGGTTCGTTATGAATACATAACAAACAACGTGTCACGTTGTATTTTTTAGTATAACGGCTCTGGTTCCCGCTTTCTACCATTGGCGAGCACTTAAGGCCTTGTAAATCTCAAAAATTACTTCGTTTTACTAAAAATTACTTCTAGTTGCGCAAGTGCTGACAGATGTTACACAGAGTCCGAAAGTCAGAGCTATAGATATATATAGGGGACCAAATTCACAGTGCTTTTCGCTCCTGAGAAGTTTCTGCGGTTCGCCGGCCAACTTCGTTGGCATAATCTCTGTCAAGATTCGCCGTCGCCTGCTCTTACGACAGTTGTAGCGTATGATGAGTGTTTTGAATATGGACCCAGGGCCCGTATTCACGACACTTCTGCGTAAGGACCGTCGGCACTTGCCTATAACCGCTGCCATCTTCTAGTTGTTAAGCTGATCTCTATCATGTTTGGCGGGAACCAGAACGCCAGCCAATCAGGAGGCGCCCTTACGTAAGAGAAGCTTTGTGAATATGTGTCCTAATTCACAAAACTTATTACATGAACGCCAGTGAAGTGATAACTAGGTGCATGATTGCCGACGCGGCGGTGCATCTAGAGCCGCGCTCACTAAGAGAACGTTCTAGAACACGGGAGCGGATTTATCTTGATTCTGTAGCATACAAGCGCGCTATCCGAGATCTCCGAAAAGCGGTTTCAACTTCAGATCTTATTTGCCTGAAATGCGACCAGTGTTTAGCTGTCAGCGGATAAGATCGCTTTCCACAGAACTTCAGCCGTAGAGGAACACTTGTTCGGCCAAACATTAAGGCCATCGCACGCCAGCAGATGTTCGTGGAGCACCCCTATGAGCTGCCGTGACACAAAATGCAAATATAGCGATGTAGACGACAATTCTCCACAAGGCGTCGTTAATTAAAATAAATCCCCGAAGGCTCACAGTGAGTGCGGTATGAAGCAAAGGTTTTGGGGCGGGATTAGTTCTTAGCAAAACATTGTTTCTTGGTACACGGCATCCGCGTGTGTATAGTACAAAAGGCACGCAGTGGACGCAGTGTAGGCACGGACATTGCCCGGGCGTGTGCTAAGTGACCATTGCGGACACGTAATGACGCGCACGCAAGCACGCCAGCATCCTCTACACCGTAAGAAAGAAATCACACACATAGTGACAGGAAACATTTGTTTGAGACAGTATGTACTAATCAGAGACACAGAGTAGGCACAAGCGCTGCACGGACCGTTTCTATCAGTTACGATGATATGTTAATCACACAACAGCAAATTATACGTATACAGACTAAACGACCGTGTAACGGTCGCCAACCGCTGTTCAGATAAGCAGCAGTGAAATGTCTCAGCCGCCGCTGACTTGAACTGCAGTTGACACATCGCGCGCTCCCTTAACATCGCGTGCGATAGAAATCAAAATCGCTATCCGCTTGCACACATAAAGAGAGCGAGAGAAAATGCATCAGTTAGCCACTTTTTTCCGCATATCAGAAAAAGAAAAGGAAGGGGAAGAAAAATTACGTGCACTACGCGGGTAAATATAATTAAAAGTGCGCTGATACAATAATTAGGCAGGGTTCCGTTTGAACAAAATTTACCTAATAACCTCCACATCTAAGATTAGCCAGATCAGGCCACGTCATACGTCATTTTGGACGACAGTGGGCGCGCAACATTTATACGTACAGTTAACGTTGGCTTTGCAGCACCACGATATTTAGCGCATTGACAATATAAGCACTGAGCTTTTCTTATCTATGCGGAGAGGAGGTACTTCAGGAAAGAATGAATGACGTTGACCAAGGTACTGTCTGTTGTCGTTATATCCGTTTTTATTTCTTCAGCGCTACTCAGTTTCCCAAAATGACTGACAACAAGCTGCACGGGGATTGTTACAGCTCACCTTATATCCGCGAATGAATTCAGATTTCGACAATTCACACTCACGCAGTGCCTGCGGCCCTCGACTTACGAGCTTCTCACTTACCCACTGCAGTCCACAGGACGAACAACAGAAGCAGGGCACGGTGCAATGACCGCCAGGGCGCCATGTGGTCGATCTCAGCTGCTTCCCCGACAGACACCGCCGACGCCGGGCGAAATTTCTCGGTCCAGTCTGCTCTGTGATTTCGGGCAGATCACCAGTCTCTTGTGGCGCGAAGGTCCCAGCCGGCTACGCTCACGATTTCCGCACGATGGAAAAGTTCTGATCGATACAGGCAATCACCGTCACTCTCCACCGCCGCAAAAAGCTTGGACACCTTTCGCTCTTCTAGCTTTTGGCACGCCGACGATTGCAATGCGCGAGATGTGGTGCGTCGGCGGCTCTAACGACGGCGCTTGTCAGTCGACGTCGGGGGTTTTCCTTGGACGCCGGAAAGCGTGGCGCCTTCGAAGGGCACGCCACTTAAGAAGCGCAGTGGCCTACCGAGTCCCGCTTCTGCCCTTCGATCAGACTTTAAAAGCTCTGTTTTTTTTTTCTTTCTTCCGTTGAAGGAAAACTGCAGTGAGAGAAATTGTTCGAGGATCCTTCCTCGCTAGCCGGAAGCGTTGTCACCCTTTCCCTGGCAAGAAGAAGACGAGTCGCCTCCAGGACAAGATAAGATAAAAAGAAAAAGCGGAAGAGATGTGCGTCTTGATCTCTCGGCGTCTTCAAGTGCAGCAGAAGCGCTTCTTCTCGTACGGTGGTTATATTTTTGTCTTGGCAGCCGCTGTCAGCGTCCTTTCGACCTCTCAGAGCTCTGACCTGGACCTTTGTTGTCACAGTCACTCGCAGGTCACTGTGCTCTGGTAGCGGGCAGAGGCGAAACAGCCTGTGGAGCGTGTCCGACAAAAGGCGGTATATCGCTGGACGACGCTCCGCGAGTTGTTGTCAGAAGCAGACGACGCGAAGAATAATACCCGCCGGAGGCTCCCCTCAACAAGTTGCGACCCCTTCGAGCGCAGTCGGTTTTGTGACGAATTCAGATGGAGAGCTGCCACGGGCGGCCGAAGCCGCGAGTCCGGCCGAAAGGGAGGGAACAGCGAAGAGGCGTGGGACGCGAGCCTCTTGCGCACGACGCCGTGGGATCCTGCAGCTCTCGGTCGGAACCCTGCGTCCCGTAGCGCACCCGCTTCGCTTTTGAGCGACGGCGCGGGCTCGAGCGCAAGGTATACAATCGACGAGGAGATTCCGCGACTGAAGCGCCGCCGTGTGTGGCGCCATCTCGCGGAGGGCCGAATAAGTGCTTCGGGAGAAGAGCCGGCGATGGGACAGAAACGCCAGGATGAAACAAACGCCAAAAGAATCATTTTAGAGAGCGCTGGAAGAACGGACCTAATGCTTGGCGCCCTACGAGATTGATGGAAGGGTTGACTCTACGCTGCAAACCGCTTGGGCTGGGAAGCCCGTCCTAATTTTTCAGCTGCTGACTGCACAAAAATGTCAATTTGTGCCTTACGCTCCCCTCGGGGTGAGAGTGAAGCGGTCAGGATAATCTAGATCGCGACCTCATGTTTAACCGTGGAACTGTAAAGCCGCTGAGCAACTACGGAGGATGCGGACAGCGCGATGTCATCATGAAGCGATGAGCTCTACAGTGCTGGAGAAAACGGGCAACTACCTATAGTGACTTCGTTCACCGAGCACCTCATGCATGTAATGCTGCTAAAAATTAACTATTTTCGGTGACTTGGCAATTGTAAGTAGCCATCTGTGAAAGCTTTTCCTTACATTGTATGGGTGGATATGCGATGTCCGTAGCGTAAACCTCAAGTCTAAGGTTACGTGCTATCACGTGCTAGCACATTACTTCGAGTGTTTATCGACTGACCGATTAACCTTCCAATTATCGACTGATGATTTATTCGCGATTATTCGGTGGACGTCACGTGAGAAAAAACAGACAAGCGTTGGCACCGACGACCCCGTTTCACTTGTTCAGAGAAAGAAAGGGCACCGCAGAACGACGTATAAGGTTACAACCTGATCGTCGCGTGCGTGCATGTATCTCAGGAGTCGGAACAAAAACCACCCATGCTGAACTTCATCCCGGCGGGACAAGTCACACTGTAGCTGGACTTACGAGTGCGTCATTGTACGCTTGATATACCGGGTGTCCCAGCTAACTTGAACCAAGGGTTTAAAAATGAAATATTGGAGTCAGGAGAGTGAAACTAACTGCATATTGGTGATAGGCATTTGGCGCACCACGGGAAATTTTTTGTATCGCAATTACTTAACTAGTAATTAAGATAATTTTTTTAAATTTTTTAATATTGACTTTAGACACTAAATGTGATTCGCAAAGTTGGAGAGCACTTTCAGAAACCCGCATTCCATTATTCGCCATAAAGAAAACCTTACGTGTACCTCTTTTTCCGAGCTCGAAAGAAAGCCCGCGAAATACAAAAAAAATCACGTGACGAGCACATTTGCGCGTCGCGATCGTGCTGCTCTCAACCGTGCTTTCAGTGAACGAAATCAGCTCCGGCCTTTATTCGACGGCCCCGTTGCAGCGGCAGGCCGATATCTTGGCGGGGGTTTTTCGTCCGCGTCAGCTAGTTGGCACCCGGCGACGACGACTTAGTCCCAATCTGATAAGATACTGAGATGGCGAGTCTGCTTTGTCACTCAGAAGCAAAAGAGAAATACAGGGAATAATGTTTCGCCGCGAGGTGTTGGCGGCTGTGTGTTGCAGTTTCCTAATGAGGATTTTGAAAGCTGGAAGCAGCGGTGAAGCACAGTTTGTCGTGTGCTCTTCTTATGCCACTCTCATGCGAGACTGAATCTTTGGTGTAGTGATTACTAGCACTGCAGACATGCCGTTTACAAATGAAGAGAAAGCAGACATGGTTCTGGCTCTAGGTGCATGTCATGGGAACAGAAGGCGCGCTGCAGACCTTATGCAACAATGGCACCCAGGCAGGCGGCCAAGTTCAGTAACGATCCTGCGTGCCTTCGAGACGCTGCGACGGATGGGCAGTTTTACGTCCACACGACACAGAGCACCTGTTTTTGACGAGGACTTCGAGACGCATATTTTATCGCTGTTCGCTCTGGAACCCCAAGCAAGCGTGCGCAGCGTGAGCGAGGATACCGGAGTCTCCAGGTCATCAGTTTGGCGAATACTGCGCAAACACCGCCTGCATCCGTACCACGTACAGCTTCATCAAAATCTGTTGCCACGGGACTTCCAAAACAGGACCGATTTTGCTAATTGGATTCTGATAAAGATGCAGGACGACCCGGATTTTTTGAACAAAGTGATATGGAGTGACGAAGCTAGTTTTTCGCGCAATTCACAGGTGAACCTGCACAATGCTCATTACTGGAGCGATTCAAATCCCTACTGGGTTTTACAGACGCAGCACCAGTACCAGTGGTCATTTAGTGTTTGGTGTGGACTTTTCGACGGTAGTTTGATCGGGCCTGTGTTTTTCGACCAGACGCTGACAGCAGATCGCTACACCAATGATATCCTCAGAGGACCCGTTGACGACTTCCTTTCGGATCTACCGCTCGCCAGGGCCACAAATGTGTGGTTTCAACACGATGGCGCCCCCGCGCACAGCAGCGCCAAGGCTCGGACCTGGCTCGACGCAGCGTTCCCGCAGAAATGGATAGGACGACTAGGTCCCGTGAACTGGCCAGCCAGGTCTCCTGATATGACACCTCTGGACTACTTTTTGTGGGGTCATATCAAGGACAAGGTGTACAGCACACCAACTTCCACACCGCAAGACCTTAAAGACAAAATAACGGAAGTCTGTTTAAACATGCCTGAGGCTGTCATACGAAATGCAACGGCTGATTTGGTTACAAGATGCCATAGCTGTATCGTCGCACAAGGTGACCTATTCGAGCACTTTTTATAATTGGTAAGAAACCGAAATGAAATGGAGTCAGGACAACCGCATGCCACGGCTGTCATCGCCGCACAGCCAAGCCATAAACCGCCACTTTTATTTTCTTTGCAACTGGCAAATAAAACTCCTCTCATTTGAAAACTTCGAGCTTGGCAGTCTTTATCGCGACTGCAAAGCGCAGCGCACTCGCTGCAATTTACACCGTCACGCGCGAACTGGCTGACACGGCCGAAGAAACCACCACCAAGATATCGGCCTGCCTCTGAAACGGGGCCGCCGAATGAATACCGGAGCTGATTTCGTTCACTGAAAGCACGGTTGAGAGCAGCACGATCGCGGCGCGCGAATGCGCTCGTCACGTGGTTTTTTTTGTATTTCGCGGGCTTTCTTTCGAGCTCGAAAAAAGAGGTACACGTAAGGTTTTCTTTATGGCGAATAATGGAATGGGGGTTTCTGAAAGTGCTCTCCAACTTTGCGAATCACACTTAGTGTCTAAAGTCAATATTAAAAATTTTAAAAAAATTATTTTAATTACTAGTTAAGTAATTGCAATACAAAAAATTTCCTGTGGTGCGCCAAATGCCTGTCACCAATATGCAGGTAGTTTCACTCTCCTGACCCCAATATTTCATTTTTAAACCCTTGGTTCAAGTTAGCTGGGACACCCGGTATGTCCACTTGAAGCAAGACGTCGCTGACGTGATATTAATGACAACATTCCCCTGAAAGAGCCCAGTTTGTTTCTTCTTCGATATTTATGGATCGGCACAAACACAATCAATTGTCATAGCGCTGTGTAGCCCCTGCCTCTTCACAACGCTTGTATCTCCAAATTTAATTTATTTTGCTTTAGTTGTCACATGGAATGTTCCACAACCGAGAAAAATTATAGCGGCGTCGAGTGGCATTTCCTTTTGCAGCATTTGGCTATCAGACCTACATAGCGGAAATCTAAATTTTTCTGAGGAGCGGTAGTTACGCCCGCTTTCTAGTCTATCAAAGACAAGAAGCAAAAGCTTTAGCTGGAAAAAAATAACAATATTGTAGAGTATATTTTCACACCCATTCGCTTTTGCGCCACTGTCAGTTTCACGCAGAAACTTTCACGAAGAAACTCCACTGGAGTTGTCTAGGTATGCGTAAGCATTGTGCCACTTGCTCATCTCCCGGCAGCCCTGTGTCATTATCAATCTTGTCAAACCTGATCTGACGAGTATGTGATCACTTATCAACCTTATCGGACTAGATCCGACCCTTATCAACCCTTCTCGGTCATTATCAACCTTATCAGACATGATCCGACCCTTATCAACCCATTGTATTTTTATTCTATTTATTTGTATATACTGAAGCCCCATAGGATGGCTATTTGTTTTATTAGGCTGGGCCTCATCTATTTATTTTTATTTAATGTTTTATTAATAGGTTTATTAATCATGTTTTATTAGGTTGTCAAGAAACAAATCGCTTTTGGTTTTTTCCCAGATAACTTATTAGGCTAATAGGCTATTAGACGTCAAAAACCTTAGAGGTGTTACGACTTTGCACCGCTGCCACCACTATTACGACTTTGAGGTGGTCCCGTAGCGCTCGTCACCCGTTTCGTGACAGAGCGTTGGTAGCGAAGACTCCGAGTCAGGCGTCGGTGAGAATAACAAAAGGGACTTTATACACTATATACAGGTCATTATACATGACATGAAGGGATCGGCACTGGGGCCGAGACCTCACAGCAAACGCGACTGTTCCGGCACGGCGACGTCCGGCGAAAACGCGTGACACATCTCACTCCAGTCGAGAGCGGCACTCAGCTCCCGGTGGGTCGGCGGATCCGGGTTTTCCAGGCGGCCGCGTCGCAGCTTATAATGGCCCGAGAAACCATTGTCACTCAAACGGCCCAATACAAAGCCAGCACTCGACGGTCGTCCGAGAGGTCCAACCAGCGACCGCGCTGGCCACCCCGTTCAAAGTTGGCGGGCGCGGTGACCTCCCGGCAAAGGGAGGTACGGCGCCGGGCTGTCTGGCACTTGGTGGCACGTTTGGACATGTCGCTCGCCGACACTTCTCCGCAGGACACCGCTGCCTGACGGCTCAGCATCTTGACTTGTCAAGGGAGAATTAGGGCGCTGTGCCTTTCGGCACAGCCCCGCGTTTGTCCAAAGGGCGTTCGCAGGATCGATTCGGCATCTTGTAGATTCGGAATCCGGGCTGGTGGTAATGGCACAACAGCATCCCCGTCCTCAGATAAGGCACCGGGAAGACGAGCTGCCTCCACGTGGCTCGGATGCCAGGCGCGCACGTTCGTCAGGCTCGTCCAAGTTCACGTCCAGTGTCTGGACGCCAGGTAACTTCACGTGCCCAGGTCCCACTCGCCAGGACAGGAGCTCTGCTCACCGCGTTGTCGCCAAGGCACCTCAACCAGCTCCGCTCGGGTCGTTCCTAAGCCCTTGCTTCTCACCACTGTTCCCGGTTGGTCGTTCTGCAGCTTGCAAAACCGACCGGCAAAAGGCAACACCCAACACGAACAAGTGCCCTCTGTCTCCCGTCAAACACCAGACAAGGCCATACTCCAAATCAACCTAACTAAATTGCTATCCCCTTTTTGCTCCCGCTGCAACAAGAGGCAGGTGTACGATCTGGCACACAAGGCTCGAACAACCAATTTTCAAATTAACAACACACCAAAATATCAGGAACAATTAATAATCAGCAATAATAATGACAAATAGGATGGTCCCCTTGAAATCACTTGGACCGAAAACACACTGCTGAGGAAGCAAGTGAGGTCATTCATTTTTCCCGTTGATGTTTTCGCGGAATCAGAAGCTGCTTATATTTGCGACCCTGCTTATCCGTGTAGCGGCGGTGCAATAAGCCAGATTCCTCGTAAAATGAAACCCTCTTTTTTTTCACTACCCGTTTGACGCTCTTCCTCAGATCGGCTAGTGAACAGTCTTCCTGTTGCTCGCGAATCAGAGTTTCCCTTTCAACTGCAGCCTGTTCCTGCCAGCTGGCGGAAACCGGAGCGAGTGTGGAGCCCGCGTCGCCTAACTGCGGCGTCGCGTCCATATCGCGGCTAGCACTGCACGTGTCACTCCCACTCACTTCCAGGACCCGCTCGCCTAGGCCAGCCTCCGAGCTCTGCCTCTCCCGTGACTGCTCGCCACTCAAGTTACCTTGATCGGTCCGCGTGCCGCACCACTGTTCGCTCACCGACGCAAAGTCAAGTTCCCTCGACAGCGGGCGCGCTTTGGATCGCGTGAGGGCCATGTACGCCACGTCGGCAAAGAATGATTTGCCCTGATCCTTCAGCAGCTGCTCCGAGCTATTTGAGAAGAGGTAGGGAAAGTGCTCCGGGAGGGCGGCAGACACAGCGGCTTCTGTGTTAAGTTTCCCAAACTCTCCTTCAATGATAACCGTTGCGATCGGTAAACAGACACTCTCCTCCTCGGCCACTTGCCGTATCCTAGCGCGCTCTCCCGTAAAATCACTCGAGGAGATGAAAGACGGGTGGACAACGTCCATAGTTGCTGCAGAGTCCCGAAGTGCACGGCACTTCTTACCGTTTACCTTAATTTCCTGCACATAGGGCTCCAATAGTCGTATGTTTTTGGGAGTTTCCTGTATTGCTGCAAAAGCAATTTTCTCTGGGCAGCTCGCAGCGATGTGCCCTTGCTTTTTGCAATTGTAGCAGGTTAACGGTTTCCGTTTTTCAAGAGAACGCGTCGTATCGTTTCGCTGTGTGGGACCATCGCTAACATTCTGAGATGCATTCTGTCCTTCCCTTACAGTTTCTTTGGTAAGGGACTCGTCTTGCCGAAACTCGCGACGCGTGATTTGCTTCCGTTCGTCGGGCTTCCCGGAAAACCCATCTCTCCTATCTGCTTTTTCTACGCGCACTGCCTTGCTGTGCAAGCTGCGGCGGGTGTAATACTCTTCCGCTAACTCTGCTGCCTTGTTTAGCTTAACCTCCTTTAGCCTATCTTGCAGCCAGAGCCGGACATCCTCATCAATGCAACGGTAGAACTGCTCCAACGCGATGCATTCGACGATTTTGTCGCGGTCGTCGTAAACCTCTTTGCCCTTCAGCCATTCCACCAGGTCGGCTTTTAGACGAAACGCGAAGTCAACATTCGACTCCTTGCCCTTTTTTTGCATACCGGAACCTCTGCCGGAAAGCTTCGGGCGACAATTTGTACTTCCGCAGTAGCGCTTCCTTCACATCACTGTCGCTCTCAAACGCCTCTTTCGATAAGCAAGTTATTGCGTCTGATGCCTCCCCAGGAAGCAAGGCTAACAGATTCTGTGCCCAGAGGGATCGCTCAATGCTATTCCGTTCGCACACGTGCTCAAATTTCACGAGGTATTTGGCCATATCCTCTCCGACGACAAAGGGTGGAAGTTGATCGCGTATTCTTGGAACGTTAGAAGTGAGACTAGGCGCCGGCGAGCTATTTCGGGTCTCCAACTCTTTCATTTTAAACTCGTGCTCGCGACGTTCCCTTTCTGCCTGCCACTCCCGACGTTCCTTTTCTTTCCTTTCCTCCTCGCAACGTTCCTTCTCCCTCTTTTCCTCCTCGCGACGTTACTTTTCTTTCCTTTCCTCCCTTTCCCGACGTTCATTGATATCCGCCCAGGCCTCTTCGGCTTCCTCAGCCGTTACGTCCCGAGTCCTCATGACCTCTAGGATCGCATTCTTTCTTTTGGTTGAGCCCAACTCAATGCCCAACTCCTCACAAATTTGGAGAAGTTCCTTGACCTTGTACTTCTCCATCGTTCACACTGTCCTCCTGCTGTTTACCCTTTTTGAATATACCTGCCGTACGCTACTATAATGCTACTAGTAAGACATATGCAAGTATTTCACACACTGCCCTGTTTACCCCCTCAGCATCCCCTGGTTTTCAAAACACTTTCACTAGGCTTGGAACACACAAGGTTAACACAATGCAACACCAAATCCTTCCCTGAGCTACTATAACCTGTGTCAGAGAAAGTCTGGTGTTTGAGGTAAACTTCAGGCACTCACCGCGCCGAGGTAGCCGATGCCGGTCAATCCCACCGCTGCCACCACTGTTACGACTTTGCGCCGCTGCCACCACTATTACGACTTTGAGGTGGTCCCGTAGCGCTCGTCACCCGTTTCGTGACAGAGCGTTGGTAGCGAAGACTCCGAGTCAGGCGTCGGTGAGAATAACAAAAGGGACTTTATACACTATATACAGGTCATTATACAGGACATGAAGGGATCGGCACTGGGGCCGAGACCTCACAGCAAACGCGACTGTTCCGGCACGGCGACGTCCGGCGAAAACGCGTGACACATCTCAATCCAGTCGAGAGCGGCACTCAGCTCCCGGTGGGTCGGCGGATCCGGGTTTTCCAGGCGGCCGCGTCGCAGCTTATAATGGCCCGAGAAACCATTGTCACTCAAACGGCCCAATACAAAGCCAGCACTCGACGGTCGTCCGAGAGGTCCAACCAGCGACCGCGCTGGCCACCCCGTTCAAAGTTGGCGGGCGCGGTGACCTCCCGGCAAAGGGAGGTACGGCGCCGGGCTGTCTGGCACTTGGTGGCACGTTTGGACATGTCGCTCGCCGACACTTCTCCGCAGGACACCACTGCCTGACGGCTCAGCATCTTGACTTGTCAAGGGAGAATTAGGGCGCTGTGCCTTTCGGCGCAGCCCCGCGTTTGTCCAAAGGGCGTTCGCAGGATCGATTCGGCATCTTGTAGATTCGGAATCCGGGCTGGTGGTAATGGCACAACAGAGGCTACTAGTACTTCTACTGGAATTTTCGCTAGGGAGGTGCATTAAGTGTTTACACATTACTATTGCAGATACAACACTATCTATTACTCTTGTACACTTTCTGTCGTTTTTATACACAATCTATTTACCCCGGAATCTTTTCATCGTGAGCTATGTTATTGCAGGAGTGGATTAATACAGTGGGGGAAAAATTAAATTATGGGATTTTACGTGCCAAAACCACTTTCTGATTATGAGGCACGCCGTAGTGGAGGACTTCGGAAATTTCGACCACCTGGGGTTCTTTAACGTGCACCTAAATCTAAGTACACGGGTGTTTTCGCATTTCGCCCCCATCGAAATGCGGCCGCCGTGGCCGGGATTCGATCCCGCGACCTTGTGCTCAGCAGCCTAACACCATAGCCACTGAGCAACCACGGCGGGTGGGGGAAAAATAAAGTGAAATCAACAATGACTTTTACAACATTAGAGAAAACACTGGGAAAGCGGGAGACGGAAATTCAAGGCGATGATCGAAACGAGAACAAGGTAAAATTAGGAGGCAACGTTTCCACAAGTGCACTTGTCTTTTTCAAGGCGACATATGTTTTCCTCTGCACAGTATATATAGGTAAGGTTCTTAAAAAGGGGAGAGGGGGTAAGGTGGGTGGGTGAGGCAACGACCAGAGGGTGTGTTAGAGGTGAGGGTGTATAAAGGAAAAAAAAAGGTGTGCTGCTATTCAACGTCGGTGGAGGAATGTGAGGTAGCGCCGTGTGTCAGCCGGTTGACGTGTCACTGTAGGTTCCTTTTTTTCGTGGAAGGGGCCTGGACGACGGGGTGTAGGAGGGGGTTGCTCCGCTGGAGGTCAGAGAACTATCGTCTCTCTGCAAGACAAAGTATAAGAAGCGGCAGAAAATGGGGCTCGTGGAAAAAAAAAGAAATATCTATATAAATGAAAAAACAAAAGAAAGGGAAAGAAGAAAAAGAAACACTAAGCAACCCAATGAAAAGTAATTAAGGGATGTTGCCTATAGTATGAAATTTAGCATAGCGAATAGATTCTAAATCTTCCTTTGAAAGGTTAATGCCTATTGGTTGCAAT
Organism: Dermacentor andersoni; assembly: GCF_023375885.2. Classification (NCBI taxonomy): domain Eukaryota; kingdom Metazoa; phylum Arthropoda; class Arachnida; order Ixodida; family Ixodidae; genus Dermacentor; species Dermacentor andersoni. Next base: position 228,026,164 of record NC_092814.1, read on the forward strand.
GTGTCGAAGTTATGGATGAGGTATGATTCTCTGTATTTGCTGTCTCGCGTAACCCATGAGTGAAGGAATTGAAGCCTTATCGAAATTCCTCCCAGTCAATCCTCAAGCAAACGCTTCTGAAGTTTACCTTTCACCACTTAAGTTAGTTCCCGCGCTCAACTATTTCGAATTCGATTTTATTCACTGGCCGCAAAAATTTGGCACAAGCATGGGAACCCCATTCGCTCCCACGTATGCCAACATTTTCATGACACAGCTTGAAGCAAACCTGATAAAACGATACCCTTTAAAACCCCACACCTATCTGCATTAATTGACAACATATTTATAATATGGTAACACGGCACAAGCGTGCTAACTGACCTGATTAGTCATTTCAACTGCTTTCATGCGAGTATTAAGTTTACTGCTCACCACTCTCCTAGTCAAATCAACGTCCTCGACACAACGGTCTACATAGAATATGGAAAACTGAGAACGACACTTTACCGGAAGCATATGGATAGCCAGCAATATTTAGACTACACCAGTCATCACCCGCGACACTGCCAGCGAGGAGTTTTTGTCGTACAAGCGAAATGAATAAGAAGAATCTGTAGGAAAGGCGACGACTATATGCACCACCTAAATGACCTTGAAGCAACGCCATCAGAAAGAAACTATCCACAAGTTCCTCTCGACAGGGCTTATGACGTCGCGTCAAGATTAGAGAGGCAGTCGGAATTAACTAAGAAACAGCCTGCACCAGAATCTGAGAAACCACCAGGCTATATAACAAAATATTCTAATGCCCTCCCAAACATAAACAACATCCTACGAAAATATCACCTAATATTATCAAGTAGCGAGCGTCTGAAAAAAAGCGTTTCCGGTGCTACTAAGGTTGACCTATCGCCGCATCAGAAACTTTAAAGACATGTTAGTGCACGCAAAAGTCAGCCAGCATTATTCCCCTGTAATAAACGCATGTTCTCGCCCCTTCTGCAAAACATGCTGGCGCCTAGAACTGCAAATAGGTATGTGCACAAGTGAAAACTAGCTTTACTTGCACTAGTTTCGATGTAATTTATATGCGTGAATGTTCCTTCTGTAAGAAACAATATATCGGTGAAACGGGACAATCAGTGAACGTCAGGTTAAACGAAAATCGCACGGACACAGTTAAAAAGCTTCCCAAAGCAATCGCCGAGCATTTCAACCAACCACGACATAAATTTGAGGAACTTAAACTCTACATCCTACAGTCAAACTTCTGTTCTGTGCGAGACAAAATACAGAATCATACCTCAACCATAACTTCAAGACGTGGAAACCAATAGGCATAAACGTTTCAGAGGTAGCTTTAGAATCTATTCGCTATGCTAAATTTCAAACTATAGGTAACATCAGTTAGTTATTTTTCATTGGGTTGCTTAGTGTATTTTTCTCCTTTAGTCGCTTTCTTTTGTTCATTTATTTATACATCTATTCCATTTTATTTTTTCACAAGCACCATTTTCTACGCTTCTTTCATTCTCTCTTGCAGAGAGACGATAGTTTACTGACCTCCAGCGGAGCAAACCACCCCCCCCCCCCGACCCCCCGTCATCGTCCACAAAAAAAGAAACCTACAGAGACACGTTAACCGGCTGACACACACGTTGTCTCACATTCCTCCACCGACGTTGAATAGCGCAGCTTTCTTTTCATTTCTACACCATCGGCACTAACACACCCTCGGTCGTTGACTCACCCACCCACCTTACCCCCTCTCCCCTTTAGAAGAACCCTACGTATATATACTGTGCCGAGGAAAACAAATGTCACCTTGAAGAAGACAAGTCCAGTTGTCGAAACGTTGGTTCCTGCTTTTACCTTTTTCTAGTATCGCTGATCGTTTTACAACATTAGCAACTTTAAATATTAGTACAACAGTCAAAGTACTGGAAAATCGTTTTCTTCAACACTAAAAGCCCCGAAACAGTAGAATAACTACACATAAAGCATAGAAAAACATAATTTAAGCAGTTACACACACTGGTTTTCATAAACAGCAATTTCGAATTCACTTATCGTGAGTGAACGAAGGCAGCCAGGTAAGGCATTCCGTACTTTTATAGTGCGGGGAAAGAAGCTGTACTTGAAAGTATTTGTACGGGAATAGAAAGGGTTAATACTAAGCTTGTGGAAGTTACGCATGGTAGAAACCTTGGCGAAAGATAAGCAAGCCGTGTTCGAAATATGATAGGACATGTTGATTATGTTGTGCAAAACATTTGGTGACTCCACGTCACGACGCACTGAAACTAATTATAGTTTCAGCCACAGAGCAAGAATATTTAGGAGTTAAAACTCCCGTCAGTGCGGGCACGCGCGAGCGACCAGTGTAATAGTTCGGGTCGGGCATGAAATAGATGGTAGCTGACCCATGCCGTCGTCCAACTCATCCACGCTGAGGACGTTGTTGAAGGGAGATACTTGTCATCGAGAACGAGGAATATGGGATTTATTTACAGTATCTACATGAGAACGTTACAGTTCATCAGTCTAACATGACTGAAAGAGGAATGCACACTGAACAGCCGAGGACGGCTGCTTAAATACACTCTGTCCTCCCTAGATCCCTAGGTGAGGGAAAACGGCCGTTCAACCTTCGACCGATGAGAGCGTCCAAAGTCATCGTCGCCGACCCGGATTTGAGGGGGAGGGTTTACACACTCACTTCCGCACAGGTTTCACTGACCACGCCGAGGTGAGAGGGTTCTCGCAGACAAGGGTCCTGCCCCGAGCAGGCGCCTCTTGGTCCCAGTGTCGACTCCGCAGACAGTGGCCGCCGCGTCTGTCCATTTATTTATTTAGTTATTTATTTATTGCACCCTCAAGGCATACAAGCATTATAGAGGGGAGGGGTCAATCATTCAACATAAATACAGTTATTTGCACATTCATTTCTCATTCCTATCGGAAAGGAAAGTTTTCCTTCGACTGGACACGATCTCGGGCGGTCCTTACGAACTGGGCAACTACGGAACCCCTCAGGGCTCGGTCCTATCCCCGCTACTATTTAATATCGCCATGCATAAACTCTCCGAAAGGCTAGCCGCACTCCCAAAAATAGGCCATGCAATCTATGCAGACGATATCACAATCTGGTCTCCGGGGGGATCTCTGGCCGATTTAGACCAATCTCTCCAGGCGGCCATAGATGTAACGGAAGAATTTCTTACGTGCACGGGTCTCAAGCTGTCACCGACCCAATCCGAATTCCTCCTCTACAGACAGTCGAGGCAGGGCGTTAGGAACCTCGAGCGTCTGGAAACGCTGCCAGTCGAAATTACAACACGAGAAGGGCACCCCCTTCCGAGGGTGAGCTCCATCAAAATTTTAGGACTTTTAATCAACGCCAAAGGGTGCAATGCAGAAGCTCTAAACAAGCTAGGCGCGCAGGCGAAAAATATACTAAGTCTCATCACTAGAATCGCAAGCAAAAGGGGGGGTACTCAAGGAGGACAACCTACTCAGGGTCTTCCAAGCTTTCTTCATCAGTCATATTACTTACACGGCACCGTACCTCAAATGGAGCAAAATCGAAAAGAACAAAGTAGACATGCTCATCAGGTCCGGCGTCAAAAGAATACTCGGTATTCCACAATCCGCTAGCACGGTAAAACTACTTGAACTCGGAATTCATAATACCACAGACGAATTAATTGAAGCACACTTTATTGCATAGATCTCCAGGCTTTCGTCAACATAGCCGGGAATTAAGATTCTTGATGAAGCTGGTGTACTCCCTATATAGGCACCGCTCTACAGACACCCCCTGTCTAAATTATCCCGGGAAGGTATAAAGGTTGAGCCCGTACCGAGGAACATCCACCCCCAATATATAACGAAGGTCGCAGAAGAGCGCGGGCTAGAACCATCCTTCGACGAATCGATCCTTACGGGGCAGATGCATTCTTCGTCGGCGCAGCCAAATATGGCAGCGAAGACAGGTTTGCAATCATGGTCGTTGACGCGCGCGGAACACTTATCAGCGCCGCGTCAATCTACGCTAAGCACGCGAACGAGGCGGAGGAAACCGCGATAGCTTTGGCTCTTCAAGCCGCAAAAGGCCCGGCGACCATTTTCTCCGACTTGCGCACGGCGGTCAGGGCTTTCTCGTCCGCTCTAGTTTCTAAACACGCAGCGGATATCGTTAACAGATCCTTTCGTATTACTACGGGAGAAGAAACTGGTAGTCATACCATAGCGTGGTTCCCGGGCCCCAAGAACGACGTAACTAAACAAGCAGGTTGCAACCCTAACGAGCGGGCCAACTGCCTGGCGCGTGAATTCACGAACGGCGCCCGAGCTAACGGTCTGGCTCTCCCACAGGATTGCCCCTTCAAAGATCATCTTACCACCTTTCACGAAATTACGTCGCATTACAGACACAGCAGGAGGAAATTCCCTCCTCCCAGCCCTAAACTGAACATGGCTCAGGATGTTACTTTCAGGCTTTTACAGACAAGATCTCAACTCACCCCCAGAGCGCTTAGTTGGATAGACCCCAACTTCCCTCAGTCGTGCTCCAAATGCGGTCACGCGTGCTGCTCCTTCGACCACATGCTCTGGCTGTGCCCATACAACGCGGGCTCCGACTTTCAATACAAGTCCAAATGGGACGCCTTGCTGAAAAGCTCGGATTTCGCAAACCAACTACAGGCCGTCCAGAGGGCCCGCGAAGTCGCGGAGGGTCACCACATCCCTGTCCCGTCGTGGGCGGAGCCACCAACTTGATTGCGGAGCCTTCGGTTCCCCCCAATCAAGTTCCTCAGGACACTCTAATAAAGTTCTTGTCACTGTCACATACACAATTGAAAATTTCAGAAATGGGAACGAATGTAATTTCTAATAACAACGAAAATTCACACTGTCATGCAAGGCTTGTACAATAATTACGGCAAGAAAATACTATTGCAGCCGATTAACACACTAAAAGATGAAGTTTCCAACCGACATAGAGAACGTTTACAGGAAAAAATGTTGGAATGCGTTAAATTGCGCTGGCAAGAGTTTCACGAAAATGGTCACTGTTGGTAATGCTAACTAATGAGGTGGGAAGGTGGTTCCAATGAAGGCTGGTTTTGGGCAGGAAAGAGTGCGAGTATGTTAGTGTTTTGGTGAAGGACAGGGACTTTGTGGCGGTGATCAAGTCGAGATAAAAGAAAATTAGGCGGTTTAATCAGTCAGGTCCTAAGAACATGATCATGATGATAGATCTTATGAAACAAGGCAAGTCGAGATAGTTTCGGTATATTTGCAAGCGGGGGCAGATTAGGTATCGATTTCATGTTAGTTACGCTGGAAGTTCGATGGTAGTTACTTAGGATAAAACGTGCTGAACGATTCTGCATTGCCTCTAAGTAATTGGTAAGAGTTGCAAGGCCAGGGTCCCAGATTGATGAGGAATATTCGAGATTAGATTGGACATAAGTGATATATAACCGTCGCTTGAGTGATGAAGGTGCGAGAGAGAAGTTTCTTTTTAGGTAACCAAGCATGCGATTGGCCTTTGATGTTATGTGCTCGATGTAGTACTTCCATGAAAGGTCATTAGTACACCGCGGTATTTATATGTAGTTACGGATTCAAGCACCGTGCTGTGAAGAAGGTAGTTGGGGCAAGGCATGTTATTACGCGATACGCTCATTGATTTACATTTAAGAATGTTAAGTCTCGTTTTCCACATCTTGCACCAAGCAGAAATATTATTTAGGTCAGTTTGAAGGATTACTGTGTCAGTATAATTAGAAATGGTGCGGTAGATAACGCACTCAGCAGCAAAAAGACAGATAGAAGAAGCGATGCTGGTAGGTAAATCATTAATGTAAATCAAAAATAGTAATGGGCCTAAAACTGACGACTTCTAAGACCAGTGAGACGGCACCGCAAAACATCTTCCAGGCGCTCCCCTGCTTCAAACAGACCGAGACGGTGACGACGAACACACTAACAATACCTGCTCCGCCGACCGCCGCTAGACATGGCGGCGCCGACGGGCTGGGGACTGTCGTATCATCGTCCTTTCAAAGCGAGTCGCCGCATTAGACATGGCGGCGCCGTTCGGTTGGGGACTGTCGTACTGCCGTCCTTAGAAACCGAGTCGCCGCAGTAGACATGGTGGCGGCGGCGCGTTCGGTTGGGGACTGTCGTTTCCCCGAAGATCGCCAGCCTCCACAGGTCCAACGTAACAGTTCCTCCATAGTCCGGAAAATCTCGACCGGCCAATGCTGATAACCGCTGGGCAGGAAGAGAATGGCTGGTGGCAAGGGGGGGGGGGGGGGATGCCGTGGCTTGCAGTGACCAGCTGTGAAATAATGACACCGCCCCAAGGAGGAGGAGGAGACAAAGGGGAGGAAAGACAGGGAGGTTAGCCAGTGTAAGTACCGGCTGGCTACCCTGTGCTGGGGAAAGGGTAAAGGGAATAAAAGAAGAAAGAAGAAGAAGAGGAAAAAAATGGAAACCAGAGTGAGTGAGTGAGTGAGTAAAGACTTTATTGAAAAACAAGGTATTGACGGATGACCTTGTTGTTAGGCAGCCACGAGCCCCTGGGCCCGGGCGGCTTCTTCAGCTCTCTCGATGACCTTGGCCTGCAGGTCAGGGTCGGAGCTGAGCAACACGGCCTCCCACTGCTCAGTATTACTTATTTCGTTATTTGTGTGATTTTCGGCTGGGCACGACCACATAATATGGAATAGATCCGCTTTTTGCTTACAATGCTTACATGCATTAGGGTATTGGTCCGGGTAGTAGTAGTGATAGGCTACGGGGTTGGGGTAGGTGTTCATCTGAAGTCGTCTCCAAGCTACTTCTTGTCGCTTGTTAAGCGATTTGTGTGCTGGCGGGTACAGAAAATTCACACAGTAACGCGAAACTACGAGCTACAACATTCAAAGGCGGTCGCCTACGAGTGTTGCCTACAGGCAACATACCAAAAAATAATTTTTTCTTACTGAGTTTAAGTATTGAGTATGAAGTTTCTAGCTAAATGTCTTCGGCCAAGACTGAATGACAGGCAGCAAGCGTCATTTGTTGGTTTAGAGCAGGAACACTGGCCGAAGAAGTAGAAGTTTGGCACGCGACTCACTGTCTTGTGCAAGCAAGGTCAGAGGAGACAGGCCGATGCAACATATGCAGCTGCAGTGGCGTCACACATGTGATGTAAAGCAACTAAAATGTGCGCCTATGGTTCACATATGATGAGAGCTGTCGATACAAATTGAAAATGAAGCCTTAGGTGGCTTGGGGTGAAGCCCACTTCCAGTTTCCTGTCTGGGGTTTGCCCTCTATTGCCAAAAAAAAATCTGCAAAATATTTTTTTTATTTTTGTTGATTATGCTTATTCTTGATTTGTTTTGCGTATTCAGATAGAACAATAAAAAAAATTTTCTCGGTATTTATATGTCTCGTCATTAAAGGGTTAACATGTCCTTAAAAACTTCAGCAAAGCCCTTAAGGCCTTGAGTGCCTAAGCCTGTCTGGACCAGTGTCCTAGAGCTTTTTCCTCTGTAAAGGGGCAGTTGTCCAGTTTTTCGAGCGCGGTCACGAGCACTTTTCTTGGCACTTTGTAACGGGGACAGTCACAAAGGAGATGCTCAATCGTCTCCTCGCAGCCGCAGGTGTCACAAGTAGGGCTGTCGGCCATTCCAATGCGGAATGAATAGAAGTTCGTGAATGCCACGCCGAGCGACAGGCGGCACAGAAGTGTTGCTTCCGCTCGTGGTAACCTGGTGGTAGGCGGAGTTGCAGACGTGGATCCAATCTGTAGAGACGTGCGTTCGTGAATTCACTGGTGTTCCACAGATTCTGCGTAAGCTCGCGGGCGAGGGAGCGAAGACTTGTGGCTGCATCTGTTCTTGACAGCGGTATGGGTATAATCGGGGCACCATCATGAGCCGACCGGGCAGCGTCATCCGCACTGTCATTTCTTGAAATTCCGCAATGACCCGGTATCCACTGGTAGATGTTGTGTCTCTTGTTGATTGCGTGATGGTGGAGTAGTCGGATGTCTGCGACTAGTTGCACATTTGGTCCATGGTTGAAAGGGGACATCAAACACTGGAGAGCTGCGTTAGAGTCACATAAGATGGACCATGAATGTGATGATTTTTGAACAATAAACTCCCAAGCAACACGGATAGCTGCGAGTTCTGCAGCCGTCGATGATGTAATGTGAGATGTCTTGAACATGAAGGGTGGCACACTCTGCGGGAATCACAACTGCTCCAGCTGAACTTTTAGAGGAGACAGAACCGTCCGTGTAAACGTGGATGCGTCCTCTGTGCTTGCCATGTAGCAATGAAAGCACGGTTTGTTTGAGAGCGAAAGTTGACATCTCTGTTTTCTTTTTGATACCGGGAATAACAAGAAGAGCCTGGAGTGGATGGAGGCACCACAGCGGTTAGATGGTCGTGCTACAGGCGTGAAGTTTGACGGCAAAGTTCCATAGTTGGCGGCAATAATCTTGCTAAACGCTGAACGAGGTCGAGCGGCAGGAAGGGAGGCGAGATGATGCGATGGAAGTCGGGCGAAGTGCCTGATATGCATCCTTAAAGTGTCGACTTGAAGATACGTATTGATGGGGTGGTCATGCGCGATGGCTATTGTTGCTGCCGTGGATGCACATCTGGGAAGACCAAGGCAAATTCGCAGAGCTTGAGCTTGTACAGACTGGATGGCATGGAGGTTGGTCTTACCGGTCCCACCCAGTACAGGTAAGCTATAGCGCAGGCGACCGAAGAACAGTGCGCTATAGAGTTAGAGCATCGCACTCACAGACGCACCCCATGACTTTCCCGCAAGAAATCTGAGCGCGTGGGTTATCATGACTAATTTCCTCTTTAGGTAGGAGATATGAGGACTCCAGGAAAGGTCTCGATCTATTATCACTCCTAGAAAGCGGTGCGTCTTCTCGTAGGGAATTGGCTGTCCATTAATTCTGATAACGTACCGTTTCATTGCCTTACGCGTGAAAGCGGCTATAGAGCACTTCTCACAGGACAGCTCCAGACCTCGCGCTCGAAGATAACCTGATGTTAGTGTGGTCGCTTTTTGAAGCCTCGCGCGCCCCTGGGGACGCGTCGCTCCTGATGACCAAATGCATATATCGTTTGCATAGATCGACACATGGACGGATTGCGGAAGGGTATGAACCAGGTCGATGAGCACCAGGTTAAATAGAGTGGGGCTCAAGACTCCGCCTTGTGGTACGCCACGGTAGGTGTTGCGTTGTGATGACACACCATCCTCTGTTTGCACAAAGAAGGACCTGTCCTTCAAGAAGCTGGATATCCACCGAAAAACAAGGCCGCCTAGGCCGACATCGCCTAAGGCGTCCAGGATGGCTTGATGGGTTACGTTATCATATGCGCCTTTAACATCCAGGATCATCGCGGCTGACAGTCTCCTGAGGCTTTTTTCGTGCTGAACAGACGAGAAAAGATCTATGACGTTGTCTATAGAAGAGCGTCCGCGTCGAAAGCCTGCCATAGCGTCAGGGTATAACTTGTAGTGTTCTAGATACCACTCTAGACGCGTCAGCGCCATCCTCTCCATCACCTTCCCTAGACAACTGGTCAGAGCAATGGGACGATAAGACGCCACGTCTAGGGCTGATTTACCTGGCTTGAGCAGAGGCACAAGGCGGCTGGACTTCCATGCAAAAGGAACTTCTCCTTCACGCCATGAAATATTGTACACGTCTAGAAGTGCATGTCGGGCTATTTGACCGAGGTTTCCAAGAGCGTCGTATGTCACCCCGTCAGGCCCAGGCGATGAGGAACGTCTGCACGCTGCCAACGCCGCCTGCGCAACTCCTTGATAGAAAACAGATTGTCCATACGAGAATCCCGCGAGATTGGAGCATCACGGGGATCACGTGTAGCGAACGATGGCGGTAGACCAGCAACCTTGAAACTGAAGTCCTCCGCTACGTCGATCTCTCTGCGACCTTGGTAGAGAGCCAGGCATTTGAAGGGGTGGCGTTGTTGCGGTGATGTTCGAAGACCACGCACTGTTCTCCATATCTGTGACAGGGGTCTATGCGGATCAAGGGAATCACAGAAGGTTTTCCATCTTAGATACTGCAGGGAGTTGACCCGACGCTGGATCTTCTTCTGTATGCGTCTCGCCTCCCTTAGGTCGTAGATGGACTTGGTGCGCCCGTACTTTCGTTCCGCGCGACGGCGGATTGCTCGAAGCCGCTCCAATTCTGCTTCGATTTCAAAAAATTTAGGAATAGGCCTAAAAGATGTTGTGGCTTCTTGAGCAGCGGCGTTAATTAGCCCTAAAACATCCAACAAGGATAGGCAACTGCAAAGCGAACCCCACAACATGGCTCTGCGCCGAGATGACGCATCTTGGATCTCACTTTAGACCCGCTAGGCTTCAAAGAAAACACAAGTGCAGAAACAACAAATGCTACATTTGGTTACGCCAATTTTTAAAGGAATTTCGTGCTGACGAATTGAGAAATCATGGAGGGAATCCTGCTAAATGAGAGGGGAACTTCTTGGCTTAACAAAATTAACAATACCAACCCCAAAATTTAGGCGGGATCCCTAAACGCAGAATTAAGATTAGCCTGCTCAAAAAATCCGCATTGCTATGCAACTTTCCCTTCTTATATCTAAAACGGAGAAGTTGTACTCTTGGAGAGTGAGGCTCCATCGGAGCAAGCGGCCATTTTTGTGTGACATTTGATTGAGCCACGTCAGAGGACAGTGGTTGGTCTCGAAGATGAACCTCGCTCCGTACAAGTAGCACGACAGCTTCTGGGCTGCCCAAACTAAACAAGCGCATTCCTTCTCTGAAGCGCTGTAGGCTGCCTCTCTTACGGTGAGTTTACGGCTGTCATGTAGGATAGGATGCTCCTCATTATCGTCGCCGACCTGACTAAGTACCACGCCCATACCCATGTCACTTGCGTCACATTGAACTATGAATTCTTTTGCGTAGTCCGGTGCGCGAAGCACAGGACGAGATACCAATAGCTCCAGAATAGATTCCAGGGGCCGGAAACTTGTGGAATTTGCTTCCGACCATGAACTCAGAATTATGAACGATGGCAGTCCGACGTACTTGCGTGGTTTGAACTATAGCAGTTGCTTAGATTTAACTGTGGTGTCACGGCAGCTTGGTCAAAATGTTTGATGGTTCTCTGACATCGAGACTCATGGCAGTGACCATATTCGCACCTACTTAAGTATCACTGGATTTAGAAGCTTCTCCTTTTCTACTTCCCGACAAGTATATATAAGCTGGTAAACATATAAGACAAAGGTGGAAGAGGCATGCAAAGAAGGATTTACCGGCACCATTGAGAACCTTATTACAAGTGGACTGGAATCGTCTAAGTACGCATTTACATCCGCAAAAGAACGTACGGATTTCGACATGGAACTTGAGCGACTTCGAACGATTCGCAGAAGGGCCGAGAGGCGATACAGGCGCACGAAGTCAATTCATGACCTTAGAGTCGCTCGACGTATACAGAAGAAAATCCAACGTCGTATGGACAGGCTGGAGGAACAACGGTGGAAGACGTTCTGCGAATCACTTGACCCCCGCAAGCCACTGTCTATCATATGGAGGACGGTGCGCGGCCTTGGCTCGTCTCCACAGCAACGACACCCGTTCTCAGCCCTAGCCCTCCATGAAGGCCGCTCACAGGTCGATATAGCCGAAGATTTCTGTGCGAAGATTGCGGGCAGTGTGGTCACCATCAATAGCGAAATTCTGGGTGAGGTTCCTGCGACACGCTTCCCAGAATTGAATGTGTCCTTCTCACTTGAGGAATTGGACGCTGCTCTGGCCACATGCCGGCGCTCATCGTCGCCAGGACCAGACGGCATCACCTACGCTGCTTTATGCCACCTAGGTGAAGATGGCCGAAGCAGACTTCTGGAATGTTATAACCAGTCATGGAATGATGGCGTCGTTCCTGAGCGGTGGAAGTCCAGCCGCTTGATACCACTCCTGAAGCCGGGAAAGTCGCCACTTGACCTAGCGTCCTACCGACACATTGCGCTGTCCAGCTGTGTTGGGAAGGTCATGGAAAGAATGATCCTCGCCCGCCTAGAGTGGTATCTTGAGCGCCACAACGTATACCCCGAGGACATGGCTGGTTTTAGAAGAGGCCGTTCCTCTATTGACAACGTCATCGACCTCGTCACGTCTGTACAACAAGAAAAACACCACAAGCGTATATCGGTTGCACTATTCCTCGACGTGAAAGGCGCCTATGATACTGTAACGCATGAAGCCATCATAGATGCCCTGGAAAATAATGGAATTGGTGGACGCATGTTTCGGTGGATTCGGAGCTATCTATTCCAAAGATCCTTCTTTGTGCACAGTGCAGATGGCTGAACCGCTGACCATTACACTTGCCGTGGCGTCCCTCAGGGTGGGGTTCTTAGCCCCACTTTGTTCAACCTTGCAATCCTTGGTCTTGCCGACGTTCTACCACATACAGTAAACTGTTCCATATATGCTGACGACATATGCATATGGGCCTCGGCAGTTACGCGTCTCCAGGTGCGTGCACGGCTCCAAAAAGCAGTGACCCTAACATCATCGTACCGGCATGCTCAAGGCCTCAGCATTTCGACCGAGAAGTGCGCCTTAGTCGCTTTTAACCACAAGCCCATGACCTGGTACCCCATTTCTATTGACCACCAACCAATTTCCTACGCAAAAAACTCACCGATTCCTATAGGCGTTATTATAGACAGAGACCTTTCATGGAGCCCCCACATCTCATACTTGAAGAAGAGGCTTACTTCTATCTCCCATATACTAAGGTTTCTTGCCGGTAAAACGTGGGGCACATCCGTGGCATCTATGCTTCAACTATACAGGACGCTCTTCCTAGGATACTTGCGATACAGCACACCAGTGCTGTCCAATGCTAATAAAACTAACATCCATGTCCTACAGAGCATTCAAGGCCAAGCCCTTCGAACATGTCTGGGGCTACCTCGAAATGCTTCAACTGTGGCAACAATTGCCACCGCGGAAGACCACCCAATATTGACTTATATAGCTATCGACGCACTCCGGGCGCACGTTCGCCATATATCCAGAGTGCCTGACCACCATCTCGCTCGCTTGCCTGAGAAAAGACCCAAGGCAGCGTTCTCCAGATCAATTGCGGCTAACCGGCACTTTTTGTCTTTGAGGCACTCACCCGCAACAAGAACGCCATCCCCTATGTGGTGCTTGAAAAAGCCTCCTGTGTACCTTGCTGTTCCAGGAATAGTGAAGAAAGCTAGCCTGACCACCGAGGCTCTCAAGCAAATCACATTGGAACTTTTGCATCGTTCATACGCTAACCGAATACAAGTTTACACGGATGGTTCCGTCTCGGAAAATTCTATGGGCGCCGTTGTTCTACCATCTCAATCGGTCGTCATCAAGTTTACGACTTCACACGTAAAGACATCTACAGGTTCCGAAGTGGCCGCTCTTCCTGCTGCTGTCGAATATATTGTAAAAGAACCGCCCAACAAATGGGCAATGTCTTGTGACTCGAAACCAGCCCTCCAGAGCTTGCGAAGTTTACGACGTGGCAATTATGAACAGCTGGTGTCACAAATCAACGAAACCTGCCATTGCGCTTCTGAACGAGGACATGATATCATATTTCAGTGGCTGCCGGGACATTGTGGCAGCGTTGGTAATCACCTCGCCGATGACGCTGCCCGACGTGCCCAGGCTGGCTCACCGACACTCCTTATACCTTTATCGAGAGTCGACGCTGCAAAAGAGCTTCGTAGTCTCGCTCGCACCATCACGTTAAGTTTCTGGCATACACCACAGAACTCTAAGTGTCGTTTATACAGCCTCGACCATCACTGAAACTTAAATTACCAGCGAATCTTCCACGACGTGACGCAACACTTCTGTGTCGGCTGTGGGTAGGAGTAGCATTCACCAACTCCTACAGCTATCGTATTGGAATGGCGGATTCACCAATGTGCGCTAAGTGCAAGTGTGAAGAGACCATCAGTCACCTTCTGTGCCACTGTTCTCGCTTCGATAATCAACGTGAGACTCTCCAGTGTGCCTTGAATAGACTGGATGACAGGCCATTTACGGAAGCGAAGATCTTGGGAGCCTGGCCTCACAGTTCATTAGCGCAGAAAGCAGTTCGTGCGCTTTTTCACTACCTGAAGGCAACAACAGCCTTGAGTGCCCGACTATAGACATCCTGCACCTAAGTTCTCTCTCTTTCACTCCCAATTCCCCTCCCCACGTGCAGGGTAGCAAACTGAACTCAGTCTGGTTAACCTCCCTGCCTTTCCTTCTTCGCTTCTATCTCTGTCTCTCTCTCTCACTCGCTCTCAAATTTTTGAAAGCGTTCTCTTTGTCCTTATCCCAATGCACGCTATTCGGTGCTCCCTTTCTGAGGGCATACGTTAAAGGATTTACCATTAGCAAGTAATTCGGAATGTACCGTTGATAGTACCCGACAAGTCCCAAAAATGAACGAATGTCTGTTTTCGTGCGTGGCTGTAAAAATTCTTCAATCGTAGCTGTTTTCAGCTCGGCCGGCCGTCTCGTGCCCTGGCCGACAACATCGCCAAGATAAGTGACCTGCTAACTGGCAAACCTACACTTTTCCGCCTTCATCGTTAAGCCGGCTTCCCTCAACCGTGAGAACATCTGTTTGAGGTGCGGTACGTGCTGTTCCCCAGCTGCCCGAAAAATTGCTACATCATCAAGATATGGCAATGCGAACTCCTGCAAGTCTTTTAGGACAATATTCATTAACTTAAAGAAGCTAAACGGCGCGTTCTTCAGCCCGAAGCTGAGGGCGAGAGGGCGAAAAGTGCCTACAGGTGAGATAAATGCGGCATAGCGGCTGGCACTTTCTGAAAGGGGAACTTGCCAGTACCCCCGTACGAGATCTATAGTTGAAATGTATTTAGCAGCGCTAACTCTTTCAATTCGTTCCTCAATGTTGGGTATCGGGTACAGCTGATCCCTAGTGATGGTATTTAACTTCCTGTAGTCAACACACGGACGAGGGTCCTTGTTAGGGGTTTCTACCAGTATTAGCGGTGCCGTGTAGTCACTCTCAGCAGGCTCATTAACTCCCAACTCTAGCATGCGCTGTATCTCTGCCTCCATAATTTCTCTCTGTCGTGGAGACATCCTGTAAGGCTTTGATCTTACGGGTTCGGTTGATGTCAGCTCTATTTCATGCGTTATTAGTTCGGTTCTACCCGGCCGATCGCTGAATCTGTCGAGATATTCCCCCAACATCCCCTTTAGCTCACCTAGCTGTTCGGGTCTGAGAGCGTGCAAGCTTACCAAATGTTTTACCACTTCTTCCAGGCTAGTTTCAGAGTTGGAGGTCGCCTAATACTCATTAAACTCAGTACTAGTGTCATCCTGCTCCTTGATGGTACAGTTAACGACTCCGCTCCGCTCTACGTACGGCTCCATCAAATTGCAGTGGTATATCCTTACCTCCTTCCTGCGACCGGGCATTTTCAGAGCATAGTTAGTATCTGAAAGTTTGTGCAACACTTTAACGGGCCCGTCCCAGTGAACTACAAGCTTGTTCTTTCTTGAAGGTTTGAGGATCATTACCTGATCTCCGGCGTTAAACGTACGAAGCCTCGCATTCTTGTCGTAATAGAATTCGGCGTTCTTTTGAGCTACTCCCATGTTCTTTCCGACTAGTTCTTGCGTTGCACTTAGCCGTTCCAGCAGATTTAGCAAGTATTCTACCACTGTTGGACTCTCTCCTCTTTCCTCCCACATCTCTCTTAACATTCTCAGTGGAGAACGGAGTGTCCTCCCATACACTAGTTCTTCTGGCGAGAACCCTGTCGCTTAATGTGGAACCGTTCGCAAAGCAAACAAAGTTGCCGGCAGACAGTTCTCCCAGTCCTCCTTGTGCTCGTAACAGAGCGCACGCAAAACTCGCTTAAGCACTGAATGCCACCTCTCTACACTATTGGACAGGGTGATAGACGGAGCTGTGTATCAGTTTTACCTCGCACTTTTGTACGAATGTGGAAGTCAGTGCGCTGGTAAATACTGACCTTGATCCGCATGAATTTCGGCTGGAAACCCAACTCGTGCGAATATTGTCAAAAGCGCGTCTACTACTTCGGTGGAGCTGAGCACTTTCAGAGGGATTGCTTCTGGAAACTTTGTAGCCGGACACAGCATGGTAAACAAGTACCTGTAACCCGACTTTGTCTTTGGTAGAGGCCCCACCGTGTCTATCACAAGTCGTCTGAAAGGTTCCGTTATTAAGCGCACTCACTACCTTTAGTGGAGCTTCTCCTGTTTCTCCTGGTTTACCCGAGCGCTGCAGGCGTCGCATGATCTTACAAAGTTTTCTACGTCTTTGAAACATCCAGGCCAGTAGTATTCCATAAGCAATCTTTCCTTTGATTCGTTTATGCCTAGGTGGCCAGACCACCCATTTCCATGACAGAGACTCAAAAGGTCCTCCCTGTGCTTAGTAGGTACGACTAACTGATCTAGAAACCTGCCCTTCGTTCTCTGTAGTGCCGATACAACAATCCTCCTCTCTCTCGTATCGTCCCGTTGCGCCTAGCAATGCCTTCTTTAGCTGTGTGATTCAATTTAGCTAAGCTGTCATCATTCTTTTGCTCTGCTGCCAGTGACTCTCTGTCCACACGTAAGAGCTGATCAAGGTTCTTTGAGGCTGGTGATAATAATTACCCTGTCTCGCTTGCGAGTGCATCAGCGGGCTCTTCCTGCAGGGGTGAACTTTGACACCCTGGCAATATGCTCTCATTGAGCTGGTCAGCTGACAGGCTTTCCTCAACTGTTTTTTCATCCTTCGAGCCTAGCTCGGATTCGGTTATTGACGTTATCTCTTTTGCTGCTTCCGCTGGAGCAGCTTGTGCATTTTCAGCCGAAAGCGACGCGATTTTACGAGCTTGGCCTCGCGTCAATGCCTGTACTACGCCCTCTCCCAGTTTAAGCCCTTTGTCACGCAGTAACTGATTTGAACGATTCGAAAAAATATAAGGGTACTGCAGTGACAAAAATTTGGAAACTGCAGCCTCGGTCACTAGCTCCCCGAATGGTCCACTGATTTTGACTTTAGCCATGGGCAGACACACGCTGTGTTCGGCTACAACCTGTTTGATCCATGCTACTCTTCCAGTAAAGTCATCTACCGTCACGTAAGACGGATGGACAATGTCCATCGTGGCGGCACTGTCTCTTAGCACCCTGCATGGTTTGCCATTAACTTGCAGGTCGTGAAGATATAGACTTAAAAGTTCCATATTCTCGTCTTTTTCATCTACGTAGGAAAAAACTACGCTAGGCTTCCCGCAGTTCACAGCGATATGTCCCAGTTTGTGGCACCTATAGCAGCGGATGGGTCTAAAAGATTCGAATTTTCTTTTTTTGCTCTTTTTGTACAGTTTCGCCGTTAGGTTTCTCCTGGCTCTTTTCTGCGGACTTTTCCTCGACGTCTACAGGCTCCGATCATCTAGTCTGCGAATATTTTTTGAACGGAAATGGTTTCCGCGGCCCATTTCGACCCTCCCAATTTCCGTCCTCGGTATTCAGCTTTCTACGCGTTGAGTACGCTTCGGCTAATTCAGCCGCCCTTTCCACAGTGTTTACATTTCCTCTATTTGCACCCACAGCTTCACAGATGGTGGGATGCTTCTGTAAAACTGCTCTAGGCACATGCAGTCAATAATCCTTTCTCTGCTCTCGTACGCTTCCGCGCTTTTCAACCACTCGACTAGGTTGGCCTTTAAGCTATATGCAAACTCCCGATATCCCTCGCTATCCTTCTTGCCTGTGCTTCTAAATCTTTGCCGAAAAGCTTCCGCTGAAAGGCGGTACTTTTCAAAAGACTAGCCTTAACCTTTGCATAGTCATATGCATCCTGCGCACCGAGTCTGGCGATTACTTACGCAGCCTCACACGGCAACATAGACAGCAACCGCTGTGGCCATGTGCTCGGACCGAAGTTCATCTTCTCGCAAGTCCTTTCAAAATTTCCTAGGAACAAGCCTATGTCGTTCCCGGCCTCAAATGGCTTTAACAGCTTGTCCATGCGGTATGATTCTGCCTCACTTGATCGTCCCAGAGCCCCTTCACTTCCTTGAGACAACTCCAGACGTTTGCTTTCAAGTTCAAGTTGCATTTTTCTTAACTCGCGATCTTTATCGCGTTCCTCTCTCTCCCGTTCTTCTCTCTCGCGTTCTTCTCTTTTCCTAAAAAGTTGTAACCTAATTTCAATGTCCTCCTCACTGGCCTGTTCGGAAATCAGCTGCAATAATTCCGATTTCAGCATTTCCTTGCGTACCTCTAGGCCCAGTTCATCACCAACAATCAACAATTCGTCCCTCAGCAGTGTCATAAACTCCATGATTGCTGCTTTACTGCCTTGGTCCTGCTCGCTAAACATTTCTAGGTAAACACAATCTAGCTAACAATCAACAATCGAGCTTC
Organism: Dermacentor andersoni; assembly: GCF_023375885.2. NCBI lineage: Eukaryota > Metazoa > Arthropoda > Arachnida > Ixodida > Ixodidae > Dermacentor > Dermacentor andersoni. Next base: position 228,044,662 of record NC_092814.1, read on the forward strand.
CCTACTGTTCTAAACAGGACAACCACAGAATGAAGCCTATAGAGTCAAAGCAAGAACCAAGTACTCACCGCAGAGACAGCATCACGTCGCAAATTCCGTCTCACCGCTGTCAGCCAGTTGTAATAGTTGGGTTCGGGCATGAAATAGATGGTAGCTGGCCCATGCCGTCGTCCAACTCATCCACGCTGAGGATGTTGTTGAAGGGAAATACTTGTTCTCATCGAGAACGAGGAATATGGGATTTATTTACAGTATCTACCTGAGAACGTTACAGTTCAACAGTCTAACATGACTGAAAGAGGAATGCACACTGAAAAGCCGACGACGGCTGCTTAAATACACTCTGTCCTCCCTAGATCCCTAGGTGAGAAAAAACGGCCATTCAACTTTCGACCGATGAGAGCGTCCAAAGTCATTGTCGCCGACCCGGCTTTGAGGGGAGGGTTTACACACTCGCTTTCGCACAGGTTTCACTGACCACACCGAGGTGAGAGGGTTCTCGCAGACAAGGGTCCTGCCCCGAGCAGGCGCCTCTTGATCCCAGTGTCGACAACGCAGACAGTGGCCGCCGCGTCTGTCTATTGACTGACGACTTCTAAGACCCGTAAGACAGCACCGCAAAACATCTTCCAGGAGCTCCCCTGCTCCAAACAGACCGTGACGGTGACGGCGAACACACTAGCAATACTTGCTCCGCCGACCACCCCTAGACATGGTGGCGCCGACGGGCTGGGGACTGTCGTACTGTCGTCCTTTCAAAGCGAGTCGCCGCAGTAGACATGGTGGCGCCGTTCGGTTGGGGACTGTTGCTTCCCCGAAGATAGCCAGCCTCGGCAGGTTGAACGTAACACCAGATAAAGTCACAAAACAAGCATACGCCGACTGGCGGCGCATGCAGTGGCGACGCCTTGCTGCGCGTCATGCAAGCCGCAGTAAAAAAAAAATTGGAGGACGCTTAAGCTTCGCCTTTAAGAGTGGAACGCGATAGCGTTATCGCACCCCGTTCGCATCACCTACTCAAACGCGCTACGCCAGCCAAACGTCGCGATCGGCACAGATAGCCGGGCCCCGACGCGCCATGAAGGCGGACGCGTTCATGGGGCGAGTGGCGCGCCGCGTGTCGGGGCAGCGCCAAACATTGCGAGGAGGGGGTCTTCTGTGTTTGCCGCAAGATGGCTCTGCGTGTGCGCAGAGCGCAGAAGAAATGTAGCGGAAACGTACTTCGCTACTCGTGAAACTGCGACTTGTGTAAGTTACATGGTCATAATTACCGATATACACCGCAGTACAACTTTCTACGGCACGTTTCTAAGGCAACACCGCATTCGCTAGAGGCGATTTTGTCCCGTTTTGAAGGAATGAACTCGTGGCTGAGTGCTAGCGTCTCCGTCTCACACTCCCGAGACCCTGGTTCGATTCCCACCAGCCGATCTTGCAAGATGTTTTTCATTTATGAAGTGCCTTCTGGGATTTATCGCTCACGGCCAACGCCGCTGACGCCGACGACACCGGCTTTTCTGCGACACGAGCTCCTTAACGCCGTCGCGTTAAAAAGTACAGGCGCACGGTCGGGCAGCTCGGGCGCACTCACTTCGGCGGCACCCATGCGGCATCCGTGTCTTCCGCTCAAAGCAGACGACAAGCAGACGGCGCGAACGTTGGCTTCAGCGGGCACGCCGTAACGTTGTATTTCTGGGCTCATAAGACAAACGGTAACAGTTCTTGTCGGCGTCTCTTAGAGGGCCGTAATGCTAACAGCGCTGCTACGCGCAAATGCTCTTCTTCGGAATTTGCTAGGCTAAGATGGGACGCAGGTGTTCCGTTGCAAAGTACAAAAGCGGGTACAAATCTTGCAGGAAAATGCTGAGCATGTTCAAGGCTCCGTATGATCCTGAAGGTCTGCAAGCATGGGCTGCGACGATTCCTGCGGATGGCCGTCAGCTCACATTGAGAGATTAGGTCTGCGAGAAGTTCACGGCAACATGATGAGGCGGGTTCATACTGCGGTGAGCATGGAGGCGAGATAATCCTGGACCACCCGAAAAAAAGCTTGACTGCGTCCATAGGCTGTTTCCTGCATCTTTCTTCCGTCTCCAGCATCTTTGACATCCGCGAAAAAGAAACGGACGCACCGGGAGCGTCATCAAATATCAGTCATGCTACCATTAAAAGATCAAGAATGAGTGTACTCGACAAGCCAGGAGCATCAACGGCGGTAAACGTCAGCGACCTTCACACAATGTGCTAATCAGCTTGGTCATATACTCGAAGAAATTGAAGGCATATTTGCTTTCGACGAATGCCAGCAGCGCTTACATCCATTCAATCAAGGTCATCGCGTTGGTGCAAAACAATAGAGCCGCGCACAACAAGAGCCCCGGCCCCCAGTCCCCAGCAGCTGTGAAGCAACTGACGACGGCGGCGGTCAGACCTGCAACGCAGCAGAGGGTGCTAAGAATCCCTGGCTCCGGACAGGCCGCCATTGGAATATGAACCTGGCAACGTTTAACGCTAGAACTTTATCTAGTGAGGCGAGTCTAGCAGTGCTATTGGAGGAATTAGAGGGCAGTAAATGGGATATAATAGGGCTCAGTGAAGTTAGGAGGACAAAAGAAGCATATACAGTGCTAAAAAGCGGGCACGTCCTGTGCAACCGGGGCTTAGCGGAGAGACGAAAACTAGGAGTCGGATTCCTGATTCATAAGAATATAGCTGGTAGCATACAGGAATTCTATAGCATTAACGAGAGGGTGGCATGTCTTGTTGTGAAACTTAATAAGAGGTACAAAATGAAGGCCGTACAGGTCTATGCCCATACATCCAGTCATGATGACCAGGAAGTCAAAAGCTTTTATGAAGACGTGGAATCGGCGATGGGTAAAGTCAAAACAAAATACACTTGATGGGCGACTTCAATGCCAAGGTAGGCAAGAAGCAGGCTGGAGACAAGGCAGTGGAGGAATATGGCATAGGCACTAGGAATAGCAGGGGAGAGTTATTAGTAGAGTTTGCGGAACAGAATAATATGTGGATAATGAATTCCTTCTTCCGCAAGCGGGATAGCCAAAAGTGGACGTGGAGGGGCCCAAACGGCGAGACTAGAAATGAAATAGACTTCATACTCTGCGCTAACCCTGGCATCATACAAGATGTGGACGTGCTCAGCAAGGTGCGCTGCAGTGACCATAGGATGGTAAGAACTAGAATTATCCTAGACCTGAGGAGGGAACGGAAGAAGCCGATCAATGAGTTAGCGGTAAGAGGGAAAATAGAGGAATTCCAGATCAAGCTACAGAACAGATATTCGGCTTTAACTCAGGAAGAGGACCTTAGTGATGAAGCAATGAACGACAATCTTGTGGGCATCATTAACGAGTGTGCAATAGAAGTCGTCGGTAACTCCGTTAGACAGGGTACCAGTAAGCTATCGCAGGAGACGAAAGATCTGATCAGGAAACGCCAGTATGAAAGCCTCTAACCCTACAGCTAGAATAGAATTTGCAGAACTTTCTAAGTTAATCAACAAGCGTAAGACAGCGGACATAAGGAACTATAATATGGATAGAATTGAACATGCTCTCAGGAACGGAGGAAGCCTAAAAGCAGTAAAGAAGAAAATAGGAATTGGCAACAATCAGATGTACGCGTTAAGAGACAAAGCCGGCAATATCATTACTAATATGGATGAGATAGTTCAAGTGGCTGAGGAGTTCTATAGAGATTTATACAGTACCAGTGGCACCCACGACGATAATGGAAGAGAGAATAGTCTAGAGGAATTCGAAATCCCATACGTAACGCCGGAAGAAGTAAAGAAAGCCTTGGGAGCTATGCAAAGGGGGAAGGCAGCTGGGGAGGATCAAGTAACAGCAGATTTGTTGAAGGATGGTCGGCAGATTGTTCTACAGAAACTGGCCGCCCTGTATACGCAATGCCTCATGACCTCGAGCGTACCGGAATCTTGGAAGAACGCTAACATAATCCTAATCCATAAGAAAGGGGACGCCAAAGACTTGAAAATTTATAGACCGATCAGCTTACTGTCCGTTGCCTACAAAGTATTTACTAAGGTAATCGCAAATAGAATCAGGAACACCTTAGACTTCTGTCAACCAAAGGACCAGGCAGGATTCCGTAAGCAGTCATGGAGGCACTACGGAATCAGGGTGTAGATGAGCCATATGTAAAAATACTGGAAGCTATCTATAGCGGCTCCACAGCCACCGTAGTCCTCCACAAAGAACGCAACAAAATCCCAATAAAGAAAGGCGTCACACAGGGAGATACGATCTCTCCAATGCTATTCACAGCATGTTTACAGGAGGTATTCAAAGACCTGGAGTGGGAAGAATTGGGAATAAAAGCTGATGGAGAATACCTTAGCAACTTGGGATTCGCTGATGATATTGCCTTGCTTAGTAACTCAGGGGACCAATTGCAATGCATGCTCACTGGCCTGGAGAGGCAAAGCAGAAGAGTGGGTCTAAAAATTAATCTGCAGAAAACTAAAGTAATGTTTAACAGTCTCGAAAGAGAACAGCAATTTACAATAGGTAGCGAGGCACTGGAAGTGGTAAGGGAATACATCTACTTAGGGCAGGTAGTCATGGCGGATCCGGATCATGAGACGGAAATAATTAGAAGAATAAGAAGGGGCTGGGGTGCGTTTGGCAGGCATTCTCAGATCATGTACAGCAGGTTACCTTTATCCCTCAAGAGAAAAGTGTACAATAGCTGTGTCTTACCAGTACTCACGTACGGGTCAGAAACCTGGAGGCTTACGAAACGGGTTCTACTTAAATTGAGGACGACGCAACGAGCTATGGAAAGAAGAATGATGGGTGTAACGTTAAGGGATAAGAAAAGAGCAGATTGGGTGAGGGAACAAACTCGAGTTAATGACATCTTAGTTGAAATTAAGAAAAAGAAATGGGCATGGGCAGGACATGTAATGAGAAGGGAAGATAACCGATAGTCATTAAGGGTTACGGACTGGATTCCAAGGGAAGGGAAGCGTAGCAGGGGGCGGCAGAAAGTTAGGTGGGCGGATGAGATTAAGAAGTTTGTAGGGACAACGTGGCCACAATTAGTATATGACCGGGGTTGTTGGAGAAGTATGGGAGAGGCCTTTGGCCTGCAGTGGACGTAACCAGGCTGATGATGATGATGACAACCCGAAGCTACAGATCATCTTATCGTAGCGGTCATCTAAAACAATGAGTTTCGTTGTTTTACTGTGCTCAAATGGTTGAAGCGTAGCACCTATCGCTGTCCAGGCTATTAGCGCTAAAGAAGCGCGCGTGAGTGACCTCAATTGAACTTATGCCAGGCGGGCGGCCGAACGCGAGTAACACACGCAACCGGTTGCCTTGGCAACTGAAACGGCAGTAATTTCTTTCTCGGCTGCCAGGTACCGTCAGCATGATAGTGGCTCTAAAGCCCCTTAAGCTTTAAGTTGATCCGCCGGCTTGGGACCTTTTCTGGTCGCCACAAACGCACTCCTTAAATGTTTCTTGGTCCGTGGTTTCAGCGCACTGAGGGCAGACGAGGGTTAAAAAGAACGGTCATACCGCTGAAAAATGAAGCGAGAGGCTGTCTTTTGAATTGCTTCTAGTTTGATTATGTTATCTTGGTTAAGGGGTGACCACAGTGTGACGGCAGCATCGATAATCGGACGAACAAGAGCTTTATTATTGAGTTTAGTAGTCTTTGGAGACTTCTGCACAGTACCACGTAGGTATCCAAGTTGTTTTAGGTCTTTAGAAGAGAGAGAGAGAGAGAGAGGGAAATAATGCCAAAAAAGGCAGGGAGGTTAACCAGAGGTAATTCCGGTTGGCTACCCTGCACGGGGGGAAGGAGTAGTAGTAGAGGGATAAAAACAGAAAGAGAGTGGAAGGGGGGAGAGAGACGAATACAAACAAACCGCGTGCACTATATAGTGATGGGGGCGGCGTTCTTAGTCTATCGTGAAGGCCCGTAGACCGCAGGAACGTTAGTAACGCGAGTAAGGCCTTCAGTGCGGATGTTTTTTGGGAGCACTGAACTTAAGCTTTTAGTCCTGATAGTGGACGATTTTCCAATTGGTCGAGCACTCTGCACGTCACATGTCTCTGGGCACTATGTCGCTGGCAGACACAGATGATAACACGTGTGAGCGTCTCATCGCTGCTACATGTGCCGCATGTGGGGCTGTTGGTCATTCCAATACGGAAGGCATACGAGTTCGTAAATGCAATGCCTAGCCACAGACGGTACATCATAGTCTGTTCACGTCGTGGTAATCCAGGTGGTAGGTGCATCTGTATATCCGGAGACAACGAACGCAAACGACATATATTGAAAACGTTCGAGCACCACAGAGGCAAAGTACATTCACGGGACATCAATCGCAGCCCAACATGTTTTATCAGTGTATGCCGCCCATGAAAGTGTGTGAGTAAATGTAAACGCTGTCGTTAAACTGGTGGGATCAAGCTTCATAACAGTGATAATGACACCGGGGGGCGGAGAGATGAGGAAGTGGCACAATGCTTACGCATACTTAGGCAACTCCCGGAGGAGTTGATGTGTGAATTTTTTCCGTTCGAATTTATTTTGTTTGATACATTAATTTCTTTATAGCGATTCGTTCTACGTTACAGACGGACGGGCGGGTTTCCTCGTCGGGTAGGCAAAGAAAGGCTTACGCATTTAAAAACAATAAATCACTTTTTTAGATTACGCAGTAAATACACAAATCTTGTTAACCAATGAATCAATCAATAAAAAAATTCCGATTTATTGGATTGAGATGTTTTAATTGATGCTCAACCGTAATTGCCTCGTATTCTTGGCTCAACATGCACACACACGCACAAATTTGCAACATTTATTTAAAGCAACTGGACCAGCTTGTCCCTGTTGTTAGCCTGCGCAGTCACAATAAGCTCCAGACACGCGTAAGCGCAGTCTTTTCACGAAAAGGAGACGGGGGAAGACAGACAGTGAAGAAAAGAAAAAAAGGAACAGAACGATGATTGGCAGAGATGTGTCCACATGCGTGGATAGCACCACACAGGCAAGGGCGCTCGCACAAGCCAGTCGGTTGTGCGAGCGTAGAGGTGTTTCCACTGCCTTCTGGGCCAATCATCGGCGGGCACGTTGTTCCAGTAGTGCCTGCACGCTCAGTGGATGATCATCTAGTCGCCTCAATGCATTGGACGCCGAAAATCATTTTATGTCAATTCAAGGACAGCGGTACAATAGGTGGTGTATGTTCTCCCCGCAGACATCAAATGCGTTACTGTCAGACTTTCCAATAAGGGCTGAATAAGCTCTCGTGAAAGTAGCTCCTAACCACAACAGACACATGAGCGATGCCTCACGTTGGTTCAGCCCGGGCAGAGGTCCGAGTTGCAGCGAAGGGTTTAATCTGTGCTGCCTGGTGCGCCTTATGCGTGTGCTATTGCACTCGGCTAACGAAAGTGTGCGCGCGAGAAGGCGAAGCTGCCTCGCAGTTTCTGTCCTAGGAGGTGGAACCGGGACGCAGTGGTCTTCTTCGTGTGACGTCCGAGTAGCCATGTCTGAGTCATCACTTCCAGTGGTACCCCAATGACAGAAAATGTCGTGGCCTTTTTATTTCAAGTGGCATTTAAGTTCCACAATTTTCCGCGTCAATTGGTCGTGAGCTCCGTGTCGAAGGAACGACTGCGTACTGCAATGCCGGCTTTGAGCCGCAGAAGACTGCCAATTTTCCAGGACTCCCTGTATCGATGATCTGAACTGCATCACGGACAGCCGCGAGCTCTGCAGCTGTAGATGTTGTGAGACGTGGAGTCTTGAACCGCTGGCTCCAAGACTTCAAGACTTGCGGTATATTCCTTTTGTCGGTTGAGTGTTGATATAGTTGAGCCATCAGTGTAGACGTTTGTGCAGTCGCTGTATTTCTCATACAAGAGGAGTAAGCTGCTTGAGTGCAGATATGACGGTAGGACAGAATTTTTCGGAAACCCTACAATGCTGAGCTTTACTCAAGGACGGCTTACACATCATAGATGAATCAACGGCCTGGTCACAGGTACCTACCCTGACGTAAGTGAGGCACGTTGTGCAAAAATAGTTTCACCTAGTGTCGCGCCGGTCTTTTCGGCAGCAAGGATATAGTGAGGTGGCGGGAAGGGTTCCGGGCGAAATGTCTTCTGCCCACACGTGCTCTCAACTACAGTATCAGTTTTGATTGCATAATATTGAGCGATTGCACTGGTTTCTCCGCGGTAGACTAAGGCACTCCCTGAGGGATTGGATAATGTAGATTGTATTCAGATTTGTTCTGCAGGTGTAAGAGATGATAGGTAGGCTGCACCTCAAAAATCCAATAAAAAGGGCCCTGTACAGTTGCAGCATATAGTGTATTGTCATTCCCAGGAACCTAAACAGAGAGCAAATTGCCTTCACCGTTTTTTCACGTAATTCTCACGAGGTGTACGGGGGGAAGGGGCTGTAGGTATACAGAAGGAGGCATTTTTTATAAATAAATAAATAAATATACACATACTGTCAGATTTGTCGGACGGTCCTACCGCTGTCAACCAGATGTAGGAGTCGTCGGACTATCTCGCCGCTGCCACCATTTGAAGGGGATGAAGGTCATAGACAGGAACTCGGTGAACAGGATTTATGTACATATTAACAGTTTAAGCAAGATACATTGGCAGTCTAGCGCGACTCCCATATGGAGCCCGCAAGACTAACATACAGCAAACAGCTTACGAGCACACAGCTGACTAGTGCATTTCTAGTATGACAAAGAGCACTCAGCTTCCGACAACGAGCACGACACGAGCACGACCTAGCAGCCGGCAAACGCTGCTTATAAGCCCTTGCTCGACGTCATAGTTCGACGTCATTCAAGATGACCCGCCTTTTTGGAGGATGAGGTGTGTCGACTTGGAGGATGAGGGCTCACATACACGTGCCGCACATACACACAGGTGAAAAGGCCGGACAGTTCTCGGTACCGCCCAGCTTTCAGTGCCGACGTCAGAGGGCTTCGTAGAACTCCGCTTTGTCCCGGGTGGCTCGGCCAAGTACCAATTTCCTGAGTTGATCGCGCGCCACGTGGCTGCCGGCCCTTCGCAGTTCTCCGAAGTGCGCCCCGTCGGCCGGATTGGAACACGTGCAGCGGGCTGAAAGCTGGCACGTTGTCACCGCGTACGGCCATTCTTAACAATACATACATGTGCGTGCGTGTGTGTGTGCGTGCGTGCGTGTGTGTGTGAGTGGATCCACTCATGCAGCCGCATGAGTGGATCGGCTGTCGTGAGATCATCCAAGCATCGAAGCCTTAAGAATCAACCGCGTGCACGCGATATCCAAGGGAAACCGACGGGCGACATATTGCGTCGCTGTGTAGGGACATACCACACGCACGCGACGCCGCGAAAAGAAACTACAACAGACTTTCACTCGTTTCAGGTTGATATATTGCCCCGGTTTAACACAACTGTACGCCCATCAGACAATCTGCAAACCTCAACTAATAATGCATAGACTGAAATATCACTATCTTACCATTCTCATGGATTGGATTACCTTATCTATATAGAGCTTCCTTTCTATGGTTTTACGTTTATACGCAGCAGTAACTTCTGTTGCAACCTCGTGGAGGTGGCCGTTGGTCCACGGACTTCCGGGCGACAAGCGAAAATTTCTGTGTGGCCAAACGCTAGTGACGCGACAAGACACGACGGCGACAGATATACCTCCGCGATGGTCAAACTCGCCGTTCATCGCTGCAGTTTGCCACCATCGTTTGAATATCGCGTGCATACGGTTGACTAGACTTCATTGTTCGGAAAGAGACTTCACATGATCTGCGAGACGCACCTGTTGCAACGCTACCGCCTTCAGCGAGGGAACTCGGGAGATCGCCAACCAACTTCCGAGCAGAAATGTAAAAAAAAATGAAAGATTTAGACGAAAACCATTAAAACGAGTATGTCGCAAATTTCGCGAAAACCGTACATGAGGTGAACATGTTCTTCCTATTTCTCAATAAGCCTACTTGATCACAATTACAATTTTCAATTTTCGCATGATTATTGAACATTACACAAGCGAACAAATACTCATTTCTTTTATATTTTATGCACGTGATAGCGCGTCCATTAAAAAGAAATGCAGCACACTATTAAAAAACGCTCAGGCAAGAAATTGATGCCTATTGACGAAGGCAAAGTCCTTGAACGCGCAAGTTTCTAAATGCAAGTGGCCCCCGCTGAGCAAAACTCGCAAACAGTTTCCGATGAACACAGTTGAGGCAAACTTGAAATATCGCCACCCGTGTAAAGCGACAACGAAGAGCTAGAGGCGACCTGCGTTGAGATCCCCTGTAGATATTTCGCCCAGGTAGGAGCAGTCGTCTGCCCCTGCTAAGAAAATCTCCGTTTGCGTCATGTGGTCCTGAAATTCTGAAGGAGAGCGTGCGCGTAGGAAAGCCTGCACCGTGTCTCCTAACTTGATAGAAGCGCTCCCGGTATACATCCTCCGGGGAATGGAACTCACGAGAATCTGATCCTTCATCATAGCGTCGTGGCACCTGAATCTGTCTTTTCACAGCACTTGTATCTCCAACTTCAATTTCTTTTGCTGTAGTTGTCACATGCAATGCTCCACAAACGAGAAAAATCATGGCGGCGTCGAGTGTTACATCCTTCTGCAGCAGTTCACTCTCAGCCCTAGATAGCTGAACTCTAAATTTTTCTGAGAAGCAGTAGTTACGCACGCTTTCTATCTAGCCTTCCAAATGCAAGAAACAAAAGGTTTAGCAGGAAAAAATAAAGCTTTATAGTATATTTTCATACCCATGCGCTTTTGCTACATATTAAGAAATTATTGTTGTTTCCCGGTGACGTTGACCCGGGACCAGATATGCCTCAGTTATGTAAACACCTCCTGTTCATTGCTGATTATTTAAAGGAAATAAAAGATGATCGGGTAATAGCAATTGATAGAAAATAGGATCAACTAAGAGCACTTGAAAGCACTCATGATTATATTGCGCTTAGTGTTACACTAACGAAAGTGAAGGGCAGGACGCCGACGTATGTAGCTCAAACTACCAACTGTTTAATACTGTTAAAGAAAGCGCTTATATACAAGGATATATGGCGCGGGGGGGGGGGGGGGGAGATATAAAAAGATATGACAAGGTGACGACATGTGATCATACTTTGGGCCATGCATACATCGTTCACATGCACCCGTTCGCCCTGGCCAACTCGACCTCAGCTTAGAAAAGCGCGATGGACGGAGTGCTTACGCACATCTCTTTTTATTTAGCTATCGCAAGTACTTCTCATATTTCTCGCTCCGTTTTTGTTTTTGATGTGCCAATGACTGTGGTGCTTTCTAATAGCGGTGAGCATTTGCGTTGTTTGCAGTGTACAGCCAAGTTGCTAGGTGCTGTCAGAAGCTGGCACGTGCATTTGTGCTCCCGTAACCTATAATTTAGACAACGTCCAATTTGCCCAATGTACCCTTTCCCGCAATCTAGTGGGATTTGGTTAACGACTGAAATAGCACATTCCACGTACTTTTTCACGTGCTTAGTCTATAGCACTTGGATTGCCCTCTTTGGATCCTGCGTTCACCCTCTTGCACATGCCTTTTAGTTTTTGCGGAGCGGAGAACAGTACTTGAACATCGTGGCGTTGGGCTTTCTTGGTATCCTATGTGACAACCCATGGATGTAAGGCAACACCACGCGTTTTTTTTTTTTCAATTTTTCTTTTTCCTGTGTTTTTTGCCTTTTCCTGTTGGCTCTGATTTCGAGCAACATGCTTTCACAGATTTGCACCACCATACTGTTCGGGTGCCCGCTGTTTCTTAAGCTGCTTACTTGCAAATCGATGCTCTCCCCCACAGCATGGCGGCATGATTTTTCAACTGCTTGACTGATGCAAGCCTTGGCGATGGCTCTTTTTATGATTTTAGAATGGCAAGAGTCATACCTCAGAATCTCTTTTTCTCCTCTAGTTTTGTAGCACCAGCACATGTGGGAGCTGCTGAGCCTAATGCTTATGTCAAGGTACTGCGATCGACCTTCGGTAGGTGTCTCGTACGGGAATTCTAGACCTTCATGCCCTTTCTTGAACATGTTGATGACAGTGTCTACGCTAACCAGTTCGCTTTAGTTTTCTTTCATGCGCACCAAATAATCGTTAACATATCTGAAACAGGTAGTTATGCTAGTTTCTTCAAACAAGACGGCAAGTTTTCAGTCTCCCACACTCAAAAATAAGTCGGAAAGCACGGGAGCTTTACAGGAACCAATAGCGATACCATCCTTCTGCTCATACACACTATCACCATATTCTATAAACGCACCCTGTAGATACAGTTTTAGCAAGTTCACAAGACTAGAAATACTGCACTTTCACACGTCCTGAAATTTGGTGTAGCCGAACATGTCGATGGCTTCTTCTACAGCTTGTACCACCGCTGGCCTCGGGACACTGTACAACAGGTCCTTCACGTCTATTGAAAAACAAGACGTCGGTGGGCTACTCTTTAGTGTTGCAATAACTTCGTCGGAGTTGCGGATCAAGAACAGGTCGTCGAAAGGTAAGGAGTTCAAACATGCCTGAAGGTATTCTGCGATGCATCTTTGCCAGGTTCCGCGGTTTTCAACAATCATCATAAAAATAATTCCCTCTTTGTGGGTTTTTACCGTGAAAAATGGCTTAAGAGTGAGTTCTTTGCTCTCTTTCACGCGCTTTCCCAATCTTGTGGAGCCCATGCTTTCACATGTTTTGCCGGCGTCGCTCTGCAGTTTTGCAATTGCTTTGTAGGTAATGTCGCTTTTTGCGAAATTCTTGCGGATCGCTTCTTGGGTGGATTTTTCCTATTCAGGAGTGTTCATCACGACAAACACGCCTGTTTTGTCTGTGAGGAGCAGTTTTAGATTTTTTAAAACGCCTTCAAATAGAAGCGCTTGAGTCGTTGCTTTTGGGCCTGGACCCTGATTTCGTGGCACTAACCAAAACGTGGCTTTCGAGTGACGTTGGAGATGACGAGATATCACCCACTAACTATGCAATCATTCGTAAAGACAGGCTATCACGTGGCGGATGTGTAGCCATCCTCATAATCCTTATAGAAAATACGCTTTCAGGTGCTACCCGAGGTTAAGGGCACAGAAGCAATCTTTTGCAGGCTACTATTAGGTTAATGTGCTGTCTTTGTGAACTACGCCTATCGATGCCCTACGGCAGAAATTGACGACATTAGATCATTGTACAACTTTTTGCAACATCATACGTCAGGTAGCAGACTAATCTTAGTGGGCGATTTTAACTTGCCTCATATAACATGGCAAACGCTGCCATCTCATAATGCCTGCTTCGAACTTATGACAGATACAATGTTAAATATTAACCTGTCCTAAATAGTAACTCAACCCACTCGTGCATGCGGACCTTCATCTAGCATTTTAGGCTGATTATTCGTTAGTGACCACTTCCCATCAGATGGTGCCAAACTAGAAATCGTGGATGGCCTAGCGGACCACAAGCTTATCTTCTGCAGCGTACCCATTCGGGGCCCGATATCACTTCTAAAATCACTAATTGTTTACCATGATTTCACCAATGCCGACGACACAAGCATACTTGACCATTTTATCCTTCAGTTTTCTACCTTTCTAGAACTACTAAATTTCGCAACCTCTAATATAGAATCAAGCAGGCGTAGATTCAAAGAAATTGTATTTTTTTATAAACTATGTGCCTAGGAAAACAAAAAACATTAAGAAGGGTAACTCATGGATTAGTCGGGACATCATTCACTTATACGTAAAGTAAAACGCCTAAGGAAGGCGCGCAAAACGAAACCTGACCATATATCTTCAGAGGGCCTTTCAACTGCTATCTGTAACATGAGAGGCCACATAAACGTGGCAAAGACAAAATACTTTACTAATACCCTTTCTAAATTTTTAATAACTTCCCCCAAAATACTGGGAATACCTTAAACCCAACATGCACAGCGAGCACTGAGTTCTCTCAGAAGACAACCTATATAAGGCAGATCTTTTTGGCACGTATTTTCAATCAGTTTTTATCGTTGACAACGGAAACGTTTCACACGTTAACCCTTGCACCCGAAGGCATTTAAAGACACCTGTAGTAACTGAGCGTGATTTATTAATTAACCTTTTACTAAATATTGACAATAAAAGGGGAGTCAGACCGGATAACATACATAATGCTAAAAAAGTACGCAGAATGGTTAGCCTAATACCTATGCTTAATCTCTAATAAATAATTAAAAACATGCACATTACCACATGACTGGAAAATGACAAAAATTATCCCAGTGCACACATCAGGAAACAAAGCGGAAGTCTACAATTACACGCCCATTTCCCTAACCAGCACAGTTGATAAACTTCTACAACACATAGTCCTCAAACATATAACCCCATACTTCGAAGAAGAAAGCATTCCATCACCTTGCCAACATGGTTTCTGCAAAGGACTGTAAACTGTAACTCAGTTGCTGGAGTTAACCCATGATTTGTCACTCATCGATAACCAAAAACATATAGACCTAATTTTACTAGATTTTCGAAAGTTTTCACAGTGACTCGCACAGAAAACTGATTACTAGAGTGGAATCAACATTAAGAAGCGGTCCGATCATTACCTGGATTAAAGGTCACCTAACTAACCGATTACAATTCGTAGAAATTCACCGTCATGCCTCGAAATTACCTTCCGTCACATCTCTTTGATTAAGGGGTATGTCCTGACTCCTGTTCCTTTTTTTTAATTTTTATCAATGATTTACTATGCAATATAAGCGTAAAAATTTGGTTGTTCGCGGATGATTCTATAGTCTACCAAGAAATTAACTCCCCCTGAGGACAACGTAACCTTAAATAAGGCATTGGACTACGTTTCTAAATGGTGTTTTGATTGGTAAATAGCCCTTAAGGTTAATAATTGCTCGGCCCTACCAATCACGACATAAAAACAGGTCTGAACTTCAGTACACCACAAATAACGTCCAACAACTAACCCGAGTTTGAGACCATAAATACCTTGATTTACTGCAATCCCATGATCTTAAATGGGACTCTCACATTAACAGCATCACATCAACCGCCCTAAAACAACTCTTCTATATCAGAAGACACCTTTACCTTGCACCACCTAAAACCAAACTCCTAGCCTTCAAAACACTCCTTAGAACATTTATCGAATATGCTAACGTCGCATGGTTCCCATACAAGAAACATAACTTTTATTAACTAGAAGGCATCCAAGAAAAGCGGTTAGGTTTGTTAATCAGAGAAATATCAACTTTCAGACTCACCCACAGAATTACTAAGAAGGGCTGGCCTTGTTAGCCTTGAAAGCAGAGTGAAAGTAGAACGATTAACATCCATGTACCAGCTTTTTCACGACCAGGTAAATATAGACACTACTAGACACATTTCTATAACGTCAGCAAGGCCTACACGCAACAATCACTCTTTGATACTCACTGAATACAAGCAGTATTCTAAGTGTCTGAAATATTCATACTTTCCAACAGCAATAAGGGATTGGAATAAGCTTGACCCATTAACTGCTAACACATATTCGCTAAACCAGTTCACAACGACCCTAGAGGAAGATTTACGTGCAATGCACGACACAGTCGCATTTCTAGAATGTCTGAAGCCGTAACTTGCTCCAAATAATTCCTTGTCTTGTTCCATTCATTTATTCTGTCGCATTGCCATGTGTAGGTTGTCTTGCCTTTCGTACCCCCTGTATTGTACCTATCTAAACATACTCATCTTGTATTTTTACATATATACCGCGACTGTAATATTTACAGTTGCTATATTAATTCATCACTGTATAACCTGTTGTTTCTACTGTAATTTCTAGAATCCTCATATAATTGTTCAAACCAACATTCTATGTAACACTGTTAGCACATCCAAGTCATTAATTCTATAGATGTGCTTGGTGTAGCCCCTTTCCTGCTTTAGATCCCATGTGAGATTGGCAGTATTTATAAATAACAATAAATGGGTACACATTTTACCCATAAAGGTGACATTTTGAGGTTGATTTTCATTGGCCAGAACTAAGGCGAGGTAGCTAGAAAACGTCTCTTAAACCCCTCGCCGCCAGTGAACAGTTCCTTTTGAGGAAAATGGGTGATGGGAGGTAGCATGAAATTTGACGCTTTCTGCTCACTGACTCAACGCGTGACCGACATAGCTTATGCGCATGGACGCACCGCTCATGCACTTTTAGCTCAGCCAGCTCATACGCTGTTCCGTCATCTTGGTGATACCAAGAAGATCCGTCAAGATACAGCTAAAGACGTCACATGTATTATCAACGACAGCTGCTGAACTGGTAGCCTTGCGTGCGGCTCTTCATTTGATTAAGGAGGAACCATCCCACGCATGGTCAATCTTCTGTGATTCCAAGGCAGCCCTACAGAGTGTACTGTCAGCACTGCGCCATGAATCACATGAGCAGCTCGTCGCAGAGATCAGAGAAGTCCACCATCGACTAGTTGACGAAGGACACGATATAATATATCAGTGGTTGCCTAGTCACTGTGGCATACATGGCAATGATCGAGCAGACGCTGCTGCCCGATCTGCCCATGACGGCGTCAACTGCGTTGCCATTCCTCTTTCGAGAGCCGA
This sequence comes from Dermacentor andersoni, assembly GCF_023375885.2. Lineage (NCBI taxonomy): Eukaryota > Metazoa > Arthropoda > Arachnida > Ixodida > Ixodidae > Dermacentor > Dermacentor andersoni. Next base: position 228,061,361 of record NC_092814.1, read on the forward strand.
CGCAGCGAAAAAACTTTCCGCACTTGCGCGTGACATGACATTAGCCCAATGGAATTCATCCGATTTCACAAGTGCACGCCTCCATACCCTGGACCCTAATTTACAGCTCCATATTCCGTCCGAGCTTCCACGACGTGACTGCACCCTGCTTGTCCGTCTATGGCTTGGAGTAGCATTTTCAAATGCCTACTCTTTCCTTATCGGAATGGCCAACAGCCCACTGTGTGACTTCTGCGGGTGCAACGAAACGATCGAGCATCTTCTTTGTCAGTGCTCTCGTTTTAACCCACAAAGGACTGTCCTCTCAGCCACCTTAGACAAACTGGACAAGTGCCCAATGACAGGAAACAAGATCCTTGGAACCTGGCCTACGCAAACATCAGCGCGATCCGCTATGAAGGCGCTGCTGCGATACTTGAAAGACACGGGACTTTCTGACAAATTGTGACAGTACACTGTCTGGCGTAGGACTGTACGGTGACACTGCGTAAGACTAGGAATGCCTTTGCGGGCTGCGTGACAGTCAGTGCCCACAGAAATAGTTCGTGTGTACGTGCGTGTGTGTGCTTAGGGTTTTTTTTTCCTTTCTTTTTTATCCTTCTTTCTTTCTCACCTATTGCATTCCCTTTCCCCTCCCCCAGTACAGAGTAGCCAACCGGAGATAATCTCTGGTTAACCTCCCTGTCTTTCCTTTGCCTTTCTCTCTCTCTCTCTCTTGGTAGTTTGTTCTTCTTAATTTTCTCCTTCTTTAATAAAATGTGCAATATGGGAAGTTTGGTCACAGATAAGGTCGGCTATCGCCGAAACATGCGTAAGACAGGCAGAAAACGCTTGTTTTGCTGAATGAGCAGGCAACAAACCGTGCAGGCAACGAACCATAGCAAAGGCATTGAACCGTTCAACGTTAGAGCGTTCAACGTCATAATTCGGAAAAAGTTTTCGACTACCACATCTGTTTATATACAGGATGTTTCAGCGAAGACTTTCAATCTTATTTTTTCAATTGCCTGTGGCAAATAGCACAATTCTAGTCCATGAGCCGGTCTACTCGAAGAGGCGGACATTACTTGCAAAATAAATTGAAATCCATCAGCCAATAGTTAACAAATTTCACTAATTAAGTTTTTAACTAATTACGTTATGGGACATATTGCAATTTACGAATTCTAGCGGGTGAGACTACAAAGCATATCTACTGGAAAAGAATTGTGTGGATGGCACCATTTACGAGATATGCGCCGTCAGACTTGCGTTAAGAATGCCCCGTCGTTCCACAGACTTTCTTAACAAAACGTCGTTTTATGCATTGAAGCAAAAAAGTAACTGGAACGCCAATGAATTTCTCCGCAGGAATTAATATCTCGTAACTGGTGTCATCCTGAGAATTCGTTCCAAGTGGATCCGCCTTACGAACTCCCCGGCTAGAATTTGTAAATTGCAATATGTGCCATAAGACAATTAGTCAAAAGCGTAATTAGCGATTTTTTTTAATTCGTCGATTATGCGAGTAATTTTTTAGTGCAAGTCGCGTCTGACCGTTCGAGTAGACTAGAGCATGGACTAGAATTGTGCTATCTGCCACAGGCAATTTCTTCTTTAATGTGGAAGTGTTATCTGAAACACCCGCTATATAAAAGGTACGGCGAAAAATGAAGGTCGATTAACAAGTATCATTCTTCGAGTGGTTTCGCATAGTCAGTTACTCTAGCAGACGTCAATTTAAATATAATGGTATTGCCAACAGCAGTGTCGAAATCGGAGTCCACTCCTTTAAAGCCGTTCCGCACTCAGCAAAAACAACATAACCAACAAGATGGAGGAAAACATTTTGCAAGAAGGATTGCGCTCTGCCGTATGGTAAAAGCAGGGCATGGAACCGAAATTTTTTTCGTATTTGGTGCGGGTTCGGGTTCACGCTTTTGTCTTCGACTCAGCTCCCAAGCGATAATTATAACGGTTTCTACCAGTTCGGAGCTTTCTGAAGCCGTTCATATGTTGGTTCAAACGGGTTCGACTAAAAAAAAAAAGCATAGCCTTACCTTCTGTTTCCGGCAAAATGCACGGTGCTCTAAGAAAATTGCTTGTATATTGAGAGAAGTACTGCGGACCGTTTTATCATTTTTTTTCGTACGGGCATTATATCAGAAGAAAAAGAAATGTCCCATACACTGTTGCATTTAGGCGTATCAAAATTCGTATCTACAACCTGTGCGGATATCCGATGCGTCACCGCGTTAACCCCCTCCTCCTCCCCCTCCTTCAAATGTTCTCGTCCGTTGGATTCTTAAAGTTGCTCGCTCGTTGTCGATACTGTAGAAAATGAAGTCAATACATTATCTAACGCTCAGCTAGCCATGTACAACGTGCTGATTTCTGTAGAAATGAAAATTGCCTGCTTCTGAGAGAACCTGCAGTGTCGTTTTGCAAAAGTGAGCAGTCCAAATTAATACAACTTTACGAACACTTCCTAGATCTTGTTGGTGATCACATGAATCCAGTGCTGAAATACGAAAAGGGGACAAATAAATGACGTAGTGAAAGCACTGATCAAATATATAGCATTACTTAGTTGCGCAGCCAGTGGCACAAAAACAAATAATAAAAAACATTTATTTGCGTTGAAATGCTCACTTACAGTTCCTTGTCACAAGTAAGAAACAAAAACTACAGCTAAATATTCAATCGGCACACTCTGAGCAGCACTCGTTAAAACAACGCGGGACATATTCAGTGGGATAGGATGAGTGGAGACAGCGGACAAGTGCTTTTTTGGCGTTCATTAAGCATACATGTTCCATCGTCAATTTCTCCCGAATGCAGTGTAAACTGCTTCAAAACCAGAAGGGAATATCCCCTAAAAGCTTTGGAGACAGCCAACAATTACATAACTTCGAGATATCGCTTAATAATATACGAGCGCCGTGAAAGAAATTCTGACTTTCCCTCACATCTTTTTTAGTTGTTACCCGATCAATAACATAGAGCGAAGAACTTTTCGAGACGCAAAAAAACGCGAAGCTCTGATAAATGGGGACAAATCACCGCCGAGTCCTGTCACCCGTTGCTCGGAGCACCTGAATAAAGTAGACAAGAGAAGCGCTTATCACTGCACGGAAAACTTACGATTTATTGAATGTTTCGCAGAACGACGTGCATGGCGCAGTAGCCCGAAAAGAACATCTCGTTTTGCACCAATTTCATTGGATTCAAGCCAACATAAGCGAAAGACAGCAATTAGTAGTAATCGCTGGTGGGCGCTCAACTTCCTTGCCTTTGTCGCGTAGGGTTTCATTCGGGCGACGTTAGGGGCCCGTCCTATTCCTCCTTTTTTTTTATGGTCATTAGTAACGATATAAATCCGCTTATTCAAATTTCTTTTTTTGCGGACGATTAGATTATTATGTCGTGTAAAAAGCACAGAGAACAAGTTTTATTGATTGAGTCCCTGAATATAAGTTCACACTCGCGTGCTTTGTTTGACAAGCAAATTATTTTGATAACTCTCTACGTATGACTTTCGACAAAGTAGGCACCTGTGGTAAACCCATATACAGTTGTATAATGCAATTAAGCGGTCTAAAAATATAACATGTCTCGGCGTGACAAATGCTCTCAGCAAAAATGAACTTGCTACTAGCATATGTGATATTCTTATTGTTTTATTCAGCGCGTAACTTAATGTCGATTTTTCAGTCGGCAATTCAAGTACAGTATAATCTCCGTAAACGAAAATTGCTTAAACGGAATTACCGCTTAGACGTTACAACATCCTTATGATTGCTTGGTTTCGCAATATGGCAATTCAAAAGAGAGAGAGAGTGAGAGTAACAAGTTCGTTAAACGGAACCGCACTTTTTTGAACTCCGCGTAAACGGAACTAAATATAGCGAAATTGAAGCGGAGCAGCCAATCTCAGCGGCATCACGACAGGCACCACTGTCTGTGCCTTTCCGGCTTTTCTCGCGAGTTGCCTACGTTATCGCCAATGTAGCTTTTGCCATGGCTTTTGTCGGTGCCGTGGTTAGCCACCGTACCGTGGTTGGTGTGACTCTGCCGTGGTTGCGGCTTGCTGTGGTTTCTTTGCGTTGTCAATGTGGTTGAGCTGTGAGTATGCTTAGCGTTCCCGATGGTAGCACAGGAAGGCCCGCACAATGCACTCAGGCTGAAGACGAAGAACACAGTGATCGATGACTTCGATAGTGGTTTCTTCACTAAGATTACAACTTTTTTTTATTAGATGGCGCTTCATCTTTCTTTTTGTATTTATGTTTTGTCATGCTGGCTCTAGTCATCGGCTGCGAGCAAGTAGAAACATTGTAAGAAACTTTATAATCAGATATACTACAGCTGTTATATGCTGTTGACAGCAAATTTGTATCTGCCCTTTTCGTAAGACCATCGTGTGAATGGTAAGACCATTCCTGGTCTCTTGAAGTTCCCGTTAACGAGAGCCCACTGTATCCATGTTTCATAATATGAGTTAATTCAGGCTCTCTCATTTCCTTTTAAGACGTAGTTGCACAGTGCAGGTACAGTGTAGACAATGCAGTTTCTTTCTTTCTCACTTTTTTTTCTCATCAAGTAAAGAATTTAACTTCTTCGTTCACTCTGATTCCCAGTGAACCTGCGTACAGTGTCAGAAAGAACGAATACTAGCAAATTAACGGGTGGGTTGCACCATTCAAACGTGTGAAAAGTTCGTTTAAAAAAAATGCATGAGTGATTAAATGTTTATGCCTTCTCTTTTACTTTCAGTGACTCCATCACCAGCATTCTAAGACTTTGCTAAATCCACGTTGGTTGGAAGTATTTATCTAGCACTTAAAAATCTGAATTCAATTATGTTGGATTAGTTATGTGATCAGAAGAATAAGATAATCAGAAGAATAAGAATGGGCTGGGGTGCGTTTGGTAGGCATTCTCAGATCATGAACAGCCGGTTGCCATTATCTCTCAAGAGAAAAGTGTATAACAGCTGTGTCTTACCAGTACTCACGTACGGGGCAGAAACCTGGAGGCTGTTAGGGTTGGCGTCTGGCACCACGTGTTGAAAGGAATTCCAACCGACCATCTCACCTTGCCTCGTCGAAATGAGGCGTGACTTCGCCTGCTATTGTTGGCGTCCCGATCCACATGCAGAAAGAACTTTCTCTCACCCTACCTTCTTCCACCATGCCTCGTCGAAATGAAGCGTGACTTCCTAATTCGCCATGACCGTTTCGAGTGTCTGCCTGTCTGCCGGAAGCCCCGCAGTGTACAGGCTTCTTTTGTGTGTGTATGTGTGTGTGGGTGTGCGAGTTTAGAGAGACCCTTTCCTCGAATTGGACCTAGAGGAGAACCTTCACGAACCCGCAACGCGCAAAAGAGGCGGACAGGCGTCTACAATTCCAGGATGCGGGACAACCTGTTCTTTGCAGCAGACTCGGTATAACCAGAGGAGGAATCTGTGCCCTCTTTCTGTGCCGGTCACGTGACGTCGACGAAAGCAAGATCCCGCCCACGATTGTAGAGAGCCTATTTAAAGGGCTCCGAAATGTACTTTTAATCACTTCATGCTCTTCTCATTTTCCTTCATCTACCTTTGAATAAACCGTGCAAGTTTCGCACTACAAATCGTCTCGCCCTTGCTTGGTCGCCATGGTCTACCGGATGCCTGCAGCCCGCCGACAACGCCACGCTACCCACTAAGTAACGTCGGTCGAGCTTCGATAGGCAGGCGCCGCTACTGCTCGGCAGCAGTACGATACGCTACCCTGGAGTACGCAACAAGGCTTACGAAAAGGGTTCTACTTAAATTGAGGACGACGCAACGAGCTATGGAACGAAGAATGATGGGTGTAACGTTAAGGGATAAGAAAAGAGCAGATTGGATGAGGGAACAAACTCGAGTTAATGACATCTTAGTTGAAATCAAGAAAATGAAATGGGCATGGGCAGGACATGTAATGAGGAGGGAAGATAACCGGTGGTCATTAAGAGTTACGGACGGGATTCCAAGGGAAGGGAAGCGTAGCAGGGGGCGGCAGAAAGTTAGGTGGGCGGATGAGATAAAGAAGTTTGCAGGGACAACATGGCCACAATTAGTACATGACCGGGGTAGTTGGAGAAGTATGGGAGAGGCCTTGCCCTGCAGTGGGCATAATCAGGCTGATGATGATGAGTTATGCACTAAATCATGATGCATTATTAAACTCACTTGAATAAATAATGAAGAAATTCAATGTGAACCATTAGTGAGTTGCCCTATTCATTAGGCCCGCAACATAATGTTGAATGTATATTCAATAATTTATTTCCTTCTACTTTAATGAAGTATTGCATCAATTGCTCTCTACAAAAGCGTTTAAAATTTGTTTCGTTTCAAATGCATAAGCAGTTTTAAGCCTACCCAACGAAAAATTTGTCCGTCCGTCACGTAAGACGACTGCAATGGCTCATACCCCCCTAAACAACGGCTCATATCCCCATAAGCAAGCGAAAAAATGCAATAGCTCATACTCACGTAAGGCAGTGGCTACAAGCGCTCAGCCAAGTGAAGCGAACAGTGCATGCATTCATTGAAATCACCCATACAATACACAGAACAGCATACGTTTCAATAAAGAACAAGCTCAAAACATGCATGCGAACCATCAAAAGGCATTGCATACCACCCTCAGGAATTGTAGCGGTGGTTTCGCAACAGTTTCGCTAGACATCCAGGTTGTAAGGACCGATAAGAGTTGATAAGGGTCGGATCATGTTCGATAAGGTTGATAACGACCAATGAGGGCTGATAAAGGTTTGTGGTTCTCGAATTAAGTTCCATAACATTGATAATGACACCGGGCTGCGTGGAGATGAGCAAGTGGCACAATGCTTACGCATACTTAGACTACTCCCAGAGAAGTTCCTGCGTGAATTTTTTGTTCATGCTTTAAAATGATCACAGGTAAAGCAGTGCACGGCGGTAGATAATTCATTGCTGCCAAGTTCTCAAACTACTACGTTAAGCTCGTCTTCTGCTCTTGACGAATGTCACCAGCAACGGTCAAATTTCTTGTACTCCTTGTGTTTGTGGCTTCTATACGACGAATGTTTCTGGCAACTGAAGACAGCCGGGAGTTTTTTCTTCTGTTAGCCTTTCACTATTCGAGCAGGTGTCCTATCTCTTCAACGCCATCGCAATTCAAATACATTCTAACTCCGCACGCCCAGAAACGTGGGACATAAGCGCAAGACTCCTATAACGCCCTCTCTCGGTAGGCGTCCACTTGGCGCTACGTAAGTAATTGAGAACTAGAGTTAAGAAATAGCGCAAAAAACGCAGTTACCAAGCAGAATGTGATTGATTTTTGAAAAAGACCCATTTGGGAACATCTTGAGAAAGTTTGAGCACAGTGGTACGTAACGCTGTAGGTTCCTCAACAATTTGATTGACTCAATGAAGTCCCACTTAAATAACCAAACTGCTCAGGTACCTACACTGTTATTAAACCGCCGTGCTCAAAGGCTCCGAAGATGTTTCTAAATTAGCCTTTTTCAAATATCAATCAAAGCTACACTGTTAACTGTGGTGTTCTATATTTTTAGAGAGAGAGAGAGTATAATTTTTAATAATAATCATAATAATAATAATAATCTTTATTTCACTCATGAAGTGAGGGAGTGCTGGAAAAAAAGCTGACAAGTCAGCTTGACTAGTTCCCAGCTCTCCGGAGTACAAAATAGAAGAAACAGAAACACTTTTGACGACTGTCGTTCCTCCAGAGCCCGTTCAGTTACGCAAGACTACTCTGTAGAGTGTACCGCTACTGTGTAGTGGCCTGCCCGTCGGTGCTTTCGCATAGCACGACAGGCACCACTGACCAAAATTTCAATAATAGCGGAAATTTTTATAATCGATAGGGTTGCGAAGTTGCAAATACCATAACCGGGCTTCCTGACGGGAGTTCGAGCCAGACAAGACCCCGAAACTTCTAGGCTCGAGCCCGAGCCCATGCAATGCTACAGTAGTGGAGTATGCTGATACTGGAGAACGCAATCGCGCCAGCAGCTTCCATGATTGCCTAACGCCCGTTCAACATCTGTGGACCGGATAGAGCTGGCGTCTGGGCAATCTTCGCGTTCTAGCACGTCTTTGTCCTAGTTGTAGAGGTGGTCCCTACATTAAGTTTTCTTCTTCTACGTGTAATGACAATAACTGAGCTCCGTCTCCTTCGTCTTCATTAGTTTTCTTCTAGCGCTGGGCTTCTGATTTTACAGCGGAGCTGTCTTAAGCTAGTTTGCAGCGTTTCCTGATGTGCTTAGGCAAAAACGATGGCGGCGTCTGTAGAGCTAATATAGCTTAAGCATAAGGCAAAATATTATTAGCGTATGTGCCCCGGCTCCATTTGAGGCCAGATGTGTGAAAACCGGTGATATATGATGGACGATGGTTTGACGCGTTGCGATCCACGCAAACAACGACAGCGCGGCCGTTGCGCCCAATGCCTTACCGACGACGGGCGAGAGCCGCGCTGTGGAATGTGCCGACGCGTGCGCCGTACAGGCCAGGGACGGAATCGCTGTCGCCACCGTATACGTTCATCCCGGGACGTCACAGGGGGACCTCGAAGACTTTATGGTCGACGCATTAGGATGGATCCTCCCGGTGGACCCCAATCCCATCGTGATTGAGGGTGACGTCGATGTGTCTCTTCCCGACGGAAAGCGGTTCTTGGCGCTTCTCTAGGAGAGGTTCGTACTTCAATGTTACACCAACACCAATGCTTCCACGACGCGTCATCGGTCGTGCAGATGAGGTGCCGACACAAAGGAAAAGCGCTGCCGCCGACAGTCGTCAAAGCGGAATCGGTGTCGTGTTGGACTATAGTGTGAATGAGCGTTTAGCAGCAGCGGCAGACTGCACTTCCACCGGTTGCGTGGCTCATTGTTCAGAAAGAAAGCGTAAACATGGCAATGCGTGGTTTCTGCGGAGCGCATTCTCTAGCGGCGGCGGCGCAGGCGAAGTAGCGCATGAGCAGTAGGTGCGAAGCCCACGACAGGGCTTTGCTTTGATGTATGGTTTCGATGGGCGCGCTCGCTCCATGCTTTCGTAATGGCTTCATCGGCGACCAGGTCACGGCGCATGCTACTATGGTGCCATCTCGTACCCGGTCTACGCCGTGAACCACGTCTCATGTGGCGCTCCACTTTCCTCCTCACCCTTTCGCCATACTCTCCTCCTCCACTTTCGTCCTTGCGCTCGCTTCGTTAACGCCGTCTTTCATCCTGCGCTGCGCTCCGCGTTCATTCTGCTGGTTACGCCGACGCCGAGGCCGGTGCTCAACGCTAGAACGGACGACCCCTCAAGGCCAAACTGCGCGTACGCTTGCCGGCGCGCGAAAGCTATAGCCCGCACGCCACTACCGTTACCATGTCGCCCTTCACCTTTCAACAAACTATAAACCTGTTGTATACTAAGCTCTGTCGGGACACTGGGAAGTATAGCTGATAGCAGCCATATCACACGCTCTAACACGTGAATATTTTTTTTACAAATGCTGTGTTTGATCCAACCGCATTTAACTTCGCACAGAGAGATCCCATAGTGCACCACCAATTTTCGCTGAATTTGGTCTTGGCGGCGTTTATAGTTCTGCCAGGGCAGCGGGCTCGATTCTTCTCCGCTTGTTAGACACGCTCAAACACTCTGTATTGCTTGCATACGTAATTTATTGCCAAAGCCCCAATTACCCATCGATTTTGAACTTTACCTACACATCAACCATTAAGTTGTCCTTACACTCACCAAACATAACGAAGCTGCTTCCTTTCGTTCATTGGAGACACCAGGCGAAACTCATACATCACGCATGAAAAAGTAAGAAGAAAAAAGATGGCGATTGAATAATAATTCGTAACACTTCTAAATAAACCAGAAAGGCTAAAAACCCGCCGTGGTTGCTCAGTGGCTATGGTGTTGGGCTGCTGAGCACGAGGTCGCGAGATCGAATCCCGGCCACGGCGGCCGCATTTCGATGGGGGCGAAATGCGAACACACCCGTGTACTTAGATTTAGGTGCACGTTAAAGATCCCCAGGTGGTCGAAATTTCCGGAGTCCTCCACTACGGCGTGCCTCATAATCAGAAAGTGGTTTTGGCACGTTAAACACCATTATTAAATTAATTAATTAGAAAGGCTAAAACTATTCGGCACATTGCACTTAATATGCTGCCTATTCCTTCAAAGAATAAAATATCTGAAACGCAGATTTCTGGGACATTGGGAAACCTAGCTAATAGCAGTAGCGTGATACCTTCGAACACTTGCTTACAGTTCCTTTAACACTGTATTTGATCGAAACGTATTTACCATCGCACATAAACTTGGCGTATTGTTGGCCTCATGTTCGCAAAATTTGACCTCAGTTGTTGCAATTATGCCAGCGCAGCCGTCTAAGTCTTACACAGGTCGTATGCCGCTCGGTGACTGCGCGTCATTGCGGCCGCAGTGTCGGCTTTCATTCTGCTATGTTATTGTACGGTTCCCTTCGTAGAACAAATATGTTTCTTGTTCTTCAAGAAGTATGTATCTCTCCTGTGTATATCTGCGCATATAGTTTTTCATCAGTAGGTCTTCCGATACGCAGAGGGAAAGAAACACATCTGTAAGCTTCCTGCTTCCCGTTTTAAACAAATAAAACATATCGGCCCCATCCGGCTCCCAGTACTCAGATTCACGGGAAGTATTCTTATAGAAAATAAAAAAGAAACTGCAATCCAACATTCCCTTCACGTTTCTGTCTTCCTTGCGTAACAGTGCGCGGAGTAATTGGCATGGGTTCTTTTATTGCTGTCGGCAATCGGGCACCGAAAACAGTTTTAGGTAGTTATTATATATGCTAATCTACGGCCCGTAAGCCGTGTGAAATTTTTTATCCAGGAGCGCTATAACGTAAAACTATTCCGAACCTTTTTTTTTTCGATTCTGTAATCAGCTCTCCGCGATTGGTCAGAAACTTTTTTGGACCACACCCACTTCACCTGTCTGTCACGCGACGTCACGAAAATCGTGATAGGGGTTTTCGTGATATGGCGTGTACACACTGATTATGCATGATTTGATCGAAAAAAGAAATTTTTTTATTTATGATTCGACGCCTTTTCGCCATTAGCCAACGGCTATTGGTCAAAAGTTTTCGCGCTGCACCCACTTTACCTGCCTGTCACGCGACGTCACAAAACCACAAATACTCCTCGCGTCAAAGTGACGTGTACGCATTAAAGATGCATTAATATGCCTAGACGCTAGAGTTATACTATGTCCGCGCAACCTTGAGCGATCGGAAAGCACGTTTTCTGCTCTTAGCCGGCAGAGAAGGGAGGCTTTGTTCCGGCCGCAAAGCCCTCCACGTCTCAGTAAGGCGCCTGGTGGTGGTCTCGTGCGGACGCTGCCCTCTCTGTGAGCGCATATTCCCCCTCATCTTTTAAAAGGTTCAATACTTACAAGCATTTGTCTCGCAAACCATACTTATTTCAAGGGAATTTTCCACGTCTCAATAATTGCTCTCGTCGTATTCGAGTGCTGATTGCCGTGTTATCGTTTGTTAACGAAGCTTTCCCTCAAGTCTAAATATTTTAAGGCAGTTTGTCGTCTGCGTATCATGGCCACGTACGCTTATATCGCCTTCCGTTTCTCTACCACGGGTGCGCTTTAAAACCACGGCGCTGCAATTTTGCTTCGGAGACTTTCCTTCCTTCTTCTCCTCCCTTAAACTGGCTCTCTTAACTACTACACGCAGAGACAAAGCAACAGCGCGCGCATTCGATCACGCGCTCGCCGAGCACGTGATCAAGCTTTTCCTAGTCTTTAAAGCCGCTCGAGTTCGCTCTTCTCCACGGGCGACCATTTTTCCAAGAAAGTATGCCTTCCAACCACTCGCAATTGACATCGCGGACAACATCAATGCCTTTCCACGTAGGTGTGGGGCTCGCAGCAGGAGCTATGGTGCTTGAAAGTAACCTGGGGCCTAACGAACCAACCGACTGAGCTATCTTTCCGGGCAACATCCAAGGGTCACGAGTTCAAATCACCTGTTCTCTTCCTTTGTTTCCCCTTTTTTCTTTTCTGTAATGTCTTTTCTTTTATTTCATCACTGTACGGGGACCCTCCTAAAAAAATTATATATATCCTCAATTATGTATGGCCACACATGTGCAGGTCATAAATACCAGGTTCTCTAGCCGAGTGCCATCCGTGTAGTATAACCGAGCTCAGATTGGTCCACCTTGACTGATCAAATAAGGCACCACTGTAGCTTAAATGAGGCGTACAACTCCTGCGGGACCCGCCGTGGTTGCTCAGTGGCTATGGTGTTAGACTGCTGAGCACGAGGTCACGGGATCGACTCCCGGCCACGGCGGCCGCATTTCGATGGGGGCGAAATGCGAAAACACTCGTGTACTATATAGATTTAGGTGCACGTTAAGGAACCCCAGGTGGTCGAAATTTCCGGAGTCCTCCACTACGGCGTAACTCATAATCAGAAAGTGGTTTTGTCACGTAAAACCCCATAATTTCATTTTTAGTTTAACTCCTGCGGGTACGGTAGAGTATCCGCCTCCCGTGCAAGAGGACCGTGGTTCGAATCCCGGTGCCGCGCAATTCTCCACCGGAAAATACAAAAAAAAACGTGTGTTGAGAAAACTGCACAAACAGGCCTGGAGTGCGGCCTGATCCCGGTGACCAGAACCGGTAACGCACTCTCTCACCAGAGCAGGATTGGCCACCCTGGTGCAGTACTTGGCCACAACCTCCTATATGAACACAACAATCAAACCCCGGCCCTCAGTCCCTAGCAGCTGCGAAGCAACTGACCACGGCGGCGGTCAGATCTGTGACGCAGCAGAGGCTGCTAAGAATACCTGTCTCCGGACAGGCCGCCATTGGAATCTGAACCTGGCAACGTTTAACGTTAGAACGTTATCTAGTGAGGCGAGTCTAGCAGTGTTATTGGAGGAATTAGGGGGTAGTAAATGGGATATAATACGGCTCAGTGAGCTTAGGAGGACAAAAGAAGCATATACAGCGCTAAAAAGCGGGCACGTACTGTGCTACCGGGGCTTAGCGGAGAGACGAGAACTAGGAGTCGGATTCCTGATTAATAAGAATATAGCTGGTAACATACAGGAATTCTATAGCATTAACGAGGGTGGCAGGTCTTGTTGTGAAACTTAATAAGAGGTACAAATTAAAGGTAGTACAAGTCTACGCCCCTACATCCAGTCATGATGACCAGCAAGTCAAAACCTTTTATGAAGACGTGGAATCGGCGATGGGTAAAGTCAAAACAAAATACACTATACTGATGGGCGACTTCAATGCCAGGGTAGGCAAGAAGCAGGCTGGAGACAAGTCAGTGGGGGAATATGGCATAGGCTCTAGGAATAGCAGAGGAGAGTTACTAGTAGAGTTTGCAGAACAGAATAATATGCGGATAATGAATACCTTTTTCCGCAAGCGGGTTAGCCGAAAGTGGACGTGGAGGAGCCAGAATGGTGAGACTAGGAATGAAATCGACTTCATACTCTGCGCGAACCCTGGCATTATACAAGATGTAGACGTGCTCGGCAAGGTGCGCTGCAGTGACCATAGGATGGTAAGAACTCGAATTAGCCTTGACTTGAGGAGGGAACGGAAGAAACTGGTACATAAGAAGCCAATCAATGAGTCAGCGGTAAGAGGGAAACTAGAGGAATTCCAGATCAAGCTAGAGAACAGGTATTCGGCTTTAACTCAGGAAGAGGACCTTAGTGTTGAAACAATGAACGACGATCTTGTGGGCATCATTAAGGAGTACGCAATAGAAGTCGGTGGTAAAGCCGCTACACAGGAAACCAGTAAGCTATCACAGGAGACGAAAGATCTGATCAAGAAACGCCAATGTATGAAAGCCTCTAACCCTACAGCTAGAATAGAACTGGCAGAACTTTCGAAGTTAATCAACAAGCGTAAGACAGCGGGCATAAGGAACTATAATATGGATAGAATTGAACAGGCTCTCAGGAACGGAGGAAGCCAAAAAGCAGTGAAGAAGAAACTAGGAATAGGCAAGAATCAGATGTGTGCGTTAAGAGACAAAGCCGGCAATATCGTTACTAATACGGATGAGATAGTTCAAGTGGCTGAGGAGTTCTATAGAAATTTATACAGTACCAGTGGCACCCACGACGATAGTGGAAGAGAGAATAGCCTAGAGGAATTCGAAATCCCACAGGTAACGCCAGAAGAAGTAAAGAAAGTCTTAGGACCTATGCAAAGGGGGAAGGCAGCTGGGGAGGATCAGGTAACAGCAGATTTGTTAAAGGATGGTGGGAACACTGTCCTAGAAAGATTGGCCGCTCTATATACACAATGCCTCATGACCTCGAACGTACCGGAATCTTGGAAGAACGCTAACATAATCCTAATCCATAAGAAAGGGGACGCCAAAGACTTGAAAATTTATAGACCGATCAGCTTACTGTCCGTTGCCTACAAAGTATTTACTAAGGTAATCGCAAATAGAATCAGGAACACCTTAGACTTCTGTCAACCAAAGGACCAGGCAGGATTCCGTAAAGGCTACTCAACAATAGCCCATATTCACACTATCAATCAAGTGATAGAGAAATCTGCAGAATATAACCAACCCTTATATATAGCTTTCATTGATTACGAGAAAGCGTTTGATTCAATCGAAACCTCAGCAGTCATAGAGGCACTACGGAATCAGGGTGTAGATGAGCCATATGTAAATATACTGGAAGATATCTATAGCGGCTCCACAGCCACCGTAGTCCTCCACAAAGAACGCAACAAAATCCCAATAAAGAAAGGCGTCACACAGGGAGATACGATCTCTCCAATGCTATTCACAGCATGTTTACAGGAGGTATTCAGAGACCTGGAGTGGGAAGAATTGGGAATAAAAGTTGATGGAGAATACCTTAGCAACTTGCGATTCGCTGATGATATTGCCTTGCTTAGTAACTCAGGAGACCAATTGCAATGCATGCTCACTGACCTGGAGAGGCAAAGCAGAAGGGGGGGGGGGTCTGAAAATTAATCTGCAGAAAACTAAGGTAATGTTTAACAGTCTCGGAAGAGAACAGCAGTTTACGATAGGTAGCGAGGCACTGGAAGTGGTAAGGGAATACATCTACTTAGGGCAGGTAGTGACCACGGATCCGGATCATGAGACTGAAATAACCAGAAGAATAAGAATGGGCTGGGGTGCGTTTGGCAGGCATTCTCAAATCATGAACAGCAGGTTGCCACTATCCCTCAAGAGGAAAGTGTATAACAGCTGTGTGTTACCAGTACTCACATATGGGGCAGAAACCTGGAGGCTTACGAAAAGGATTCTGCTGAAATTGAGGACGACGCAAGGAGCTATGGAAAGAAGAATGATGGGTGTAACGTTAAGGGATAAGAAAAGAGCAGATTGGGTGAGGGAACAAACGCGGGTAAATGACATCTTAGTTGAAATCAAGAAAAAGAAATGGGCATGGGCAGGACATGTAATGAGGAGGGAAGATAACCGGTGGTCATTAAGAGTTACAGACTGGATTCCAAGGGAAGGGAAGCGTAGCAGGGGGCGGCAGAAAGTTAGGTGGGCGGATGAGATTAAGAAGTTTGCAGGGACAACATCGCCACAATTAGTACATGAACGGGGTAGTTGGAGAAGCATAGGAGAGGCCTTTGCCCTCCAGTGGGCGTAACTAGGCTGATGATGATGATGATGAATATGCCGAACAAAACTGAATTTTCTTCTGAATAGCCGAAGGCTGCCCCGTTCCGAAAGGAATAAAAGATGGCTGCCGCCGATCGCTCAGACGCTGGCTACTCGCACCTGCCGGAGAGCATGGGTTTATTTGCGTATAATAAAACTTCTTGCGTGGCCATGTAACGTTTTCGAGCACTTTCGGCACGTTTACGACCTCATTCTGCCAACTCTTCTTTGGTGAGGATCCGTTTTAGCGTCATTCTTAAGCTTCCGTTGTTTGCCGCCGCGATTTTCGACCAGCCACCGCAAGCTGAGTAAGGGAAAGCGGACCAATCGCAAACGCCGGCACTACCTTCTTCATCCGGTTATCGACTTTCAGTGCAGTGGCTCGGCCCTATCGAATCCCTCTCCACTTGAGCGTGCTCCTCGCCTCTTGTCAGTGGCCGCTCAGTGTAGGCATGGTTATTCGTTTTTCAAGCAAGCAAAAGTGACCTCCTATGAATGAGGAGAGCGTTTGATTGGTCTGTTGAGACAACCCTGCGGGTAACCGCCCGGTGCTTGCGTCGGCGGTTACGCAAATTTGACGTCAGGAGATTGGAATAAAAGCATATTGGAATAGTTTTACGTTACAGGGCCCCAGTCTATGCTTAACGACAACAACAAAAGAAAAGTCAGTGCCCTTCCACTCTGTGAAGAAGGATGACCAGCGAATCTGTGTGTATGTGGGACCCTAAATGGCGAACTGCACCTCCACCGCGCGTCGGCCCGGCATTGCACTATCTTCGGGATTTTCTTCTACACGCGGACACGACAGTGAGGAAAGTAGCCCTTAACAGGGTCGCTGTAAAAGAAAAGAAAGGGACGCGGTAGCTTAATTAGTCGCTGCATAGGGGATGTGGCGTTGCGCTGCTAAACTCGAGCTCACTGGCTCAAAGCAGGTCGCGGAATTCGATGGGAATGAAATGGAAAACAACACTCGTGTACTTGTGTTTAGGTGCATGTTGAAGAACCCTAGGTGGTGGGAACTGAACAGGGTGCCCCATAAGCATATCGCCAGACGTAAAACGCTAGAATTTGGTTAATTAAAGAAAAAAGAAGAAAAAAAGAAGGTAGCTGCGTCCTTTTCCTTTCTTCTAGGGGTGCGAACAAAAGAAATTATTCTTGAATCTTATTTCTGAGAAAAACATGTTCCGCTTATCTTATATTTCATACCTAAATGTAATGCCGTTCCCGATTGTACGTCCCCTCAACTAAGCAGTTTCTGCGTTATAAACGGCAGCTTTCAGTCATCCGGCGCACTATCATGAGAACAATAATGAAGCATTTAAAGGAACCGCATGCCTCACATACACGTGCAGATATTCGTAGATCTGCTGTGTTCGTTGAAGAAATGTGGTACCACATTGGGCGCCCAGTTTTAATGGGTTGCAGTCTTGCAGACATGGTGAGACTGTCAAAAAAATGTTTTCCTTTCCTGAATCAAGTTTGCAGATTTGCAGACTTTCCCAAAACGGGGCACTTATATTGAATGACAGCTAGGAACTTGTTCAGCAGAACCGATTAGCACCCGTGCGTTAATTATCTCAGGAACTTGTGCGCCTCTGCGCAACAGCCCCGACTCTCCAGCATCACAACTATGTTGAAATAAGAATTCTCACTTGCATCGGCCCCTCACCTTCGAGACTTCAAAAGTGCGGTCGTGCGTTACATTCGAACGCAAACGGTTATTTCATCATTTTTAATAGTGAATTCTGAAGTCCAATACGATCGGAATGGTGTCAGGATTGGGGGCTCAATCCCATCGCTCGTGATCCGTTGTCAAGATTGGAGTCGGGCATGAATTAGAAGGTAGCTGGCCCATGCCGTCGTCCAACTTATCCACGCTGAGGACGTTGATGAAGGGAAGGACTGCTTCTCATCGAAAACGAGGAATATGGGTTTATTTACAGTATTTATATCAGTCTAACGTGACTGTTTGAGAAAGTACATCAGTCTAACATGACTGCTTGAGAGAGAGTGTCCTGAGCAGCCGCACAACACCGGTTTTTAAACACTCGGTCCTCTCCCGATACAAGGTGATGCGAACGTTCGTTTAGTCATCGCAAACTAGCCGCCTCTCCGCGGCACGGTTTATACACACACACGCACACACGCATACACACAGGGGCGATGGTCCAGAGCCGACGTCAGAGGGGCTTCGTAGAACTCGGGTCTTCGTAGAACTTGCGTCTTGGTCGGTGCGTGGGAAGGAGTGCAAAACGGCGTTCCCGCGGCAACTCGCGCACCCGTAGCAGATCAGGTCCGCGTTGGGGAGTTTGGTAACAATAGTTGGCCCGCCGAACTCATTCCGTCACAACGGCGATGAGGCTAGAGGTTGGCGGCGGTTTCAGCACAAAGCCTGCTTCATCGAACGCATCCTAGCTGAAGCGACGGAGAGTGGGGGATGCGCGTATTGTTCCCCGACACAAAGTCGATTTAGTCACGCCGTGGCTAGAGGTTGGCGGTGATGCTCCCGGGATGTTGCCTCCACAGTCGCAACGGGTTGGCAAAACTTTGCACTGCAGCTGGCCGTTCTTAACAATGGCAAATACCATTCGATTACACTATATAGTTCTACTTCATTTCGCCTGCTGACGCGTTGAAGGAGATCGCCAGGCAAGCCATGGAGGTTACTTTGGTAAAGGCTTCCCGGTATCCCCGATTCAGTCTGAGGGCATAGGCAATATCTTGTCCATAACACTGTTGCTCACATTAACGTCCAATAATGCTCTTGATTCCTGTTCTCGGAAAGTTCACGCGTTCACGTAGTGCTGGTGCAGCTTTTAAAAGAAACACGCTTATTCCGGTCAGGAAAGCTCACGTTTTCAATCGGTGCAGTTAGAATATTTGATAATTGTTCTCTTACATATATGTCGTGGATATGTATGCCTATGTGCCCTTATATTTACCTAGAATGCATTAGCATTGGTCATCTGCATCTCTTCGCGCTAAGCAGTTAATAAACCTGGCTTATTTCATTATGATATTATCTTTGATCATTATCTCTGATCAATATTCCACCAACAGGAAGCGCGCGTAAAGTGACACGATATCAATGAAATTTTCTTACGTAGCTGCATGTTGCAGACAGGCAGCTTCTGTGGCAAAAATGATGCGTTACTTTTAGAAAACGGCGTTAAAAATAGCAGTTTGCCTGGCTGAAACTACAACTGATACCGGCCGACAAGAATCGCGGGCGCACCAAGGCGAGTAAAACCATCAAAAATTTCACTGCACCGACTTTTTGCGAGAAAAACTGGGTGTCCGCGCAACGAAAGCGCGCTCTCTAGTAGACGACGCACTTGACAACGACAGCAAAATTGAAGACTACATATTCTATTACCCATGCCTCAAATATGTACACGTAGCAAAAAGGTGTCCGTATAAATTTGCAGTGGCAATAAAGCACTATTATAAGAGCTCACGCGCGCAATCGATCTCAGGGCCCGCAGCGAAATTGCGTTGAATATGCCGCGAAGCACGTCTCCGCCCCAATCCAGTTCGCTCGCACCACCCTCGCAAAATTTTTCCACACGCGTCGCCTCACCGAGAGAGCGCTGTTCGGCCCACACGACCATAGTCTAGTACACTCCAATTGGGAGGCTAGAACGAAGGCTCAAACAAGAAAAAAAATACGGCTGATGGCGTCAACGGCAGCGGCAGCAATAGCAGAAAAGGTCAGCCAAGGAAAACAAAGAAACAACCACGCAAACGAGCGAGCATGGAGGAAGGAAAAGCTAAGGAGGGGCCCTGACGTCACTTCGCCACCGTGAAAGGCCTGATTCTCCCCCCTCTCTTGTTTACATTTCTCGCGCTGTAGCGATCTCACCAACGGTCAACTCGCGGTGTATTCCATCGCGATACAACCTATGGCAAGCTCAACAGCAGTTTATGAGAACTAACGCGTATGCTGGTCGTGGCTTCATCGGAATCGTTCTGCTTTATATGAACACGTCTCGGGCGGCCACTCACAGCGGAGGCGCGACGAGCCACAGCGCACCGACGAACAATCCGGCAGAGAACGTCGTCGCGAGCTTAGATACACCGACTGCGGCCGGAGGTGTAATGTTTTACGGTAAGTGAAGCTTCACGAAAACAAAGTTCCCTCCGCGGCGCCGAACAGTATGCGCGTATGTGTGCGGCTAGCGCGTTCATCATGCCTACGTGTACGCTCTTCTCTCGAGCCTTGTTCACTCTTGCACCGCATCTGCCAACTTTCACTTCCCTACGCCTCTCGAGCACACAGATGCATGATTACTGTCATAAAAGGGGGTTCGTCCCTTTATTACTCACAGTAGTCGCTTCTTTACCATTCTTCCACATTGCTGTTTTACGTGCCACAAGTGCATCGTCCCTTTATTACTCACAGTAGTCGCTTCTTTACCATTCTTCCACATTGCTGTTTTACGTGCCACAAGTGCATCGTCCGTTGTCAAAAGCAGGAACACTGCACAGCCGTCACTGACGTGCAAGGTGTTCATCGTACATAATCTGAAGCACAGCGGTTTCAGTCTGTGATGACAAGTTAGCATGAATCTACCGAACACGAGAAAAATATCCCCACGTTGTCCTTCGTCCGTGGCGTGGTGTACGGCGTTGCATGCGCGCACGTTTCACGCTTTTTACTTCTTCCAGTCCCACCTGGCCACAACTACAGTTGGGAGAGTACAATCTACATAACACAGCGCGGTACAACACACGAAGGCTAACGCAATCCAGCACACGCGACGCTTTTGCCACCGTACTAAACCCACGGAGCAACACGTGTGAGCGCACACAACAATAATGAAGCCGCCATCGTGGCCCGAGAACATATGGCCGCTACAGCGAAAGAAAAAAATAAAGCAAAAAATGAAGAAAATGCAGGTCACTTCCTCCACACTTTTCTCCTAGTGCGCGGTGGGGGTGGGCCTCTTCTCAGTTTTTTTCCTTCCTTCATGGAATCGAGCAATTTAAACACTCCTTTCGATAAATTCAAGTCACGATTTTGACTACAAATCCACAACCTATGGAAAAGTATGATAAGCGTTCAGTGAGTTTATTTAAAAGACTTACTCTTCGCACTAAATGATTTCACGTGTTTTTTTACTTAGTAAAGACATAATGCATTCTTAAAGTCACATAGCAGAATATCCTTCAGGAAAGCAGTCCAAGAACGCAGTTTGCTTAAGATAACCTGCAAGCATAATAGTGAAGAGCGTGTCCGCCTTAAGCATGACGTCGTCGCTCTGTGCGTGCTCTCTCGTACGTGGTCGTTTTTGAATATGCGCATTTTAGAGCATCGCTACTAAATCATGTAAAGTGTCTCTGTCCCATAATCATTGTGCATGAGCACTGTATATACGGTGTGGTTATATGTCAGTGGGTGAGGATTCGGACACTCCTTGAAAGCGCGCCGTGTATACAATGCTTCATACTTTGTATATGTTATCGTCCTGGTGGAATTATGCCGTGATTGTGACTCAATGTTCCCATCGTCTTTTGTTGAAATAAACTTTTTATAAACACAGATTGCGATCGCGTTGCCCAGGGAACGGCTTCTGCGGTCTCCATCGTTGTTTGCCTTGACCTATTTTTTGAGCAGAAAAGGCAAACCAAGAAATCAAAGAAACAATCAAGCCAACAGGCGAGCGATTTGCAGTCTCCCTTAGATAAACGTGAAAGTCATGATTTTGGCTAGAAATCGACGATCTATGGAAAAGTCTGAGAAACGTTTATTTAAAAGACCAACTCTTCACACCAAATCCATCATATGTTTTCTTATTTAGCAAAACTGTGATCAATTGTTAAAGTTACATTGAAAATTATCATTCAAAAAAGCAGTCCAAGGACGCAGTTTGCTTAAGCCAACATGCAAGCATGAGCCTTGAGCCACCATCTCGATCACCAATGGTTAGGTCATAGTGTCTGTTTTATTGCATATATATACGCGCCTGAACGCGGTCGCGTTGCCCAGGGAACTGCTTCTGTGGTCTCCATGGTCGTTTGCCATGACCTCTTTTTTGTTGAAGGGGTCCTGAACCACCCCACCGGCTTAGTGAAAAGACAAAGTCCGCGGATAGCATATGCTGCGGTGACCATATCAGCCAGCCAAGTTTTGCAGTCGTTCGAGGCGTGTGGATCTTGCAAGCTGAGCGCCAAGTCAGCTTTCTCTCAAACGCTCTTTTTTCAACAGAAGCCTCCTTCTCACTCTTTTCTGGACGCTTAATTTCGTAATACAGCGTATTCCCGTATGCGACTGCTATTGGCCAATAGATGACGTCAATCAAGACGGGTATTTTTGGATCAGTGTGCGTCTTCCTACTGTTACTGTGTATATTTATTGACGAAGTTTAATCAACAGGATAAAGTAACCAAAAATCTACTTCCGAATTTCGATAATAATTACGTATTTCAGGAAGAAGCCGACTATTGTTGCTCACGCTCGACTGCGGCCGCCGAGGTAGAGATTAAACTTCGAACGCCCTGCTTATCGGTGCCGTAGCCGTCGGGTGTTCCTAATTTCGACAAGTTTCGAACGCTCAACTAGCCTCGAACGGCGCGAAACTTCAGGCCAGAGAACAGACACGCTCGCCAGCGCGCGCTCTCTACTGGCGGCTCTGTTGGTTAGACGCCTCGGCAGACTTATTCATATCGCTTCAAAATGCAGAGGTTAGGCGTGGCTACAATCCGGCGGTGAAGCTGGTGAAAAACAAAGCCAGTCCGCACCACGTAGCACGGCCAGACGAGCGTATGAGCGCGAACACGCGCTCAAGCCTTGTGCAACTGTGCATACTCACTTCAGTTTCATGTAGCTGCGGTCTGCTACGTAGCGTAGATCCCGCAGCCACCGCATGGTGCCGCGACGAGTCCACTGGCAAAGCGCACTGCGGCTCGGTAAGGACAGCCGCGTTTGGCGCATCCTAGGCGCGAAAATCAGAAGTGGTGGCGTCTATGTTACCACCCAAAATCAAATGTTAACTGAACGCTACAGTGACCTGCAGTAAGGCAGAGTGTTGTGAACACGTCCCGCTCCACCGCAACCTTCGCAGTGCAATGCATTGAGGAAGGAACGCGCGGACGCACCGCAAAGGGCGCGTTTGATTGGCAATAACTGCTCTCCTGCTGAACGCATTGAAGTACTTTCTGCGGCAAGGTATTTCTTAAACGGCCTATTTTACCTTTAAATAGACTGGGTCTCAGGCCCTAAAAGCGAGCAGCGCCGATTGTCTTGAAAATGAAAGAATGGCACAGTTGGCTATCGTGTGAATGAGGTGTCACCAAAGTATTTTTCAGGGAAAAAGTTGGTCACGTAAGTCCTCTTTGAAGTTTTCCCGAAGAAGGAGATGTTGGTTAGAGGTAAATTTTTTACTCAGGTGTGAAGCTAGGTACAATGATAAACCTTACTTTATAATATTCTACTCGCGTGAATTTTTTATGTTACATCATAAGTGAACACATTTATTAACTTTCTGCGTTTATTTGTCTCGTTAAAACATCAAATAATTGTGCGTTTCACTAAATTCTTGTATAAAATATTTAATATGTTTCAGGGTCAAATTTTTGCCGCTTTGTTCCAGTACTTGTAATTTCTGTTAAACGTGACGTTATACAATGAAATTAAGAAATTTTCTACAAAATTAATTAATAATTTGCCATAAAGTCACTTCTTCATAATGTTCAGACCTAAATTAAGCATCGAGGCCCTCCTGATCAAAATACGTGAGACAGCCTTAGTATTTGCTGCAACCTCTCGGCTTGTGATATAAAAATTTCAATTCCGGTAAATTTTGTCTGAGGCGAGAAAAATAAACTTGAAGTCCTCAACTAATCTCGACCGGATAAAAAGCGCAAAAAATTATTCTTACTGAAACGTTAACGATGTTTACGCGAAAAACTCGTCGACGATTACGACACTCCGTAATGCGAAATTTGAGCGCAGCTATTTAGGCATTTTGAATTGTCGATGTACTCAGGCAAAGAATTTGCACCTGAACGGCAGGGTCCCGTCGGCGGCGGCGCTCAGCCTGTGCTCGGGCAGTTCGTTTAAGGCTCGTTCACACTATAGCCCAACGCGCGACAACGACGCCGACCATCGGCCGAGTAGTCGACAGACTGTGTCGCCGAGAAGCACTCTGTCGATAGGAAGAAGTCCCACCGAGCGGCCGCTGCTTCTTCGGTGAGATATTATTTTCTGTTTCCTATGAAGCATCAGTGCTGTTTTGAGACTTTGTGCTGTTGTCCAGAGAGAACAGACATCCCGTGGGATACCTATCTGCTAAAGATCACGCACAATATCGCGTGGTTTTGCTGCGCTCTGCAGCGCATCTGCGCTTACCACGGCGGTATAGGCAGCAAAGAACAACGGCACTAGCCATATGTCCGACTGCGGGTTCGTAGGCGCATGAGTGCCGCAGAATCGGCGCTGCATTCGGACGTGCCACAACATGCGCCTAATGCCATCAAGCCGGCGACGCTAGTTTTCACCGCTGCAATAAGTTCCAGCGCACCTTCAGTGAATATATATGGCTGAGACATGCGAAAGTGAAGTCAAGAAACTACGGGTTGACGAAGTCAGGACATCCACCTATGAGCTAAGCGAACATGACGACATAGACTTTGATGATACGCCATTCTCCTTGGTAGCGTATAAAAAGAAGCGACCTGAGGGAATTCGAATTGTTTTTCGACCCTAACAGGAAGGCCGTAACTTCTGGCAAGCGAATCGAAACCGCGCTGCATAAGAAATTGTTTCCGCGGGAAAGGAAAAGGCACAGTCGTTCCACGTGAATAGAGATGGAAGTTTCTCTGCAAACGTTACTTTAGTCTCATCTGCAAGACATCCACTGTCGATAAGTGAAGTGGCTGGCCTGGGAGTCAAGCCATTTACTGCGGCATCTCATAGCAGAAATGTTGGCAAGATACGACATGTCCCAGTTGAATATACAGGAGAACAACTGGTTGACTTCCTGAAGGATTTTGGCGTGTCATCTTCCCGTCGTCTGGCGCGCTACAATAGCCAAGAAGATGGAGCGAAGAATCACGCCCTCTGAGAACCGTTATTCTTCATTTCAGAGAATACAAACCAATGCCGCAAAGGGTGCCCTTGGGTTTCTCGAGTCATCCTGCAGAAGAATTTTCTTTTTTTTCCATTTTTTTCCTCTTCTTCTTCTTTCTCCTTTTATTCCCTTTACCCCTTTCCCCAGCACAGGGTAGCCAGCCGGTACTTACACTGGCTAACCTCCCTGTCTTTCCTCTACTTTGTCTCCTCCTCCTTCTCCTGCAGAAGAATAACATGGTCCCGCTCTGAGATGCTACAACTGCCAGAGATTTGGACATTTAGTGAAGAACTGACACAGTCCATGTCTCTGCAAGATATGCTCACAATACCACAACCATTCAGAGTGCAAGTCTGTGTGTCAGCCAAAGTGTGCCAATTGTGGCGGAAACTGCATAGATTCCGACTCCGGGTGCCCTCAGAGCGGAGCTGCCTCAAAGTTGCATTGACATGAGTTGAAATACGGAAGGCTGCCTCCTCGTAATGCACCCCCACCCAACCTCGATACTGTAAGATATGCGCCTCCAACTCCCAGCAAAGAAAAAGAGCAAGGGTACAATTTGAACTATTCTGTAGCTATAAAGCACTCAGGTCGACAACGTACTGACAGCGAGCGACACGATTCATCTTGAGAGAATGCTACTCATCCTGCCCAGACATTGAGTCAAACTCGCCGACCTTCTCAGCAACGCCCTCTGCCATTGACACAGCAACCTCATTTAACATCTGAGCGACTACCTCAGCATTCGCCTCAACCACACCAGTCATCCCAGCGACCATCCCAGGGATCGTATCCCGGCCACGGCGGCCGCATTTCGATGGGGGCGAAATACGAAAACACCCGTGTACTTAGATTTAGGTGCACGTTAAAGAACCCCAGGTAGTCGAAATTTCCGGAGTCCTCCACTACGGTGTGCCTCATAATCAGAAAGTGGTTTTGGCACGTAAAACCCCATAATTCAATTCAGCGACCATCCCAGTCAGCTCTTCAGCGACCTGCTCCGATAACACATGGAGCTTCAGCGTCGTTTGGTGATTACGTGTCTTTACCCGTGGCACATATGATCCTGCCCATGCTATTCACAGCTCTGCGTGCAATTCTCAGTGCCATTCCACACGCAAACAACCTGCCAGAGGAAAAACCACTGCTTTCTATGGAATCGGTGATGGTTTCACAAGCACCAACAGCTCCACGGCAGGCTTACAATGAATAATCGTTACAGCAATGTCTTCATATTTCAGCGGAATGCTAATAGCCTTCGAAATACGTCAGCTGATTTTCGCAAACTACTAGTTAAACATAACTTTCCTGTTTTATGTATACAGGAGGCAGGCGTACGAGATGACTTTCGTCTTTCAAACTATGCTATATATAAATCATCGCCCATTCCTTGAAGTAACAGAGCGATCTCATGCGTGAGAAAAGCATGCCGTCCTATTTAATACAGTCGATCGATTTAGATATACCGGAGTTCGTAGCATGCAAGATATCTTTTAGAAATAAATGTGTTTCAGTGATCAGTCTTTATATACAATGTTCTAGCAAAATATCTCTAGACAGCTTGGTGAATGTGTTCGGTATCGAAAACTCACATGTGCTGGTTTGTGGGGACTTCCAACGCACATAACGTCATCTGAGGCAGTGAATATAATGATTCCCTCGGAAGCATTATAGAGTGCGCCGCAGAAAAAAGTAAATTGATCGTGTTAAATGACAGCTCACCAACGTTCTTTTGGGGGTTTCGTTACTCATGTTGTATAGATGTTACACTCTGCTCAGAAGACCTTCTTGATGGCATTGAATGGTCAACGAACATAGAAACGCACGGTAGTGATCATTTTCTGGTTCTGGTAAAACATCGTCTCTTACGGAGTGAAGTGATCCGGCGCTACTCAAAATACACTAATTGGCAAAGTTTTCGTTACTATTTAAGTAACTCAATGGGTGAAAATCTGAACTTCCAAAGTTTTGCAAATATATTGTGTGAGTCTTACAAGATCTGCACAAAGCATGTCATTGTTCCAAATGAATACGCTGCAGTTGACTGGGAATCTAAGAGCAATTAGAAGACGCGCAGAACGTGCTTACCGCCGCAGCGGAAAACTGGATGACTACAAGATGGCACAGAAAGTTCAGTCAATTTCGTGCAGACGTTTACAAAAATTAGGTACGCTAAGATGGCGAGAATACTGCGCGTCGTCTCCGTTCACTCCAGTTCCCAGAATATGGTCAGTTTTCCGATCTTTTAGTGGTCCAGTTACCAAGAGCCATGCTTTCCGAGCTCTTGCCGTAGCTCGAAGCACTCCGAAAACATTTGTTCTTAACGAATTCTGTCCTCTTATATCCAGACCAGGAATTCCGTTTACTTACCTACAATTATAAAAGTTCCACAACACTATCAGAACAGAAGGTTCGCGCGTGCTTTATGTCACAACACCCTCAACTTGGCTGTGAGTTTAGATGAATTGAACTGTGCTCTTTCGTGATACCGTACAAAGACAACGGCAGGCCCAGACGGTGTTACGTATTTTATGTTAAGGAACTTCGGTCCAGTAGGAAGAATGGCTCTTTTGGAGACATATAATGGTATCTGGATAAGAGAGGCTCTTCCAGATTCATGGAAATTAGCTCGGGTAATTCCAGTACTGAAACCAGGAAAGACTCCCATTTGTCCTGACTCCTACCGACCCGTCAGTCTCACAAACTGTTTTTGCGAACTAATGGATAAGATGGTAGACAGTCGACTGCAGTGCTGGTGTGAACACACAAATGTGTTTTCCAACTACATGATCGGCTTTCGACAAAATCGGCGTACGATGGATGCAGTATTAGATATTGTGTGACATTCGTGTCACATGAACGAATGTGTGAAAATGTGATAACAGTATTCTTAGACATTCAAAGAACATTCGACACTGTAAGTCACACACACGTTCTTGCTGGTATGTTAGAGCTTGGCCTACACGGTAGAACACTGTGATGGATATCAAATTTATTGAACGAAAGAACATCAGCACATTAATATTGCTAGTAACTTGGAGATAGCCTGGACAGTTATTATTGAAATAAATTACGAAAAAATTATAATGGGCGTATGTTATCGAACTCCTACCGACGCTGCCTCCTTTGCTAACGAATTACAAGACGCAATCAATATCGTCGTAACATGCTTTCCTTCCTTACCCTTGTTTCTACTGGGTGACTTCAATATTCCAAACATAGCCTACTGTTCATCACTTGAAGCCTCTGTCTACCTGGGAACTCCTGTCTAGTTCGCACACTCTTGAAACAGTTGCAACTTATAAGGTGTATTTTTGCCTCACAACAATAATCGTCATCTGTATTGCCCGCATTTCCTTTCTTTAACGCTGCGAGCCCGGTACTTCCAAGTCACGAATGGCATGCGCGTTATCAGCGTGACAGAGCATTGTGGACAGGAAAGCAGCGAGCGCAGTGTTTTCAAGAAAGGAAACGCAAGCAAGACAGATGACAATTATTGTTGTGTGGCAAATATACACCCAAAAGGGTGCAGCTGTTTTAAGAGTGTTTAATCTATGGATTATTTTCCATCCATTCCATTCGTTTCCAATCACGAAGTCGCCACGCGTGACTAATACATGCGATAACGTAGGCGTGGTGTCCTGCCAGGATTTGATAAAGGGCAAAAAGGAAATGCCTCGGCCGATCATCTCATTATCACGAAAACAAAGGCTAGACTAGCGCAGTATTTTTTACTGGTCATGATGCTGTAAGGAGGTTGAAAGCATTGTTCGGTCATGCTACATGTGTCAGAGATTAGGCAAATTTATTGACAAATTCGAAAAACCCGAACACAGAACCGTTCCAGAGGCTTATATTAACAATGTAGATCCATTACAGGGAACCCTACTTGCCCATTTATCCTACTAGTTGCTGGTTTATTTTGACCATACTGTGTGTAGCAGCGAAATTTCCGGAGGCTGTTCCGCTGAAGGAAGCTATCCGTACAATGTAGTTTTACTCTTGTCCATATTCGCTCGCATGGATTTGCCGGCGGAGATTCAAAGCGACAATGTTTACTAATTGTTTAACAACCAGTCTCCACAAATCATCTCTAACAAATTCAGTCGAGAGGACACGTCCGCACTTAAGCTACTGCTGTGAGCACTTTGTTGTGTGTGCAGGAACATCGGGAAGTCAACATTCCATCTGCCCTCTTCCCCGTATACAGTCTGAAAAGAGCTTCTGTTCGGCATCTGTTCTGAAACCAAAACACGAAATGAAGGGCATAATAAAAAAATTTTAAAGCTCGACTTATGGCACAACATTAGACGAAAGCCTCCTAAAACTGCAGACATAAATGCTAGGTATAAAGCAAATTAATTAGCTTTTCATTTATGTAGTACTCACGAAGTATTAATTTGCTCACGAATATAATATACAGGTCAATAAGAGCGTTACATTAAGGAAAACTGAAAAATACTTTGTAGTCACGTTTGTTTGCTAAGTGCGGTAAGAAGCTCTTGATTTCTGCTTGTCAAACATATGTAATGACCGTACTGATGTCTTGTACAGTGTAAGAACAGAACGAAATTTTACGAAAGAAATCAGGAAGTGGCGCACGTGTATACGTTTTGGCAGTTATCAGTAAGTTGTGATTTTCGATTATTCACTTTTTTGAGTTTTGTAAATAGTATGAATGTGGTTATTACAGCGTTATGCTAGGCTACACGTCTACAGTGTAAGCTATATATATATATATATATATATATATATGTATGTACTACTTAAGTACGCAACTAGGATGTTCCACCATTGTCTGGTAAAATAACAGGTATTGTGTGTGCTCAGAGGTGATAAGAGAATTCGCGTTGTAATAGGAAATATATATATATATATATATATATATATATATATCCTGGGCATTCAGCGATTTTTTTAATGGCCCAAGGTGCAAACTGACGGCTTCTGGGTGCTGTTTCCTTGCAAAGCCGGAACAGGTTCAGGGGGACGGAAAATACAACCTTAACATTCGACCACTGCAAATTTTTTAAGGATTATGAACCCTTCGTGAATATATATAATTACCGCAAACTTTTGTTCTTTCTTTGGTTGTTTGCATGACAGCTGGCCAGAAGCCCTCTTTTGACCCTCCTTCCTTCTGCCTCGGTGAACTAAACTGTTGGCCGCATTGACCCTTGTCAGCACTTAGGACCCAATTCTGAAACGCTCCTTAATAAAGAAGCCTTGCTTGCCGTAAGGCTGTTGTGTGTCAATTCTGACAGGTTCCATACCGAGGCGCTTTAGTAAGGTGCTTTGTTGCTCACCTTGCTGCTTTGTTTCTCAAGGTAGCCCAAGCGGCGCCCTCGAGTCTCCTTTGTTTATGGGGATATAACTTCTCTGCCCTACTTGTTCGTATTTTTTTAGACTGCTGCCTTGGTGCGCAATCTGTGTGTCACCTTTAGGGACGTTACGAGCGGCGCTCCATTGACATCAGCAAGGGGCACATAGCCACCCTAGCGAGGGGACTCGCATTTGTCGTCTACTACATTCCGCACAGGATCGTCGACTTTGTGTTTCGTTCTGCTCTAAACCGATCGCTGTGGATCACCGATTGAGCTAAAATGTCGCACGGCTGCTCTTTTTCTATCTATTCTACGGTACAAATAAACAAATAAGACAATCTAAAAGATCAAACAACTGAAAAAAGTCATAGTTAAGATGACTGTAACAACGATGAGAACGCCTCGACAGAGAGTTTCATCCAATCTAACACAAATAAAATTATATTCTAGGAATTTACGTGCCAAATCCGCGATCCTAGGTTTTACATGCCAAAACCCGAGAACTTAGTTTGCTTCTCCTGCTGTTATACTTACTATAGAGCACATGCGCAGTTCCATTCCTGACCGGGAAGGCAGCCTTCCGCTGTGGGGCGGAATGTGACAGCGCTCGTTCGCTGTACTTTGGGTCTGCGTTACAAGAACACCAGTTCGGCAAAATTAATCAGGAGCCCTCCCTAAGGCATATTTGATAACCCGTGTGCTGCTTTAGCACGGTAAATGTTACCGATCGATTCTCAATAAGTACCTACTACTATTTAATTAAATTCTTAAGGTTTACGTGCCAAAACCACGATATGATTATGAGGAACGCCCTAGTGGAGGACTCCGGAAATTTTGACCGCCTGGCGTTCTTGAACGTGCACCTAAATCTAAGTACACGGGTGTTGTCGCATTTCGCCCCCATCGAAATGCGGCCGCCGCGGCCGGGATTCCATCCCACGACCTCGCGCTCAGCAGTCCAACACCATAGCCACTGAGCAACCACGGCGGTTGTGGTCAATTATTAAATTTCAATAATATTAGACATACGAAATTCATTTTTTATATCTTACATAACACTACAGCCAGTGCCGCGAGACCTTTTAACCGCGAGGCTAGTGACTCAGTCCCAAAAGATCATCATCATCATTATCATCATCAACATCAGTCTATTTTGACGTCCACTGCAGCACGAAGGGCTCTCCCTGCGATTTCCAATTATCCCTGTCTTGCGCTAGCTGGTCGCGCTTGCGCCTGCGAATTTTCTAATTTCGTCACCCCGCCTACTTACTCTTCTGTCGTCCTCGACTGCGCTTCCCTCCTCTTGGCACCCATGCTGTAACTGTAATGATCCACCGGTTATCTGCCCTGCGCATTACATGGCCTGTCCAGCTCCATTTTTTTTTCTGTTAATGTCAACTAGAATATCGGCTATCCCCGTTTTCTCTCTGATCCACACCGCTCCCTTCCTGTCTCTTAATGTTACGCCTAACATTTTTTGTTCCATCGTTCTTTTTGCGGTCCTTAACTTGTTCTCGAGCTTTTTTGTTAACCTCCAAGTTTCTGCCCCATACGATAGCACCGGTAGAATAATATGATTCTACACGTTTCTATTCAACGACAGTTGTAAGCTCCCAGTCTGGATTTCGTAATGCCTGTCGTACGCACTCAAATCCATTTTTATTCTTCTATAAGTTTCCTTTTCATGATCACGGTCTCCTGTGAGTAACTGACCTAGATAAACGTACTTCCGTACAGACTCTAAAGACTCACTGGCGATCCTGAATTCTTGTTTTCTTGCTGGCCTATTCAACATTATCTTTGTCCTTTGCATATTATTCTTCAACCCCATTCTAACACTTTCTCGGTTAAGGTCCTCAATCATCTGTTGTAGTTTATTCCTAGTCTTATTGAACAGGACAATGTCATCTGCAAACTGAAGGTAGCTGAGATATTCGCCGTTGATCCTCACTCCTAAGCCATCCCAATGTAATAGCTTAAATACTTCTAAGCATGCAGTGAATACCGCTGGAGAGACTGTCTCCTTGCTTGACCCCTTTCTCAATAGGTAACTTTCTACTTTTCTTGTGGAGAACCAAGATAGCTGCGGAATCTTCTTAGATATTTCCCAAGATATTCAGGCATGCGTCCTGTACTCCTTGAATACGTAATGCCTCTATGACTGCTGGTATCTCTACTGAATCAAATGTCTTTTCATCATCTATGAAAGATTTCTCAATTACCTTAATGATTACACGGATGTGATCAATTGTAGAATATCCCGTCCGGACGCCAGCGTGTTTTCTTGGTTGATTGAAGTCAAGTGTTGCCCTCGTTCTATTGGAGATTATCTTTGTGAATATTTTATACAATACTAAAATCAAGCTAGTGGGCCTATAATTTTTCAATTCTTTAACATCTCCATTTTTATGGATTAGTATAATGTTGGCATTCTTCCAGCTCTCTGGTACACTTGAAGTCATGAGGCATTGCGTATAAAGGGCCGCAAGCTTTTCAAACATGATATCTCCTCCACCTTGGACTAAATGGACTGTTGTTCCACCTTCTCCTGCTGCTTTTCCCCGGCTCATGGCTTGCAGGGCCTTTCTAACTTCATCGCTAGTTATAGAAGGAGCCTCTGTAACCTGTTCATCGCTACTTCGAAATACATGTAGCGTGGCTTCTGTGGGTACTCCACAGGTCCGTATACAATTCTCCTGCTTTCACTATATCATCGAAATTGCTCATGGCATGATCCGGCTTATATTTCAGTGCATACATCTTCCCTTGTCCTACGCCAAGCTTTCTTTTCACTGATTTCATGCTGCGGTTATTTTTAACTGCTTTCTCAGTTTTTCCTACGCAATAATTTCGGATATCCCTTACTTTCTTCTTGTTGATAAGTTTGTAGACACTTTCATGCTTTGTCGTTCCTTTATTAGGTCCTTTGTTGCTTGAGAGAGCTTACCTACTCGTGGCCTTGATGCCTTACCTCCCACTTCAATTGATGCTTCTCAAATCACCCTAGTTACGGTTTCATTCATTACTTTAATGTTATCTTCCCATTCCTCTTCTAAAGCTGCATATTTATTTGCGAGCACCAGCCTGGATTGGTCTGCTTTTACCCTTACTGCGTCTAAGTTGGCCTGTTCTTGACCAATTTTACTCTTTCTCTCTTCAAATTCAGAGAAGTCCTAGACCTCATTAACCTGTGGTCACTGCCCTTTACTCTACCTAACGCTTCTGCATCTTGCACCATGCTGGAATCGGCGGTGTGTATGGAATCTATTTCATTTCTTGTTTCTCCATTAGGGCTTTTTTAGCTTCACTTCCTGTTACTGCGCTTTTTGAAGAAGTTATTCCTTATTCGGAGCCTATTCCTTTCTGCGAATTCTACCAACATTTCTCCTCTAGTCTTCCCAGAATCGATGTCGCAGTTGCCAATTGCTTGTTCCCCAGCCTGCCTTTCCCCCACTTTTACAATGAAGTCGCCAATGACTACAATATACTGAGTTTGCACCTTTCTCAACGCTAATTCATATCTTCATAAAACTTTTCTCTTTCTTCATCGCCAAGACTGGAGGTTGAAGCGTAGGCTTGTACTACGTACCTTTATTCTATACCTCCCATATTCAGCTTTATTACGGCGACTGCTACCTTCTCATTATAGTGTGTAGAATTCACCATGCTCATCATGCCCACTACGTCCTTATGGATTAGAGATCCTACAACTCCTTCTCTCTCATCTTGAAAACCTCTGTAGAAGAGGATGTGGCCATTAGTCAGCACTGTATAAGCCTCACCAGTTTTAACCGCAATAAGGCCAATAATATCCCACCCGCCGCGGTGGCTTAGCTGCTAGAGTGTTTCGCTGTTAAGCACGAGATCCAGGCCACGGCGGCCGCATTTCAATGGGGGCGAAGTGTAAAAACGCCCGTGTACCTTGCATTGGGGGCACGTTAAAGATCCCATGGTGTTCAAAGTTAATCCGGAGTCCCCTACTACGGCGTGCCTCACAATGAAATCGTGGTTCTGGCACATAAAATCCCAAAACTCAATTCAGTAATATCCCAGGCAATGCCTGATAATTCCTCAAAGAGCCCTGCTAAGCTAGCCTCATTCAAGAGGGTTCGCGCGCTAAACGTTGTCAGGTTCAGTTTCCAGTAGCGGCCTGTCCGGATCCAGAGATTCTTTGCAACCTCTACCGCGTCGCAGGTCTGACCGCCATAGGCGCTTCGCAGCCGCTGTGGGCTGGGTCTCATTGCTACAAAGGAAACCCATACGGGTTCCTCGAAAGAAAAGCCTCGCATTTCAAGAAAAATTCGTCCTGGTCTGGGACCAGGAGGAATTCGTCCCGGGCGAAAATTCATCCCGGATCAGGATGAATTTTTCTTCAACTGCGAGACATTTATTTCGAGGAACACGTATGGGTTTCCTTTGTAGCCATTGCTACGATTGGGTGGATGTCATATTTTCCCTTTATTAATCAGCAAATATTTATGATTCCACAGCTGCCCTAATACTCCACAAAAAAAAAAAAAAGCGGAAAGATACCGATCAAGAAAGGGGTCAGGCAGGGAGACACAATCTCTGTAATGCATGCTTCTCTGCATGCTTAGAATTCACCGCATGTTTGAAAGAAGCTTTCAATAGATTAAGCGCCAAAAGTGACGGCACACAAGAAGAAATACAGACAGGACAAGGCGCTACTTGCAACTGTTTATTGAAATGACAGGTGGCTGATTATATAGCCATGAGGAGAGGGGAACGAAAAAAAAAAGGAGGGACACTAAATATGTGACTGCGCACGTGCGAGAACACTGAAGATAGAGGGAATCATGCTTAATCTAAATCTAAAACTTATCTAAAAACATACTTTCATTCGAGTATATATTCAAAGACGGGGTACTGATACAGTTGTCCCCGTCTTTGAATATATACTCGAATGAAAGTATGTTTTTAGATAAGTTTTAGATTTAGATTAAGCATGATTCCCTCTATCTTCAGTGTTCTCGCACGTGCGCAGTCACATATTTAGTGTCCCTCCTTTTTTTTTTTTTCGTTCCCCTCTCCTCATGGCTATATAATCAGCCACCTGTCATTTCAATAAACAGTTGCAAGTAGCGCCTTGTCCTGTCTGTATTTCTTCTTGTGTGCCGTCACTTTTGGCGCTTAATCTATTGAAAGCTATGCACCAACTAGCCCCACAACGTGTTTTACTTTTGAAAGAAGTATGCAGGCTATTAGACTGGGAAAGACTTGAAGTGAGGGTCAACGGCGAACATCAACCAGCAACCTTCGGTTTGCAAATTGACATTGTCCTGTTAAGCGATGCTGGAGATGACTTGCAACAAACAATTGAGGAACTTAGCCGATAAATAGTAATAGTAACTACGCTGAATATAAAGCCTTGCAAAGATGAGAATTCATAATTCATAGTCAGCCTCAGGATATGTGCAATGGTGCGTTAACCTAGGCCAATTACTTATAGGGGATCCTGATCATAAGAAGGAAACTTACAGAAGAATAAAAATGAGTTGGAATGCACACTGCAGGGGTCACCAAGTCATGATCTGCAGGTTACTGCTATCCTTGAAAGGAAAAGTGTACAATCATTGCATTCTACTGGTACGAACACATGGGGTAGAGAGAAACTTGGAGGCCAAGATAAAGTTAGGGACAGAGCAACTGGAGATAAAGTTAAGAACCGAGCAAGGGACGATGAAAGAAAAATGTTAGGCGGAACGTTAAAAAGACAGGAGACAGAGGTATGGACCAGAGAGTGAACGGAACTAACTGATATTCTATAGGTGACATTATGAGGAAGAAATGGGGCTGGGCAGGCCATGTAATGCGTATGACGGATAACCGGTGTTCCATTAGATTTACAGAGTGAGTGCCAAGAGAATCTTGAAGATCGGGATGCTTCGATTGAAAGACGCGCTAGAAATGTCACATCGTACCTACGACTTGTTTTATTGCATCCACCACCGAGTCCTATGCTGACTGCCGTTGTACCTTTCTCTCGGCAAAAATAAAATAACCCCTGTCCTCACGTCCCCCCCCCCCTCCTGTCTAACAGGATAGGTTACAATACAAACTGCGCGAACTGGTGGGCATGGTTTCCCAGCGCACAGTAGAGCACCCGGACGCATGCAATTCTCGCTTATCTTCACCAAACTTGCGTGGACGACCTCCCCAAGGGCGTTTTGGAGAAGCAACGTGGTCCATTATCGCGACTGTGCACGCAGCAGCAGTTACTACATTATACACATGAGGGTGGGCCGCACGCCGCTGATTAGCCGACGAGCGAGTACATATATAGTCCCTTCCGCGCGCCCAGCCTGTCCGTGTAGGTCCCCCTTTCCCGAGAAACAAAAACAACAATAGTACAGCAATAGAGCAGTGCGCCATACGCGTGTCGCAACTCATGCAATTAGAGCTAATAACGAGCTAGACAAGCAGGCGGGGAAGAGGCGGCTGATCCAGCAGCCATCGGCGCACTGCCGACTCTCCTCCCCGCTCAGGTCGCCACCCTCTGGAGGCCCTTGCCTGTCTCTTGTCAAAGCTTCGTGGAGCTTGTCACGACACCATTAGGCGTCGAGGCGGATCGGAAAAGACAGCAGCGGGCTGCCTACCCGACGCGCGCCATCCTTCCATTCCCAGCGCGTCCATCTCGCTGACCTCCCAGTCGTGCAGACAGGGCGACACAGCGTGCCACCGTGCGCAGCCAGCGGCGGGGCCGCTCTCTATCGCGCAGCATTGCCACGCTGGCAAAAGGCGTCGCACCCTGTAGCGAATGCTATTAAACGCTTTCTGCGTACGCTTGCTTACGCTCGCACGTGAGGGCACGTAGTTAGAACTCGACGCATCGTTAAAAGTAGGGCCGCGCGGAGCGTCGACTGTCGCGCAGCTTACGGTGATCAAAGAATCGAAAGCGGGTTCGCTACAAAGCGCCTCACACACCGTAACGTTGCGAGCACGGGCAGGAGACGAGACTGAAGCGCCGACTTAGGCTGTTAGCTATTCATTACAAACGGAAAGGAAATTAACGGTGCGTAGGCACATAAATAACCCATATCGTTCTCTTCTTGTGGCGCTCAGTCAGGTCTATTCTTCAGTGTGCAGCCGCCTCGTGGTCATGTGTGAGTCTGTTATTGTTCTTGTAAAAGCGCCTGTACATGTCGTCAGAGTTAAAACGTCGAGTTAAAACGTCGACTGTAGCCGGACAAGGCTATGTATTCGGTTGTATTTCAAAGAGCGCACCACGACTTCTTGCGATGTTTCCCTGGCTATCTACATTCGGCATGCAGTGCATTGCCTCGACTAAAGCGCAGGTCGCGCTTGCAAGTTACGAATTTGAGCTCTTAATTACAGAAACCTGTTCACGCGGGTTATGGCAGACGCTCAGCCACCAGATCGAACAGCAGTAAGCGTAAGTGACTGTTTTATTGATCTGGCTCTCGATGCGCTGCGCTCAAATTCCTTGAAAATTCCTGATATATTCCAAGTATGCGCCTTTTTTTCCCTACTGGTTCATTTTTTCGCTAGCCTCCCCGACGTTACCAGCTTTCGATCATACTCTTACGTTGACTTTATGCGCAAGAGGTAGAATGCAATCCCATGGAATTTCGCGTCAATGGGCGAGCCACGGATGCAACGGTTACGCCGGCAAAGCGACCGTTTCCGGCGGGCTTAACTACAGCGAAGGCTGACTCATATCAAGTCGTCGATGGTCGTGGAATCCGTAACGCTTTGCTTGTTTCACCGGAAGCTAGCATCAAATTGGTATTGTCTCGTCATCATGTGACCGATCAATGGGTTTTACCCTGCATTTAAAATGGACACAAAAATGCATGATAAGGTGGATTGACAAGTTAAACCTCTCTAATACCAGAAACGCTAGAGGTACCATTACCCAGGTCCTCGTAAACTATTGTTTACTGAGACTCCGCTAATGGTAACACTATAGGAAATACACAAAAACAAAAGACGGGATTCAAGTTTCTACATTAGCTGTTCATGACGCCATAAGGTCTCGACAGCCTCTGCACAAGGCTGCTTAATAGTGTGTCAATAATGAAGAATAACATTCAGTTCTTTAGTAGAACCAAATACTCAAACAATAGTGAGTTTCGATAACTGTTTCTGAAAAAAATAAATGGTCCAAACATCCAAAAATGCCTAAAAATCCTGGACATCATAATAACGTATCGACGATGCGGCTCGCTTTGCTGTGTTGATTTTCTCAACTATAATAAGGAGCATTTTCCCGTCAAATAAATGCAGATGAAGTCTTCGAAAGATACTTCGCCAGAATAAACTAACTTAGTGTGGTTCGTTAGGGTGCCTTTAAATATTTGAATGGGAGATGGTTTTCTTTAAATATATATATATATATATATATATATATATATATATATATGCGGCTGTGGCTAAAGGTACGTCTGACTCACGGCTTTTTTACAGACACGTTAGACGGTGATTACGTGCAGCTTTACTTGGCGTCTCATCGTGGAGAACACAATTAGCCGCATAGCGAACTAGCCATGGATGTGGTTGATAATTGTGGAGGCTGTTCGACGCGGCGTCACTTTAACTCCGGCTGCAGAGTTCTACTTTAGTCTTTAGATTTGACCTGTTGCAGTGTTCTACTTTGGTCTTTAGATTTGTCCTGTTGCTCTCCTTTCCTCTTTCCTTTTTCCTCCCCTCCTTCCTATCTTCCATTTCTGTGTTGCTGTCACCTCCCTTCAGAGGAGTAGGCAGGCGTTGTGCCCCTTCCGGTGGCAGTTGCCAGCCTGCTCCTCGCTTTCCCTTTCCTGATACCTGTGTATATGTGTTCAAAACAAATAATAATAATAATAATAATAGACGGATTTGGCAGTTTTTTGTGGAAGTACGTCCGACGTATCTCATAGGTTTCGGTGTATCCCACGTTAAGATACGTCGGGCGTAAGCACGCGGAACAGCTAAATATGCGCTTCCCTCGCGTCAAGGTTCCTGCTATGTGCGTTGCTGTGGAGCGTGCTTCCACGAGTGCAGATCAGCGGGCTCATCGTTCTTGCAACAACTGCCGCACCTGCTTCCATAGCGTTGATGCCTACTGTCACAGCAAGAAAAACGCATTCCATTCAGTTCCTCTAGACGCGATACTATACGTATATACAATGGAAACGTGTGCTTATCGCAAATGAACCAATGTCGCAGTTGCTCTCAGCCACCCATCCGCTTGACTGATTGGCGCAAATGCGTCCGTGTTGCAGCTGCTGTTGATATATTTCGCAATTACGATCATGTACGTCGAAGTCAAAACTGCAATCCGCAAATGAAGAGCAACGTAAACTAATCCGGAGCAGCCAAGCGGAACTCTTCACCGAACCGATAGCTCCGCTGACAGCTCTTCAAGTCGCCTTGCAGCTTTCGTTCGCAAAATGGCGGGAGTGACCCTTGTCCTACCGTTTGCCTTCTACATACTCACAAGCAGTTCCGTCATGATGCTTATTCTGGATAGTTTGATTTAGTTCTATCGGTATGCAGATCACTAATAAAAAACTTGGAAATTGGTAGTGCGTGTACACGGCGTCGTATAAGAGACGTCGTGCTTCTGCAAGCGATTGAAAGCATACTCGGCCGAGTCCGTACACGCTTATACTTAGATGCTACTTCGTCTACCTAAAGTAGTGAAAATTGTAGGTGGGGTTCTGCGCAGACATGACCGATAATCCACGCGCAGTACGCCAATCAGTGTCAGCGCGGCTGAGGGCTCGCCTTTCTAACGAAACAGACGCTTAGAAGAGGCTGTAGGTGTGCAATACGCTACAGATAAAGGGTTAGAGTATAGAAGACAAATAAAGTGCAAAAGAATTAGCCTTCGCAGACGTCGAAATCAACAAAGATTGGTTGTTCTCTCTTTCAGAGGAACTAGTCATAACAAGAAAGTTAAACATATATTATAAGAAGCAGAGGCAACATTGTTGCCCATTCACGAATGCAAGTAGATAAATGTGCACAGGATTTATTTCATCATCATTATTAACTACAGTTTCGCTCGAAGGACGAAGCATTCACAGCGATATCAAGCACGTGAAGCTTGTGCTGCTTCGCAGCGTAAACAGCACCCCGATGGCTACCAAGCGTAATACACAACGGTGAGTGTGTATGTGGCGAAACTGCGTCAGAGCTCCGACGGCATCGCGAGCTCGGAGCTCATACAGATGTTCAATGGTGAGGAGACGCGTGAAAACGGTGCATGATGGTAATGATGATTATGATGATTTATTGACGTCCCCTTTGAAACGGGGGGGTGACAAACAGTCACCTAGCCTGCTTGCGTCAATCAGGCATGCTATACATCTCCTGGGGTGTGAAGGCCAGTTTTGTCATCGATTCGGTGCCCGCGCGATTAACTAGAGATGCGTTCAGTTGTCACGATCCATTGCAACGGTCACGCGCATCGCTGTTGCTTCGTTAGTTCAACCTTCTTTGTTTAGACTATTTCAGGGACCAGGAAAGGGATTCGGTTCGTATTCAGCTGGTCTGTATGCTTGAGGAACGAGTTGCAGCCGTAGAAAACGCCAGTTGAGTTTAACTTTTCAGTTTAACCCATCGCCGCAAGCCGCACCGCACGCGTGCGGTCGCGCGAAAGATTGCACGTATCAAACACTTGTGCACAAATTTCGGTTTAAAATGTGTAAGGTATACACTGTGTACACTGTGTAAACGGTAATTTGTGCACAAGTGCTGGATACGTGCAATTTTTCGCGCAACCGCAAGCGTGCGGCTTGCGGCGATGGGCGGCTCGAGCGTAAATCGGCCCTTACCGGAATAGCGTACAAGCTAAAAGTCTCTAATGACACCGTTGGCAGCTGAACGAGGCGGTTGTTTACGCTGCTGTATGGAAGGGGCCTACGCTTGCTGCCCATTTGGGATACGAGGCAAGCAGTGCATCTCGGAAGCTAAATGATGAGTCTGCATGACAATACGTAAAAATATACCCATGCTCGTAGTCGCATTCAATTTAGGGAAGTGCCGGTGAGAGCGGCTGGCAGCTTTCCGTCGAGAACGGCAACGTACCGATATCGATACTGCTCCGTGTCGTCGCTTCTCGCTTTTGGTGTGGGCACTGTACGAAATGAGGAATAGTTTATTTCAGATTCGTATGGTCAAGACTAAACTACAGAAGGAGTTTTCTTCATCCTGATGGCTTAATTAGCTTCAGATCAATCGCTTAGGTCTGCAAGCAGTAGACGCATGAACTACGCGACTTTGATATATATGCTTATAATCAGGTGAACGCGATCGACATCGGCTCAAGCTATGTGTGCGGATGGCGAGGGCTGAAATCCGTGCAGCCAACAACGCAATACAACTTGCCTCCCACCCCCCATCTCTTGCCCGTCTACGGGGGAACGCAACTTCTCGCGACAGCAACTTCTCATGCCATGTACTAACTCACTATCGTCGATTCCTCAACGCTCTCGTCGCTGTCGTCTGCATGACCCCGCATACTCTACGTGTAACACTCCTGACGTCATAAACAATGTGGCCTGTAACTGATGAGGAGGTAAGTTAGAGGTGTCCAAGGGAATCATTTAAATTCATTTGTAAAAAATCTGTGTAACTCTCAAACCTGCTTTTTTGAGAACATGACGGAAGTGTTCAGAGGAACGTTCCCAGCGAATTTCATCGACGTCCGTTGACATACAAAAATCGCCGGAGTTGCCCTTTAAAAGTCTTGTACTTTCATTTATCGCAAAAAAAGATTAAACTAGAAAATGTCATGTCAGTGCTCCTTGAACAGAGCTTTAAGCCAATGTTATGCAGTGCTTTCTTCCGTCATGTCTCTCAGCTCACACGTAAGGTTTCTCATGCACTGAAGTAAAATAAATGAGTGAAGAGAGCTTGAGTCATTTTACTTCGAATAAATTGGCGAAAACCGTGAGCCAATAAACTTAACCAGAGAGTGTCCCCGGATTCTTGAAGTGCTGGATATTGGAAATAATTGAAACTTTTCGGCTCAGACCATAAATAATGTGGATGAAAAAAAACGAAAGCAAGAAAACAAACAATGCAGGCTAAGTGCCATCGTGGGCAGCTCAGTCAACGAATGATGTCCGAAGGGAGACGGCCCTTATAGTCCTCATATATATACTCTCGGGAGACATCGAGCACAGAAAATTCGCGAGATGAACGCGTGAAAAGAGGGGACACCTCCGTTCCGTGTTATTGATTACCACCTCACGCAGGAGCTATTGGATTAAATTTTTGCTC
Source organism: Dermacentor andersoni (assembly GCF_023375885.2). Taxonomy (NCBI): domain Eukaryota; kingdom Metazoa; phylum Arthropoda; class Arachnida; order Ixodida; family Ixodidae; genus Dermacentor; species Dermacentor andersoni. The sequence continues at coordinate 228,103,742 of NC_092814.1, forward strand.
CAATACCGCCGCCAAAATCTCATCATTACAGAAGAAGGCACCTTCGAGAAAACGTTCTTTTCTAAACGCAGTGCTGGGAGCCACTCCTTCTTTCGATTTCAGTCCTCCTCTGTGCACGTACATTTGTGTATTCGTGTTTGGTGCCAGTCTTCTATCAGCGCCCAGCAAAGGGTATCAGACAGTGCTTGACAGGAGTGCCAGGGGCAGCAGCAGCGGCGGAGGAGGAGAAAGGAGGATGGACCAATTGCGTGCGTCAAAAGCCTGGGTCCCCGATCACACCTCATTGTCCGAGCCAATTTCTCTGCTTCATCCGCAGGCGGGTCCTTAAAAACGACATCAAACGTAGGCACGCTTTGTTGATAAAGCTGTCTTTTTTTTTTGTTGTTGTTTTAGGCGCTTTGAATGAGCTGCGTTGTTATTTCCTGTATAGATGCTTGACAAAGAATAAGGGCAATGTGCTCCGAAACCGCTCCTGTATATGTGCCTAGTTCGGTATGGTTTACAGGGTGAAATTCGATAATCGTTGCATATCCCTTAATGTAAAGGAAAAAAGGAAGGAAGGAAGCAAAGCAACAAATGAGCTTTCTGCTGCTGCGTGCAGATTGTGCAATGTCACATTTGGACCACTTCGTAACTGCTTAATATGAACTCACGTAAGGCCAGGACATGTTGTGTGCGTAGTATTTTAGCGAGCCTCTTGGGCGAAGCCTGATTATTACTCTTAAAGCTGATATACCATGTTACGTACACATCCCCACAGGCAAGTTCGAAACAAGGTCGTACGGATTCGCAGTCAGATGTGGACACGGAACCACAAATGTATACATATTTATTTTCGTGTTGATAGCATTAGAAGGGTATAGGTACTCTGCACTGAAGCTTTCCAGAGGTGACAACAAGCAGCACCCGAATATGCAGCCTATAGCCATCATCATCATCATCACCATCATCATCATCAGCCTAGTTACGCCCACTGCAGGGCAAAGGCCTCTCCCATACTTCTACAACTACCCCGGTCATGTACTAATTGTGGCCATGTTGTCCCTGCAAACGTCTTAATGTCATCCGCCCACCTAACTTTCTGCCGCCCCCTACTACGCTTCCCTTCCCTTGGAATCCAGTCCGTAACCCTTAATGACCATCGGTTATCTTCCCTCCTCATTACATGTCCGGCTCATGCCCATTTCTTTTTCTTGATTTCAACTAAGATGTCATTTACCCGCGTTTGTTCCCTCACCCAATCTGCTCTTTTCTTATCCCTTAACGTTACACCTATCATTCTTCTTTCCATAGCTCGTTGCGTCGTCCTCAATTTCAGCAGAACCCTTTTCGTAAGCCTCCAGGTTTCTGCCCCGTAGGTGAGTACTGGTAAGACACAGCTGTTATACACTTTCCTCTTGAGGGATAGTGGCAACCTGCTGTTCATGATTTGAGAATGCCTGCCGAACGCACCCCAGCCAATTCTTATTCTTCTGGTTATTTCAGTCTCATGATCCGGATCCGTGGTCACTACCTGCCCTAAGTAGATGTATTCCCTTACCACTTCCAGTGCCTCGCTACCTATCGTAAACTGCTGTTCTCTTCCGAGACTGTTAAACATTACTTTAGTTTTCTGTAGATTAATTTTCAGACCCACCCTTCTGCTTTGCCTCTCCAGGTCAGGGAGCATGCATTGCAATTGGTCTCCTGAGTTACTAAGCAAGGCAATATCATCAGCGAATCGCAAGTTGCTAAGGTATTCTCCATCAACTTTTATCCCCAATTCTTCCCACTCCAGGTCTCTGAATACCTCCTGCAAACATGCTGTGAATAGCATTGGAGATATCGTATCTCCCTGTCTGACGCCTTTCTTTATTGGGATTTTGTTGCTTTCTTTGTGGAGGATCACGGTGGCTGTGGAACCGCTATAGATATCTCCCAGTATCTTTACATATGGCTCATCTACACCCTGATTCCGTAGTGCCTTCATGACTGCTGAGGTTTCGACTGAATCAAATGCTTTTTCGTAATCAATGAAGGCTATATATAAGGGTTGGTTATATTCCGCACATTTCTCTATCACCTGATTGATAGTGTGAATATGGTCTATTGTTGAGTAGCCTTTACGGAATCCTGCCTGGTCCTTTGGTTGACAGAAATCTAAGGTATTCCTGATTCTATTTGCGATTACCTTAGTAAATACTTTGTAGGCAATGGACAGTAAGCTGATCGGTCTATAATTTTTCAAGTCTTTGGCGTCCCCTTTCTTATGGATTACGATTATGTTAGCGTTCTTCCAAGATTCCGGTACGCTCGAGGTCATGAGGCATTGTGTATACAGGGTGGCCAGTTTTTCTAGAACGATCTGCCCACCATCCTTCAACAAATCTGCTGTTACCTGATCCTCCCCAGCTGCCTTCCCCCTTTGCATAGCTCCCAAGGCGTTCTTTACCTCTTCCGGTGTTACTTGTGGGATTTCAAGTTCCTCTAGACTATTCTCTTTCACCTTATCGTCGTGGGTGCTACTGGTACTGTAGAAATCTCTATAAAACTCTTCAGCCACTTGAACTATCTCATCCATATTAGTAACGATATTGCCGGCTTTGTCTCTTAACGCACACATCTGATTCTTGCCTATTCCTAGTTTCTTCTTCACTGCTTTTAGGCTTCCTCCGTTCCTGAGAGCCTGTTCAATTCTATCCATATTATAGTTCCTTATGTCCGCTGTCTTACGCTTGTTGATTAACTTAGAAAGTTCTGCCAGTTCTATTCTAGCTGTAGGGTTAGAGGCTTTCATACATTGGCGTTTCTTGATCAGATCTTTCGTCTCCTGCGATAGCTTACTGGTTTCCTGTTTAACGGCGTTACCACCGACTTCTATTGCGCACTCCTTAATGATGCCCATAATATTGTCGTTCATTGCTTCAACACTATGGTCCTCTTCCTGGGTTAAAGCCGAATACCTGTTCTGTAGCTTGATCCGGAATTCCTCTAGTTTCCCTCTTACCGCTAACTCATTGATTGGCTTCTTATGTACCAGTTTCTTCCGTTCCCTCCTCAAGTCAAGGCTAATTAGAGTTCTTACCATCCTATGGTCACTGCAGCGCACCTTGCCGAGCACGTCTACATCTTGTATGATGCCAGGGTTCGCGCAGAGTATGAAGTCGATTTCATTTCTAGTCTCACCATTCGGGCTCCTCCACGTCCACTTTCGGCCAACCCGCTTGCGGAAAATGGTATTCATTATCCGCATATTATTCTGTTCTGCAAACTCTACTATAGCCAGTGGTAGCAAAATGGGAAAGACGCGATAAACATTCGCCGTGACACTTCTGCAGTCGCTCATCACGAGGCAAGAGCGTCTGAAGATGTGAAAATGTCGAAGATGCTCTGCATATGACTGCACATGTTTGTGGTCGAAATAGAACATTTGCGAGGTTGAGCTCGGCAAAGCTCAGTACGTATGCACTATGACGAGTGGTGAAGCGTGGGTCACTGCAGCTTGGAATGGCGTCTCGTTTTCTTCGCATCTCTCGCGGCCGGTGTCGGCGACTGCTGGGGTTGATACATAAAGACGTAGTGCGCTCTGGCCGGTGCGAGGTGACTACGTTCTATATAGCGCATATGTTTTCGTTACGCCTATGGAACGTAGCAGCTGAGACACCGCAGTACTAACTGCACTGCATAACGGATAGGCGAGCGAGGGTAGGAAAGAGGATATGTTGAGGCTTAGCAAATGCAACTGTCAAGGCTCATCTTGAGGCACAGGTGCCAGCTTCTGCCGAGTGACGTGTTGCTAGACAAGAAATTTTGTTGCTTCCCAGATGATATCACTAATTCTCCCAGATTGGCCTGTCCCGACGGCCAGCACTCGCATTTCCCTGAGGAAAGATGACTTGGAAAGCATATTTAGCGCCAGCGAACAAGGGCTGAAGTGACACGACACCACAATGCGCTATTTAGTTTACCAGTTTACCCAGTTTACCAGCACGCCCAACAAATGGCTATGAGGAAAGATGAGATCGAGTTACGAACATTTCTTTAGTATGAAATGAGTGGCCGCCAGGCAATTCCAGAAACAACAACGCTCACCGCTTTCAAATTAAACATGCGCATAGATCACAACGTGTTTTCAGCGCATTCATGCGAAATACTAGAGACACTCCCCCTAGAGACCACCATAGCAGGATGTTATTAGCTTCAGGCTTTTCTTCTTTTTAAAGAGAAGTTCACGGGAGAACACTGTAAAATAATTTACACCCTAAAAAGTGAAAAAGGGTGTAAATGTGTCTATAACTCACACCCTTAGGGTGTCAGTTATATAAATCACACCCTAAGGCTTTCAGTTATAGACACATGTACACCCTTTTTCACTTTTAAGGGTGTAAATTATTTTACCGTGAAGGCCACTTTTCAGAGGCATGTTTGAACGTTGAGTTCCAGTACTGAGACGTTTTAGATGCGTGCAAGTATTTTCAATCTTTTGTTACCGTTTATTATTTCCTCTTTTCACAGGCCAGTTAATCCCTGAACCTTATATATATATATATATATATATATATATATATATATATATATATAGGGTGTATATATATATAGAGGTAACAGCAGATTTGTTGAAGGATGTTGGTCAGATTGTTCTAGAGAAACTGGCCACCCTGTATACGCAATGCCTCATAACCTCGAGCGTACCGGAATCTTGGAAGAACGCTAACATAATCCTAATCCATAAGAAAGGGCACGCCAAAGACTTGAAAAATTATAGACCGATCAGCTTACTGTCCGTTGCCTACAAAGTATTTACTAAGGTAATCGCAAATAGAATCAGGAACACCTTAGACTTCTGTCAACCAAAGGACCAGGCAGGATTCCGTAAAGGCTACTCAACAATAGACCATATTCACACTATCAATCAAGTGATAGAGAAATGTGCAGAATATAACCAACCCTTATATATAGCTTTCATTGATTACGAGAAAGCGTTTGATTCAGTCGAAACCTCAGCAGTCATAGAGGCATTACGGAATCAGGGTGTAGATGAGCCATATGTAAAAATACTGGAAGATATCTATAGCGGCTCCACAGCCACCGTAGTCCTCCATAAAGAAAGCAACAAAATCCCTATAAAGAAAGGCGTCAGACAGGGAGATACGATATCTCCAATGCTATTCACAGCATGTTTACAGGAGGTATTCAGAGGCCTGGAGTGGGAAGAATTGGGGATAAAAGTTGATGGAGAATACCTTAGCAACTTGCGATTCGCTGATGATATTGCCTTGCTTAGTAACTCAGGAGACCAATTGCAATGCATGCTCACTGACCTGGAGAGGCAAAGCAGAAGGGTGGGTCTGAAAATTAATCTGCAGAAAACTAAAGTATTGTTTAACAGTCTCGGAAGAGAACAGCAGTCTACGATAGGTAGCGAAGCACTGGAAGTGGTAAGGGAATACATCTACTTAGGGCAGGTAGTGACCACGGATCCGGATCATGAGACTGAAATAACCAGAAGAATAAGAATGGGTTGGGGTGCGTTTGGCAGGCATTCTCAAATCATGAACAGCAGGTTGCCACTATCCCTCAAAAGGAAAGTGTACAACAGCTGTGTGTTACCAGTACTCACATATGGGGCAGAAACCTGGAGGCTTACGAAAAGGGTTCTGCTGAAATTGAGGACGACGCAACAAGCTATGGAAAGAAGAATGATGGGTGTAACGTTAAGGGATAAGAAAAGAGCAGATTGGGTGAGGCAACAAACGCGGGTAAACGACATCTTAGTTGAAATCAAGAAAAAGAAATGGGCATGGGCCGGACATGTAATGAGGAGGGAAGATAACCGATGGTCACTAAGAGTTACGGACTGGATTCCAAGGGAAGGGAAGCGTAGCAGGGGGCGGCAGAAAGTTAGGTGGGCGGATGACATTAAGACGTTTGCAGGGACAACATGGCCACAATTAGTACATGACCGGGGTAGTTGGAGAAGTATGGGAGAGGCCTTTGCCCTGCAGTGGGCGTAACTAGGCTGATGATGATGATGATAGGGTGTTTCAGCGAGCACTTTCAGAAATCTTTAAAGGTTGCCTGTGGCAGATATCACAATTCTAGTTCATGAGCTCGTCTACTCGAAGCGGCGGCCAATACTTGCACAAATAATTGAGATGCAAAATCGACTAATCAGTAAAACTTCACTAATTAAGTTTTTCATTTATTACATTATGGCCCATATTGTAATTTACAAATTCTAGTCGTGGAGTTCGCAAGGCGGATCCAACTGGAACGAATTCTCAGGACCGCACCAGTTTCGAGATATAAATTCCCGAACTTTGCAGAGAAATGCATTGGCGTTCCAGTTAATTTATTAACAAAACGTCGTTTCATAAACACACAAGTAACTGGAACATCAATGCATTTCTCCGCAAAGTTCGAGAATTTATATCTCTAAACTGGTGTGCTCCTGAGAATTCGTTCCAAGTGGATCCGCCTTGCGAAGTCCACTGCTAGAATTTGTAAATTGCTATATGGGTGATAAGATAATTAGCTAAATAGTTAAATAGTGAATTAGTTAATTAGTCGATTTTGCGTTTCATTCATTTTTTTTTTTTTTTTGCGAGTAGTGTCCGCCGCTTCGAGTAGACCAGCTCATAAACTAGAATTGACCTATCTCCCACAGGCAACCTTATAAAAAAGTTTGAAAGTGTTCGCAGAAACACCCTGTATATACTTTTGCGTGAGTTTCTCATCTGAACAGCACGAGTCAGCGAGGGGGTTCGGCGTGACGTTCCTGCCTGAGGGATCTAAATGGTCCGTATCCGCCGAGGGGATTTGCTGGTATATTATGAGTCCATTTAATGAATTCGCAAACACGGGATACACGAGGAAAGGGGATATTGAAAACGGCATGGCTGACCTGAAAGAAAACAAAAGCGGAGAGAAAACAAGAGGCATACAGAAAAAGCAAACAAACCGAATACGAGGGGTCAAGCACGGTGCAAGGGGAAAAGGAACGGCCATGCTTTATTAATCATGACTGGCCAGGGGAGCGGTGAGCGTCCTGTCACGGGCTTGCAGCCTGCGCGCAAAAGCTAGAATGTATCTAGAGCTGTCACTGTATTAAATGCATGTACGACAGATAGTCAGTCTTGCTTGGCTCTGTCAACTGATGAATGAGCGAAGCTATAATAAACAAATGAGCTGAGTAGGCACAGCGTGGCCAGTTTTGACAAAGGCAGCATTATAAGTAGACGTAATTGAATAGGAAACCTTTCTAATGGAATATGATTATTCCAGGGAAACTACCTTCGAATATCAAATCGAATATCCAATATCCTCTCATAAAAACAAGAAGATTCGGGCTTATATTTATTTACATTGTTTCGATGCATGTAAAGCCGTTTAAAGATGAACCTAATCCGGTCAACTGAGGAGCTTTAAATGAGAAGCAAATGAAATGTGATCATATCTAGCGGACCATGCCAATGACAATAATAAAACACAGGAACAGCATGGTCGCCAAATGTTAATGATGAAATTGTAACGCTGCATCGCCCCACGTCGTTTTAAAGGCACGCAAGCATGACGAGATTGTCCAAATAATAAATTACATTGCCTAACTCAAAAAAACAAATTGCTGGGCTGCCTAAAAGCCAGGTAATAATCGAGCAGGAGTTTGCCACTCCAAGCGTTCGCTCAGCAACTGGTGCCTCTCCGCAAAAGCCGTGGTTCCCCTGCAGCAGAATTATTATAGGAACAGCAGCCACTTGCAACTGGCTTTCTCCCTGTGGAAATAAATATTCATATCCCTTGTATTCGAACCGAATAGTCGACAGCATCGAGAAGTGAATTCTGGTAGAGAAACTTGTCCTCCCAGGTTTCTTTTCCTTTTTGTTTTCTTTTTTTTTTGTGCAACAACCGTGGAATAAAATGTTGAACTGTTATCTCAACTCTAATGAAGTTTTTGCTGTAGTGGAACAATTTCGCGATAATTTTTGTTATCAAAGACAACGTCGTTCCCGGAGAAATATGATGGCTAGGGAGCACCACAAATTCAGCAGGCACTCACTCGCGCTTGTAAAATATTTTTCCGACCTGGATCCACTACCGTCCCACCCAATTTACTGAAACTCACTGAGAATCACATTCACTTATTAGATATGAGTGGACTCGTCAGAGAGTATGCCATCCAACAAGGGACTTACATATGTTGCATAAGAAATTTCGAAGCTGAACGTTTCGCCACGAGCCACAATGCATAAACGATGGACGAACAATGTTGCTTATGCTCTATAAGCTACTACAAAACTACAAAACATATATATTTTAAGCTTATGTGTGCGGCATAAATATATCTAGCTCAGTTTACACATCCGCGAGTGATTACGTACAAATTAGTGTAAGGATATTCTACCAAAAGTATGACGACCCGTGGCTACCCCCCCCCCCCCCAGTAACTATTGGCAATAAATAAAGAAGAAACGCTGAGCGAATCACAGTAATCGAGATTCAATAGCGCCGCTGAAAGCACGTACCGCTGTGTCTTGGAAGAGAATTTCTAGCTCGGCCTACAGTATGCGCACCGTACGCGAGTGCTCGCAGCATTTGTACAAGGCGTAATGAGCTCGGAAGGATGGATTGGCGACATTTATATGCATTCTAAAGCTTCGGCCAAAGTTTTGTGCCATTCGCGCAGTTACTGACGTCGACAAACGTCGAAACAGCAGCAGCTTCCTGCGCCGCACCGGCGTCGTGCGCTGCCTCAATGAACAGGAGCTGCGGAGGCCGGATGAGGGAAGCAATGGACGTGTTTACACATGATAAAACATGGCGGCGCCCACGGGAGCGCGAAGAAAAGGATCTATAACCTAAGTCCTCGGAATTCTGAGCATAAGAAAGGGATTTATTCGCTCTGATATTTTGTTTCGTCTTTGGAAGTGCCATCTGCTGATATGAAAAGTAAAGTGTAATGCCTAAAGTGTCTCGGTTCAGGACTGTACTTAAGAAATTTTTGCAGAGGGTTCATCAGGCGTTTTACAAGCCCACGGTAGCCATTCTATAAGGATGCTATGCGAATTTTCGTGAATGAATTAGAAAAAGAACTCTCACAAATAAATATAGTGGTCTTATAAAGAATTAACGTGAAAGTTTATTTAAAGGACTCATTGGAGCCAGAATTATTAGCACAATTTTCTGGGGTGGGTGGGTTGGGGCGGCCGGGGGAATGGGAAAATTCTAACTCGTTAGCCCCTCCCTTGGTTATGGCCCTGCCTCTGACTCCCTCCATTTAATTCAGTACAATCTCAGCCTACAGAACTTGAAATAACACGTTGTGAGTCTCTTGCCCACGTTTCACATTTCTTTATGGTTCACTCAAGCAAATCAGGACCTAAGATTCTCTTGAAACTTGGGCCCCTATAATTAAATACAGTACTCCGGACTTTCTGAAATTCTTGACCTATGGTGTCCAAACCGGTTCAGCAGGTGCTTCAATATAGCTTGCAATGTCCCTGTGAGTTGATCAATCCCTCATATTAATATGACAGTGTGGGTAAAGAATCAGGTCAACCACATAAATTTGCAATGAAGAACACACAGTACAGACAAAAGTACCATGGATGGCGAATTCATGTGAAGCATGGATAGTAGCTATTGCCGTACATTTCCGTTCAGCACAAATAAAATACCTTTGTCCATCCGAGAAAAAGTGTTGCCTCCTGATGTAGAAGCCTTCTTCGGAGGCTTTCGACCTTCCCTTGGTCATGGTATCAGAGTGTGTATGATACTTGGATCTCAATGGGAACGGCAAAGTTGTCAGTACAAGACATTTTGGGCAGCAGTGGTTGCGGCTGTGTGCAAGTACTGATCCTTGTGTTTCTCGGTCCAGGTGGCGAATCTATTCTGGACGGTCCACTGGGCAGCACTGTTAGGCTGCTGCTGCATCCACGGCACATTCACATCTTCCAAATACGTTACTGAACTTCAGCTACTGCGTTCGCCATCTACCGGACAAGAAGCTCTACAAAAAGGTCATCGATTCCCGTTGTTCCTCATTTGGGCAGCGGTGGTTGCGGCTGTGTGTAAGTACTGATCCTTGTGTTGCTCCGTCCAGGTTCGTTGCTTTTTTGTACACTCGATTCTGCATTGTGTTTTTGCCCGCTTCCATTGCTGTCTCTATTTTGTGTTTAGTTTTTGCATTGCTAAACTTGAGCATGCGGACTTGTGCTGACCTAGCAAAGGAATTGCAGGCTCTTCGTGAGGAGGTTCCCGAACTGAAAACTAGCCTAGTGATGTTTAATGACATCTGTGAACGTGTAAAAAATGAAAATGAGGCACTGAACACAGAAATGAAGGTCTTGGGAGATGAAAATATGAACTTAGTAAACAAATGAGTGATCTCGAACAATATTCGCGACTCAATAATGTTGAGCTGAAAGGCATCCCCGAGTCGAAAGGCGAAGACTGCCTGGCAGTCGTCCAAACTATTGGTGAGAAGATTGGTTGCCCAATCGCCAATACAGATATAGACACTGCGCACCGGGTGCCCACGAAAAATGGAAGCCACATTATTGCGAGATTCTGTTCGCTAAATAAGAAGGCTTAATTCACTAAAAAGGTAAGAAAGGTGCGGCTGCCTACCGCGGACATAGGGTTTGCCCGGTGCATAGGCCCCAAACCTGTGCATGCGAACGATCACCTCACGCCAGAGCGAAAACGCCTTTTTGCGAAGGCACTTGCGCTTAAAGGAGCGCACCAGTGGAAGTACCTCTAAACCGATAATTGCACTATCAAAGCCCGGATGACCGATGACGGCCGCGTGTTTCGAATTGCATATCCAGAAGACCTTGGTATCTTACGTTAGATACGCTGTCGTTTCTCATTTTAAACCGACCTTAAATCACCATGGCTATCTACATGCGCCAACAAAAGACAGATTGGTTACACGAAAAGTGATCAGCATCATCGCTTCTGCACCTAAACATCCGCTGTCTTAGAGAGCACCATGATGGTCTTGTTGCGTTCCTTTCTTGATCATTCATTCTCTCTTATATGTTTGGCTGAAACACGGTTATCTAGCAATGAAGGCAACTTGTATGGATTACCAGGTTATCATTCTGAATATTGTAATCGCGAATGGTGGTGGAGGTGCCCTACTTGTAAACTCGTCCTTAACATACACGCGTCGTCTTGATATCAGATTTTAAAATATTTCCTGTGAATCTGTCGGGCTTGAATTTATCCATAGTGTTATACCAATTAACAGTCGTAACACCATCGTAGCTTCCATTTATCGGTCACCCTTATCTTCGTATCCGGAATTTTGCAGTCAATTAAGCAACATTCTTAATAACTTGGTAATCAAAAATAAGAACGTTGTTATATCTGGAGACATTAACATCATCAATCCTGATAGTGCGTCATGTTGAGAGTACATGCAATGTTTATACAACTTTGGCGTTTCTTCACATAATTCAGCTCCAACTAGGAATTATTTACTGGGCTCCAGTACACTAATAGATCATATTATCTCCATTTCATCTGATCACATTGCAGGAGTGGTAGATCATTGCATTACAGACCATGATTCTACTTTCTTCACCTTAGGCTTTAAAAATATATGGAGTAGTAATGCATTGACAAAGCGGCGATTTGACACCGTCAAATTTGTGCAGTCAATTCGTGCCGTACATTGGACATCAGTGAGTAAGGCGCATTGCTCAGAAAGGCTTTTGCGTCTTTCTCGGAAACAATAACTACGTGCATAGAAAACTGCGCCACTTACACTACTGGGACGAAGTGGTTTGGTTCACCCAAAAATCCATGGATTACTAACTCACTGTTCAAGTCTATTAACAAAAATAATAACCTTCATAAGAAATTAAAGTCGCAGCTTTGTAACCTTACATTAAAATCCCACTTTCACGAATATTCTACAACGTTATCATTTTCTTTATTAGGGCGCGTTAAGCGCAATTATTACCAGGATCTTATTGTAAAAAACATAAGCAACACGATGCGGTGCTGGAAAATTATTAAAGAGATTCTGAACAAAAATGATCGCTCAGAGACCACAATAAAATTAAAGCAAGGCAACGAAATGTATACTGATCCTCTTAGAATAGCTAACGCATTCAGTGAGCATTTATGCATATCTACGAATACACGGCAGCCGGCTCGTCCTTTACCTGATATACCTCGGCGTAGTCATTCCTTTTATCTGCATTCGACGACTTCAGATGAAGTTCACCAGGTCATCACATCTTTGAAGTCTACATGCGATGGCTTAGACCACATTGATCCTTGTAAAGTAAAACTAATTTCACTTGAAATATCGACAGTTTCGGCACTATAATCATTAATAAACTGTTGTCAACAGGGGTGTTTCCAAGCTGTCTTAAAGCTGGTACAGGGTGTCTACCAAGTTGACATTTTCAAATTCCCTAAGCTTTGCAGGTTTTCCCTGAGTGCCTTTGCAAAATTCCCTGAGTGACACAGAACGTTGTTTTATCTGAAGACCGGCTGACACCATGTCGAACGATGCTGTCACTCTCAAGTAGGCATGTTAACAAATAAAAAAACGTCCTAATCCAGTTTGAATAGTAAGGAGTAATGTTTATTTTATTCAAGAGAGAAAATTGAAGGCAGGGGTTAGTAAAATGCACAGCAAATAATATATCTTTGAAAAAATATGGTAAATCCCATTGCGAATCGAGTCGAACATTTTCAAATACGAATAAAAAAGAGGCATACAGAATCAAATGTTTTCGAAAATGAGCTATTTCTATGAACTGATAGCAAGCTCATTGGTATTAAGCCCGAACATTGTCACAAGTGAGATTCTCTCTGCAGCTGAAAGTCAACATCAACTGTCCTGACATACTCACAGCCCACGCACAATGCCTCAGTGTTGCGTTTCACTGCTTTAAAGAGTTTATTTTGGTTTGGATGAGGGTCACCTGCATCTCGGCGTCAGCCAACACTTTCCTTTTTGAGCTCAAGCTCCTTCAAAGAAGAGGCGGCACAATTCATTTCCCATTCATTCCTCCATGCAACGGTCCTTTCTGTTCTCGTCCTCGTTCTGCCGCATGTTCGCCCCACGGACCATTTGAAGCATCTTCTTGGTCAGTTGCACATTCAACGTCCGATTTTTCGGACTCCCTAGGGGCCGCTAAAGCTTCCGAAAAATTGGGCAGTCCGAAAAAATGAATGCATGTCTTTTACTGCGCAAGGACTTTTTACACTTAGTACACTTATTAGGCATATCGGTGCTCGTACTGTGACAGGAGACGGCGGGTGCGCGCGTGTGTAATTAGGGAGTGCGTACTGTGTCCCGCGACAATTGACCCTTCCCAAGCTTGTTATGCTTCACTGCAATACTTTACATATGCTTCACCGCGTAACATTTTATTCCTGAGGCGAAGCTGCCTTTCGGGAACCGGCATTGTGCAACGCGTTGTGCTTTCCGAGCTTCGAAGCCAATCGCGAGGATTACAGAGGCGGATGCGGTACCATTGCTGACAGCGGCAAATTATTTAACTGAAAAATACGGCACCTAACGGCAAGAACATTAATAGCAAACGTAGAAGCAGCTAGGCCTCACGTTGCCGCGGTGGTGGCTACGGCTGCCAGCGGATCTGCGTGCGAGAGCGCCGGTTCGACGCGGCGAGGTAATTAAAACGGCGGAAGTGGTGGCTCTGAATAATGCCGTTTCAGATCTGCGATCACGGCAAAAGTCCGGAAAATCGGACGGTGAGGGGTTCTTGCATCCGAAATTTCAAACGTTTTAATACATTGACTCTATGGGGTACGTGGTCGTGCCGGGAAGCCGCTCGAATTAAGGGGTGTCCGGAAAATCGGTCGTTGACTGTACACTGGCAACTCCTCCAGCCAACGACACGGTGTCAAAGACAATTCCTTACGATTCCTCTCTTTTACTCGAGCCAGCATTAGGGCGACTTTCGTTCCCTTTCAATAAAATTACAGCTAATTTTCTCTGATAGAAGCACAAATTCCCGAGTTTTCTCTTGGTATTTCCAGACTTCCAAGATCCCTTAGAATTCCCCGTTTTCCCGGTTTTCCCGGTTGGTAGACACCCTGTGGTAGAATAGTTCCTGTTTTCAGGAAAGGTGATCAGACTTCAGTAGGGAATTACAGGCCAATTTGTATCCTTTCTTTTTTTTTTTTGTAAAGTGATTGATGCATGGATGCGAAATAAATTTGCTTTGATTTGATTTGAAAAGCTATTACACACTCGATTAATGCGCTACTTAAAGAAATTTAACCTTTTGTCTCCTTAGCAATTCGGATTTTGCCAAAGATATTCAACCGAACTGGCACTTAATTATTACTTCAACTGAAGAAATCAAGCAAGCAATTGACAGAGGTCTAATTGTGGGTTCTGTATTCATCGATCTGACGAAGGCATTCGACACCATAAACCATCGCATACCACTGGTTAAATTCGAATCATTTGGTATATCTGTTCCTCCACTAAACTTTATTAGAGGCTACTTGAGTAACCGGTCACAAATGGTACAGATTAACGGCCATCTCTCATCATTCAAGCTATTTAACGTAGGAGTCCCGCAGGGATCAATTTTAGGTCTACCTTTGTTTTTGATGTTTGTTAATGGCTTACCCACTATTCTTGCTAAGACCAAGTGCATACTTTACGCTGATGACACGACCATCTTTACAGTAAATCAGTTGCTACACTCCAGTCTAACTTTAACACCGACTCAAACAATATTACTTTATGGTGCCAAAATAATCATCTAAACATTAATCCCACTAAAGCGACATTTATGGTGTTCCATTCCCAGCGAATTTCAATCGACGTCCCACCTTCTGTTCACATTGGCGATTACATCATACAGGTTTCAAACGAAGCGCGGTTCCTCGATGTCATCTTAGATACTGAACTAAAATTTCATGGACACGCTAGATCACTTGTGAAAAAGATCGCATTTGGCATACACATTATCGTCAAGACAAGAACTTATTTTCCACCTCTTTGTATTTTGCTTATATTAATAGCCATCTTTCGTATTGTGTATCATCATGGGCCAATACGTATTCTACGCATATTGAACGCCTGCAGCGAGTTCAGAACCAAGCTATGAGACTAATGACTTTCAGCCAATTTGATTGTCCAGCAGGTCACCGTTTCCTAAACTTAACATTCTCCCGTTACAATTATTCTGTCAGAAACTATCCATAATCGCATATAGGCTCATCACACGCGACAACTTCATTGAATGTATTGATCCTGAACACATTACTAACAACAACAGTACCCGGTTTTGCCTGCGCAAAAATCTTCTTTTTCATGCTGTAAGGACAAATTACGGCAAGTTCACAGCCCTCTTCTTTGGTATAGAGATATGGAATTCATTACCTTTCGAAATAAAATAATCACACGACGTTCATACATTCTACGTGAGCACAAAGAAATATTTCATTCAGGAATTAACCAAATCACCTTAATTTCTTAATTAACTATCAATATGTATGTCATTTTGCTGCATACCTTTTGTTTTTGTATCATTAATTTATTGATAATGAAACGAGTTTGGTCCCTCATGTCGGGTTGATTATTCTTGTTAATATTCGTTGTTATTCTGCTTGTTGAGACGCTTTCGATTATTTTTCGTGTTTTTTTTTCAATAATTAGCATTACCATTATTTGTGTACCCAATTTCCTGTTATAGATAATAAACTTACCTAATTATTATTATTATTGTTCACCTGACCGTACTTATTCTTTGCTGTTTTTGTATAACAACCCTATTTATGTAATCATAGGAGGTCCCCCTGGCAGCTTTTCTTTTTCAGAACTCTGAAACATCCTGCTGTAATACTATTACCATGTAATTCCAACATGACTGTTGCAATAAACTTGACTTCACTTGATCTGTGGCTGCTCCTGCGCTTTCAGCCAGTGCCTCTGAGCGGCGTTGAACCAGTGATATTTGTTGGCCAAAAGCCATCGATCAGACCACGGAATTTCTTTGGCAGCCGACGCTTCAAGCTGCTGCAGCAACATCAAGCCAGTTTTGCGGCAAAACCAGTGGCCCGTTTATTCGATTCACCGGTTATTCGAATTCGAAAACCGGGTAACCGGAGGGATCGATCGGCTAGGCTGCCTGGATATTCTGTTATAAAACTGTATAGCTTACTATTTATTCCTTGCATATAACTGTGTTTTTTTCTACAAATGTTCTATGTGTTACAAATGTTCTCCTACAAATGATCTTCAATGTTTGTTCTATGTGAAATTCAATTACTGACCCTCCCTGTAACGGCCCTCAAGTGAGGGTTAACAGCATTACTAAATATAATATGTATAATATTCGGATATTCGAATATGCGGATATTTGTTTTTCTGTGCTAGTACCGAATTTCTTTTATTAGCTATAACTCCATAGCGCGAATGCCGTACAAAAGAACGAGGAATGACTCCAAGCCTATGTCAACACTGCGCATGTGTTTGAGTACCCCGCTTTTGAAAGCCACGCCTAGGGCAAATGCTACCGCAAACATTCTTTAACTTGCCACTACCATTATCTGCAGCGATGCGGCGTCCCCCGTCTCCATCGTTTTCCCTGTGATGAAGGCACCCACGATGAATCAAGTGAGTGATTCATTTGGCTGAAACGGTTCGTGTAGAGATATATCTCACCAATCTTTTCTGAACCGGGACGCCCAACACAGCTTGGTGTCTGCTAGTTAGAGAGCATCCTTTCTCGAGCTTAGGTACCAGGGCCTCCAATATGAGTAGCCAGATGCCAGTGGAGGAATCTGCACCGATATATGGACACATGCTGAACATAGCCCCTCCAGTTGACGACAGCTGGAGGGCCACTAGCCAGACTGAACCAGTGGCACTCCATATACTGTTCAATGCGCAGCCCCGTGTCAGTCAGTTGTTAGGCGTATCTGTTCGAGACCCTGCTTGGAGACGCTCTGAAATGGTGGAAGGCCCGCGGAGCCAAAGTACCCCTGTTAGGAATGGCGTGCCGGGGTGGCAACGTGCAAGTTATTTCAGCCCGCTGCACGTGTTTCGATCCACCCGCGGTGGGGTCGCCCTTCAGAGAACCTTCAGGGTCGCCCTTCAGAGAAAGAGCTACAATATTTTGAGCAGTTAAAGGCACAGAGACAACGGCTGTCTGAAAATTCTGTAGGCAGTACAGAGCACAAGAACGAGGAAGTGTCTAGCGGATTTTCGCCAAAATCCGACGAGAACAGCAGTGCCTGTGAGATTGGCTGCACATTCATAGGTGAAGGAAAAAGGCTAGCTGCTAACGATGCCTTAGTGGCAACAGAGGCCGTTAAAGGCCAGAGTGAGAGCGACGAGGTGCTGTGCCAACAGAGGACTGTAGAGACAGCTAGGCCAGCTGCGAACAAATTGGTACAGTCACCGCGTGCGTTGCATCTAATGTTAACGAGGTCGTTAGCGAGGTACAGAATACTGCGGACCCGACGGGCGCGAGCACCCATGTCGAGTCAGATCTGCGTGCCGAAGTGAAGTGCGAGCTGGACGATGCAGTTGAGGGTAGTTCTCAGGATTGCGAGCTGCGTAGCTCAAGAGAAGCTAACTGCATTGTTCAGGGATCGGTGCAGCTCTCCACCAGTCTAGGTAACCAAAAGAAGGATGATTTGTTAAAGATCATTCGGACTGTGCGGGTAAGAGACTGATCCGGGCCGAAGAGATGTGTACCGGCCAGCACGAGGCACGAGAGAGCGGCATGAAAGCGAGATCAAAGCGAAAGCGCCGTAGAAGGAAGCGCGGTAAAGACCCAAAGACGGCGAAAGACGCAAAAAGCCAGGGCGCGATCGAGGAGAAGAAAGGTGCGGTCGTCGTTGACGACGTTGGCGCATCAAACACGTTCGAGCCACCGGTCAAAAAGAGACCGAGAAGTATGTTCTGCACGGACGCGGACTAAGGGCACGGGGCAGTTACGTTCCTCGTCGTTCCGTCGTTCTTTCCGAGGTGCAGCATGTAGTGCGAAGGAGCGCAAGGTGGCAAGACGAGACGAGGTGGTAGGGAGTCGCGACGCGGTCAGTCGAGTTCGTGATCAAAGCGGGGCGCCAGGACGCAAATTGGCAGGAGACTGTAACGTCTTGGAGGATCAATAGTGAGTCAGCCCTTTTGTTGTTCCTCGGTAGCCAGAGTAGCTTTTGAACCGCGACCACCTCGAGTACGGCTCAAAATTATGAGTCATTCGTAAGCGTTTGAAACAAGAAGCCAAGAGCGCTTCCGTAGAAGGAAAACGTGTGCGTGCGTGCGTGCGTGTGTGCGTGTGTGTGTGTGTGTGTGTGCGTGTGCGTGTGCGTGTGTGTGTGTGTGTGTGTGTGTGTGTGTGTGTGTGTGTGTGTGTGTGTGTGTGTGTGTGTGTGTGTGTGTGTGTGTGTGTGTGTGTGTTTGAGCATCGGATAATTTTCGCGATTTAAGTTTCTTTCAATATGTAAAAGTATGAGCTTTGTTTGTGTTTTCGTTCGACAAGCTCCGAGGTTTGGAAGATGCATTTTAGGTAAAACTTTAGTTTCGCGAGTGTTAGTTAATGAATAGATAGGCTTTCTTTTTTTTTGTGTGTGTGAGCAACCTGAGTGTCAAGGTTATCGGTGAGAGGCCTATGGTAACGCGTGTGTGTATTAGTTAACCTTCGTTTTTATGTTTTTTTATTTTCTAAGGTTAACCGCGTAGGTTTTCAGTAAGTGCGTGATTTGCACTGAGTTCGTAGTTCCTTTAGCGCGTGCCTGTGCGGACGGAAGGAAGCAGAATGTTTGACTGGGTTGCTCGTGTGTGTTGAGGGCAGCCGTATTCTGACTTCTCTAGTAAGCGTGCGTAGAACGAGTTAATAGCAGACGCATTTTTTAAGGGTTCTGCGGAGTGCGTAAGTTACGCAAGTTTAGTTGTTCGTTTAAGAAACGTGTCCTGTGGGGACTAAAGGTACAAATGTGAGTAAGCGTGATAAAAACTTTGAGTATGACGCAAGAGCGCGTTCTGAAACGTGACCACAAAGCTTGCGCGATTGTGACTACGTACCTATCGAGTTGGCCAGACGGTTCAGTGGCAACCGTACGTGAGATAAGTACGCCACTTTGATAGGGTAAGAACCGACTGTTCGTGAAGCTAGGCTGCTTAAGTTATGTTCGGGTATTTGTGGTTAAGAGCCTTCAGTTTAATTCTGCGTAAACCTTTACTCTTGTGCAGCGCGACGGTCGGGTTTGGTCGAACTCAAGAGGAACGTGAACGCTCGCTTTGGCGGCACAAAATTTGGGGGTAAAATTTGGGGCTCCCAGTTGAGTGGCTTCCATTGAAATTTTGATGGGAAGCCTGGTAGGTTAACAGCAGATTCCGGGCGTTTGAACGCTGAACGGTATTGTGTTGCCGGGATTGACTCTTCTGTGCCAGTTGTTGTGAGATGGTTGAAGACATTCCAAGTGCGCAGGGGTTGCAGAGAGCAAAGCCATCGTCTTGCTCGCTAGCCATTCTCTTCCTGCCCTGCGGTTGCCAGCACTGGCCAGGCGAGATTTTCCGGCCATGGAGGAGCTGTTAGGAATGGCGTGCCGGGGTGGCAACGTGCAAGTTATTTCAGCCCGCTGCACGTGTTTCGATCTACCCGCGGTGGGGTCGCCCTTCAGAGAACCAGCGAGGACAGCGCTAACCAACCGTGAACGTCCTTTGGAGAACTGCGGACTACGGCAGCTTTGGAATTTAGAGGCGCCGGCTGGGTTCGGGCGTGATCACCTGGCTGCGGGGACGCAGGACAATGGACACCACGACGATTGCGCTGCAAAGGTTGTCTGCCCGCGGAGGGGGCACTGAAACCTGTGTGTGCGTGTGTGTGTGTTTACGTCCCGCAGAGAGGTAAAACGTCCCGCAGAGAGGCGACTTGTTTCGAACGTTTTGCCTCACCTAGGGATCTAGGGAACATGAAGTGGATAAAACCAGCTGTTGTCGGCGGCTAGAGGGTGCTCGTCGTCGTGCTCTGTGCTCGTCAATGTACTCGTGAGCTGTGTGCTCGTTTGCTGTATGCTTAATCTTGCGGGCTCCATTTCGGAGTCACGCTAGACTGTGTAAATGTATCCCATGTTCAAATGTAAATAATATAAATAAACCCTGTTCACCTAGTTCCTCCCGAGTTCCTCTCTACGACCTTCAACGCTTACAAATGGTGGCAGCGGCGAGATCGTCCGACATCTCCTATAACTGGTAACAGCGGTGGGATCGTCCGACGAATCTAATACCCCTAATAGCACAAACTGCAAAAAACGAAAAAAAAGAGGAAAAAGAAACGAAAAGAAAGGAAGAGAAAGAAAGAAGAAAACGACTAATAAAATAGTAATAACTATTAATAAAAGTGATACCGTAATAACTTTGATAATAGTAAAAACGGCTACCCTACGCTGGGGAAAGAAAGAAAGGAAGGAAGAAACAAAGAAACAAGAAAACTACTATTAATAATAGTAATAACGCGTGCAACAAAGCCTCATCCCCAAGCTCGGAGTGCATGCTTTCAATTGCAAGTACGCTAAGAGACGTTGCTTCTTCGCGCTTATCTACAAAAATGGCGCGTGCCTCGACATCTAAAAATGCGGAAATTGATGTATTAAATTGGTATTTCTTTTAATGTCATGTAGTGGTAGTGGTCATAATGGTGACGGCCACTCCTTCTCGCATAGCAGAAACAACAATACAGAAGATATATATGTAGGAAGAAAAGGAAAAGAAACAACATCCTAGGACCAGAAATCCACAGCACGCAGTCCTGCACACACACACAAACATACAGATATAAAAGGCGAAGGCAAGTCGCACCACACTGAGTTTGTAAACAGAGTCACAAGTCACGCATGCGGCCACCATGCTGTCTGTGATGAGCAGGTAAACAGGTGAGGAATACACACTAATAAAATAAGGCACGCACAGAAATATGACAGTCAAAAGTGAGCTTCAAAACATAATACAAAAGAGTATAACCCACGTAATATGCGAGCGCTCATAAATACAAATAATGGAAGCAAGTTGTAGTTACATTTTCTTACTATTAAGTACGGCATCTAGTACTCGTCAAGGATGTCTGTGTCTTCGAAAGAATGTTCGAGTGCGTTTAATGCTACGCGCTGCGTTATTTTCGATGACCAAGGTCCAGTTATATTGCGCGCGAGAAAGGTAAGTGAAGATCAATGGATTGTAGGCTTTGTTGTATACCTGCCGTTGAGTCGCGGGTGTGGGGCATTCGAGGAATAGATGGCGAACATCCTCAACGTCGCTGGCACAGGAGTAAGAAGCGAAGGATGAATCCCGTTTTATGCGACATAGAAAATATTTTGTGTATGCTGTCCCACGGTGCAGTCGATGAATTACTGTCTCGATACTTTTCCAATGTTCTACATCCAGCAGGTATTTTAGTGGGGGGTCCACTTCGTGAAGAATCGATTCCTTAGTATTTTCATTAAACCAGGTTGACATTCACAATTATTTTTTAGTACTTTTATTATGCGTTGCGTATTTATTGGTGATAAAGGGATGAGTTTAATTTCTGCATCTTTATGGGCTGATTTACCAATGAGTCAGCTAATTTATTGCCTGCAATACAGCAGTATGTCCCGGAACCAACTGCAATATCACTTCATATTTTCTTGCAGTAGCCTGTGTTAAACTGTTTAGTACTGCGTACGTTATCCCTGAGCATGATTGGTTGTTATTTTCAAGACATGATAAAGCCGATAAGGATTCCGTACAAATTACCCATTTTTGTGGTGTCCTATTTTTCTATTGCCCCTTTCCCATCCCCCAGTGTAGGATAGCTGCCAACCAGACGCATTCCTGTTTAACCTCCCTGCCTTCTCTCTTTTTTTTCGTCCTCCTCCTCATATATTTTGATAAAATATGCGGCTTGCAGAATTGCCACTAATTCCGCCATTGTTGGTGACGACGTGAGTCCTAGCCGACAAGCGTACTCTACCTGTAAGGATCGTATAACACAAGCTGCAGTCGCACTGCCTTTGATCACAGAACTGTCCGTGTAGACGTGAATAGTGACTTCATACTTGACAAATAGCTGGTGTAAAGCAAATTCTTTCACTGCTAGCGTGGAAACGTCACTTTTTCTTTTAAGACCTTCGTTTGACGTTTATATTTTCAGCGCCTCTAGAAGTCATGGTGACAAGCAGAGTTCTGAGTGCTAAAAAATCGATCGTGGAAGTCGTGATTCATGCTCTTGAAACATGGCGTGTATCTGAGCACCCGGACGGCTCTCTATCATAGAAAGAAGTGGTTGCGCAGAATGCTGAGCAGTAATTCTGAGCAGAAGCCGGCATGTTTCCAGGCTGTGAATTAGGATGAAATCTAGTTCCCGCGCTTCTTCAATAGTGAGGTGGGGACGGTTCTAATATTGTCTGTCCACTCAGAAGACGATCATCTAGTTTCCTGAATGCGTTGGACATAGAGTGTTTTGTGCTTCAAACTGAGGACAGTGGCACAATAGGTGGTCAGTGTTCTCCTCACCGCGGCAGACATCACAAGAAGAACTGTCAGCCATTTAAATCAGTGCTGAATAAGCTTTCACGAAGGCAACTCCTGCTTAACAGAACCAGTGGGCTCACTGCTTTCTTACAGCGAAGGTGTATATGGGTAGCCGATTCGTCCATCCGTCCGTCCGTCTGTCGCATGTACGCCGAAAACTCCTCCGGCGCAACCCCATGCGCATGCGCGAAAAAAACAATAAAGAGAAAGAGAGGCGCGCGATTGGCTGCGCCAGTAGTGACGTCGTTGCTCTCCATCGCCGCCGAGCGCGCCCGTAGCAGTTTCTCACCGGCTCCGAAATGGGTAGGCCACGCGTCATACGTACTCCTGAGGAGCAGGCAGCTTTCGATCAGCAACGCCACGAGCAGAAACAAAAACGAGCTCGTCTGTGCCGTACCGATGCTGCAGCCTGGGCACAAGAACAAGCTCGTGCAACCGAGCGCAAGCAACAACTGCGTACTGAGGATCCGGCAGCCTACTAAGCCGTCATTTAAGGAACCATTGGGATTAACCCAGTGATAACCACCGGGTCCGCACGTTTCAGCATGGTTAACCATAATTCCGGAGTGCATAGGCGGTGGCTTTTTTTGTGTGTGTGTGAGGCCATTTGTATACACTGCGCAATATATTTTGTGCGAACACAGCATTCACACTTCTTCAGATCTCTACACTTCAGAATTTCAAGATTACTTGTAGCCCCAGATGAGCACTTTCCACGCCTTTAGTGCTTTCGATGGCAATGTTATTATTGATAAAAATAAGAAAAACAGTCATCACTTGTTCATGTTCTTTCGTGCATTCTATTTGTTGAGTCAATTTCAGGAACAAGAATGTTCGCTTGTACCGGGTGTCCCAGCTAAAATTAGAAGCTCTAAATATAAGTGACATAATGTATGATTGGGAGACCTACGCCGTTCAGTTAGCAGTCTTCATCCGCCACCAAAGTAATTTTTGTGTGGTAATTACCGGCCAACTAAAGAATCTTACTTAAAGGTTGTTGTTTTTTTGTATTTCAATTGAGGACACAGCTTCCAATGACAAAATAGCTGTTGTGTCCTAAGGCAAAGCACTCAGTCGTTTTCATCGCGCTATGTCAGGCGCAATTGGTGGTTGGTAATAATTTATTGAATTGTCCAGCGGATTTTTGGCGACCCGGGCTCAGGTCTCCCACGACGGGACGTCGAGATGTTGTCTCAGCGCCGCCTCGCGGGCCGGCTGGACGGCCAATTCTTTTTTTTTTTTTCGCGATTTTCATTATAGCGCGCAAAATCGGAAAAGTGCCGTGTGATTTCGCGCCCACGCGCGCTGACAACAGCCGTCCCAAAATTGGTTTGAAGAAACTGTACTTCGTCTCAGACATCAGGTGCAGCGCTGTGGAAGCTACACGCAAGAAGTGCGGGGACGAAAATTTAGCACTCCGCGCGTTTCAATCATGCTTCGCTGTGCGCCAGCATGCACGTGAGGTTGCCGCTACGGGCTGCTAATAAAAAACCCCGAGAAAAAGCGACGCAAAGCAATATAATCTAAAACAACGCATTAGCAGCCGTATACCACGGTTTGTTTGTTTCTAAGGATGAGAACTTTTTTTTTTCATTGAATGCGGAGCCTATACAATAAAGAAGAGTTTCGCAGAATCGCGGCCAAGAACATCCATTTCCAAGTGCAAACGCAGCCACTGCAAGAAGTCTCTCTAGCCTCCGCATCCTTACACTGGATGTCTGAGTATAACTCCACTCCTTGCCTGCATGGCAACCGCCTGGTCATCGCGATCGGGTGCAAGCGTTGCGTGGAACACACAGCTCGCGATCAGCGGGAACCAGCACTGGCAGTTTGCCACTTCTAGGCGGTTGCCGCATAGAAAAATGGTTGCCGGGTCAGGCAGTGAGAGGACTTCATTAAGGTCGCTTTTCGGACCACTGGTGTCAAGGTTCGTGGATGCGCAATCACGCACGACTTTCCGTATTTCGCGTGCTACGAGTGAAGCGCGGCAAAAAATATTTACGCACGGCATGGACTCAGTAGGTTGTTCCATGACGTAACAGTAAAAACCACGTTTTAAATTCAAAAATTAAGCACTAGTTCATTAATGTTCTCTGATTAGCTGGACAATTAGCACACAATTATCCTCGTGGAGGAAGAGGTATGGTGACTGAACACTGCAGTCCTCTAATCGTATGTTGTGCCACTTTGTTTAACGGCTTGACTAACGTCAGCTGGGACACCTTGTATTAGAAAATTAAAAACAGCCGTGAGCAGATTTGTCCCTCAACAAGTTAAATCAGGATAAGAAGTCATGAGCTAACACGTCATGAGCTAACACGCAATCTCGGTCATAAATGATAATATCGTAAATTTACACAAATCCTTTGCTCGTAGAGTAATGAGCATCCGGGTAAATCACTGCGTGTAAATTTGCGCCTCGTTGACCTCCCTACCTTTCCTTCCTTCTTTTCATACTCCTCCTGCTTCACTCTTCTTTACGTTGGTCTTTATCTAGTTTTGTTGAAAGGAAATTAGCGCCACCTGTAAGAAAAAAAAATTCATAGCGAATGAAAGACAAAGCCTGGTTATTGTTTGGCATTGCATGGTAACAGTGCGTTAGCGCCGTCGATGAGAGAGACGTCCCTACAGCGGTAGTCGTATGCCTAAGAACGACCGTGCATTACCGAACAGAGAATACCGGAATAATTATTAAAGAGAATTGCGCGGTGTTGCTGCTGAAGTTACCCACAATGAATTTTTGGGTAACTCTATAGGGCTGAGTCGTTGACCGGAATTATCAGAGTAATCATCGAAGCTCTTTATTCTATAAATAAATAAATAACGCAGTGTGACCATGTACGCGTAAGGCCGAACACTATAGTATACATATCTGTTAATGAATAAAGTAACCAACAGGTGCGCCCAGTCATCAGTGGCGACGCGTCTTATTCACTTCAGCAATTAATTATTTCTGGGATTTGACGTGTGAAAACCACAATCGGGTTATAAGGTAATAGGCGACTCGGGATTAATTTTGACCACTTGAGATTCTTTAACACGCACCTAAATCTAAGTACACGAGCGTTTTTGCTCGTGTAAGACGGCGCGCTTCCTCCCCGCTTTTCACCCTTTCGTACGCATACAGCATACGCACATACAGCATACGGTGCGCGGCGACGATTTTATCGCCATTGGACTCTGTAGGGAACCTTACGGTGACGGCAGAAATATCCATATAATTGCTATAGCAATAAAACACGCCGCACGCACGTTGGCACGCGCTGACAGATTCGTATGTCTCTGGTGTTTTCTTCTTTTGTGTGTGTTTTGTGGGCGTCCGCCAAGCCGGTTCGCCATGCCTGCATGCGAGTTGTTGCGAGGTTGGATGTGTAAATCGCACGAAAAAAGGCAGTGGGATACGCTTTTTTTTCTTTACTCAAAAGACGAAAAGCGGCGACAAACGTCGGTGTTTGCAATGCACGCGTCGCGACAATTGCCAGCCGTCAGGCGCCGACGGAATATGCGCAGTTCACTTCGTCACTGGTAAGTGCGGTTCTCTGGTGAGCGTCATTGCACGTACCTACGCTGGCAAGAATAAATGTGAACGTTTCCGCCGGAGCTTGAAAAAGAAAAAAACAAACGCTACTCGGGTATACGTAGCTTATGCGCAATGCAGTTGCATTTTATCGGTGGTTGCGCAGCTTTTTATTAGAGGCGAGTCACATGGAAGCATGCGGCGCTTCTCCCGCGTATTGAATTTCATGGACGCTGTTCTCTGCGTATCGATAGCTAGGTATATATGTCGGCGAACGTGCGGCCAACGCCTCGGATCGTTTTTCCAGCGGTCTATGAGGAAAGGATCGGGACACTGCTCGCCGCAAGCGAAAAGCATTTCGACGTACCCCTTACGGGGCAGCTTCTGGTATCGAACTCACGTACTCGGACAAATCCATCGCCGCAGATGTCGCGGCAGCTATGGCGCGAGGTAAACATTTCGCCCACCAGCTATTTGCGCTCGTCTCGCACTCGTTTTGCGCGTGGTCTGCGACGTTACGCTGCTTCCATAAGGGAGAGGTCCACGAAGTGAACGGCGGGCGCAGGTAAACGCGCCCCAGTAAACGCGACGGAAACACGCAAGCATGCACAGCCCGCGATAACATGCATTACTAACAAAGAACAGATGAAACACCTACGACCGATATGTGTAGTAACTCTTATTATGCACAACGCAGACCCGCATTGACACACGATGTTCCGCGCCGCGACTTCAAACACAAAGAGAGCAGCAAAGTAGGGGCATTTTTGTTTTTCGCGCAATACTTTTCGCTTATCATAAATTACCAAACACACGCATTTTATTTCAACATTTAAACTGCTGCGGCAAGAACCAAGAGCTAACTGGTCGTAAAAACGGGAACAAGAAGGTCGCTTTACTTCAGGTGCTCCGGGTTTCAGCCAGCTGCAGGTTAATTGTGTCACAATAGCTTTGACACGAATATGACACAGCTGGCGAGCGCTCGGTTCCGTTGCCTACATCGAACGACACATGCTTCCTCTAATCACATGACCAGCCGTAACCACATAGACAGAACATGCTTTAGAAACTCGTACTTGGACAACAGCTCGCATTATTATTTTTTTATTATTATTGTGCGCTAAACGTACTCGGAAGACAAAACACCAAACATTTTGTGCAAATGGAAACGAAAATAGGAAAACTAAGAGTTACTGAGTCTTCCGCGATGAGCACATGTCGGATAGCGTAGTTGGCAGTTGGTCCGGACGTCACATGTGTCGCGAAACTACTAAGCAACCTGCTGCAGCTACGTTGACGCAGATGGGAACCCCGGCTGCGAGGACGTGTACTTGCTGACTGCCTTCGTTCCCTCGGACACGGCATGGCGGGCAAGCTCACCGGGTAGCAGCAGCCGCGTCACGGTCTGGATCTCGCGCGCCGTGACAGTGCTACGTCGGGAACAGATGGAAAGCTTCGAGGCCTCTTCGCCGATGCGGTCCAAGATGTCGGCGACGAAACTGTTCATGATGGCCATTGCTTTGCCCGAAATCCCAGTGTCCGGATGAACTTGCTTAAGCACCTTGAAAATGTAAAGGCTGTAGCTCTCACGGCGCCGGCGCCTGCGCTTCTTGGCGGCACCGTCGATGGAACTCGATGCAGCTGTCTTATGTGCCGCCTTGCCGCTCTTCGTCCGCAGCGTCTGTTGCTGCTTGGCTGAAGCCGCCATCTTCGTCGCTACCTTGGATGACATAGCCGCCGCCGATAGATTGAAAACGTAGAAGCTGCAGTGACCGAAGAACGTCAGAATGTCAGCCGTCGCTGGCTGCGCTCCTTTTATCACGGTCGTTGTGTTCTACATATATACTCTCGTGGGCGGCCGCGCGCTATCTTGATCGCTTCATGCTCCAGGGCCACGTGACGTGCAGCGCTGTTCACTGCGTTCAGCAGCCAGGGCAGAAGCGCACGTCATCACTGAGACTATAGTCTCCTTTACCTGCCATGTAAAGTCGATCGCAAAAGTTCAGCATTGAAGGATTGAAGCATAAGCACTCATACATCGCTCATCATGACTGCAATGACCAGGCCCAAGGCTCCCGAACCCCTTTCGTGCATGTAATCACAGTCAACAGAAAAAGTTTTAAGAAAGAATTATGGGGTTTTACGTGCCAAAACCACGTTTTGATTATGAGGCACACCGTAGTGGGGGGCTCCGGAAATTTTGACCCCTGGGGTTCATTAACGTGCACCTAAACCTAAGTACACGGGTGTTTTCGGCCCCATCGCGGCTGCTGAGCACGAGCGCAACCTCGTGCTCAGCAGCCAAACACCATAGCCACTAAGCAACCACGGCGGGTGACAGAAAAAGTTTACGGACCACACGAGCTCGTACCAAACAGCCTCTCCGCGTCAGCGGTGCGAAACCTACTGTCAAAAGCAGCATTAGACCGGGAATAAATCCTTGTTTTCCATCGGCATGTCAATTTTCTGGGTCATACTAGGTTTTAATGCATAGGCATTCTAGGGCTATACTTACCTCGGACTACGAGGCAGTCCTGTCATCAGCGCGCGTCCAGTCGACGCCGGGGTTCGAAATAGTCTGTGACGCGCAAACAAAAGAGCTCACCTCTAAGGACAACTACCGCGCAGATCACTCAATCTGAACCTGACTGAATCTGACCCTGACAAGCCGAGCTAATAGATGAAAGGGGCCTACGTTGAAGGCTACCGTGAGAACCACTTCGATTCCCAGATTGCTACACGCTTGCGCCATATGGGGTACGAAGGTGCAACATACACTTTTAAGCAAAATTACACCCTTTGGATCGTATCTTGCCACACAACGATAATCGTCAACTGTCTTGTCCGCATTTCCTTTCTTTAACGCTGCGAGCCCGGAACTTCCAAGTCACGAACGGCATGCGCGTTATCATCACGACAGAGCACTCTCGACAGGAAAGTAATGAGCGCGGCGTTTTCAAGAAAGGAAACGCAAGCAAGACAGATGACGATTATCATTGTGTGGTAAATATACACCCAAAATGGTGCAACTGTTTTTATAGTGCTGGAAGTGTAAGCTTAAAGTCCCACCTGCGCTGCAGTTCTGATTAGGTGGGGTAGTCTTCCCGGCTTCGGGTATGCGCTTGACAAAACTTGAAAGCACTATAATAGGTAGTGACTGCCTTTGAAGGCGTGCAACATGGTAGGCTACTGCTCGGTGCCGCAGTGCCGGACGTACGCAACGAAGCCCGGTGTCAGCCTTATTAGACAGTTTTAGTTGGGCGTCCGTAACCACCCACGTACCTGCGCAGCGCGCGAGGTACGTGCGTGCGCGCGTAGCGAAGCGCGCGCGCACGATACGGCAACAGTGGGCCGGACGCAAAAGTCGAGAAGGGGATTGTTACCTTGCATGCGTAGGAACCAGTAGTGTGCTACTCAGCGCCACTATGTGCCCTTCTGAAGCTGTGTAGCCAATATCAGCCGCCACGAAATCAAACCACAAGCCGGAGTCACATCTTCGGCAAGAGCGACATCGAAAAACGCGCTCTCATGGACACGCGAGATCGTCCCGCAAAGCCCCCTGAGCCCGCAGCGGACGCTACGCAGCTTTTGAAAAGATGCGGGCGCATGCAAGATATCGTGCGTGCTCCTGCGTACCGCGCATGCGCACTGAGGCCTCCGCGGGTTTGCTGCGTACGCAGAGCTGCTGCAGACGCCCAACTAAAACTGTCTATTCACACTCGCAGGACAAGAAGTTGCGTGAAGCTTGGATCGCAAAACTTAAAACCGGCAAGCAGCCATCGGCTAAACTCGGGTGTGCTGCAGGCACTTTCGCGAGAAAGAATACCGCGTCGGAGCTGCGATGTCGGGTGAGCAATAGAAGGCGCGCACTGAGACGCTCGCCATAGGGAAAGGGATTGAAGCGTGCGTCTATTTGTCGTACAAAAATCCCTCACGTGACCTGATCCTAGGTGCCTAGGGACAGCATCGTTTAAGGATTTTTGAGAAGGCGCGATGCTGGCGCCGACCGACGCCGTGGCGTGATCGTTCTCTGGACCGCGCGTTGTTCAACATTGCTGATGTAATCGTGCGTGCGTTGCTTGTGTGTTGGTTGTAGGTTCTGTGTTACTTGGCGGAAAGCTGTGAGTAGTAGCGGTGCGGCAGTGCGGCTTTGGCCTCGGTGAGCTCTGGCACTACAGAATCTGCGTTGTGGGACCCGTGCTTTCTTGAGAACCCGGCGGTGGTGACAATTGAAATATCGAAGTGGCCTAGCGCCTCGGCAGCGAAGTTCTGCGAACCGCGATGTGGCGTCCCCGTGTCCGACTTTGCTTAACGGACATTGAGGGATGTGCTGCTCGCTGCAAGTCATGTAAATGCAACTGCGTCGACCGCCCACTGTTCAGCGCTGAATGTGTGTTTGGTGTGCTGTGCTTGAAACGAGTGGTGCAGCCGTGCAGCGGGGGTGGCGGAGGAGCAGAGTGGCTTAGGGTTTGCGCGTTCACAGACATGTGCTCCCGTCTTGGTCTCATTAGCGGCTGTCGCGGGATTGTGGTGTGCTAGCTCCTTGCCTAGTTTGAAGTTTACGACGCTAACACACAGCATTTTCACGTTTTTCCGCGCTATATGTCATTTGCATGACGGCCGAGTTGAAAACGAGACATATAGTGTTCTTTGCGTTTGTGTGTTGTAAATTACTTTCTATTGTGGAAGTTCTGGGAATCTTATTACGCAAGGGTGCGAACGTAAACATAAACACATATGTGTGTCTGAAAATTTGAATTACCCATAATACCCTTTACGACTGATAAGTGGGCTACACGGCCTGTGTGAATCAGCTACCGTATGTTGCGACGCTCTTTCGTGTGGTAGAATGATGCATGGTGCGCGTTTATTTCTGTACTGTTGTAAAAACCATTTGTTTATTCACTCAATACAAATGTACGGCTTCTTCGCCGCAGTACAGCTTAGTTACGCGGTGAAGCATACTAAAAGTGGGAGGGGGCCGCTATCAGCCAGCATAGTATGTCCACTTAGGCGACCTGAGAGGTGGCGGGTGCGCGAGTGTATAATTAAAGAACTCTTATTATGTCCAGTGACAGTGCAGATCATTAACTGTAGCACCAAAGTAGTGGACCACTACCAGAACAAAGGCATGTAGTATGCCCATCTCAATTCTTGTGCTTATGCCAGTCTTCTTTTTTACAGCAATAGCTGCTATGGGCTAACTCCCCTGGTTGTTCTGATGTCTACTGGTGAGTCACTGGAATTCCCGAATTTCTTGCTAGAATATTGCAAATAAAGTTCTCATTGTGCTGCGAGGATTCAAACATACGATCAAAAGAGTGGCAGTCCACAATTCTACATTTCAGCCACTCTGAAGGTACAGTCGGGGTGAATACTGATCCCGGAGAGCGTGATCTAGCCAACAGGTGCCTAGATTGGCTAACACCTGCTCAATGTCTGCGTACTGTATATAGAGCTGGCATCCACACCTTCAAGTTCTTACACATCACCTTCCCACTTGTGAAGGCAGTCCTATGTTAAGTTTTCTTCTTGCATGTGATGTCAATGATTGGGTGCATCTGCTTCATTAATCTTCTTCTAGTGCTTGGCTTCTCAGATTTACTGGATGGAGCTGTTGGTGTCTTGTTTTCCTCAAGCAAAGCGCGAGACCTAGCAATGGGTAGCCCAAATATAGATTTGAGAAAACCAAAACGAATTCAGCAGTAAGAAGCTAAAGGGTTGTTTTGGTGTAGATCAGTGGCTAAGTGGCTAAGTCTGGATATGAAAGAGGAGGAAGAAAAGCCGAGTCTTTCCACTTCAACACTGAGGCACAACTCCCACAAATAAACATGACTCTTACTTATTTTACTTTTTTAAGGAGATTACCGACTTGCATTGGCAAGTGTTCACTTCAACAAACACTGCATGAAGTAAGCTTCCTGTGCATATTTCACCAGCTACTGCATCATTGTTTCACATTATGAGTGAAACTGCAATTTTCTTTATGCCACAACTTGGCCAATCTTGTGTTTTGCAGTAGGATGTTCGCAGTGCTATTAAGGCGCTTAAATACTCATGAATAGTAGTAGAGAGAAAAAAAAGTAAGAAAGCAGTGGCTTTTTGTGCATAGACTATGCATACACCTGGTGCTCTTACGGTCATTTTTTCCCCTATCCGCTAAAACCATTCTAAACAAGAAAAGTTTATAGACAGACCACAACTAAACCACAGGTATCGTTGGTAAGCAAAGTATATTTATTCGGTGACATTTTCTGCAGCCCTGCTATTGGGCTTTCCTTCCTTCCTTTTCAGCTGTGCAGGTTCATGAAGAAGTGATACAGTTTGACAATTTTAATTGTTGAAAGACTTAGCGAAACCTTTTTCGGGTTGTCTTTTCTTGGTTTCAGACTCTGCACATTGCATTTTAAGGCGTGTTTTCTGTGTTTGTTGCTTTTTCTTTATGGGTAGGGCACGTCAACATTTTTTACACCATTTCAAGTATGTGGTGCCATAGACTGTTCTTAGATGGAGTCTTGCCCTTTCATTCTGTACAATATGATGTAGGTTTTTTGTGTCCAAGGCCGTTTACTTCGTGATTGTAGCATTTTGCTAAGTTTTGCCTCTGTCGCCCAAGTTTGAAAGATTGCTACCCACTGCTGGTGGCATGACACATGTCACGTTTCTTTTTCAATAAAAGGAAGTCTGTCACTTATCCTGTGCACTGGTTGTCTTTTGTCTCTTTGAATTGCAATTTGTTGCCTATATTTGCTCTTTTGTTGCATTTCAGATTAGGAATGGCTATCATAATTGACATTTAACCATATTGCACACAATGTGGATGATATGTAATTGCAATGTATGGCTGCCATAAATATAATAGAAGTTAATTTAAGAATAGTGCCTTTGCATGGTGGTGCAGCCATGAATTGTGGCTATAAGGTACCAGCGCTGCAGACAGCACTGTTGTGCAGAATATAGTTCAACTCTACTGCTTTCAAAGATCATTGTTTTTATCTGCATTTGTATAGCTCCAGTTTCTGTGAACAGCACACATCTGGTGGAAGAGTGGTTTGCACCTGCAGTTGGGTCCAATGAATAGCCAAATTTCTGCCCGTTTTCATGTTATTAGCATATTAGTAAAGGCAGTCGTTTTTATAGTAGCCTGTTTGCCCAGTGTAGAAGCCGCTGCAGGGTGTCAGGATCTCATACACATCTTCAGCTTTGCAGGGGACACAGCATCTGGCACATAGTTTGTCACAGGCCATGTATTCGGGGCAAGTTGAGTTCACTCACTAGCAAAGGGAGAACCAAGCTTGTCGGATATGAAGTAAACCGCCTGTATACTCAGTGGCCTTCATTTCGTGTGACATATGTGGTTATAGCGACCCTTGTTTTAAGCACTTCTTGTCCAGCAGCGGTCATTTGCTTTTGAAACACTCAGGATAGCTTTCAGCAAGCTGGACAGGAATAACACTGAAAAACCAGCAGATGTTAATTGTCGCACTTATCATGCGAAGGTTCGTACAGTATGATGAGGGTGTTGCTCAAGGCCTTGTAGCACATGTCACGAGTTTGGACCAACATGATGTATAGCACTTTTTTGATCGCATGCTATAGGTTTAGCAGGTGTGGCCATGGTTGAAGTGCAATGCAAGGTAAAGAAAAAGATATCTATGAGCAGCACCCTTGTAAAGGAGACTCTGGGAAAACTAGTGGGAAGCCTGTTGAACATCTGGTTGACCCACTTGCTGGCTCCATCAGGCAAAGTATGATGAAGAGAAGGAAGTCATCAACACATCAGAAGGTTTTTACATATAAACACTGTGCTACGGTCATAACATGCCAACAAGTCTTAGTGCGCAGGCTATGCACGACCAACTACATATGCCTTCTGTTCGGACATTGCTCATTGTAACTAACAAGGATGGAGTGGACAAAAAAAGAACACCAGCTCCATTGATTTGGTTTCACTGGTATCAACAGTGTTTTGTAAGTGTACATTGCCATTATCCCCAATGCCTTCTTGGGTGACATCAGCAAGGACCAGCTTGAGGCAAGGGGTAATAGACGTCTTTACAAGCTAAAAATGCATGCATGCCTGGAGAGCACATTGTGTCCAAAAAGTAGGCACTTCACTGGGTAACTGGAGAAGGAACAGGTTATTAACAGTGGGCAAAGACAAGCTACTAAACACCCAACACTGTTCCCATGTAACAACCTCTGAAACAATCCCTCTTAAAGAGGAAATCATCTTTGTGTATCCATAAACAGGGCAGATGGGCAGGCAGATGGGCAAAGCCCCTTCAATAATGCTGCCAGCTTCAAAAGCCCATTTTGCACATCCTGAACGCTTCCTTCTTACGACATTGCTGGGTGCAAGCATTCTAGTGTCCAAAAGCTGTCATTGAGAGCACTATTGGTTTGGTGGCAATAAAGTTCAGAAGCAATTGCAACAAACCTCCCTTCCTAGTTGGCCTGGATGCTCACGGTGCTTATGAAGCAGCACCATGAGGCAACCAAGGTGAACGGATGCCTCCAAGCACTTGTTCGTTTATCACACTGTTCTGTTAGTAACAACCATGAGACTTGAAGCCAAGAAGCTCAAGCTCGGCACTCGCATGGTTACTGCGGAGGATCCATAAAAAGCACAAAAACAGAAAACTCAAGGGAAAGGATAAAGCACCATTTAACACTTAGTATTGCTACAGCCCACCCCCTTCTTTTATTTTGTCTGGTCGTGCTACATCTTTTTACTATATATAGGCATGAACTTAGGTGATGTTCCTAATCAGTGTCCAATGTTTATATACACTATGTGCTGGTTCAAAGAGGTTCGAAACACTGCAATGGAAGCTTCAAGTAGAAAAGGTGCCTGGAAGAAAAAAAAAAGCTGTGCTGCAACAATCTCGGCAACATCTTGTCCCTTAAATAAAAATTGTGCTTCCATATTAACTTGAGCCCTCCAGTTTAGAGTAAAGTACCAGTGCACTTATGAACAATGAATCAATTCTCAAAGAGCATGTGCAGTCCAGCCAAAAGCAGGGGCAAGAATCCACATTGTGCTCCTGCATTGAAGGTGAATAACACGTACCGTAATGGCGAATGTGCTTTAGTAAGCTTCCCTGCAATATGAATTTGTAATGTACAAAGAATCGTCAATGAAGCTTACCACGAGCACAGATGCACTTGCAAATTATGTCACGATTGAAAATAATGAGCACAGTGTAAACCTATGTGCCCTTTCCACACTTAGTATGCTTTACTGCACGATGCTTATTTACATCCCTGTATTGCGGTGTAGCAAGCTACAAAAGAAACTTTGTATAATTAGGCTTTTTAGGATTATCTTTCTCGCAATACACTAATATTTCGCGGTGAAGCCTAAGCAATGTACTGCGGTGAAGCATACTAAAAGTGAAAAGGGGCCACTGTCACTGGACATAATAAGAGTTCTTTAATCATACACTCGCGAACCCGCCACCTCTCAGGTCGCCTAAGTGGACATACTATGCTCGCCGATAGTGGCCCCCTCCCACTTTTAGTATGCTTCACCGCGTAACTAAAGTGTACTGCGGCGAAGAAGCCGTACATTTGTGTTGAGTGAATAAACAAATGGTTTTTACAACAGTACAGAAATAAACGCACATCATGCATCATTCTACCACACGAAAGAGCGTCGCAACATACGGTAGCTGATTCACACAGGCCGTGTAGCCCACTTATCAGTCATAAAGGGTATTATGGGTAATTCAAATTTTCAGACACACATATGTGTTTATGTTTACGTTCGCACCCTTGCGTAATAAGATTCCCAGAACTTCCACAATAGAAAGTAATTTACAACACACAAACGCAAAGAACACTATATGTCTCGTTTTCAACTCGGCCGTCATGCAAATGACATATAGCGCGGAAAAACGTGAAAATGCTGTGTGTTAGCGTCGTAAACTTCATACTAGGCAAGGAGCTAGCACACCACAGTCCCGCTACAGCCGCTAATGAGACCAAGACGGGAGCATATGTCTGTGAACGCGCAAACCCTAAGCCACTCTGCTCCTCCGCCTCCCCCGCTGCACGGCTGCCCCACTTGTTTCAAGCACAGCACACCAAACACACATTCAGCGCTGAACAGTGGGCGGTCGACGCAGTTGCATTTACATGACTTGCAGCGAGCAGCACATCCCTCGATGTCCGTTAAGCAAAGTCGGACACGGCGACGCCACATCGCGGTTCGCAGAACTTCGCTGCCGAGGCGCTAGGCCACTTCGATATTTCAATTGTCAGCACCGCCGGGTTCTCAATAAAGCAAGGGTCACGCAACGCAGATTCTGTAGTGCCAGAGCTCACCGAGGCCAAAGCCGCACTGCCGCACCGCCACTACTCACGGCTTTCCGCCAAGTAACACAGAACCTACAACCAACACACAAGCAACGCACGCACGATTACATGAGCAATGTTGAACAACGCGCGGTCCAGAGAACGATCACGCCGAGGACGAACACGCCACGGCGTCGGTCGGCGCCAGCATCGCGCCTTCTAAAAAATCCCTAAATGATGCTGTCCCTAGGCACCTAGGATCAGGTCACGTGAGGGATTTTTGTACGACAAATAGACGCACGCGGGATTGAACGAGAGCGGACACTCGGCGAAAATTGGAAACAGGAAACACGTCACGCTATAGTATTAACACCGACAAATTGGGGCCGCGAGCATCGAAAAAAAGAGGAATGTGAAATGAGATTAACAGAAAATGTTTTATTTTTTTTTATTCTTTCCCGAAAAATTAAAAATATCTCCGTATAAATTAAATTAAACTTTGCTGCTTACTTCCGTTGCCTAGCGACAGGCGAACCAGCGAATGACGAGGCAGATGTTTGCATCATTCGTCAGACAGGTCAGACAGGTCAGACACACCGCCGAAGAGAGAGACATCGGCCGCGCATCTGAGCGCTGGCCTGTTCGGGCACCCGTCTGCCTGTTTTTCTATTTTGGGATTTAGCCTGGTTTGGTGGCCTCCCGGCGAATTATTGCGTTCATTCGGAACTTCGACATGGCAGCACTGCACTATTGGACTACGGCAAGGTGAGAAACTTTGTTCGACAGTCTGCGACGCACTTCAAGCAACTAGGCTTACTGTCCGGCACCTAGGCTAGACTTGTGACGCAGTTAACGAAAAACAGCGTGGCCGTCGTGGAGCAGTTAATTTGAATTAATGAATCGTACTGGGAGATGTTTGCAACGCTTCCTATAAGCCCCAATATTTCAACTAATTTCGGTAGTTTTTGGGCACGCTAGTCGCACAGGATGCTGTGACGCAGTTTCGCGCGTACTGAATTTTATTGCGACAAGTTTTGGCGCTTTCTCTGACTGCCAACATTATTGAAACTAATTTCATTACCTTTTGGGCTACCTTTCGAGCGCAGTGGGCGCGCCTGGCGCTGTTACTCGGTTAGCGAAAATCAGCTCGGCCGTGGTGCGCGGTTTCGCGCTTTAATGCACTGACAAGTTCATGGCGCTTTTCTTTCTCTGACGCCCAACATTGTTGGAAATTATTTTCGATACATTCATGTTATGAGGCCCGCTCGCCGCGCCTGTTGTGACGCAGCGAAAAGCAGCTCGGCCGTGGTGACAGTTTGGCGCGTACTCAATCTTACTGCGACAAGTTTGTGGCAATTTTTATGTCCCCGCAACAATTTAAGCCTTTTTTCGGTACGCACGCTTGTCGAAAACGCGACGAGCAATCGTCAAGAGTGATAACATGGGAGTGCGTTGCTTGCACCTGCAGAACGCACAAGAGATAAGCCAAGGAGCTCAAACACCAGGAACTAGTAACTCAAAAATTCTGTCTTCTGAACGGCACTGTTGGGGTCTCGGTGCTGACGCCCGTTATTGCAAATGGGTCGCAAGCCCCAAGGGTAGCGTTGGCCTGGCGGCCTGGGGCACTGGAAGCATCCGAAGGTCCCGGCAAAGCAAGAGTAGACTGGTAACAGAACAACTTGTTTATTCTAACATAGCAAAAGAGCGGCCGGTCAGGTCGACCGAAGTGGAGAGACGGGAGAGCACGTAACTCAACAGAACAAATCGGAGCCTCTCTCCTGGCGTCCGGGGGCAGCTGCTCTTATACTCTCGGCGTCGCGGGCCAGAAGGAAGGTCACGGGATGAGCCCACGCGACGGCGGAGCATGAGCCCACGACGGCGCGCACGGTCGAGCCGAGAGACATGGTGAGCCGAGTGTAGTGACGCATCGCCAACCCGCCGACGGACAGACCTCCTGGCACCTCACTTGGGGAGCTCCGCTCCCCGGCTGCCGCGCTTTGACAAGCGTGGGCACACACACACACACGCACATACGAAGACACGTGGCACTGAAACACGCCTGGACACGCTTGGCGGGGAGGCGTTGCGGCGGCGTCGAACGGGCCAAAATGTCCGCCGCGTTGAACGAAGCCCCGGCGTCCGTTGCATCCGCGCCGGCATTACCGCGCGTTGTAGGCGAAACGTAACAGCACCCAGCATTTTCTCTTGAGTGCGAGTAGAAGGAATTCTGCGAGCGTCCAGCATGCTCTGGTTAAGAGCCTGTGTTGTGGCCAGCTCTGTGTATTCGTAGCGTACTATCGCGTCGGTTGCAGCCAAGTTCGCGAAACGCGCCGTTGCCTGCGCATTCGTGCTATTAAAGTGCAGGAAATAAGTATTGGGAAGAGGGGAATGCTTAATTGGAATTAGAATGTATTTGTGGTATGTACGGTATTGCTTGGGATGAGTCGTGTATTTTCTACGCCGTGTGTGTAAATACGAACTGCTTTTGTTAGTAATGCCGCCCACTCACCACTTTCGCACGCTTCGCCTCTACAGGCATTATTCTTACATGTTAATACCAAAATAACGCTTGTAACTTTTTCAGCTCACGTCGTCTGGTGGAGCTTCCTGCGGAAACTACTGCTGCTTACCTGGTGCCACAACGTTGGATGAATGCACAAAAGCCCGCGACGAGCATTTACAAAGAATAAAATAAACGTTAATTTTTCCTCATTTCACAAGGTGTCTTGCGTCTTTATGAAATTGCACGTGGAACATATTCAATGGAGGCTTGTGAAGATCATTCGCAATCAAATTTACTTTATAATATGATTTGCAAATAAATATTTAATAAATAAAAAATAAATATATAAATATTAGCTGCAAAAGCAAAAAAAAAAAAAAACAACGGAGCCGGCGTGACGCGCACCAGCTAGTATTCAAAACGCGCGCGCACAAAAACGAAACCGGTAGTGTGCTTCAGGTTTTAACACCCACGGCTTGGTGCGCTGCAATCAATTCGGCCGCTGGGCTATATGGGAGTGTCCGCTCTTGTTGTATTCCTTTCTCTATGCGCTCGCCCGTGCGCGCTGCCCGGCTAATGTCTTGAATGTCTATGGTCTATGAACATGTTGATGCTAGATACTGGCAAGTTCACTGTGGTGGAAAGGGAACGGTAAAAGTCTGTAGCACCAAACAATGTATAATGTAGTGGATTGAGAAAAAGCAGCAGCGAGTAATTGCTCGCCAAGAAGATCGATAAACATACAGTGCGACGCAACATGAGAAATAATATCTAAACGTGAAAGACTTTAGAAGAAAAAAAAAGAGATTGAATCGTCGCGATGGAACATCACAACCCATTGGACCACAGATCACCAGCGAATGTTCAAAGGACGTACTACAGCGAATATTTTGATGTCTGTCAGATATCCACAGAAGCCCCAATGATGTACTACGGATGTCCGTAGGATTGTCCGACACAAAAGAAAAGCACATCCAAAAAACGTCCATCGTACGTCAAAATCGGATATTCGGACGTCTACAGGACGTTTGAAGATAATCCATTGGACCACCAATGTCCTACAGGTGTCCAGCAGAGATCCGAAACGGGACATTCGAACGTCCCTAGGACATATGTAAGCCCGTGGACCATTCTTGGATGTCCATGGGATCGTCCCATGCACGCGAATTCACATTCATGGGTGTTGCGGAACGCCGGCCACAGTCACAGCAAATATTCATGTTTCCATCGCTTTCAGAAGTCATTCATTATTTTTTTTTTTGTAAATGTTGAAAGCGTCACTGATAGTCGTTGCGATCGTGGCTGGTTACTAGGTCTGACAATATCTTTTTTTCTGGTAACGTCGTAAGTTGCTGGCCCACTAGGAAATGCGCTGGCGTGAGGGATAGGCTCGCCTGCCTGATTGTCAGAATACGTTAGAGGCCGTGAATTGAGCACCACTTCAACCTCAGTAATAATAGTTGAAAGTTCTTCTGCGCACAGACCACTTCGGCCTAAAACTTTGCGGAGTGCCACTTTTACGGTATCGACCAACCGTTCCCACCAGCCTCCCCACCATAGGGCCGCTTCGACGATGAACTTCCACTGAATTCTTTGGTTCGCAATGTGAGCCTGGAAATCGTCTTGTCGTAGTACTTTCATATTTTTTGTAGCTCCCGCGACGTTCTCTTAAAGGTTAAGGCATTGTTGGAGTAAATGGTATATGGGAGTCTGCTTCTTGCAATGAAACGCCGGAATGCCAACAGGAACGCAGGTGAAGACATATCCGAGACCAGTCCCAAATGCAATGCTCTTGTTACTGCACATGCATGCGAAAAGTACGATGTACAGTTTCCTGGCGGAGCTCTCGGATGACTTCGCATACAATGGTCCGCCAAAATCAAGTCCTGTAGTGTTGAAAGGTTTCGTCCTTTCGACCGGGCAGACTGGAAGCGGCGGGTACGGCGTCACAGTGGGTTTCGTACGAAAACGGACGCATAGCAGGCATCGATTGCTTTCTTTGCCTCTTGTCGTGCTCTTGGGACCCAGAATCGTTCGCGTACGTTGTGTATTGTCGCCGTTACTCCTCCATGCATGACTCGACGATGGGCATCCGCAAATACAAGCTCGGTGAAACGATGTCGACTTGGAAGTAGCAATGGATGCTTGACGTCTCGGCTGTCTGTGAGGTTCTGTAGCCTTCCTCCGACGTGTAGAAGCCCGTTCTCGTCGAGAAATGCGTGTAGTTGTGTTATCCATGAATCACTGGGCGGACCTTGCCGTTCCAGCAGCCAACTCCTCTCCTGAAAAACGATTCAGTTTGAACTTGCCGGATCCAATATCTCTCAGCTGCCAATATTTCTTCAGCAGAGATAACTCCCGCTTTTTTAATCTTGCACTTAACGT
Organism: Dermacentor andersoni; assembly: GCF_023375885.2. NCBI lineage: Eukaryota > Metazoa > Arthropoda > Arachnida > Ixodida > Ixodidae > Dermacentor > Dermacentor andersoni. Next base: position 228,144,947 of record NC_092814.1, read on the forward strand.
TGGAGACAAAGCGCTGAACCCATGTTGTGACACGGAGAAGCTTGCGCAGTGAACTGAACTTCGTGGCGTCTAGTAGTGGGGTTAACTGCACTGCGTTTCCTGTAGAGTGAAGCGTCGTTGGTTTTGCCGCTGTTATCCCTAGGATGTCCTTGGTTTGGGGAAGTGAATGCTTCACAGCTGGCCATTTTTCGGAGTCCTTACTCAGCCAAGCTGGTCCTTGCCACCAGTCTACTTCGGCAGCCAGTGCGTCTAAGGAAACACCTCGGGTCAGCATATCAGCAGGATTAGTTTCTCCTGGACAATGCCGCCAGCTACACTCCGAAGTAATAGACAGAATTTCTGTGACTCGGTTCTTCACAAAGACGTCTAAACTCGAAGGCGCTCGCTGTGACCATCCAAGAACTATGCTTGCGTCAGTCCAAAGAAAACATTCAGCTCTTGGCATTAGATCTCCGCAGGTTTCCACTATATATTATAACAGCCTGCTTCCTGTTAACACACCCATTAGCTCTAGTCTCGGCAAAGATAGAGCTTTCAGTGGGGCTATCCTAGACTGGGCTACAACCAGAGGGCTAGCCAGACTCCCATTCACATCTTCTACACGAAGGTATACATGCACAAGCTCCGCACGCTTTTGTGCTTGCGTCGACGAAAACGTGTAGCTGAAGGCCATGCGGTTCTGCAACTCCGCTCATGAAGTGAAGGGGAACGTTGACTTTCAACAAATGGATCAACTCGTTTCTCCAGTCGTGCCATTTTTCCGCAATGTGATCAGGAAGATCTTCGTCCCAGTCGACCTTCGAAACCCATAACTGCTGAAACAGCATTTTTCCTCGCACTACGTGTGGTGCGAGAAATCCTAATGGGTCGTAGATCCTCGACACTGTCTGGAGCACAAAACGCTTAGTGTCCTTTGCCTTCTCCAAGAAAGTAAAGATGTCCTCCGGGTTGTAGATGAAGGCGTCTGTTGCTTTCGACCAACCCATCCCTAGCACTCTGTCGATGTCCAGCGTCCTCATAGGCTAGAGGGGTAAGAGCATCATTGGAGTCGCACAGTCGTTCTAGTTGCCTACAGCTTGAGCTCCATTTTCTTAAAGGCATACCAGCATCATTCATCAGCTCTTTCATGCACTTGTAAAGAGTCGCTGCTGTTTCTAAGTCATTCGCTCCGAATATGAGGTCATCGACGTAGAAGGATTTCAGAAGTAGCTGTGCTACGGCCTTTTTCTCGGGATGAACTTGTGTCTTCAAGTGATGATGTAGAGTAGCCGTAAGCATGAATGAACTTGCTGTAGTTCCAAAGGGTACTCTGGTCATACACCAAACGTCTACCGCTTCTTCCTTGAAAGGGACAGCAGGACTTTTGTCAAGCCTCTGAACAGGTCACGGTCCTCTTTTCATATCTCCACTTGCAGGGACGCCTTCTCGATGTCTGCTGTCATGGACACTAGGTACCATCTGAAGCGAAGGAGAACCTGCAGTAAGTCCGGGTTTAGGTTCGGGCCAGCTTCGAGGCAACTGTTCAGAGATCTCTCTCCTTTGGCGAGAGATGACGCATCAAAAACCACGCGGAGCTTGGTTGTGAGTGAGTCCTCACGAATAACCTCCCTGTGTGTCATGTAGTACGCTGGGCCATTTATCGATTCCTTGTCAAGTACAACTTCAGCATGGCCGGAAGCAATGTACTGACGAATCACCGTATCGTATCTCTCAAGCCATCCTTCGGGCTTCGAGAGGCGCTAAACCAGATTTCGTGAACGATTGTGTGCGATGCTGTAGTTGTCTTGTAGCAGCTCAATATCCGGTTCTTTACACGGCACAGCTACTTGGTACCGCTTTCCAATCTTTGCAATTTTGCGTTGGAAAACAGCCAACGTGTCTGCGTGCCCATGCGTTGCTTCCTTTGGCGCAATTCCCATAGCATCCAACGTCCAAAACGACTCCAGTGTGTTTACCCGCCGTGGTTGCTCAGTGGCTATGGTGTTAGGCTGCTGAGCACGAGGTCGCGGGATCGAATCCCGGCCACGGCGGCCGCATTTCGATGGGGGCGAAATGCGAAAACGCCCGTGTACTTAGATTTAGGTGCACGTTAAAGAACCCCAGGTGGTCAAAATTTCCGGAGTCCTCCACTACGGCGTGCCTCATAATCAGAAAGTGGTTTTGGCTCGTAAAACCCCATAATTTAATTTTTTTTACTCCAGTATGCTTTGGTCTAATCCTTTAGTTTCTCTAGCTTGCACTCGCAGGACGCAGATCATCACTTCGGATGTTCCGTTTATGAAGCTCATTTTCGTGACAGGACCTTGTAGCGTCCAGCCGAGAGTGGTCTTGACCACGACCAATCCTTGTACTTCCGTGCTGCGTATGATGTCGCCGCTCAAGATGTTCCACAGTTGATCAGATCCTATTAGCAGGCTAATGCCTTTCTCGCCACATCCTCGAGGCACAGCTTGATCATCCGCCAGCCGGTAACTTTGCTAGCGTAATTTTGCAGCGAAGGAACATTCCATAGCCGTGGCAGGGATGTCGTGGCAAGTTACTGGCATGGTTATCGCTTCAATGATGTGCTCGCTGTCATCAAATTGGCTACGAGATGAACTTCGACGACACTGCAATTTCTCACACGAGAAGGAGCGTCTGACGCAAACGTGTTCACCTACTAGGCATATGTCTCTCTAATGATCCTTAGTCCCAACCGCGCCACCAGGTCCTCATTAATGAACGTGCGTTGACTGCCTTCGTCGAAGATGCCTCTGATATAAGATGTCTCGTTGAAACCGGCGATCCAGGAACGAAAAGTTTGTAAATTAATGGCCTCGTCAAGTTGACAGCTTGTAACGGCAGTCGACCGCGGACTCTCTGCCTGCCTTCATTGGCTTGGTAGCATCAGATACGACGTTATGTGAATTCTCGCCCCTTGTCGCTCGATAAACTGGGTCGCACATCGTTGAAGCATACCTGCCTTTGCATGCCGCGCACACCAACTTCCGCCGGCACTCGTTTGCACGGTGGCCCTTTATAGTAAATCGGTAGCACCGCATAGCTTGAGCCAGCCGGTTCTTCTTCTCTGATATGGTCAAAGTAGCGCTGCATGCCTCGGTTGCATGTCTTGTATATTTGCAAAAGAGACATTCGTTGCGCATTTGTTTCGATTCTTCCGATGCATACAGGACTGATGACGATGGCACATTCCTTCTGTGGGACCCGCCGTCTTTGAAGGAGGATGCCGATGGAGCACACTGCTCTCTTGTTTCGAGCTCTATCTGTGTATATCGCAAGAGCTGCTCGAGCTTCTTGCAAAACGTTGTGGTTGCCTCCTCTGAAGCGGAGGATGCCGTGCCTTGTGCGTCATGTTGGAGACGGCTATGGCGGTGCAACGCCACGACGATTTCTTGTGGGAGGGATTGAAGCAGAACGTCGTAGAGCATCACCTCAAAACTGCTAGTTAGAACTTCTAGGACGTTGAGGCCGCGCACATTAGGCTGGACTCCGTCGTACAGCCTGCGCAACTGCCTCGTATCCGATGGAGAAGACACGGGTTGCAGTTCGCGGAGCGCTCCGAAATGATGCTGTACAATCTGGCTCCTGTCCCGGAACCTCTGCTTTAGCAGCTGGATGGCACTCTCATAAGACGCTTTAGTCGTTGGCAGTCCGGGTATGGCAGCTACTGCTTCCCCTACCAGGTAGTTGCGGAGGTAATGGAATTTATCAGTCGTGCACAGAGTTGTATTCGCGTGGACCGCGCCGTTGAATTGCTCCCAAAACGACGTCCATTGACAAACGTCCCCATGGAGAGGCTTGATGGTCATTGTTGGGAGACGAGGTCCTAAGCTCTGTGACGCAACTGTCGTTGGGCCAGGTGGCGTATTGAGCGTCGTCGAGGGAGGAGTCTGCACCGTGCTTCGGACACTGAGATCTGCGAGCTGGCCCCGGAGGCGTGTCAGGGTCTCACTTCGGATGGTCATAATGCACTGCAGACTTGTACTCTCTTTCAAGCTCATCGACGGTAATCACGTCCTCAAGCTCGGCATTGATCTTCCGAAGCTCGTCACGGCTGGCGGCGAGCTTGTCTATAACCTTGTTGAACGCCTTGCGGTCGTTGCAGCCGCTCTCCAACAGCGTCGTCGCCTCATTCATGATTTTCGTTGATTGGGTTCGTCCAGCAGAGCGTTTCGCTTTCAGCCGGTCCATGTTTCGTGAGGATCGCAGCTTACTTGCTCGTAAGGTAGCCGGTTCCGCGCGTTGCTTCGCTGGGTGCGATTCCGATGAGGATCAGGTTGCTCCGGCTGCAGTTTCTAGAAGAAACTCGTTGGCACCGTAGCTCGTTGTCCACGTCGTTGGGATCCGCTCGTTGTCCCGGGTTTCGGCTCCATATGTTGCGGAACGCCGGCCACTTACAGGTCGCGTCGCCCCAAAAAAACGAAGCCGCGAGACGCCCAATAAAGCCTTTTAATGGCGAGAGACGAGCACAAAAAAAATATCATAATGATGAGAAAGGTGCGCGCACTTCTTGGCGCCAGGCGCGGAGGCAGCAGCCAACGATCCATTCTTTTTCTTCGTCGTCTGCTAATCTCCGATAATGGGAACGTCCCACGAACGTCATAATATGATATTCGGACGTCCAAGAGATGTTTAAATATGGATTATTCTTACTACCCAATCCAGAGTACGTCCTAAGGACGTTTTCGGCAGGATGTAGGATGCTTCTGGGGCAGATAGTGTTACGTTTGGGACCTTTGGTTGCGGATTTAGGATATCCACAGGACGTTCAGATAGATTATAATTTAACATAATAGGGACGTTCCTCATATAGTGCCCTATAGCAATGCAGCAGGCCTGCAGGATTTGACATACCATTAATAAAGTTAGTTTGGCCTGCTTTTGTGTTGGCTTGAGGGGCAATGATGAAAAGGAATTGCATGGCACTTGAAGATCCATCCCAGCGGTCCAATAAGGCAACCAAACATTTTTGCCGTGCAAAAGTTGAAGTACCAGGAGACAGGCCAGGAATACATGCCACCGCATCTCAAAACATGCTAAAGAAGGCTGCAGTGCAGCTAAGCATCGTGCTCATAATTCCTTTCTACGGTAAGCTAATATATACAGCTTGATAAAAATGCAATAAATCCAAACATATAGACATGCAAGCTATATTTTTTGTACTAACAGGAACAAAGCTACAGAACTAAGTTCTGCAGGCTACTGAATCATTTGACAATCTCATTAAAAATGCAGCATTTATTCCAATAAAACAGTTGCAGGAAGATCACGAGTTCAACTCTGAAAGGCACTCAGCAGTTGTCAGTAAAGTGCATCAATGCAAACAAACAAAATTCAATAATTTCATCATACAAGCTCGGCCATTAGGAGTTAGTTATGACGCACCGTGGTTATTAAAAGTGGGTGTGACTTAAACTGTTTACAAATGCACTTTGGGTAGCAAAAAATTTTAATACTTCGCAGTGGGGCCACTACGGAAGTTATCATGAGGCTTGCTGCGGGCTCACTTCCGTGGTCGCAGGCACATCAAATCAAAATTTGCTGAACAGTTAAAATATGTTAGCCACTTTAAGTTACCAGAGCCTTTCCCTAGGCCATATTTAGTGATTGCACACTGTCACGGTGCGGCATTATTCGATTCGGCGAAGCAACGATCAACGGGCGCCGAGAGAGAGAGAGATTCTTGTTTGCGGAAGGAAAAGATTGGGGTTAAGTGCAGCGCAGTAACTGTCTCTCAGTTAGGTCGTGGAAATAGGGACTGGCGAGCAAGACGGTTACTGCCGGCCACTCGGGCAAGCGGCCGAAAGAAGTCGAAGGCAGATTTAGAGATTATTGTCTTCTTGTCGTCGGCGTGACCATGACACCCCGACGATTTTTTGTAGGAACCCCTGTGTATTCTCTGCCCCGCACGTTCTTTGAGCTTACTAAGAAGGCAGGGGTGCGAATACTCTGACATATGTGGTGTTGCTGTGCAATCCTGTGTCCACGAATTGCTAACACTGTATGTGTGCCGACAGCGCTGTATGGCCGGCTGCCGTCGTTTCTCCTGTGTTTGTGAACGCACAATAGAGGCCCGCCACGTACTCAAGGGTGTGCGTGTGTGGTGCAATACAAGTGCGCGACTTCTAACAAGAGGGGAGAATGACCCGTTCCCTCGCCCCTAATTAAAAGGGGCGCGGCCAGGTCCTTGGGAGGAGCCGGGATCCAATTGAGTGAACTTGGGGCCCTATAACCTAAAATTATTTCAATCTCTTTTTATTCCATTCTCCTGACGTCAAATGTGCGTAACCGCCGACGCAAGCATTGGGCAGTCACCCGCAGGGTTGTCTGAACAGACCAATCAAACACTCTCCTCGTTCATAGGAGGTCACTTTTGTTTGCTTTAAAAACGAATAACATTGCCTACAGTGACCGGTTTGTTTTATCTAATTGGCCGACAAGAGGCGAGGAGCACGCTCAAGTGTAGAGGAGTTCGATGGGGCCGAGCTACTGCACTCAAAATCGATGACCGGATGAAGAGGGCGGTGCCAGCGTCTGCGATTGGTCCGCCTTCCTTTACATTGCTGGCGGTGGCTGTTCGAAAATCGCATCGGCGTGCAACGGAAGCTTAAGAATGACGATAAAACGGATCATCAGCAAAGAAGAGTTGGCAGAACGATGTCCTAAACGTGCCGAAACTGCTCCAAAACGTTACACGGACATGCAAAAAGTTATTATATACAAATAAACCCATGCTTTCCGGCAGGTGCGAGTAGCCAGTCCCTGAGCTATCGGCGTCAGCCATATTTTATTCCTTTCGGAATGGGGCAGCCTACGGCTATTCAGAAGAAAATTAAGTTTTGTTCGGCATATTAATGTATCTTTAACGCGTACACGTCACTTTGACGCGGTGAGTTTTTGCGGTTCTGTTACGTCGCGTGAGAGGCAGGTGAAGTGGGTGCTTCCCGAAACCTTTTGATCAATAGCCGAGGGATGGCGAAAAGGCGTCGAATCAGAAATAAATATTTTTCTTTTTTTCGGTCAAATCATGCATAATCAGTGTGTACACGTCATATCAGATAGGGAGCTATCACTTTTTGCGTGACGTCGCCTCACAGGGGAAGTAGGGGTGGTCCAAAAACGTTTTTGACCAGTCGCGGAGGGCGGATTGCAGAATTGGAATAGAAAACTTTGGAATAGTTTTACGTTATAGCGCCCTTGATTGGACCGTCACCAATATCTGCCGTTCCCCAACACAGAGAACTAGGAAAAGGAGAAGTTATTTAAACGCAGGTTCTAGACCGAGCAAAGCAGTCTAGAAGCTGAGCCTACAATCTGCTGAGAATCGTCAAGGTGCTAGTACCGTCCAGTATCGCCTGGGCCGGCTAGCCGCATCTGAACTGCGAGTTACTAGTTCACGTAAGAGACGACAAACCAACGTCTGCAACGAACGGTAGTTCCCCTCAAGTTAGCTCAACCTGCTCGAGGCAAGACGTCAGACCTAGACTCCAGGGAAACCCAGCCCAGCAATCGCATCCACCTCTACGAGATCGGCTTGCCAGCGTTCTTCGGGAAAGCTCAGCCGTCGACTACATGCTTTATGGACTTGCTGCTGTGTGCCGGCCATGCGTATGCCATGATTTGTTTTCTTTTGAACTTTGTTTACTTGACCAACGTTAAGTGTGTTTTGTGTAGTGTTAATTTCTATGAGCAGTAAAACAGCGCTAAACAACACGACGAGGAGAGGGACACATACACCAGCGCTGACTAACAACCAAATGTCTTTATTCTTTCAGTCAGCATATATATATATATACTCCGCCGCTATCTCAAAGCACAGAATCAACAGAATTCAGCATGCGCAGGGAGAAAAATGCGAATGATGCGATAGGTAGGCAATCTCCTTCGGAAGGAGGAAAATAGAGGGAAGGCTTACACATACTTCGCCGCTAACATGAATGCGGAAAGCTTCGGAAATAAGACGGTCGCGGTTCACGGTGTTTTGACAGGTAGGTCCAGAAAGAGATTTCTAAATTGTACGTAAATAAAAAAATGACTTTTTTTCATGGTTGCTTAAAACAGCCTTTTTAGGAGGTTATTTCTTCGGCTCTCTTTCTTTCTCGTTGAACCTAGTTTTCCAACACACTGAGCTAGAAGCTGTTTATGTCGGTTTCCGATCGCAGGCGGCCAATTCGATCACAACGCGCGGATCACGAATAATTGGATTCGGATCGCGGCTCGATGGCGATCGAAAGTGACTGTGCAGCAGCATCTGATCTGAATTAGCTCGATCGCGATTGAAAGTGCCCGTGTGACAGAGGTATTACTATTAAACGATACCCGTTTGGTGGCATCCAGTTAGTACATCCAACAAACACAATCTAGCTGCAGCTCTGAAGTCAACTACGCGAAATTTTTGCGTCCCCGCCGCTTTGGTGAATTCCGCAGATATCATTGCATCAATATCGAGGCAAACGCTTAGTTGAACCACGGCCGTTGGATAAAAAAAAAAAAGTGCGGCCTGCCGCGTGCATTGAAAACGCTGTGGTCCACCCCGGCGCCACCACTCCGGGACTGTTCTCTAGGATCGGCATAGAAAATGCGCGAGGAACGCGCTTCGAATGCCGTCGTCCGTGGTGTTAAGAACGGCCTGCTGAGGTGCAAGTTTTGCCAGCTAGTTGCGACAGCGGCGTCAAACTTTTCCTGGAAGGCCGCCGCAACCCAATAGTCACAGCGTCACTAAGTCGACTGTGTCCGGAGGACAATACGCGCGTCCTCGACTCTCCGTCGTAGGAGCGGAGATGAGTTCGACGAAGCAGGCTTTGTGCCGGAACACGACACCGCCTACCCGGTCTGCCGCGAGCGGGGGAGTCCCCGAGGGAACGTAGTTCGAGGCCCCTTCCCACGCGCCGTTCAAGACGCAAGACAATGGGCAACCGGCCGCGCTTGGAGAATAAAAGGCACCTTTCCTGACGTAAGCCCCGCGTTCGGCGAAGACTGCCCGACCTCGGATGAGGACCGTGAACTTGTGCGGGAGTGTGTGTGTGTGTAATCTCTTGTGCAGAGAGGCGACTCGTGTACGATGACTGGTCGAATATTTCCCTCACCTTGGGATCGTGGGAGGACCGAGTGTTTATAAACCACTGTTGTGCGGCTGCTCGAGTGTACTTTGTCTCGCAGTCATGCTAGACTGATGAACTGCAACGTCCTTGTGTAGATACTGTAAATAAATTCATATTCCTCGTTCTCGATGAGAAGCAGTCCTTCCCTTCGACAACGTCCTCAGCGTGGATAAGTTGGACGACGGCATGGGCCAGCTACCTTCTAATTCATGCCCGACTCCAATCTTGACAACTGATTACGAGCGATGGGATTGAGCCCCCAATCCTCACAACTGGCTGACAGCGGTGAGATGGACTTTGCGACGTGGTGCTGTGTCTGCGGTGAGTGCTTGGTTCTTGCTTTGACTCTCTAGGCTTCATTTTGTGGTTGTTCTGTTTAGAACAGTAGGGAAGCTAGATTGTTGAGTGTTAGCTAGGTTGTGTTTTCCTAGCTAGATTTAGCAAGCAAGACCAAGGCAGTAAAGCAGCAATCATGGAGTTAAGGACACTGCTGAGAGATGAATTGTTGATTGTTGGCGAGGAACTAGGCCTAGATGTACGCAAAGAAATGCTAAAAGCGGAATTATTGGAGATAATTTCCGAACAGGCCAGTGAGGAAGAAATTGAAATGGGGTTGGAACTTCTAAAAAAAGAGAGAAGCGGGACAGAGAGAGTGAAGAACGGGAGAAAGAAGAACAGGACAGAGAAGAACGGGAGAGAGAGAGAGAGAGAGAGAGGAACGCGATAAAGATCGCGAGTTAAGCAAAATGCAACTTGAACTTGAAAGCAAACGTTTCGAGTTGCCTCAAGGACGTGAAGGGGCTCTGGGACGATCAAGTGAGGCAGAATCATACCGCATGGACAAGCTATTAAAGCCATTTGAGGTCGGGACCGACATAGGCTTGTTCCTAAGCAATTTTGAAAGGACTTGCGAGAAGATGAACTTCGGTCCGAGTACATGGCCACAGCGATTGCAGACTATGTTGCCGTGTGAGGCGGTGGAAGTAATCTCCTGACTCTGTGCGCAGGATGCATATGATTATGCGAAAGTTAAGGCTAGTCTCCTGAAGAAATACCGCCTTTCAGCCGAAGCTTTTCGGCAAAGGTTTAGGAGCACAGGCAAGAAAGATAGCGAGGGGTATCCGGAGTTTGCACATAGCTTAAAGGCAAACCTAGTCGAGTGGCTGAAAAGCGCGGAAGCGTACGAGAGCAGAGACAGGATCATTGAATGCATGTGTCTAGAGCAGTTTTACAAAGCATCCCAGCATCTGTGAAGCTGTGGGTGCAAGACAGAGGGAATGTAAACACTGTGGAAAGGGCGGCTGAATTAGCCGAGAGTACGCAACGCGTGAAAGTTGAAGAGGAGAGAGTCCTACAGTGGTTGAATACGTGCTAAATCTGCTGGAACGGCTAAGCGCAACCCAAGAACTAGTCGAAAAGAATATGGGAGTAGCTCAAAAGAACGCCAAATTCTATTACGACAAGAATGCGAGGCTTCGTACGTTTAACGCCGGAGACCAGGTAATGATCCTCAAATCTTCAAGAAAGAACAAGCTTGAAGTTCACTGGGACGGGCCGATTAAAGTGTTGCACAAACTTTCAGATACTAACTATGCTCTGAAAATGCCCGGTTGCAGGGAAGAGGTGAGGATATATCACTGCAATTTGATGAAGCCGTATGTAGAGCGGAGCGGAGTCGTTAATTGTACCATCAAAGAGCAGGATGACACTAGTACCAAGTTTAAGGAGTATAAGGCGACCTCCAACTCTGAAATCGGCCTAGAAGAAGTAGTAGAACACTCGGTAAGCTCGCACGCTCTAATACCCGAGCAGCTGGATGAGCTAAAAGGGGTGTTAGGGGAATATCTCGACAGATTCAGCGATCGGCCAGGTAGAACCGAACTAATAACGCATGAAATAGAGCTGACATCAACCGAACCCGTAAGATCAAAGCCTTACAGGGTGTCTCCAAGACAGAGAGAGATTATGGAGGCAGAGATACAGGGCGTGCTAGAGTTGGGAGTTATTGAGCCCGCTGAGAGTGACTACACGTCACCGCTAATACTGGTAGAAACCCCTAACAAGGACCCTCGTCCGTGTGTTGAGTACAGGAAGTTAAATGCCATGACTAGGGATCAGCTGTACCCGATACCCAAGATTGAGAAACGAATTGAAAGAGTTAGCGCTGCTAAATACATTTCAACTATAAATCTCGTACGGGGTTAGGCAAGTTCCCCTTTCAGAAAGTGTCAGCCGCTATGCCGCATTCATCTCACCTGTAGGCACTTTTCGCCCTCTCGCACTCAGCTTCAGGCTGAAGAACGCGCCGTTTAACTTCTCTAAGTTAATGGATATTGTCCTAAAGGACTTGCAGGAGTTCGCCTTGCCATATCTTGATGATGTAGCAATTTTTTCGGACAGCTGGGAACAACACGTATCGCACCTAAAACAGGTGTTCTCACGGTTGAGGGAAGCCGGCTTAACAATGAAAGCGGAAAAGTGTAGATTTGGTTGTTCGCAGGTTACTTATCTGGGCCATGTTGTCGGCCAGGGCACGAGACGGCCGGCCGAGCTGAAAATAGCTACGATTGGAGAATTTTCTCAGCCGCGCACGAAAACAGACCTGCGTTCATTTTTGGGACTTGTGGGGTACTATCAACGGTACATTCCGAATTACTCGCAAATGGCAAGTCCATTAACGGACGCCCTTCGAAAGGGAGCACCGAGTAGCGTACACTGGGATAAGGACAAAGAGAACGCTTTCCAAAGTTTGAAAACGCTATTGGTTTCTCGTCCTGTGCTCCGCGCGCCAGACTGCACAAAGGAATTCATAGTTCAGTGCGACGCAAGCGACAGAGGTATCGGCGTAGTACTTAGTCAGGTCACTTAGACAGTGGCGACGAGCTGTGGACTTGATTGTGACATCGCTATCTTCGCGTCTCAATGTGATCCGTAGAGTTGCCAGTGAGCAAGGGGGAAATCACCCTTCTTCAATGATCAGGCTCCACGGTGCACTGGTGACGAGTCGAATAATGTACCAGCTCCCTTTAATTGCCCCCTCGCTATCACAGCTGGAACGACTTGAAGTTTTGCACAGAAAGGGCCTAAGGAGGGCTCTTGGCGTTCCACAGACTGCTCCTAACAATGAAGTACTTTATGAGTCTCTATCGAGACCTCTTAGCCTAGTCGCTTCACAAAGGTTATTGATGCAAATTGGCCGCCTCAAACTGATGGTAGCCGGGCGAGCCCTTCTACAGCGCCTTCGAAAGAGATCTGAGTCCCGAGCGTACTTGGCCCTTAATACTCTTGGGTACCTGGGTCTTGACGCTAGAGTTCGAACTAAGAGGTTGAAACCACCTTGGTCATTCGCGAGCCTCGATTGTTCGTTGATAATTCCTCACGTTCGCGCTAAGCGGAGTTTTCCTTTGGTGGCAACGCGTTCACTCGTACTGGAACATCTTAATTGAGACTGAATATACACGTCATCTTCAAATTTTTACTGATGGCTCTGTGGACAAGGTCAGAGGATCTAGTGCAGCTGCTTTTCACATTACCTCCTTGAAGTATGATTGGTCTGCTCGCTTTTATTTATTGTCATACTCTCAAGGCCCTGGGGCATTACAGAGAAGAGTGGTGATTATTACAAACAAATTCGTTAACAATATCCTTGAAGTTTGTGGCGTCAGAAATGGCAGTGATGGAGGCAGGGAGGCGGTTCCAGTCATTCGTCGTTCTTGGTAAAAAGGAATCAAAATAAACGTTGGTGCGACAAGTTGGAACTTCAACTTTAAAACGATGATCGGTGCGTGACGATATGTATGATGGCGGGGAGATTAGTTCATCCTTAAGTGTTTCGTTAGTGTAATAAATCTTATGAAAAAGGCATAGGCGAAAGTATTTACGACGTAACTCTAGGTTAGGCAAGCCAAGGGTTAGTTTCATTGACGAGACACTTGTATGACGAGAATAATTCGAAAGAATAAAACGAGCAGCTCGGTTTTGAATGGATCCGATGGTATTTTTTAACTTTAGAGTAGAAGGGTCGAAAATGGAACATGCATATTCAAGTTTAGGTCTCACTAAGGATTTATACAGAAGTAACTTGACAGCTGCAGTTGCCGACGAAAAATTACGCCGTAAAAACCCAAGGATGCGATTAGCGTTACCGTGGATGTAATTTATATGAATGTTCCATGTAAGATTGTGTGTAATGTGGATACCAAGATATGTGTATAATGAAACATTTTCTACAGGTATGTTGTTAATATTGTACCTAGGAAGGGTGGCATTTCTGACAGCACGGGACACACGCATTTCCTTACATTTATTAGAATTGAGCTTCATTTGGGATCTAGAACACCATGATGTTACTATGCCAATGTCTGATTGAAGAGTATCGCAGTCGCCAGAGTTAGAAATGACACGATAGAGAACACAGTCAGCGGCGAATAACTTAATTGATGATTTAATTTGGTCTGGGAGGTTATTAATATAAATTAAAAATAATAATGGTCCTAGAACCAACCCTTGCGGTATACCGGAGGTTACTCGACCAGTGGAAGAGAAACATTCGTTAGCATAAACAAATTGTGAACGGTTAGACAAAAAACACTTAATCCAAGCAAGTATGTTAGGATCAATGTTGAGGTTACTTAATTTAGTTAAAAGTAATGCGTGTGAAACATTATCGAAGGCTTTGACGAAGTCTAAAGAAATGCAGCCAATAATAACGTTAGCATCCATCGCCTGGAATAAATCATTAGTGAATGAAAAAGCTGTGTTTCGCAGGAAAAGTGTTTTCTAAATCCGTGTTGGTAGGGGGTAAAAAATAAGTTTGACTCGAGAAATGAAACCAGGTATGAGTAAATAATGTACTCCATTAATTTGCAGAGAACGCTGGTTAGGGATATATGTTTGTAATTAAGTAGGGAGTGACGACGGCCAGGCTTATGTACGGGAATCACCATCCTTGCCTTCCAATCGTTCGGAAGGATAGTGGTTTGAAGTGACTGAGCAAATATTTCGCTCAGAATTATAGATGAATAAGTAATAGTTCCCTTAAGAAATTTCGAGTTGATAACATCTACTCCAGTGCTTGCAGAAACTTTTGAGGTTTGTATCAACTTTACAACGCCATCAAGGTCAATGGTAATAGGAAGCATTGGAAAATAATGCACATCAGAAAAAACAGCGCTTGCGCACAGCACAAACGCCCAAAAAGCGCTTGTTCTTAAATTGACGAAGGCAAGATTTATCAAGGTCTATCTTCAGACGCGCGTACCGTCTTCTTCTACCTGGAAATATGATGAAGCCAGATTTTTCCACCGAGAGAGTCAACCCAACACCTTGAAGGTAATCTTGAACTGAAAGTAACGTCTGTAGAGCTATCAGAGCTAAACGCTTGTGTTGATATCCAGTTAACCAAAGACAAATGTCGTCCGCATATATCGACATATGGGCATGTTTGCAATGTTTTTGCACTTCAGCGACGTCGTGTGTGGCTAAGCTCATGGAGAAGCTGGCAAGTAAGCGTTTATCTTGGTGGCTCGAAAATAGAAGGGCTCTGCGAACATTCATGACTGGATTCCGCACAGGTTTAAGCACGCAAGATAGCGTCTTGGACTTGATAAGCCACATTTAACATCATAGAGCTTTCAGCCTTTCAACACTAGCTATTTTCCTAGACGTATCAAAGGCTTATGGTAGCGTCCTTCAGAGCCCAATACTAAATAGTTTGCAGGCCATAGGTGTACAGGGCTACCTTCTGCGATTCATTCACTCATTCATCAGTGATCGTAAAATTTAAGTGCGGTTAGGAAGTACCATAAGCACCGAAAGGGCGGTATCGCGAGGTGTACCTCAGAGAAGTGTTCTTTCCCCAACGCCCTTTAATGTTGTGATGGCTGGTCTTCCCGTGTTTCTTCTCTTTCGTGCAGGTTCCGACTTTTGACAGTGCGGACGTACTTGCGAATTTATTAATCACCGCTGCCCCCCCCCCCAACATTCTCAAACAATATGTATTTCACAGCCTGCGCAGTTTTTTTTTTGTTGTTGTTGTTGTTGTTGTTTTTGGTTTCAACTAGCCACGATTAAATACTCAGCAAATTACATTTGTGCAAAAATTACTTGACTCTTTGGACATGCTCATATGCGATGTACTTCCGATTCCCGACTGAGCTGTTACCACAGATATTCAATTCGATGACATTGCTCCTAATTATGCAAAGTTTCTTCCACGTCATATTCTAGACGGTATATTACAAGATCATCTGAAGAACCTTCAAACAAACATCGGAATTGCGGCAGATGCCTCACAATGTGAAGAAAAGTCAGGTGTAGGAATATTTTCCCCGATTCTTGATTGGACATTCTCTCTTCGGCTGCCAGATTTTACACCGATCTTTTTAGCCGAATTCATAGAGTGGTGCTGGCATTACGCAAATTAGGACCATCAATTACGTCAGCCTTGATAATCACTGATTCATTATCATTGTGATCATCCCTTACTGCTTCTCGTGATTCTCGCGTAATGAGGACGTTTCATTCTTGGTACCTGGGTACTTGAGAAGCGTGCGTTTGATTTGGGTGCCTGGCCATAAAGGACAAATTATAAATGAAATTGCAGATTCTCTCGCCAAGGCATCGATAAGTGGCCCGATTCTCCCTTATTGACCTTTGACTGCTCATGCCATTGCTGCTAGATTTCGCAGGAGGGTCATTATGCAGGCAGTATCAGGCTCCGCAATTACCAACTCTGTGGATTGTCGACATCTTCTGTACCCTTGGCACAGACATGTTTTGCCAAACACGAAAAATTGAAGTGTCTATCTCGAGGCTGCGCTGCCGTATACCTACGTTGAACATCTATCTCCACAGCTCTGGTCTGGTCCCCTCAGCATGTTATGCTTATTCTGTGGGGAAGCGGAGGCAGTAGACCATTTCTTGTTGTCTTTCAGGCGTCTTTCTGTTATAAGAAAACGACTACTGGAAATCCCGCTTCGCAATATTAACCTAAATTTATCACGGCCTGTGATCCTATCTTTTGGAGCCTCCATTAATGGGTTCAGTCACAGAAATGTTTGCTGGGCAATCCAAAATTACCTAATTGAAACCAATCGATTACCATGTGAGACTGACCATCCTCCCTCCCCACCATAGTTTTCTTTTATTTATTTATTTATTTATTTATTTATTTATTTATTTATTTATTTATTTATTTATTTGATTTTTTATGCACGATTTTCTTCTGATTCCTTTTTTGCGGCACACAATTTTTTTTTTGCTTTTGAAATCTCCAACGTTAAAATTGTTAACTCCCTTGTTTTTATACACCTAGTTTAACCTGTGGGTATACGCCACAGCCACTGAGGAGAACAACAAGAACAAAAATGCCCTAGCCATATGCAGTACTGACTGTTGGGCGTGTTGGTAATCCATACTCAAGGAACAATGGTGCAAACGAACAGGGTCGAGATGGAAAACACGGACGAGCGCACACCCTTTTCTTTAACGCCATTCTTCCTTGAGTACGGATTACCAACACGCCCAACAGTCACTACTTCTAAATCGCATCACTAGTTCCTTGGGTTCTTTTCGGTGTCTGCGCTCGTCCATGTTTTCTACCTTGTCCCTGTTCGTTTGCGCCATACTTCCTTGAACCATAGACAGCTTCGTTGTAAAAAGAACTTTAATTGACGAACGAACTTATGTGAAAGGCGCACAAGAAGCCTTCACGAGCTTGAATCGCTCGGTGCGAAGGAGGGACGCGAATGCACGGTGATCGAATACGAGACAGCTCCAGCGCGAGTGCATACAACGTTAAAATGGTAAACAATGGTTCACTTATGTTCGTTGGACCATGGTCCAGAGCTTTGTGTCGTCTATCTAGCCGCTGTTCATCGGTAGACCCGAAACAACAGCGCTTGCTGCACCACCGCCCATGCCTTGTTACTATCGGCCAGCGGGGGAAGCGACCTTGCAGCCTCTCCTGCTCTATTGCGATGAATCGCTTCGTGAGGCTCACAGTACGTCGCCTCGGCCAGACCGGCAGCGACATCAAGGCGAGACACGTTTGACGGTTACGGGGTTTATGGATGGCACTTGGTAGCCGACTACGACGCTGAGACCAAGGAACTCCCGTGAAAGTGCGTTATACGCCACTTTGTTACGGTCGCTACTGGGCCATACCAGGAGCCAAGACGAGCACATGGAGTTAAGCGTGACACCTCTGTCTTCGAGCCCCCCTTTTTTCTCTGGGACAGTCCTATGGTGTGTTAGTGTGATCGCCAGATAGACGCCTGCTCTGACCTGTAGCTCATTCTGCGAGAACGATGTATTGCGCTCCGTGCTCCGGCCAGAACGAGTACCCCTTGTTCTATGTAAAGAAGTTTGCCTTTCCAGTGTAAATAAACCCCCTGTTCCATTCGTCATCCTCTCAACTTTTGGCTCTTCACTAAAGAAGCAACCCTTGTCAAGTAAGCTCGGACAACGGCGTGAGCCCGCTAAGCCTCTTTGTGACGCCTCGGTAGCGTAGGCCAACTACCCGTTACGAGACGCACCGGCGGCGTAGGCTAGAGAGCGACCCTCATTGTGGCGCCAGACTCCGAGGCCACGACACCCGGCTCCTACAGCCTACAGCCATACTGCTGCTTCGGGTGGCCTTCCAACCAAGGCCAGTCAAGCCGGCGCGAGCAGGTGACCAAACATGGCCGCGCCCATGCGCCGCTGCTGAAAACTGCCTTCGTTAAATTTCTGACACTGTGCTAAGCTCGCTATCTTAGCAAAGTGCCAGAGAGATGTCGGCAGTATACTTCGACGCGGCAGTGCAGAGTCTCGCGAAATCTCGCGAAAGTGGAACTATCTCCGAAAGTGATTACCCGAGAATACCGCTCGGCCAGGGCACAGTCCTGCTACTCAGGGCAGAGGCCGCTGACAACCAGACTTGTAGACGTTACAGAAAAAGAAGTTACCGATTACACTTACTTCATTCAGAAATATATTTGATTACAGTTACAGATTTTTGCCCGACGGAAATAACCGAGCAATTACTGAAAAGTAATCGATTACTCGTACCTTACTTTCGTTCGAATTTTTTATAAAATTGCACAGATACCATAATCAGAACGAGCTGTCCTGGCACATTCAGTGCGTTCGCTGTAGCCCTTCCTACAGTGCTTATGTTTACTAACCGTGGCTATTCAAAAACAAAAATTCCATTGTCATCTCCCTCGTTTTTGTCGAGAAAACATCAGTAGTGACAAAGAAAACTCGCTCGGTTTGAGCAATATGCAGTAGAGCTCTGTGACGTAGCCAGTGGATGACGCACCGGGTACATGCCCTCCCCCCCTCCCTCCGAAATTTCTGTGCTAGTATGCTGCCTGCTCAGCACCCCTACCCTTCATCACCCTCCTCGTCCCACGTCAAGTGTGTGCCCCCTCCCTTTCCTAAAAAAATTTCTGGCTGCGCCACTAGTAGGGCGCAGCCAGAAACGTACGGACGTCTTGCGCTCAAGATTGTCGTTAGTCAGCATCTTGGTCCTCTGTGAAGTGCAGTGCTTCATTGTTTTATTGTTGCCATGTGACTTGAAGAAGACACTTCCGGTTGGGCCAATGAAAAGCTGTACAAATTGTCCGTAGGCCATTCCATGATACTAACACCCTGAACGGTCGTCGCTATCGAGACGTACAAGCACCGGTTCAATTCGTCTATCAACATCTGGTGACGCGGTAGCGTGAGGAAACAAGTATTGAGTTCCCGGGTTTGTCTGTCTAAACGTGGGCATTCGCGGCGTTGCTGCGTGGCATGATCTCGTACGTTCTACTGCAGTTCCCAACAAATTCAGGTTCCTAAAGCTGAGTCGCCTGTTACAGCTTGTCTCGTCAGTAAAGTAACTAATTATATGTAATTCATTGTTCAAAAGAGTAATTGAATTACAGCGAGCGTTACCAATTAAAAATGTAATCATAAGATTACGAAAGTATGTAATACATTACAAGTTAATTAATTACATGTAACTGGTTATACGTACAAGTCTGATGAATACGTACGAATAATCGCTAGGCCCAGAGTACAAGGTGGATGTATAGGGTTCCATGGAAACTATATGTGACTTAAGAGGAGCCCGAAGGACAAGTTCGCTGTTCCCTCGATTGTGCCGCGTGAAGAGCATAAGCACAATGGTCACTGTGGCCGCCGTACGTATGCATTTAAACGTAACGTGAGGTGCGATCTACTGTAGCTATTAGTGCGTATTCATGTACTTGATGTTCATGTACTTAGTATTCCCCCTTCCAACGGTATGTCGATGAGTCAGCAGTAATCACCTTGCCAAAAAAAAAGAAAAAGAAAAACTGATCATGGGATTTAAAGGGACACTAAAGGTTACTATTAAGTCAACGTGGACTGTTGAAATACCATCACAGAAACCTCGAAACGCTTGTTTCGTGCCAAGGAGAGACTTATTTTAAGAGAAAATGCGTTCTGAAGCGTCCGCGTACCGCTAGCGCAGTTCAAATCGCCCGCCCTCCGATCGAGGAGTACTGACATCATGGTCTCATAGTGACGTTGCGCCAACGGTGAGTAGAACGGCGTCCGCAGACGGCGCTACGGCTTTTCTGCGCAAAACGCAAACGCGCGGCCAGAAACAGAGCCAAGACAGAGCCGACAGCAGAGCGAAAGCGGGAGTATGGTGGCTAGCAGAAGGAGAAACGAATTACGTCCCACATTACGTCCCACGGCACACGGAGAGTCCGTTTTCGTTAAACTATAGGCTGCGGCGAGCTCGCAGCGTGGTCGGCGTGATCTGTGAGAAGTGACGAGCCTTTTCGCACTCGCAACAGGGCATGAAAAAGTGCGAATCGACGCAAAACTCGGCTTAGAAACGTGCTTCGCCACAGCCAGGGCTCAATACGACCCAAGCTGGCGCGACCCAGATGTCGTTTCCCGCACCGCCACCAGGCGCCGCTACTATACCTCAAACTCCAGCGCAAGACGCCCATAAGCTGGTACATCATTCTATGGCGCAAACTTCGACGCTCGTCGCAATGGACCCTGACACCGACAGATTGGCTCGCGATGGTGGGCTCAACTTCAGCGATTTGAGCACCGACGAGCGCGACCTGCTGCTGAGGGCTCGCACTGCCGGCGTCGTTGCGTACTACGACGGCGGCCTCGACACCGGCTCTCCGGAGCGGGAAAGCAACGAGGGCTTCCCACGACATCACATGGACGTGGCATTCTCGCTGCTTGTTCCAAATGAAAGTGTCGCGAGCCAGCAGAACCCTCACAGCACGACGCGATAACGAAAGTACTGAAACTCCAAAGCGTGCGCGGCGCAGAGTCGAGCGCGCAGAGTCGAGCGAAAACGAAACCTTTCGAACACCCGTATTACTGAAGGGTAACGTCAAAATGTTATTTTTTCTTAGAGTCGAATAGACGTAGACAAGTAGCATTTTTTTCCGTCTTATAATCGAATGAAATGATATTTTTAATACGAGTAGTTGAGTATTAGTAACACAAATTATGAGGAGTCCTTTCGTCATCGGGCTAGTACCGGAATGTCGCTGGGGGGTCTCAAATCGTGTCATGCATTTACCTCAATTTCTCGGTTACTAAAGCTCTGTTCGCGATTAAATTGACGCCTTAGACGTTCTAGAACATTGCTCTACCACTTTAACTTGAGTTTCTGGTAACCTTTAGTGTCCCTTTAACGACCCAAAACAACACACGGAATACAGGCGGACGATTGTGGTGGCAAAGACCTATTCATCCCATAGCCAGGGCTGCTGTAGAACAACACCAAAACGCGCTTGTTTTGAGTGAGAAGCGAGTGAGAAGTCCCCTCAGAAATGTAAATTGACGAAAAAGACAGATGTGTAAGAAATATTAAGACCAAGAATTGTTCTAGGAACTTGCACAGGCCGGAAGCCGGCTGTATGTTTGTGGACAAAAAATTAACGTGTAAGTCCACGAAGTGAGCACAGCCTCTATCGTTCCTGCCAAAGCTTACCGCCCAGCGCTGCGCAATTTTCCAGTTGTCCTCCGTTTCAACGAAGCTGCCAAAATTCGGAACATTGCAGCATTGACACGGAGTCAGCTCGTTTTGTTCCTGGACGAGGAAACGGTGCTCCTATTCCTCTGTTTTGCGCTGCGGTGAAGGCACGCACTCGTGCCCTTCTTGCTGCCCCCCGGTCAGTGGCGCTATTGGATCAAACGTAGGCACTGCTGGTGTTGAGGAATGGTTCACCAGACCTCCGTCTCAAAGTTGAACTTCCACTATACTAGGCCTGAGCTTCTCCA
Organism: Dermacentor andersoni; assembly: GCF_023375885.2. NCBI lineage: Eukaryota > Metazoa > Arthropoda > Arachnida > Ixodida > Ixodidae > Dermacentor > Dermacentor andersoni. The sequence goes on from NC_092814.1 coordinate 228,166,324, forward strand.
TGGATCCGTGACTGGACACTAAGTGTTTAAAGGCTAGGCATATAATTGATCACTTATTCTTTTTCACAGAATATTGCAAATTCTCACAAAAGTTTATGCATGCCATCGGTATGAAATTTTATACTCTGATTACAGCAAAATGAAGGCAAGCGAATTTAAAGCAAGGTCAGTGTTGCATGGTACATCCTGAAGACTGAATGTATCGTACTAGCATCAGAACTGGGCCACAGCCACTAGGCACCTAGTGTACTCGCACAAAACTACTAGGACACTATGCAGCAGTGGCCACATATTTCCTCTGTAGAGCTGCCATGAAAAAAGAGGTGACGGAGCCGTTGTGCTAACAATGTCGCATGTTAGATGAAAAGTTTTGCTAGACAAGAATTAGGCCCCGCACACCGGGCTACTAGTAATCTTATCAGCATGAACGCAACATCATCTAAATACTGCCCCTAAATTGTGGCATTCTTGCATGACACAGTCCAGTATTACAAAACAAATTTAGTGACCAGCACTCTTTGAAGAAGGACAACCAGCGAAGCTGTATTAGCGTGACTATATTGACAACTATATTGAGTTATATGGTGTTACGTTTCGCCTACAACGCGCGGTAATGCCGGCGCGGATGCAACGGACGCCGGGGCTTCGCTCAATAGCGGCGGACATTTTGGCCCGTTCGACGCCGCCGCAACGCCTCCCCGCCAAGCGTGTCCAGGCGTGTTTCAGTGCCACGTGTCTTCGTGTGTGCGTGTGTGTGTGTGTGACCACGCTTGTCAAAGCGCGGCAGCCGGGGAGCGGAGCTCCCCAAGTGAGGGTTGGCGATGCGTCACTACACTCGGTTCAGCAGGTCTCTCGGCTCGACCGTGCGCGCCGTCGTGGGCTCATGCTCCGCCGTCCCGCGACCTTCATCCCGTGACCTTCCTTCTGGCCCGCGACGCCGAGAGTATAAGAGCAGCTGCCCCCGGACGCCAAGAGAGAGGCTCCGATTTCTTCTGTTGAGTTACGTGCTCTCCCGTCTCTCCACTTCGGTCGACCTGACCGGCCGCTCTTTTGCTATGTTAGAATAAACAAGTTGTTCTGTTACCAGTCTACTCTTGCTTTGCCGGGACCTTCGGATGCTTCCAGTGCCCCAGGCCGCCAGGCCAACGCTACCCTTGGGGCTTGCGACCCATTGGCAATAACGGGCGTCAGCACCGAGTTTCCAACAACTGGTTGCCAGCGGTGAGATCGCGACAACGGAGGCCAGCAGCGAAGAGATGCGGTTGAATGTATGCTGAGCAGCACAACGACCATCCGGGAGCAGTGCAACGAGCCCTGTGTGATGACTGGTTGCCTGCAGCGGAACGACTGCGCTGAATTCTTGGCTGCGAGGTTTGGTGAGTGCGGGACTTTCTTCTTCTGAGTTTTGCCAGGCTTTTGTTAGTGTCAGAAACAGAGCTGGTAATTGTGGTTGTCGTTGCTGCCGGGTTAGTTTGCGGCAAGACAATAGTAGGCAGTAGAGAAAGCAGCATTCAGAGCAGCCATGGATTTGAAGTCGTTGCGCAAACCGATATTGCTGGAGCTTGCAAGAGAGTTGGGTCTGGATGTCTCAGACAAACTCAGAAAACCAGAACTGCTAAGGGCTATTCTTGAGTTAGAAGCTGAGGATGACGAGCTGTCGGAATGCCTTGAGACCATTGAGGAGAGGGAGCGCGAACTTAAAGAGCAAAAAGAGAAACAGGAGCGCGAACTAAAAGAACAAAAAGAGAAAGAAAAAGAAGAGCGCGACCGTCAACACGCTTTGGAAATGAAGCGTCTCGAGTTAGAGATGGAACGCGCTCGTAATGGAAGTCAGGCACACGGTGCAGGAGAACGAGTATTGTTCAAAATGACTGACCTGATGCGGCCGTTTAAGCTTGGAGAGGACATTGGTTTGTTCCTGGTTAACTTTGAGCGAACGTGCGAGAAGCAGGGGTTCTCTCGGGAAACGTGGCCACAGCGCTTGCTCACTTTGTTACCCGGCGAGGCGGCCGACGTAGTCGCTCGCTTGGAGAGAGAGGAGGCAGAGGATTTCGACAAAGTGAAATCGAGTCTGCTAAAAAAGTACAGGCTGTCAGCGGAGGCGTTCCGTCGGAAGTTTCGGGAAAATGAGAAAGGCAAAAGTGAGTCATATACAGAGTTTGCCTACAGGCTTATGTCAAACATGCAGGAGTGGCTCAAAGAAGAGAAAGCGTTTGGTGACCACGAGAAAGTTCTGCAGTGTTTCGGGCTAGAACAGTTTTATAGTCGGTTACCTGAGAACGTGCGGTACTGGGTCTTGGATAGGCCAGACGTTAGTACGGTGGCTCGAGCCGCTGAGCTAGCCGAGGAGTTTGTGACGCGTCGGGCTCGTGGAGCTAAGGACGGTCAAAAGGGTGAATTTGGCTCCAAGTTTGAGAGGCCAAAGTTCACACCCATGAGAGCAAAGGGGGACACACGTAGTTCGGATGCGAGTGAAAGCAGTCCGACCGAACGTACGGAGACGGCGGCAACCGAAGCCGAACGCAGAAAGCGGTTCGAGACGAGGCAAGCGCGCGTTTGTTATACGTGCCAGAAGCCGGGTCACTTTTCGGCGCAGTGTCCAGAAACAAAAACAAAAGTCGTGTTTTTGTCTTTATGCAGCACTGACGAGAACATGAAGCTTCTCGAGCCTTACATGCGAGACCTCCTCGTGAACGGGAAAGAGTGCCGAGTGCTTCGCGATTCCGCAGCTACAATGGATGTAGTTCACCCCTCTTACGTAGAACCCGATATGTTCACGGGCGAGTGCGCATGGATCAAGCAAGCAGTGGAAGCTCATAGCGTGTGTCTGCCGGTAGCAAACGTGCTTATTGAAGGACCTTTCGGAGCACTTGAGACGGAGGCCGCAGTGTCATCTATGCTGCCCCCCCAGTACCCGTACCTATTTTCGAACAGGTCCGATCACCTCCTGCGCGAGAAGGGGCTTTTGTTTGGTGAGGCTAGCGTTCAGGCCTTAACCAGATCGAAGGTTCGGGAGCTCGCTGCAAAGGCGGTAGTTGCGGGGCCAACGTTGTTGAACGATGAAAAAGGGTCAGAGGCGCAGCAAGCTGGTATTCAGAGCACGCCCGAACTGAATAAAATTGGGCCTGTAGCGTTAAAGGCACCAGATACTGGAGAGGAAAATCCCGACACGGGAAAGTTAGAAGAGCTGTCTCCAGATTTGCTCATCGCGCCTACGTCAGACGGACTTAACAGGTTGCTAAAAGTCAGCCGGTCGGCTTTGATAGCCGAGCAAAAGAAGGATGGCAGCCTAGAAAACATACGCTGCATTGTCAAGGAAGGTATCGCCAAGAAAAATGCTCGCTTTGTGGAAAGAGGTGGGGTCCTGTACCGGAAGTATCTAGACCGCAGGGGAGTGGAGTTCGATCAGCTGATCGTGCCTCAATGCTATCGTCAGGATCTGTTGCGCTTGTCGCATGGGGGTTCGTGGTCCGGACACCTAGGAGTTAAGAAAACTAAGGACCGTCTCTTGCAAGAGTACTATTGGCCAGGGTGTTTTCGGGACGCAGACCACTTTGTGAAGACATGCGACACCTGTCAGCGGGTGGGCAAGCCAGGGGACAAATCGAGGGCGCCGTTGAAGTTGGTACCTATCATTACGGAGCCTTTTAGACGGCTCGTTATTGATACAGTGGGACCTCTGCCGGTAACAGCCACGGGGTACCGACACATTTTGACTGTGATCTGCCCAGCGACAAAGTTCCCTGAAGCAGTGCCGCTTAAAGAACTCAGCTCAGTTGAGATAGTCAATGCACTACTGTCCATATTTGCGCGAGTTGGTTTTCCTGCAGAAATCCAGTCAGATCAGGGCACAGTGTTTACTAGCGCTTTGACGACAGCCTATCTCGAAAGGTGCGGGGTAAGGCTGTTACACAGCTCAGTGCACCACCCCCAGTCGAATTCCGTTGAGAAGCTCCACTCCGTCATGAAGCGCGTGTTGAGAGCATTGTGTTTTGAACATCAAACTGACTGGGAGCTGTGTCTGCCTGGAGTGATGTTTGCATTAAGGACCGCGCCGCATGCGGCTACGGGGTTTTCGCCAGCTGAGCTGGTGTACGGTCGCTCGCTGCGATCTCCGCTTCGCATGCTTCGAGAATCATGGGAAGGCAGGGGCGACGACCCAGTCGTGGTAGAGTACGTGCTTAAGCTCCTCGAACGCTTAAGAAGGGCACAGGAGTTGTCAGGTGAAGCAATGGCAGAGGCCCAGCAGAGGGCCAAGGTTTATTATGATCGGACAGCCAGGGCCCGTCGTTTTGAGGTGGGCGATGAGGTCATGATATTGCGCACATCGCTAAAGAACAAACTCGACGTGCAGTGGGAGGGCCCAGCACGGATTGTTCAAAAACTGTCGGACGTTAACTACGTGGTGAGTCTGCCAGGAAAGCGGAAAGCACAGCAAGTTTACCACTGTAATCTGCTCAAACCCTATAAGCAACGGGAAGCAGTGGTGTGCATGATGGTAAACGTTCCCGAAGAGCTTCCGGTCGAGCTTCCGGGACTAGGCTCAGTGACGAACAGGAAAGACACCGATCAAGTCATTAGTGACTTAATAAGTAAAGCATCGCTGTCGCCTGAGCAGAAAACCGAACTACACCAGCTCTTACAAGAGTTTCAAGGTCTGTTCTCTGAGAGGCCTGGTAGGACTTCTGTCCTTACTCATGACATAGAACTTACCTCCCCAGAGCCAGTACGATCCAAGGCGTACCGGGTGTCACCCCGCCAGAGCGATATTATCGAGGCTGAGGTAACGAAAATGCTACAGCTCGGTGTTATTGAAGCGGGTGAGAGTGATTATACCTCCCCTTTGATTTTAGTTGAGGTACCGGGCAAGGAACCTCGTCCTTGCGTCGACTACCGCAGGCTTAATTCCATCACTAAGGATCAAATTTATCCGATCCCTAACATCGAGGAGCGCCTTGAGAGAGTGAGTAGCGCTCAGTTTATTTCCACCCTAGATCTTGTCAGGGGTTATTGGCAGGTTCCACTTACAGAAGAGGCTAGTAGGTATGCGGCGTTCATTTCACCAATGGGGACATTCCGTCCTAAAGTTTTGAGTTTTGGTTTGAAGAACGCGCCATACTGCTTTTCAAGCCTCATGGATAAAGTGTTGCGGGGACAGCAAGAATTCGCTTTACCGTATCTAGACGACGTAGCGATATTCTCCGCATCCTGGCCTGAGCATATGGCGCACTTGCGGGCAGTGCTAACCCGCCTGCGCGATGCGGGCTTGACAGTCAAGGCTCCCAAGTGCCAGTTAGCACAGGCCGAGGTTGTCTACCTCGGACACGTGATTGGTCGGGGTCGTCGCCGCCCCTCTGAAATAAAGGTGGCCGCTGGGCGAGACTTCCCGCAACCGCGCACGAAGACCGATATTCGGTCGTTCTTAGGTGTCGCCGGCTACTATCAGAGGTACATCCCCAGGTACTCTGATATCGCGGCTCCCCTAACGGATGCTCTAAGAAAGACAGAGCCGCAAACAGTCGTCTGGGACGAGACAAAGGAAAGAGCTTTTAGCGCCCTAAAGAGCGCCCTAACAAGCCAGCCTGTGCTACGATCGCCCGACTACACAAAAGGGTTCGTTGTTCAGTGCGATGCTAGTGAGCGAGGCATGGGCGTTGTACTGTGCCAACGGGAAAATGGAGAAGTAGAACACCCCGTCCTGTATGCTAGTCGTAAGCTGACGAGTCGTGAGCAGGCGTACAGCGCCACCGAGAAAGAGTGTGCGTGTATCGTGTGGGCCGTTCAGAAATTGTCATGTTACCTAGCTGGCTCGATGTTTATCATTGAGACGGATCACTGCCCTCTCCAATGGCTGCAGACCATCTCTCCCAAAAATGGCCGCCTCCTGCGCTGGAGCCTCGCTTTGCAACAATATTCCTTTGAGGTGCGTTACAAAAAGGGGAGTCTCAACGGTAACGCCGATGGCTTAAGTCGAAGCCCCTAACGTGGGAATCAGCCTCAAAATTGCTTGTTACGGATGTTTTTCTTCCTGAGGCAGGATTTTTAACCTATTGCTTTTGTGTAGTGTTTCAAAGTGATGATGTGCTTTCTAGTGCAATTTTTCCGATTTGTGGACGCGTTCTGAGTGCTGCTAAACTACTGTAAGGAACTAGGCAGCAGTATAAAAGGGGAAAGAGCCTGGCAGGGCTTAGTGAGGGTTGTGCCATGCTTGCTGACTGAGCGGTTGACTTTCGGCGTAGTTCTAACGCTTGCCGGAAACGAGAACAAAAATGTCAACTCTCCCGAAGTCACTTTGCAGTGTCCTGTGTGCACCTGAACGTGAGAACGAGGCCTTCTCTGTGCGCTGCGCTCAAGAAACGCCAAAGGACGCCTGACTTCGGTTATGAGCATCATCGAGCGACATCCCTCCGGACAGCGGATGCAGTCCCCTGACCATCGGGATCTCCTTCCCCCGGCGGGGCGGTCTGTTACGTTTCGCCTACAACGCGCGGTAATGCCGGCGCGGATGCAACGGACGCCGGGGCTTCGCTCAATAGCGGCGGACATTTTGGCCCGTTCGACGCCGCCGCAACGCCTCCCCGCCAAGCGTGTCCAGGCGTGTTTCAGTGCCACGTGTCTTCGTGTGTGCGTGTGTGTGTGTGTGCCCACGCTTGTCAAAGCGCGGCAGCCGGGGAGCGGAGCTCCCCAAGTGAGGAGCCAGGAGGTCTGTCCGTCGGCGGGTTGGCGATGCGTCACTACACTCGTCTCAACATGTCTCTCGGCTCGACCGTGCTCCGCCGTCGCGTGGGCTCATGCTCCGCCGTCGCGTGGGCTCATGCTCCGCCGTCGCGTGGGCTCATCCCGTGACCTTCCTTCTGGCCCGCGACGCCGAGAGTATAAGAGCAGCTGCCCCCGGACGCCAAGAGAGAGGCTCCGATTTCTTCTGTTGAGTTACGTGCTCTCCCGTCTCTCCACTTCGGTCGACCTGACCGGCCGCTCTTTTGCTATGTTAGAATAAACAAGTTGTTCTGTTACCAGTCTACTCTTGCTTTGCCGGGACCTTCGGATGCTTCCAGTGCCCCAGGCCGCCAGGCCAACGCTACCCTTGGGGCTTGCGACCCATTGGCAATAACGGGCGTCAGCACCGAGTTTCCAACAATGGTTATTGCTATATTTATTCAATAAAGAGACATACACGTAACTTCGTGGTTGTTATCGTCTTTATTTTGTCTCAGTGGTTACCAGAGTGGCCATAGCTTTGGGGCCACCGTGCTATACCGCGATCGGTTGTACTGCTATGCTAGACATGTTCTTGCCAAAGGTTGAGTCTGTACACGACCGGTGACGCGTGGTCGGCACATTGACGGCCGCGTAGCACTCAATTCCAAGCCGTTCCAACAGGAAAGACATAATCCACTTGTCGTCGGGGCGCGCTGGGTCCACGTTAAAAGTCGGTAATTGGTGGGTACACTATTGCCTTTTGTTATACTTTTCGACTCTCCAATGGGAGCGAAGGAGAGCCGCCATCCCATGTTTTATACAGGGTGTCCCACGTAAATTTAGCCAAACTTAAGAATATGCAAATGGCACGTAGCTGGACAGAACAAAGGTAATGTTTTCCATCGCTTGGAGATACTCAAATAATTTTTGTGATTCCACGTAATCAGATAATTAGTGCTATTAATTAATCAACTTCTCAAATGATACAGTTAGATGAAAAGTGTTAATGAGAAAATTGTAGAGAGACATGAAAAACTTCCGATACAGCTTTCTGTTGCTCAATACGTGCTACATAAAAGTATTTTTCCGAGCCTGAAAGCAGCCCACAGATGCACGCAAAATTGACGCTCGACTGACCGCTCGAGGCACTTTGCCTGTCTGTATTCACGGCTTTCACGCTCGGAAAAACACTTTTATGTAGCACGTATTCAGCAACAGAAATCTATATCAGGAGTTTTTCATGTCGCTAATTAGATTATTTAATTAAATCTAATTATTATATTTGAAAAGCTTATTAATTGATTAGGACTAATAATGTAATTATTTTACCAGTGCCGACATACGGGACATAGACTTGGAGACTGAGAAAGAAGCTTGAGAACAAGTTAAGGACCGCGCAAAGAGCGATGGAACGAAGTTTGCTAGGCATAACGTTAAGAGACAGAAAGAGAGCGGTTTGAATCAGAGAGCAAACGAGTATAGACGATATTCTAATTGACATCAAGAGAAAAAATAATGGAGCTGGGCAGGTCATGTAACGCGCCGGCTAGATAACCGTTGGAACATTAGGGTTACAGAATGGGTACCAAGAGAAGGGAAGCGCAGTAGAGGAAGGCAGAAGACTAGGTGGTGAGATGAAATTAAGAAATTCGCGGGTGCTAGTTGGAATCGGTTAGCGCAGGACAGGGGTAATTGAAGATTGCAGGGAGAGGCCTTCGTCCTGCAGTGGGCATAAAACAGGCTTATGATGATGATGACGTATGTAATTAGGTTTAATTAAAAAAATAATCTGAGTATCTCCAAGCGACGGCAAACAAAAATATTTTGGTTCTTTCCAGCTACGTGGCATTTGCATATTTGTATACTCTGGCTAAAGTTAGCTGGGACACCCAGTACGTATATGGCCATGATCATGCGTCATAACATGGTCGATGAGATGATAACATTCCGAGCGACCGCCGCGACTGATAACATAATGCGGGCGAAGCTACAATTCCGTTACGTGGAGCATGCGCAAAACATTCCCAGATCACTGACGTTTCGACACACATCGTCATAGAGAAGCGTTTGGGCAATAGCGTTCATCGCTCCGGCGCATTGTTTTTGTAAACATCTCGGGCACATTTTTTTTTTCCAGATCCCAGCCATAGACAGCTTTGCTGTCAAATATCTGTTCTTCCCCTTTTACCTGGGACCTTCTTGGGTCCCATGTGTGACAAGGGTAGTTCAAGGGCGCGTTACAGGTCCGCGAGCCCACAGAGGTATGTGCCATTGTGCTTGGACCCTTTCTTTTGTTTTTGTCAGCATCTAGCACACGCTTTTCCAGATCCTATAGCCATAGACACTTTCGCTGTAAAACTTGTCTAATGGTACAAAAGTAGGTGTAACACTACTGAAGCAGTCAACTTCTTGCCCGCTTACATGGCTCAATGTGGGTGAGCTTTACGTGTAACTGGCCTGAAACACTTCGTGCGCGAGCATGAGTGTCACGGCCAAATTTATAAGCTGGGAGTACGTTTTGCCCTCAGTTGCCAAGTCTTGCACAGCAGCAACTTGCTTGTGCAACTAATCCGCCCTACTAAGCGCTAGTCAACTCTTGGAGAAAATAATGTGACATTGAAGTACATGTGTTCCCATGTGTATATTTTAATACATCAAGAAAAACCGAAATGGAAGTCCCTGAAAAAAACCAACTTGTTCGCATGAAAATGGAGCGTGCTCTCTCACAGCTATTGTAATCTAAACCTGAAGCTATGCACTTTGCAGCAGAATGTGCTGTAGTCACACATTCAAAAAAAAAAAAAAACACACGGCACATAAAACCCAAGTTCCTGTTTGAGTTGCTGCAATAACTAAAGTTCAGCATGAGGCCACAGTTATAGGCAAAACAGCAGCAAAGCGATGGTGGCAGCCCAAAGGGAAGCATTGTTTCGTGAAGTGCTGCTTGCCCCCCCCCCCCCTCCACCCCACGCACATTTTAGGGGTTACTGGAGGAAGATGCTGTATTCGAAGGGGAGCCAGGTGTGCTTCCGCTGCTGTTTCCCTGTGAACTCTTGATGTAAAGTTTGAGAAGCTTCAACTTACTTCCCGCAAGGGAAGCCAAACGCGGCTTCATCAATTCAGAGCTGACCACGACATGCAGCCTCACCATACAAAATACAGCCGCCTTCCGTACGGAACTCTCGCTTTGGTCATACGCCTTCAGCAAAACAGGCATCATCTGGTGCAGAAGCTCCACAATTATAATTTTTGGTGCACTTCCACGAGTTCGGACATGACCTTGATTGCAGCGATGACGTCTTGGTCATCCGACTCACTGATGAATGAGTGCAGGAGCCGCATTGTTTGCTCGGGTGGTAGCACAGCAGCAGCCTCCATAGAACACAGTTCGGCAGCACGACTCACCTCTCTCTCAGGTTACTTGAATGCTCCGAAGATCTTGATTATGGTGATCTCGGCACACTTATGGAAGTGTTGAGCTGCCTCTTCAATTCAGCCAAGGCGCTTAAAGCCGCCACATTTACAGGCACCTCTTGTTCTTCGAGGTTCTCTACTAGGCACCGTAGCACGTTCCTGAAGTTCTCATCCCACAACTCTGGTGAGCCATCCTTAGTGAGGGGTATGAGCTCAGACAAGGCCTGCTTGCGAAGCTCCGTCCTGCTGCTAAGGCTTTGAAGTATGGCAAAGATGTTGTTGAGCGTGTCTTGTTCATTTTCGCCGACAACGCCATCTAGTGATGTTCGCCTGATCCGATGCATACCAGTTTCACCATCATATACCCAGCTCTCTATGCGGTTGACGTGCGAGACCTCGCGGCGGCCGTTCAGGCGCTGCTGCTGCGAGAAAGTGCACAGCTCCTCCCAAACCTGGGGAGCGAGCCGCTGTCTGAAGCTTCCCCCTACACACAGTTGCAGCAGTATCTTGGCGCCTCCAGAACAAGGGGTTGAAGCATACTCCACCAGGTCTATCCCCCGGCCCGGGTCCAATGCCAGTCGGTGGGTAAGGGCAGCGGTTCGGCGCTGCAGCGAGCTGTACAGCTCGGGTGGGTTCAGGTTCTCAGTGTTGTCCTCCTCTTCTTCCAGTGAACGCTGTATTTGCATGCTTGACCGGCTCCCACTACACCGGCTGCCCCTGTTTGGCGTACTGCTGATGGGAGAATGGTGATGATGATGATGATGATGAATCCTCAACAAATGGCACAAACCCACTATGGGGGATAGGCCACGAATCGGGTGGTAATATGATTGAGTGAATAAAAGAATTTGGTTAATAAATAACGAACACAAAAAGTAAAATAATTATGTAATCCAAGATGAAAAATAAACTGTGAATACCTGAGTAAAACTAGTGATCAATACTATAGTAAACCTTGCGTTGATAGGAATACTAAATTATTAAAAGAAACATATACTTGGACTTGGGTAAGCTAAATTTTTGAACAACAATACTAGAAGGATTTAAACTGTGTATTTGTGCTTTTATATTTTTTGAATTTCGTAGACTGAAGTAGAAGAAATCAATTGTGGAAACTAAGAACTATTAACAAGACATTCTTTTTGTGCCGCATAGAAAATTATAAATGGCTAGGCATATGTTCCTGTGGCTGTATCCCAATACTGTTGCTCCAAGGGAGAGAATAGTACTGCTGTTTAAAGGTAATCCTAAATTTTGAAGTGGGATTTCTAGACATAGTTTTCGGTGAACAGCAAATCGCCGACAAGATAATAAAAAATGATCTATAGATTCGGGTTCATTGCAGAGGTAGCATAGAGGGGATACCGCCAGACCACACCTGTGCAAGTAAAAATTAAGTGCTGGAATACGGCAACGCAGCCTAGTAAATGAAACTTCGAATTTCCGGTTAGGACACCATTTTCGGTTCCAAGAATAATTTAGGTGCGAGAAATCTGTGCATTTTGCTAATGACAGGGCTTTTTTGTCTTCGCTCAAAGAAAATTGTCTATATCTGGCTGCAGTGACGTGCGCCGTTGCCGGCAGCAGAGATAGCACCGGGCCTGTTAAAGAAGCTCTGGCCAAGGAATCGGCTATTTCATTAATATTAATATCTCGGTGGCCAGGGACCCATACCATATGAACTAAGCTTAAATGAGGCGGAGCTAATGAATAGAACGTGTTCAATGCTGTCGATTTTGTAGACGCAGTAAGTGCGCTGCATACAGATAGAGAATCTGTAACAATAATAACTCTTGTAGTATCAACGGGTAATTTCCTCAAGGCAAGAACTATTGCCAGAAGTTCGGCATGAAAAATTGATGTGTAATCTGGTAGGCGAAGTGAAAAAGACCAATCAAGGGATGGTGAGTAGATACCCACGCTTGCCTTCTCTTCACACGAAGAAGCATCAGTCGCTATTACATTTATTTTGAAACGGGCCAAATATTCTTGTAAACGGTCATTCAAATATGTTGTGGGCAGAAATTTTGCATTGTTAGGAAAAATGTCTGCAAATTCAATTTTGAGCGATCCTGTAGAGCTATGAAGCGGAATTATTTCTCTAAGGCTAACATTTAAAGGTGTTAATTGTGCTTGCACAAATACAACTTGTGGGGTATGCAACCGTGACCACGTGTTCTCAAAAAATGGACGTGGTTCACTAATAAATGCATATTGTCCTCGTCGTAGCGAAGATTCATAAGCTCTTAAGTAGGTTTGAACCGTAAGCATGCGGAATCGCGTGTGAAGAGTAGGTAGGCGCGCTTCCTGGTATAATACATTATTAGCAACGAATTTAGGGAGACCTAAACATAGTCGAAGAGCTTCTCTTTCTAACAGAATAAGGGGCTTTAATTTATATTTTGCACTTCCAGAGAATAAAACACAGCCAAATTCTAGAATCGGTCGTATATACATACGATAAATCATAATTAGTGTGTCGCTTCGCATACCAGAACGTCGGTTACTAATTCTACGTAGTAGACCTACGGCTCGTGACGCCTTCGTTCCAATATTCTCTATGTGAGAACGCCAGTTAAGTTTTCCGTCATATATGATACCCAAGTATTTAATTGACTCTACCTGAGGAATGGTTCTTTGTTCATATACTAATGATAACTGTAACGGGCCGGATAACGGAAAAACAAGGACTGCACTTTTGTTTACGTTAAGTGAGAGATGCAGATCGTGAAGCCACGTCTGTAGAGTACAGAGGTACGATTGCAAAGACAGGTGAAGAGAATTGATGTCTCTAGCAGTCGCGAAAAATGCAATGTCATCGGCATAGATATACAGACTTACATCGTGGTGCAGCGGAACTGAACTCATCAATAGGTTAAATAGCACAGGAGACAGAACAGCCCCCTGGGGCACCCCTCTTGTCTGATCGAACTGCCTTGAAGAAAAACCGTTTTGAAAACAATGAAATTTTCTGTTTCTTAGAAATTCAAAAATCCATGCCGTTATATATCTAGGAAAATCGTAGGACTGTAATCTGTCTAGCAGGAGAGAGTACTCTACGCTGTCATAAGCTTTTGCGATGTCAAGAGTCACTAAAGCACTCACTTCTTTTCTATGTTGAGCAAGTTGGATGCGGCTTTCTAAATCTACATGCGCACACCAAATGGACAGACCGGGCCGGAAACCTATTTGGCATGTGCTCAGTAACGAATTTTGGTATATATGATCCATCATACGATCATATAAAACTCTTTCAATTAGAATTACCATATTTGACGTAAGAGAGATAGGCCTAATGTTGTCAAGATTGTAGCCGGCTCCTTGTTTTTTAAGCAACGGAATAATTTTGGCTGTCCTCCATTCTTGTGGAATCCATGAATTTTGTAGAGAATAATTTACCGTATTCAGAATGTCGTCGGGAGACATTTCAAACAATAATTTTAGCATGGCATTGGAAATGCCGTCAGGACCTGGAGCTGAGGCAGGCAGAGACCCAAGGACATTAGACAGTTCTGACATTGTGACTTCCACAAAGTCATCGGCGGTGGGGGGCCTTAGTGGCCCATTCGGCAAGCGTGATGTTAAGAGTTGAGCTAAGCCCTTTCCTATGAATTCTAATGAAGCAGATATCTCGCGTGGTGAAAGAATTATCGATTCAGTATTCGGTCGTGTCGGTATGAATTTTCTGTATCGCAGGAATCTGAACAGAGCTTTTTTGTTGCTGGGCTTAGAGAGGAAGTCATGATGTTTTTCGTCATATTCGCATTTGGCACTCGCTACAGTTCTCTTGAACGCAGCAGCTGCGAATTTATAATCACTCCAGTTACTCGGACACTGATTGTAAAGTAATTTCTTCCATGCGGCTTTTCGTCTTCTATAATCCCGCGTGCAATCCGAATTCCACCAAGGAGAGGTATTACCTTTGCTTATGTTAAGATTAAATTGGGACTTTTTAAAGGAACATTTTAATACAGCGCAAAGCCGCATGGCTTTGATGTCATTGGGTATCGTTTTCTGGGAGTTGAGGACCGTTTTCAAGACACTCTGAAATTTCTGGTAGTTGACAAAAGTCCGCGTCGGAGACTCCAGGGGAATAACAGGACAGACAATATCAAACCTAATAGGAAGATGGTCACTAGTTGAGGCTGAGTCGACAGTAGACCAGGAAGTTACGGCAATTCCTGAACTGGCAAATGTAAGATCCAATGCTGATTTAGAAAGGCCCTGAATAAAGGTAGCTGAATTCGTGTTTAAGCAACAAAAATTTTGACTAATTGCCCAATCTGACAATCGCTTTCCACATGAGTCCGTTTTGAAACCCCAAGACACATGATGAGAGTTAAAGTCTCCGGCTAGCACAATTTCTTTCCTACAAGATTTGACTACGGTATCGAGGAAACGAGTATCATGCACGCCTGTGGGAAAATATGTATTAACTAATGAAAATGGGGAACAACCAGGAATAGTTACATCTATTGCTAGTATCTCACACTCTTTAGACATATACTGATAGGCAATTTTTACTTTGTGGCATATTTTAGTTGTTATCAAGAAAGCAAGTCCTCCGCCCCTCGATGGACGGTCCAATCGAAATAAACGATAATTTTTTATATGAAAATCTTGGCCGTTGGAAAGCCAAGTTTCCTGCAAAAGAATAATGTCGGGAGAAAGTTGTGAACAAAAATAAATTAAATCGGTAGCTGCTGAAATAATGGAACGGCAGTTCCACTGTAATACCTTTAAATAACCTATGATGAATTAATGCCTACTTTAGAGACCGCTTGCTCTAAAATACTGTCTTTTAGAAAATCTTTCTTCGAGATACTGTCTTTACCGTACTTTGCGGGGTTTGATTCAGGGACAGAGCTGGAAGAGTTAGAATTAGAATCTGACTTGGAACGACTATCTTTCACAAACTTTTTGTTTTTTGAGTGCGGCACAGAGACCGATGAGTTATCGTTAGGTGATCTTGTGCGTTTGAGGGTCGGGAGGTCCATTTCTACGTCCTGGTTGTTTTCCGACACTGATCCAGACAAGCAGCCGTTGTCGGTCTGCTGAGTAGAAGTTGATGGCCTCGCAATGTTTGCGTCTTCTACATTGACTGATAATGGATCCATTAGCTGTTGAGCATTCGATGTTAGGGTCTGTGAAAGAATCTGCGGGCTAGCATTAGCACTCGTTAAAGGACTGAACAGCTGAATCATTTGTGAAGTCAGCACTTGAGCTAGCGTCTCTGACAAGTTTAATGTTAATTGTTCCATTGCTTTTGACAACGCTTTTTCGACCGCTGTCGCAATAGAATCGGAAAGGGCTGAGTCTGCAACCATTTGCTGACGGGCTGTCACTCCTGCATATCCCCTAGGTCTCCCCTGAACCTCAACAACAGCATCACGGCGTGAGCAGCGTCTCCTTTCAATGACATCTATAATTTGCATTTCCTGTGATCTTGCAGGGCAATTCGAGTAGTTAGCGGGGTGACCACCACCACAGAGACAACATTTCTCTTCTGATGACGAACAATCACTAAAATTGTGGTTGTCTCCACAAGTACGGCAGCGGGGTGCAGATCTGCAGCCCCTAACGCTGTGACCAAATCGCCAACACTTGTTGCATTGTAGAATGCGTGGAGCCAGAGCTTCTACCTTGTAAATTAAGGGCCAGACCTTAATTTCTGTTGGCCGCATCGTCCCAGCACATGTAATTATGACTGACTCTGTTGGTACCTTTTTATTGTCAATTACTCGACTACACCGGTAAACGGATATGACTCCAGCCACCGAGAACATGTCTAAAATCTCGTCAGGGGTTAAAGTGACGTCTACTCCTCGCACAATGCCTCTAGAGCATGCGAGATGTGTCGGTACGAAACAGCTCACCGGATGTGAAGCGAAGGTGGTACAACTGAGTAGTTCTTTCACACAGGTCTGGTCTGGTGAGCAGCATAGTATACCCCCTTTGCCAAATTGGCGGACCTCTGTGATCTGGCGGAAGTGCGGTGTGGCCTTCTGCAATTCGCCCTGAATCGTCTTTGGATTTTTCATATTGATCGTTCCGCCGTCGGTGGGCACCATGGCCACAGGAACATTGCTGGCTCCACTGCGAAGAAAAAACTCCAGCGGCAGCTCATGAGGAGCTACCGAGGCTGACCACGGGGAAGCCCCGTAGCCCGGCGATGATACAGACATCAAGCAAGGCTAACACAAGAACACATAAAGAAAAGAGTAACGGAAAATTACAAGCTGAGCCAAGAGAATACCACCCGATACTTGACCTACGCCCCGAAAGCAGAAGCCAGAAACGAGGAACTGGATTCCTAAACGCAGAGCTAGATCGAAAGCCGACAGCGGTCCACGTAATGGACATGTACCGTGATGGGACTTCTTCTTCTTCTTCGTGATTTGGGAGAGGGAAAATACGCTCAGTTCTGCAGTCCATATGGGAGCACGGCGCAGCGTAATGGGGAATGGGGGCGGGGAAAGAAAGATGAGAGGATCGAGGGGGAAATGGAGAGCAGGTTTCAGGCAGCAGACGTCAGCATCATCCAGGGGCGATGGCCGGCGCTCGGGCAGAGGCCGTGCGAGGCCGAAGTCTATTGGCGATCTAGGAGCCCATTTGTGTACACATATTCAAGCAGGCTTGCCAGTGCTGGGAGGTGGTAGCGGGCCGGGAAGAGGAGGTGTGTCTCTGAGGTAGCCGGGAGTCCATACCGTCGGTAGGTGGCAGTGACTGGAGCGCGCTCCTGGGCTAATGCAGGACAGGTGCAGAGTAGGTGCTCGAGGGTCTCGGCGTCACCGCACCTTCTGCAGGCCGGCGATGCGATGCGCCCCTTGGCATGGAGCCTAGCTGCCGTCCACACGGAGCCCGTGCGCAGACGAAGGAGTGTGGAACGGTCCCGTCGCGAGAGGCCGTTCTCAGGGAGGAGTTATGGGACTAGGTGTTCGCAGCTCACTGTCATCAGTACGACCATGGATGTAGGACTGAAACAGACCCATCGCAAAAGCCTCGTTGTCAGGGTCAAGTCTGCTGAATAACCCATTGATTTCTGCTGCCCTCAGCTTGAATATGGACACAATTACTTCCTGGACATGACTCTTAGGTTTAGGACTCTTCTGATCACGTACTGGGGAGAAGATCTTTGATACCATTGAGTGTGCCTTGGATGTGTTGACCAGCAAGTCCCCAGAGTCCATCGCTTGCAGCAGCGATATCAAATACTGTACAATTGTGACCTTGTTCTTGATGTTTAGAGTATGTGTTGGATCAGTGATGTAATTCACGACTGCTGGAGATTGGTCGCCATGAGGAAAACAGTCTCGAATTATAGAGAGGACCTTCTGTATCTTTGTTTGCAGCGAACTTAAAAGGTCGGTTTCAGTCTTGATTAGGAGACGGGTAAGCAGAACATACAGACAGCTATGCAACTCCGCAGTATGGACGTGGATCAGCTCCCCCAAGGCTACCAAAAAGCGTGGGAATACCTTGGTGTGTGGGTCCATGAACATCTTGGTGAACATGTCAGTGACTTTCTTGATGTTAAGCAGAGAGAGGGTGCGGCTCGACCGCAGCACTGACAGCAGGACCAACAAACCCTCTTTGCGGTTAAACCAGTGGATGCTGGTATGACGCTGCAAGATGCTTGGCACATCTAGTAGTGCGATGTCGCCCTCATAACCACCTCGGTTGTAAGAAGTGAACGAGTGGTCCGAGGAAACACTGGACGTTTCGCTCTCATCCGACTGATCGTCGAGGGCATCGTACCAGTTCTTTCTTGGAGGCGTGTTCCAACATACTTATGCATCCGCCACAGCATTCTCTGCCTCTTTGCTATGTTGCAGTATCTACTGTGCCATCAATAGAGCGCCTGTTGTGATGATAGTTGGGCGATACCGTTCCCCAGTACCAACAAAAGAGCGCCTTGTGCCTCCGCTGAGACGACGCACGTACATTCCTATCAACCAGGGGTTGTTCCAGTGGGCCGCGTGGGGCTTACCTCGCGGGTCGTGCCCACTGGCACGGGAATTCCAGATTTTCGGCGGACTCGTCCCGTGCCGTCTGTGAGTGTAGCCGAGTATGAAGCGTAGCTCAGCCACGATGTGGGTGAGCCAGACCTACTGCGTGGCTGTGACCAGAAAACACCCTTCGTTCGACTTCGACTGATTCGCTCCGGCGATGCCATCGTGCTTGACACCATTGCAGCAGCGCAGGTTAATTTTCACTTGCAATTCTTGCTGATGAAACGGAGCCAAGGTACTTGTAACGCCGTCCATGGCGCTCCTAAAACTTGCACTACTCTAACCGCGGCTGGCAAATGGGTGAGTATCGCGGCGCCTGTTGTATAGTCGATGGATGAGTTACGTAAGTGGCGTCCCCTCAGTGCCGTGGTGGTTGCTGATTGCCCCTTTGTGTCCGCTGTTGCTTCTCAGTGGTTATGGCGCTCTGAGCCTGAGGTCGTCGTGGTTTAATTTCCTGTCAAGGCGGTCACTTCCCGATGGGAGCAGAATGCTAATATGCCCACAAGCGGAAAAAGTAATGAAAGTGAGTCCGAAGCCCTCCGCTACAGCGCCTCTTAGTGGACGTAAAACGCTTTCGGCTATTGTTTACGTTACCATCACCGACAGAGACCCGGCGCGGTAGCTCAGTGCCTATGGCGTTCTGCTGCTCAGCTCGGATCGATCGGTCAGGGGATCGATTCCCGGCCGTTTCGATGGGGACGGGACGCCAAAAAAAAAAAAAAAAAAAAATCTTTGGAGTCACGTTTAAGAATCACGGGTGGTCGAAATTAGTCTGGACACCCTCCCACCATTACGAAGTCTCCCATTAGCCCGTGCGTTGCTTTGCATGTGCAGTCTGATCGCCTCAACAGCACCATTTTTCTTCTTCGGGCAATAGGCTCTCGCATCATACTCGGCCAGTGTAACTCGTTTTCGCTGCTACCTGTTGATTTGCAGAAATTAAACCGGTATAATGAGCTAACCAATATTCACGAGGGCCGTCCGTTTGCAGATAATCTGTTATGGTCCCAATATTTTTAGCGGGTGTACAGCAGATATGGGTGTGAAATATTGCCTGGCTGCGCTACGATAGGCACGTAAGAGTAGTTTTGTAAGTTGTTCAAGACCCTCCCCCCATTTTTTTTTATTGCTGTTGCTCTTAAAACTGCACCCCCCTCCCTCTATTCCTGAGAGACATGGTACCAACCCCACCTACTTCTGTCCCACGAAGACTATAGAACTTGAAACCTGTGAACCCACACAAGTTGGTTCGAGATTCTTTTTTCTTTTTCTTGAGCGGTAGTGCACCTCAGGACCTAATTAAAGTTCTCTGTCGTTCTGTCTGTCTACTTCGGCTAAACAGACTACTTAGCTAACAGATGGAACGGTCACTATAGCATGACACAGCACGACAAGACGATGAAAAATCGCATAAAATCTAATCCGCTCATCACTCTTGTGGTCAATTAAGTTTAGCGAATTTGTTGCGTTAGTAGCTCCGTACAAGCGCCGTAAATAAAAGAGCGTGCTTGACACCAATAAAAAATTTCTGTTTGCGTATTTTGTGCGCATATGCACCACGACGGCCTGCGCTGCATGTGTGACGGTTACACCCACAGCCACGTTGGGCTTATTGGATTGAGGGACGTGATGAAAGCGGGGAAAAAGAAACTGCACATGTAAGCTGCCTTCACTTGACCGTGAATCGCAGCGTATTGGTGATACTTGGTCGCAGTGAAAAAAAAAAAAAAAAAACAAAGAAAAAGCGCGTATTACGTGTCAAAACGACGACCTGATTACGAGGCGTGTTGTAATGGGAGATGCTGGATTAATTTTGACCACCGGGGGTTCTAATTATAAATCGAAATACACTGAGTGTTTACGGCCTGTCGACAATTGGATGGCGATGCTGGAGTGACACCAGCGTAATGACAATGCCGGAATTATGCTGATGGTACGGCGATAACGGCATGACGTCATCGCCGGACGGCTATTCAGCCATCCTAGTGCAGCCGAGATATTGTGGATCACATCAAGCGTTTGAAATAATATATGTTTAAAGCGGGCTCCTCCTCTGAGAGGCCCAAAGAAAGGTACGCAGAAGAGCTTAAAGTTGTTGAACGTTGTATCAAATCATTCAAATGATGATGCATGCGTTTGCTTCCGTTGTTCAAATTTCGCGGTAGCGCGGCGCGAATATCTCGACTAGTCTGGACTGACAGCGCCGCCTATAGTCAGGCTATCACATGATCAGCAGCGTTTTATTTACCCTGCACTTAACTTTTAAAATACAATTCAAAACACTGATATATTATATAAAAATATTTATTCCCAGTATTTTATTCAGCGTAAACAATTTATTGCGCATAAACACTCTTTTAATTTTTTTTGTTCCGCACAGATGGCGCTAACTGTCAAGAACTTCAGAGGCGTGGGTTTGCGAGCGTTGCAATCATCCAGGGTAAGCCGGTAGCTTTCGAGAGCAAAAGTGGTAGAGAAAAGTGATGGAATTTAGGCCCGGCCCGTACAGCTTTTGTGAATCGTAGCATGCTCACGGCGTGTGCTCCCACAAAAGTGACCGTTAAACGTCGTTTCTCCTTCTCGGGACCAGTGTTATGACGAGGCTCAACGCCGCACACCGCCGAGGTACGAAAACGTCATAGCCCTCTCTCTTCCCCAAGCTACCAGTGCGACGAACCTACGTGCTGCGCGAACCAATGTTCAAAGCCTTTGTAGGCGCCGCAAGGACGCTCCTAATACACGTCAGTCTTGTGTGTCACAGCTCGCACGATTGTTGAAGTACTCAGGCGATGCGTGCGACCGCTTAGGGGTCTCCAAGTTCACTGTGCTTCAACGCCTTCACGCCAGCATGACCAAAGCTGCGATGACCAAAAATTCGGGATGGCGATAAAGTCTTTCGCTTTCTGCATCGTCGTCTGGCTTCTAGGGTGAGTCTTGTTTTGTTCATTGTTTCTTCTACTTGGACCGGCTTGACAGCCCTCTCTAGTTTACATAATCTGTTGTCGGGATTTTGAAGTTCTGTGCCTACCCTTCTGTGTAAATAGCTCCTGCTTACTAAATCGCTCCGGCCATTTAAAGCGTGTGCGCAGCCCATCGAATTTCGTTTCCGCAGTGTGTTTACAACTACATTTTGAGAGCGCATCCTTACAATGTGTCAAAGTACGTTTGCTGTAGAAAACAATCACACGTAAGAACACTAATTAATGCTTACAGAACATTGCAGCAAGGTTACAGTGACCAACTCGCTGTGTTGATAGAACTTGCCTTATCAATCAAAAAGACACGTATCATTAATGGCACTGCATCTCAAGGAATGCAGTTCATTTCTATCCTCACTCAATTTCGTGAACCCGTGGAAGCATAATCATAGGATGTTTGCTAAACTATAGTAACATATGACGAAAGGCGTCCTTCAATTCTGTCCTGATTTCAGTATTACTCGCCTGCCCGCACACTTCTCAGAGCTTAGTCATTCTTGCATTGCCGAGCTGTTCCTATATATGTTAGCAAGAAATAAGTAATCTTTCTGCTTGTGGGGCATGGGTAGAGCATCATATCTTGGGCAACGAAATAATGATCAAACCAGAGGCTGACGGGCACATACACAGTAATGCAGCCGCTTCCTTCAAGGCGTACGGATGCATAGCTGTATGGTACTGTTTGCGAAAATTCTATTGAATATTTTAGAGTGCGTTCTGTCGCGATAACGTTTTGGTTGCAAGCACACGCATCGATTTCCTCTCATTTCTTCTGGTCGAACCTGTCATGACGTGTATTTAGCTGCGGGGTGTTGACAGCACTCGTTTTCGCCTTGAGCTAAATGTTGTGAGCGGCGCATATACATCATGACCGCGTTGATATTGCATACAATGCTGCCTGTATGCAGCGTCAAGCGCGCATACAATTAGCTGCGACCGCTGGCATTTCAACTTACGGGCAGCAAACTTTGTTCTGCTACGGAACGCCAGCCGCCAGGTTCTTCCGAAGGCGCGCAGCGTAGCGTTAACGCGGCGTAGTATCACGAAATGTTCACGAAACTCGGTACGGGTGCGAAAGTTTTCAGTGGGTGCCGTAATATGGAAAAGGCATCGCTTGCACGGAAAATAGGCGCAAGCATGGCGTTGGTAAATTTCCTTCTTTTGTTTCGTGCTAGCGCTGTTTTCCACATTTCGTCGTAGTGGTTCATCAACGGGCGTTACTTTCCGCTAGGATACGCTCTACTTTGCTATTCATGGTTATCACGCTGGGTTATTTCGCGGCCGGCCAAAGCTATCCTTGTTTTACCGTAACTACTTACTACTCCTGATCACTGCGGTATATAAACAGCCCGACAGCAGCTCGCAAATCCCGTCAAAAAGCTGTTTAAAAAATGGTTTCAGCTTTTGCGATAGTTTATAAAATTCCGACGAGTTTAGCACAATCTCAATGGGCACGGAGGAAATTGATGTCCTCGCCATCCGTTAGTTGGCCGAATTGGCCGAATTATACGTATGGATGTTGTGCATCATGGAAAACACGCAGGCCTATTTGGACTAAACATTAAACTTTGTCATTGTCGATCGCCTATGCAAACATACTCTGAAGATGAACACAGCCAGTGCTTCAGGGAGATGAATTACCAGGACGGTATTGTGCTCATAGTTAGTATTTACATTAATGCTTGCTGTGAAGGGCATGGCAAACTGTGTTCTTGATTCTTTATAATAACTCTTTTTCGTAGGTAAGCACGTATGTGTTTTGCAATGATATATATATTTTTCTTTTCGCGATTTTTATGCACGGTTACGTAGTGTCGAGCACATTCCCGACTACATGCGTTAAGAAAAATACTTTTTCCATACGTCTTTTTAATCGTCATTTTGAGGCTCGACTGGCATTATCTCATATTTTCTGTCAGTGCAGCTTTGGCGGATGTACGATAACTGTCAGTTAGTGTAAGGCCAAGCATTCGGACTGTGACATGTTTCCCTTCCCCCCTGTTTCGTAAGAAGGGTGGAGGAGAAAGAACCTTTCGCGAACAGATATACATATTCGTAAAGCTTTCGGCTTATGAGTGTCCACCTTGGAAGATGTATAGAGCTTGTCGGAAAGCCGATGTGCGACTGTCGGAGCAAACTCACCGCAGGCAACGCAGGAAGGCGGTACTTATAGTCTGGCCATGTGTTTTAGTTCCTTGACTCGTTGCCGCCTCCTTGCGCTGCTGCATTCGCATTAGAGCATGTGACAGGGTTATATGGTCGATGAAATACTGTATTTTCGGTCGTCTAAGATGCGTCTTGCTTGGTGTGAGTTGGTGAGGAACGCGCGCATACACACAGGCACAAAACGCCGTCCACATGCCTTGACGTCGCAACGGTTCCATAGTGATGCAAATGGCTCTTACGTAATTTCGGCGGTTTAACTTTTGGCGTTTACTGCGAAAGACCTTTTCGTTGAAAAGCGTCTGTCGGCGTGTGTGGCTCTAGCCATTTGGTTCGACTTTTCGCAGTGGTATTGAGAGAAGTAGTCGGGGCAGCTTCATCATCATCATAAAAACTTTATTGTACAGACTGAGGAGTTGGGGCACGCGGGCTCCTGGGCCCCCGCATGACCCCACTGCACTCAAGCGTTTATGTTACTTCGGACCATAACGCTGGCAGCCCGATCAGTAGCCTGCGTTGTCACCGATTCCGAATCATTAGAAAAACAAGAATACTAAGATAGCATTCTAAAGAATACATCTTACCACATGTAGGAGCAACATGCCCCCTTCAGGTTCCTCAAAGGCCCCGTGCAAGTGGAACATCTTTTGCTGTGTGTGTGTGTGTGTTTGAAGGTTAAACTGGCGGCCGTAATTCGGATAACGATAGAGATACAGGCTGTTCTGTCGCATATGCGCACTTCAGCGTTGGATAAAAATAAACACGCCAGCAAAGCAAGGCTGGCGCGTTACAAATTGTGACGTAACCTTTTAGCGCTGCTAGGTTCGGCGATGCCGCCGCTTATTCATATTGAGCGCGGCTTGCGCAGTGCGTTTCGGCAGCTGTCAAAACTGCAAATGTCCCAGCTGGCCGCATACGAACTGCTTCTGGCTCTGTCTTGAGGTTGGTACCTTGGTACCAAAACTCAGAACGATCAGCTCTTCGTCGTTGCTATGGAAGGGTCGATTCTGTGATGCCATTAGAAAGGAAGTCTAACCCACGTATTTAGAAATGCATCTTAACTTGAAGCTCATGCTTGACTTGATTTAAATGACACCTGTTGTGAACGCACTAAAAGAAACGCAATGAGCATCTTGAGCGCGTTCGCACCAGGCGTCACTTATATCAAGTTAAGCATGAGCTTCAAGTTAAGACACATTTCTGAATACGGAGGTAAGATTGCCTTAGCGCGCGCAAACCTTTTCGCATAATTCCGGCCTTTCATTATGCTGCCCTATGTGCGGCTTATATTCGTTCACACATCGTTGACTTTCACGAGCTGCTGTTTCTGTCACTCAATTTCGCACGTTTTCTGCACACCACTGTCAATGTTAGCGCGCATGCAATCGGGACAGCGTTGTTCTGGGCGAACAGCTATTGCGCAGTGCAACGATGCTCGTATCTGCGAGCGCTTCGGTGTTGGCTATCGGAGTTTGTGTAGAGGCAAACACGTTTGCAAGTACGCCACGTGCTTGCATCATAATTTCTAATTTATTTCAATGCCGTTCGCACATACACCGAAGGCGAGGACTTTCAAAATCACTTAACATCAACATTCTTGTTGTTGTGATCTGCATCACCACCGACACTACAGCGAAACGTGACAACCCAAGGTTGCCGGACGGATTGCGCAGGCCGTTGTGGAGTGAGCACGTGTGGACATGCTCATATGCAAGTCTTCTCCGTTGCCGGGTCGTAATAGATTTATCCTAACATCTTCTCTTAAGACATTGTTCGCTGCCATTTTCAGGTGTTCGAAATATATTGCTGATAAAAACGGGTTTCACAAATAAAAGAACGAAATAATAAACGACTGCCGAAATATTATTGAATTTCAGAATTATCGCTCGAAAATGCATCGTAAATTACAAAATTACGATGAATTGCAATTCAGGAATACGAGGAATCAATTGTTGTGCGTTTCGTGCAAGGTTTGCTGGTAGCTTCTGGGATCCAGACTAATGAGTCACGTGAGAGCTTGTTCAGTTAGTTGGTACATAGTCCTTTGGGGCGAAAACGGCGAAAGCGAACGGGACAAGAGTGGTTCAAGTCCCGTTCACCTTTCACCTGCCCGCAGTACACTCGCCGTGGTTGCTCAGTGGCTATGGTGTTGGGCTGCTGAGCACGAGGTCGCGGGATCGAATCCCGGTCACGGCGGCCGCATTTCGATGGGGGCGAAATGTGAAAACACCCGTGTACTTAGATTTAAGTGCACGTTAAAGAACCCCAGGTGGTCGAAATTTCCGAAGTCCTCCACTACGGCGTGCTTCATAATCAGAAAATGGTTTTGGCTCGTAAAACCCCATAATTTTTTTTTTTTTTTTGCCTGCAGTACACGCCAGCTAACTCCGCGTGGTCAAAATTAATCCGCAGCCTGCTGCTACCGTGTTTTTCGTAACCACGTTGGGACGTAAAGCCCCCCCCCCCCCCCCTTTTTTTTTTCACATTGACACGTTTATTATGTTGGGCGGAAAATTCGTAAATCTGGGAGGTGGGAAGTTTTCACATGCTACAATGACAAAACACACTCTATAGCTCTTTTTCCGTTGTTGTAGATTGAAAGGACATATGTAACGTACAGAGCACGAGATGCAAGCGCGTGCCGTATTCACGTTGCTTTATGTCACAAGTAGGTGGTGGCATCATTTCGCGTGGCTGCTGCCGAATGTAGTGCTGATAACCGGCGCCCAGAGGGGGCAGGCTGTCACTTGAAGCACTCTCGAGCCGCTAGATGCCGCGGACAATCCGCAGACGCTGATTCCGCGCTCTGGATTTTTAGCTCCGGGTACGCGTTGCCATAGTGGAAGGGAAATATCTCTCCTCCTGCGCCCTTGAGACCTCTGAAGAGTGCAAAGGGCGGGTGTGTGCATTCCGACCTTGTGTGCGCATTTCCTGGCCCGCGCGTCTCACCTGGGGCGCTTGCGAACGCAGCTGGCGCAATCAATGCGCGATGGGAACAGCTGGTGCAAGCGCGTGTCGTATGTGCGTGCGTACTACGATCACGCGGGACGAGTGCGCCAAAGTGCCGCTGCCTGATCGCGTTGAGTCAACGGTTGCGCCCTTTCCCGCTGGAAACTCGCTGACGAGGGACCGCCGAGGGGCGGCGGGCACGCGGAAGCTGCTTGCCCAAAATGCAGGCTGTGGCAGACGCTTGCTGTGCGCAACTTGCCTCCGTCGGCGCACGCCTTAACTAGCTTGCTGCTCTGAGAAAGTGGCCATTGTTCATGTCCGTCGCGAGCGCTTTGCTTGCCACCCAAAAGAAATACCAAGAGCTGGAAAGGATAGACCTCCGAAAGAGAAATGAGACAAGAGAGAGAGAGAGAGGGGGGGAGGAAAATACGTGCCCTTCCGAGTTTTTTCCGTCTGGAGTATTGCTTGTGATGAAAAGCTCCTCTTGCTCTCTATATTTTTTTTCGTTCGGGACCTTGTATTATTATTATTATTATTATTATTATTATTATTATTATTATTATTATTATTATTATTATTATTATTATTATTCGAGAGTTCCTTATTGTGTATAACAATAAGGTTACAAACAATGGGGATATACATACATAGAGGCAGGTCCCATAGTCAACAGACTGTACAGGGGACCTGCCATAAGAAATGCGTAGGATACATAAATACAAAGCAGCTACGTGCAAACACACAAGCCACCGTATTAAATTGGTTGCTAGCTAACGTTGTAAAATATTTAATGATACAAAGCAATTATTAATATAATGGGAATGATGAAAGTATTATACTTACTGCAAAAATTTACGGAGGTTTGATTTGGATGTGTAAAAATGAGAGAGCATCTTAATATGACACGGTTATGAGTTCTAAAGTAGTGTGGCTGAAAAATTAGTAGTAAATTTGCCATAATTAGTTCTAGGTTTTGGTAATAAATAGCTGTTAGTATAAGCGAAATGGGTAGATGTGGAGTGTGGATACTGGCTGTTAGTAATTACAGGGAATGGGAACTTTCTGTTAACAGATTCATGAACAAGTATTCTAAGTGAGTATTTATTTGGTTTCTGTAACGATTAAATACCATTAGAGCTGAGCAATGGAGATGCTTCCGATTTGTAGCTGCTACGTGTATGATGCGAATTTCTTGATTTTGGGTATGCTCTAGAGGGCATAAATGTGTGGGATACGTGTTCCCCCATGATGATATCCAATAATTTATGTGTGTGTGAATGAAGGTATAGTAGAGGGAGATGGGTATCTTCACATTAAATAAATTGTGAACTTTAATTAATATTCTAATTCCATATGCTGCCTTCTTTGTTAAGGATAAAACATGTGCATCAAATTTAAGGTGTTTAGATGTTTTAAGTGTGCTGGAAGCGAAGGTTAGCGATGAAGACACTTAGATAAGCTTTCGTTTAGCTGAGAAAATGAAGTTAGATTTTGCAGTATTAATATGTAGTCAGTTTAGTCGGCACCAGGTTACAATGTTAGCCGTGTCGTGGTTAAGCTTGCACATTAATGAATCAAGACTTTTGTCTGAGGTGGAGATAGTAGTGTCGTCAGCATAAAGGATACAGTAGAGCACTTTAGGTGCTGGGAGAGGTCATTAATGTTTATTAAAAACAAGAGAAGTCCTAATATAGATCCTTGTAGTACACCAATGTTAGTTGTTTTAAGGTCTGAGTAAGTGCTAGATGTTGATCCAGTATATTCTCTATCTCTCAAATAGTTACGTAATAATCACAGTGCCCGGCCAGTTATACCAATAGTCTACTTTAGCAAAATGTATGTTATGAACAATGAATCGAACGCTTTAGAAAAGTCAATAAATAATGCGCCAGCCAAATTTCTGGTTTCAATTGCCTGCCGAATCTTGTCTATTAGAAATATTAATGCTAAATCAGTTGAGTATCGCTCCCTAAACCCAAATTGGTTTGGTGATAGGATACGAAATTTTGATAAATAACTTGATAAGCGTATTATGATTAGTTTTTCGACTCTTTTACTAAAGAACGAAAGTATAGCAATAGGGTGGTAGTTAGATGTCAGACGCTTACCTCCCTTCTTGAAAACGGGAATTATTTTGGTCTTTTTCAAAGAATTTGGATAGATTCCCGTCTTAAAGGTTCACTATGTGACATAATATTTCAGATATTAGGTGCACTATCATTTTTATGAGAGATGGGCTGAAGTTATCAAGACCGGGCCCTGTTTCAGACTGGAAATGACTGTGACTATGTATTCAGGTGTCGCGGGATGAAGGAACAAGCTATGATGCACACAGGGGTAATTCTTGGTCACTAGATCGTCGCACCCTTCATTATATGCACAGAAGAAATTAATGGAGGAGTTTTGAATGACCAAGGGATTATCGAGGAGAAGATCCCCCGATTGTATCATAGTTATTTCGGCATTATTGGTATTATTATTATTGTTGTTGTTGCTTGGCCAAAAAGCTTGTAAAAAAAAGGAGGAAAAATAAGCAGTTCACACAGCGCATTCACCATTGGTTGAGTTGACAGAGTATTGCAGCACATCGGCGCTGGTTGCTCGCGTGGTCTAGAGTTACTGTATATGCATATACAATAACTCTAGCACCGTCGTCACCACTTGAGGTTATGTTGCTGAAAGGGGGCAGAGAGAACGGTGTTTAGTCTAGTCAGGGTGAAAGGCAGAGAACAAGAACAGTTGCTTGTTAACGCATCTGTCATTGTGACGGTGGAGAAGTAAGGCAAAAAAGCGTCTCTCATATCCCAAATGCGCTGTTTTTAGGTGCGTTAAGCGCTCGATTAAATCTCATGAATCACATGTCACTCAAGGGCAGTCAAAAGACTCGGTACATGAGCACTCATACTCAGCGCCTTTTTGTTACGTCCAGTCTATGCGCTTTTTCCTCTCTTTCTTTCTTTCTTTCTTTTTTTTCGATCATGCACACGATGAACCACGCATGATGCTTAAAGCTGGCACTTATAGACTCGACAATTTGGGGAAATGTTCGCGGTAATCGTGCTTGCCGTTAATAAGGATTTCCTCGCACCCTGGGTGTATCACCTTGGTTTGAAGGTTGCAGCATTCACTTGCGACTGCGACCTCTCCACTGTGCTACCCTCGAGTTAGAAAAGTAATCAAGACAATACAAATTAGTACCGATAGCTACACAAGTAAAACTCCAGGCTGTGCAGCTCAGTCTGCGAGGAAAGCCTGGCTCAGCGCTCTTTCTTTCTCTTATTTTTTCTCTCGTTTCGTTTCTTCAGTAGTTCACATTTCCCCGAGAGCACATACACGAAGGAACAAAGTAAGGTTGGCTCGAGTGGAGGAAGCAGGAAGTGCGAAGGTGGCAACGCGCATTGCATGTTGCAGAAGGGAGCACCTGGGACAGGAACTGAACTTCGGTCGCAGTAGCGAAGTCAGAGCTGGATTACGGAAGGAAAAATCACACCATGAAGGTTGAACTGGTGCAGAGTGAAAGGGTTAATTCTGTCTGGAATTCTGTCTCTCGAGGTGTCCGCTCATCTTCACACCGTGTCTGCACGAAGTGCATGAGACAGATTGAAGTAGTGAGACTAAATAATAATAGTACATTTCTCGTGAATCCATGTAAGGGGTTGGATTAACGATCCAACCCCCCCCCCCCGTTTCTTTCCTTTGAATTTCCGTCGGCATGTCTATACATGTTCCGTAGGCGGATGCTTAAACTCAGTTTTAATTGCAATTTGCTCATTCAAAACGTCAATCTATTTGCACGCATATCGCGTACTAGCCCAAGCGAATGTTCTTCTGATGGCTCATCCGGGCTTAATATTCGATGGCGATCGATCGTCGCGCTCTTTCTGCACGCTCCAGACACAACCGATAGCCAAGATACACAAAGCACCATTTCCTGCCGCAATAACTGTTGCTGTTTTTACCTAGCGGCTGAAGTAAGTAAAAACACTCGAAGCCGTTCCTTACAAGTCCACAGAAAAAAAAAAAAAAAGCTTCAGTTGCAGCTACACGTTTTCAGAAAGGCGAATGGGTTCAGTAGTGCGTTGTTGAAGGTTGTAACGACCTGTGATTCACGAAAGCTCGTGTAACGCTGTAGCAGCTGTGTGGTGTTTCTGCTGCTTTGAATGGCGGTGTGGAAGAGGTGGAAGCGCGCACGCGTGCTCTCGTCCGTCCAGCAGTCCGCGAGCATTTGGGGGCGGGCCCCGCGAACGAAAGAAAACGCGACGTCGGTCACGTACTCCGCCGGCGCGGCTGTTGTGTGTTACCGACGGCACCGCCGCGCGAGCAAAGCGAAGATCGCCGGCAGTCCTGCGTGCACGTCTGCGCCCAAATCCTGCTCGGCGCCGTGCGCCCGCGGGTGGCTAAACGGGTGGCCGCAAGAGGAAACGCGCTCTAGTTTTCTTCGTGGCGGCCCGCTTATAAGCTCGTCGTGGCGGCCGTCCGCTCGCAGCATGGATATTGTTTGGTCCCGTGTCTTGAAGGTACGCGCCGTCTCTGTGCCCTAGATGGACCGTATGCGCTCTCCGCCTACGGCTGCCGAGTCTGATCGTGAATGGGAGGGGGTGATATAGTGGGGGGTTCCTTCCCCCGGATAAGCAACTGCCGGTTATGGAGCGTGCGGTGGGGGGGGGGGCATCTCTCGGGCCATCTCTCCTCGTTGAATAGTCTTTCCGACAGTGGCTCATCATTTACCCGACCATTTGCTTCCAGGCGAGATCAGCAACAGCAGTATCGACTGTAGGCGGGTGCGACATATTCCAAGCAAGTTGCTTTTTTTTTTTTTTTTGCTCTGTGGGGGAGGGGGAGGGGGACCGGTGCTCTCTTCTTCCTCGAGGTGGAGTGGTCCCGAGGTCGGCTCTGCAAAGAGGCGGCCAGGCCCTTCCTTGTCCCTGAAAAAGTCCAAAAAAGCACTCCAAAGTTGTACTGAGTCCTTGAGCCCGATGTGCGATGGCGGGTCGAGCCACTGCTGCAGGGTGCCAGGTCGGTTCCCGCCCAGGGAGTGTAGTGTCCTTTCTCGGACCGTGTCAAAGGCAGAGCAGCTCCACAGAAGATGTTCGGCCGTACCTCTGGCCGGGCATGCCGGGCACTTAGGGCTCGGCTATGAGTGCTGGTTGATGATGTGTAGCCTTGCTGGTGACAGAAGCTGGCCGGTCTGGGCTCGGCGAAGAAGAACCGCCTCCATTCTGCGAAATGTGCTGGGTGGGCGGCGGCAAGTTTCTTCTTGCTCGAAAAACCACATAAAACGTGCGAAGGGGCTTCGCAGTGGTTATAAACGTGTTTGAGCATCTTGAGCTGTACGAGTCATTTGGAGCGCGCATTTCCGCTCTTGCATTTTCGTCTACCTTGCAGTTTCTTCAACGCGAACACTCGCGCGACGTGTTAAACGCTGCAGTTTGTACACCTCGCTCAATGACGACAGCGTCTTCCTGCTGAGCTTACTGTCAAAACGGGAACACCAACTTGCATAACGCCCATTATTGGTGTGATAGAAATCCCCGCTGGCTGCGAGAACACAAACACCATGTCCGGTGGTCAGCAAACGTCTGGTGCGTCGTTTTTCAAGGCCGTATGGGGAACCAGCGCTGGCCAGGAGGCGCTACAAGCTTTAGTGTGTAACTAAAATGTGCTGACACCGTCCAGTAGGGAGCCCACGAAGATAGCACGACATGTTAAACGATAACAGACGCGCGGCTGTGTCAACGTTTGCTTAGCCTGATGCGCCCAGCCATGCGCGTTGCTCCGAGCGCATGCGCTGCTACGTCCTAGCTCGTCGGTTTATTGTCATGGGAGGAGCCGTGAAAAGTGCGTCTCGAGATGATCGGCGAATTTACTGACACGAAATCGCAGTATGTGCTACTGAAAACTGTGTTCGCCGCTCGCTAGGCTGTGTGTTACGGCGCTGCTGTTGGCAGGCGAAGCTCCAGCGCTGGTTGCCCATAGCGGGTGATTTCGGTTGCAGGCCGCATTCCGGGAAAAGAGGGGAGGGGTTTAAATTGCATCAAGCCCGTCTGCTGAGATTTCGTTGACGAATCACGTATAGTGGTCGAGGCTAGTCAGGAGGCCGCACATTGCACTTTCCCGCACAGCGCATGCCGTTAGCGGCTAGATTTGAAAAAAACCACCAACCAGTCTACCAATGGCAGGTTGAAAAACTAGGCGCACAAGTTCCCTGAACCCGATGCACACTACTCTGGCGGATTCTACTCGCAATGAGCCCTTTTATCGCACGATCGTAGATAACAGAGGATGTCGCAGCGGAATTGCATCATGCGGATAGCTCGCAGCGTTAGTAGTGCACAGCGGAAACAACGATCAGCGTCAAGCTCGAATCAGAGTTCATGAGCTCATAGTCTGTCTAGGTTGCGACGTTTGTTATCACTGGCATTATTCGTTGACATTACGTCGAAGTGTCGAGTAGGCAGCCTCGCGTAACCACACTGTCTCAAGTTCGTTGACCGCTGGCGTAAAGCCTCTTTCTCTGGCGTGAAATTGGAGGTATGGTTTATCGCTTGGGCGAACCACCCTATTCCCTTTCGCGTGGCATCTCCCAAACGGTTTTCTTCCACGGGGAGAGTCTTCGGATGGCATGTTGTCTGGGGCGACTTATATAGCTTAACTCATATTCGCACAATAGAGTAAACACTCTAAAATAAAATTGTGGTAATTTTACATTTTTTGCTGTCAGATGGTATTCAAATAGTGGAGTGGAACACTCTGCGACTCCCAGGCGCTCGCCGACCTGGTCGCGCGAGCGGCTTCGCAGCTGAAAATTCGGCATGTGAGAGGCGCAGATGGGAACATACGAGCCGTATACGGTTCTACTGCTAATTGGACCCAGTATTATTATAAATCGCCGTGGCATTTAAGTAGATTTTGTCTTGTATCAATTGTCCTGAGCTACTCTTGATCCGGGGGGTGACCTACTGCTGCTTAATGAATATCTGTGTTGGTGACCTTCTTAACGTGGGAGGAATATTGCGAGCATGTGGCCATTGTGTTTATGGCGCTTCCTGAATGCTTACGCCCTCTATATGGGAATAAGAGAACGTTCGTCTGGTCCCCAGTAGCGATTTCTCTTGTTAAATACACGTGACATGCAGAAAAACGAAAATTCTGGACAAATTTGAAAGATAATTTTTGCGTTCTAAAACATGAAAAAATGTAATCACTGATCGCGACAATTGTTTTCATGGGGGCAAAGGGGCTGCTTTCGGGGATCGTCTTTGACAATCACCGTATATTGTCGGTACTAAGATAAGCCCGCGTGCAACTCCCGACATCTCCTTCAGACTCGAACTGCGTGCACCCCTGCACGGCCAAGTAAGTTTTTGACATCTCCACTTAGTCGCTCCGCTACCGTGTTCTTGGAGGCAGCGCTGCACCATTCAAAGTGCGGCTGGATTATTCAGCTGCAGTCACCATCACAGTATGTCTCGAGGCACTGGATCATTCTAGAGCACGCAAGTTTCCGAAATTCTGATGGCGTTAATTTGTCGAACGCCAGTTCCAGAAGCGAGAGGGTTTGAGCTCGATTCCGATTAGTGCACTTTTGTTGTTTGTTAATGACAGCACTTACCGTTATAGTGGTAATTAACGTTCTCGATTAGATGTGTACGCAAGCATTACTGTCGCTGCTGAGCACGAGGTCGCGGGATCGAATCCCGGCCATGGCGGCCACATTTCGAGGGGGGCGAAATGCGAAAACACCCGTGTGCTTAGATTTAGGTGCACGTTAAAAAACCCCAGGTGGTCTAAATTTCCGGAGTCCTCCACTACGGCATGCCTCATAATCAGAAAGTGGTTTTGGCACGTAAAACCCCATAATTTTTTTAAGCTTCACTGTCGCCTGTAAAACGAACAGAATTACAGAAGTGGACGTCTCCCTACAAGGCTTCTTATTGTGGAGAAGCAAGCTTTCGCTGAAATCTTTCTGAACGTCACCTTGGAACACACAGGCGGACACACATGGGGTGCGTTTATCGACTAGTACGCGATGAGTCGCTCCCGCTGTATGCGGGATGAGCCGTCGCCGCTTGTTGTTGCGACCAGCCGCGATATCGTAAGCAAGCGTCGTGCGGCCGACCCCCGTATCCAAAGGGTTGCTCGACTTGATATCACACTTCGACTCACGAAAGTAATGGCAGCATGTGCTGTTAGGCTAATCGGTTTGAGATAGCGCCGTTTTCCAGCGCAAAAACGGGGCAACCTAGTAGACAATACATGGCAGCGCTACATCTCAGTTGTACTGGCCACTGGGCTGCGGTGACATTCCAAGGCGAATTCTGAGCGAAAGTTTTGTAACCATGGCTCTTTCGAAGTATGTACTCGGATGCAGTGGAGCAAAGTGCTCTGCTCTGTTCGGTGGAGCATGAGATGAAGCTTCAAGTCGATGCCCGTTCTGAATACGGGGGTGACTTTCGCGTTGTTTCGCGGCCTCAAATAACCGCGAGTCGCACGACCTTGCGAGAGGCAGTCGCACTCGGACAATCACATAAGAGGCTGGCGACCAACCCGCCGCCGCCTAGCTACCGACGGAATTCATGCGTACAGACTATTTTTTCCCAAACAGATAGGCGACTCTCCTATTGCTATAGTCTGGCCCGGTGTTGTTTGTGTGAAGCAGGTTGTACTTATGTAAGTGCCTCGTGTGATGTGATTGATGTGCGTCCGGAGGCACTTGGCCACGCGTGTGTACAAGCTGCACCTGTCTTTGTTTTTTTTTTTATTTTCTCTGTCCACCTCCTTCTTTCCCCTTGAAGCGAATTCGGGGCTGCGAATTTTGTGTCTCCATATTGCGCAACGTGCCGCTGACATTCCAGCTGAAACCTATTTCTTTATATCAGTTCCGTGTGTCGCTGAGTCAGCAATACGCAACCCGCATCGAAATGCGACCAGCCATGCACGCGCGTACCTCGTTTCTATTTCAGTCCACTGTCGTGCCATGTCACTGCCGGGATTGTCTGGTGCTGCGTCTCGCGTATTTTGCGTTTACAGTTGCGCTCAGCGTGACCTGCAATGACCAGGGAGGGCGTTGCGTTTTAGGACTGCTGCGTAGCACTCGGCACCATCAAGTACATAGAGAACGGGCAGGACGCGACAGGCAGGCGTCCGGTGCATAAGTGCCATCACATAAGCTTGTCAGCAACATTTGCCACTTTTTGCCTCCCTTGCCTTGGTCGCTGCGCAGAGACCACAGTCGTGTGATTGCGTTCATGGAGCGCAACTCTTCTTTATTTAGTTGGTGTTTTTTTTTTTTCAGTTTACCTCATGCTCATGAGGGCAGAACAGTATCAAAGATTTTGTTAACGCTGATGTAAATAAGCGTCGGTTGCAAATAATTTCTCCCCCCCCCCCTTCCGCTGAGTGCGTCGAGAGGGGAAGGGGGCGTCGAAATGGCGCACCGAGAGGTTAACGATCTTGCCTTTCGCGAAAAACACGAAAGACTTGTCATAACATCGCCAGCTTCAAAAGTATGCCTTAAAGACGTCGGTTGCGAGGAGCTTTGTAGTCGCAGCACCCTTTCCGGCCCGTGCGTTGCATTCCTTGCGATGCATGTCTTTTATTTTCCGACCCAGCGTTCCAGCCGACTTCGTTTTTCCCACCCGCGCTCGAGACCTGCCTGCTGCTTCAGTCGGTGGGATGGCGTGGCCTATGCGCGTGTGCGCATAGCCAGCCCGGCGAACAACAATCGCTGACCCCGGGACCCCGCTAACCAATTGCGCCCAGTTTCCGTTGTCTCTCTTCCTTCGCTCTCTTCCCTTGTGCCAACGCGTCACTCCGCAGCTGTGCGCCATAAAATATGGCGGTGAGCGACCGCTCTCGGGGTGGGTATCAGGCGCAGCATGTGAAAAACATGAGCTGGGCTGGTCGCCTCCCTTGTTTTGGCTGTTATGCGCTGCGGTATGAGGCACTATCTCCTAGCGCTGCCCTGACTGCATACGCGGGCACATTGACTCGTTCGCATGTGCGCACCCACCGTGCGTAAGAGCAAACATCCAATGGAGTTGCTTCATGTATATTAAAAAAAATGCAACGTCTTGTTTTATACTAAAACTGATATTGTATCTCAGTTTATACACTGTAGGTGTACAGCACACAGTGTAGGTGAACAGTGTAGGGGATAGTCGGCTAACAAGTAACTCATGGGCAGGATGTCGAACCGTCATCTGAACTGAACCGCTTACTTTTGCAGAACTCGAATAGAGCTCGAACGGAAATGTGTGTCGCCACTTTGGAGCTGAACTTCAACCGGAGCAGAATGATGGATTGTCGTATAGGAATTACAGCTCAAGTGCGAAGAGAGGGAAAGAAAGCGCTTGCTGACCCGCAGCGGTAGCCCAGTGACATGGCGTTGTGCAGCTGAGCCTGAGGGTGCGGGTCCGAACCCCGGCCGCGGCGGCCGCATTTCGATGCGGGCGGAATGCAAAAAAGGTCGTGTACCGTGCATTAGGTGCACGTTAAAGAAGCCCAGCTGGTCACAATTAATTCGGAGCCCCCAAGTACTGCGTGCCGACCTGAAACTTTAATAGAAAATTTTATTTGTCCCGTGCGATTTAGATTAGAGTTTCGCCTGCCAAGAGAGAGAGAGAGAGAGAATAAACTTTATTAGCTTCAGAGGTGGAGTTCTGCAGAGCGCCTGTGGATGGCTCATCAGTCCAGAACTCCTGCGGCCTTTGCTGTCTGGCTGGCACGTTCAACCAACCAAATCTGGCCCTCCCGTTCCCATATCCATATCCGGTTCCTATTCCCATATCTGGGCTGGCATATCTTCGAGCTACAAGATTGGCCTGAAGATTCCCACCAAGTGCTCTCGTGCCCTGGGGCCCAAATTATCTTGTGTTTTAACTTTCGCCATCGGCCTTGAAGATGCCGGCTGCTTTTGTGCCTGCCCTATTGTTGATCCTGGCAGGCATTCTCAGAATCCTTGTTAATAACTAGCGAACAGCGAGACCTGTTGCCTTTGGCAACCGCTAGAGTGACAACGGCCTCCTCGGCGTGCAGGTCTCCAGCGTTGCACGGATCTTCTTTAGTTGGGAATAGATTATCACCACGGTGCCCCTCGCATTCACGTACGTACGTAGACTACATACTACTATGTGGGCTGTGTTCTTTTGTCCTGGTAGATCCTGGTTATGGCTCCTGGCTTTGTGTCTGCCCTGGTGACCGACGGGAAGCGTGTGCCTAGGGTTGGTAACCACCTTGAACGTAGACCTGATCTTGTCCAGTATGTCTACCGTGTGTTTAATCTCGTATGCTGTCTTGGTGGCCTAGTCCCCGGATCAGGGCTCCTCCTGTCGTTCACTGCAATCTTGTCTTTTGAGAAGCGAACTGCACCGCCTGGCATTCATCATAGGTATTTGTTGTGCCGAGATCTAGTAGCTTTATGGTTGCCGTTCTTCTTGGCATACCCAACGCTGTCTTATAGGCCTTCGTGTGAATTACCTCAGCTTGTTCACTTTCCCTTTGGTTTAGGTGCTGGCAGATGTGGGGTCCAGAGTAGCGTATCCCACCACCGTCAACCAGTTGTTGACTCAGGCTAGCATGGACCATCACTGTCATACAGTCGTTGCGACTCTGCGTCCAAGCGGCCATTACGGTTCCGTGGCTGATGATTTGCCAGCTGCTGGGTGATCGAGGGGTCCGGGTTGATGTCCAAGAGATGAAAGAAAGGGTTTAGTTACAAATTTACATGATGAGACTTTAAATGTACTAGCTTCAGTACAAGTACTGGTGCGACCATGAGTAGGAGCACACGTACGAGTTGGAGCACACTCCCACAGCACTCAAGATCCAGTTGTTATGTGGTTATTTTTCCCCTTTCTCTTGTCGGGCAAGTTCGCTGTTCTTCTCGGCCAACCACAATCGTTAAACATTTTGCAAAATTCTGCCCGTGATGTCGCATCGTCCCGCTGGGCTCTGCCTCCAGTGTTGCATGTTCGCCCCCACACACGAGGCAATGACGTGGCAAGCCTGGAACATGATGTTGAAGTTGTTCCCATGAAAGTCCTCGACATTGGCCCCTTTGGTCAATTAGTGGGCCATTCGTGACGGTTTGTTTGTCAGGGTCAGGCTCTGGTAGAGTGGTACTCAGGGTAGCTGTTGCTTCCAGAAAGGATGGTCGCTTCGACGTGAGCGCCTTTGTTCATGTGTCACCGTCTATATCGGGTCCAGTCTCGTCCAGGTGGGCGCTCGTCTCACCTGTCAACTTTGATTACACTGATTTAGTAGCCAGCTCTCTGGTCCAGTAATTGTCAAGAAGGGATGCCGGGTAAACAATGCTAAAGGTCAATCGTAACAGCATCTCCGGTGGGGGACGAAGATCCTGATGCATAGGGGCCAGCAGCCACTGGGCAAGGGATCGGCGTTTCAGCTGCGGAATTTCCTTCCATTGAGATGGACCCTTTGTTTGCAGCATGTGGATTCCCTGGAGTGGTTCAGCAGGCCTCATCGTGCTCTTGTGCCTTTTCTCCTTGGGCCGGACTGGTGAAGCTGCACTTGCAAAGCAGTCTCGCAACCTTTTCGTTGCCTGCTTGATAAGCAATCACTCGATTACAGTGCCAGACCAACAACACGACAAAGCAAGCGAGCACAAGGCCACCCTCCGCCGAGACCGACCAGGCTTAAAAAAGAAGAAATAAAACAAAACTCTGCTGCTTTCTTATCCTTTTTCGCACGCCCTCCCCCTAACTCTAAAAAAAGCAGTTTCCTAAAAGCCCCAAGAATTGATTACCAAAATCAGCTTACCATCAACTATAATCACGCGATAATAACAAACATATGATAAAAAAATATACCTACAGAAAATTACACGGAAACCAGAGTGGGCATGACGCTTTGCTTCACCAAGGGCAATGACTCTGACCATCTGCATTCCCATTAAGTCTACCCCTCCTATAGCGAAACAACTCCAAGACCACTGTCAATCAAGTCGCACGATATGAAGCCTAACATTTCTTCTTTTTATTTTCATAGAATTGAGATCCTCTCGTGATAATGTGTCCTGCGTCTTAAAACTCTGCCTTTCCGAACAAACGATTTGCTCACGTGGTGCGTGATTCACGAAGTCACCACGGAAGAAGAAACAAAGGCACGTTTTTTAATCATGGAAGTCGTGACTATGATTGGAAATGGTCAAAGGGATAAATGTTACATAATGGGTTGCTTGCTCCGTCAGTGCAACCAGCCAGTACCAGCGCCTCTAATGCAAAACATACTGAGCTCTGCTGACCACTTCAACTCTTAACTAATTCATAGAGTAACATTCGAAACCCCGAGACAAAGCTACACTCAATCTGCGTGCAAAAAAAAAAAAAATCTTGAGCAAAAAAAAATGTTGCTTCTCCAAATGTGCTCATGCAAAGAAATTTCCTACAATGGTAACTGATACACACCCTACCTGTGAGTATCAAACTACCAAACTTGGGTCTGTGTCTGCAAACCTCTTAGCTCAATGTTTACTTACAAAATCAGTGTGACCACTAACTACCACCGTCGTAAAACCTGCTTCACTTTCATTCGTGTAACCGGCTCGTACAACGACACAAAGAAACTCTGAACCTGACATGAAACTTTTGAATTTAGAAGGCAAAGTTCATAAACGAACAAGAAAAAGGCATCACATTCTATGTACAAGCAAGAAACTCATGGGTGTGCCTAATTTATCAATTACTTCTTAATGTGCGTTCGATGGGGTTGCAGTCCAAAAGCCTTTGTACTTTGCCGGGGACAACAAAGAGTGCCAGACATACACTGCCCTCTGCAGACATCTGCCACTTTGTGTCCCTGCAGCTTGCTTTCTTGTCCCTGAAGGGGAGGCCGTAAACGTGGGAAGAATAGCCATTCTCCCTTTGTCCTCACTCTCGCGGCAAATTCCATTTCAGTGACTGCTCGACTAGCCTGGTTTGTATGCCCTGGGAACAGCTCGATCACAGTTTTGTACTGCCTGGTATATCACTGTCTTAACCAGATTGAACATTTCAACCGCACCCTTGCTGACTGTCCTGTCGCAATCAGCCTTTGGCGCTGCTTTCATTTTCTTAACTGCCGCAATGAACCCTTTGCCGTTCGGCGCGATGGCCTGTTACCTTGTCTTATGCGCTGCAGTGGGGTATCTTTCTCAAGTTTTCGCTTCGCCGGATTCTTGGCTCTGTTTATCTCATGGCGCTACCTGAAAACACTTTTCATTGCCACGTGGTCATCTATAGCACACCTGAAGTCCCAGAGTGTTGGGTTCCTCTTCTGCTCAGCCGCCATGGCATTCTGATCTACTTCGTCTCCGCAAAGAATGCCCTCTGAAATCACCACTGGCTCTACTTGTGCGACGTCTGTGCTCTGTACGTTTGGCACTGTCAAAGAGCTGCTCTATTGCCAAGACACAAGGATTGCATCCAGCTCCACACTGACCCCATTGGGGTTGCTGGAACAAGCCTCGTCCCCACAAGGAGTGCTCTCCGAGATGGCTGCTGACTTGGTTTTGGTGGACGCCTCAATGGTGCACTCTCCGAAGATCGAGCCTAGAGTAATCTCTAGTTCCCTGTACTTTCAAGCCAATTTATCCATGCTAGCACTGCAAGAACATTGCTTAGCCAGGCCCTCTGCGACAGTACCGCTGTAATCTCGAATAGTCGCTTCCTTACTTTCTCGGCCTCCCCGCTATCTGGGCCTACCTTAGATGACTCTGGCATTTCGCCCATATAGTACGCAGGCATGAGGAAGGTCTCCAGCGACATCTTAACCTTCACATGGCTGCTGGAACCAGCCTCGTCCTCGTAAGGAATGCTTTCCGGAATGGTCCCTGAACTCAATCTGGTCCCACATAAGTTCCAGCTAGTAAGCGGAATGTTTTTGCTAATAGTTCAGCTTGCTTAAGTGTAACTTGCACCCCAGGTAAAATTTAAAATATGCAGAGCAGTGTTTCGGTCATTTTTACTGGGTTGTATATGTAGCAGCGTCCAATTTATTTACTAGCTGGCTCATAGTTATAGTAATTCTATCTAGTTATATACGTAGCACTGTTCCACGTACTATTTGGAACACTGTTTCACATATATTTTTAGTAATTTTACCTGTATTGTGTTCCACGCAAACTTATCTGGGCAGCATTGCAGTAAGGCAATAACTTCTTTATAAAGCAATGTTCTCATCATATTATACTAAAAAATACACAAGGGCCTCCTTAATAGATGCCTTTGTGATTTTCACAGATTCAAAAGCAGCCCTACAAAGTATGTGGAACAGGCACAAGCGTTGCAATAATCAACCAGCAACATTTGACATTGCTTATATTCACCACAGGGCTAAGATTGCTGGGCATTGCATAAAGTTCCAGTGGATACCTGGCCATGCCGGCATTTCGGGAAATGAAAGAGCGGACGAAGCTGCCAGAAATGGACTCCAATACCGCAAGTTCAAAAGAAAATTTTTTACAAAAGCCGACGCTTCAAACATGGCAAAAAAATATGCCTATCAAGGAAAAGACCGCATTTTGAATCTGCCGCTTCACCAAGAT
This sequence comes from Dermacentor andersoni, assembly GCF_023375885.2. Taxonomy (NCBI): domain Eukaryota; kingdom Metazoa; phylum Arthropoda; class Arachnida; order Ixodida; family Ixodidae; genus Dermacentor; species Dermacentor andersoni. The sequence continues at coordinate 228,208,083 of NC_092814.1, forward strand.
AACTTCCTGCGTTACATTGACCCAGAAATGAGACCGAAAATTCCACGACCACTTCCTCGACACTTAGAGACATTGTACCATCGTCTTCGACTGAACGTGGCATACACGAACAATTATCTGTACCGCATAGGACTTACCACTAACCCATGCTGTGATAACTGTCGCAACTTAGAGACAATTGAGCACATATTACTAGAATGCCCCGCGTACCGCGACGAGACAATTTTTTGAGCACCAAATGGACATGATTTGCCACAAACCGTTAACGTTACCGAGCATCTTAGGTCCGATGCCCGGCCCTTCAAAACAGCGACGGGTTTTGGATTTATTGTTCAAATACCTGACAGAAATCGGTCTAATAGGAAAGCTTTAAAAATTGCACACTTCCTATACAAAAGCCTAAATTTACCCGCCATGTCACCTGTAAATATTAGTATCAGGTCCACTCGGACATTTCATATTTACTTTTATCCACTTTTTCTCCCACTCTTTTCTGGAATCTTTTAATCCCATTCCCCATCCCTATACAGAGTAGCATGCCAGCGGTTATATACGCGCCGGCAAAATTCTCTGTCTTTCTAATAAAGAGCCCTCTCTCTCTCTCTCTCTCTCTCTCTCTCTCTCACTAAAAATAATCTTGAAGTTGTCGGTTTAGGTATACAATGAATATATAAGAAATGTCAATTCTCACTTGTCTGACTTAAATGTCATGCGACTTGGTGCTCATCCAGATATTTTATTTGAATTGTACGATTACTTAGATAGTTGCCAAAATCAACATGTTATTATTGCCGGGGACTTCAGCTTGCCTCATATTGACTGGTATTCAATGTCATGTGGCTCAGTGGACACTAAAAGTTCTCAAGCCTTATTAGATATATTACTAGTGCGTAACCTTACCTAAACTGCTTACCTTCCTACAAGGATTACAGATTCAGTGACATCAATTCTCAATCTTGTGTTGTGCTCAGCTAGCATCTCTGACTATAAAGCCGAAGTGAACGAAGGGATCTCTGGCCACAAAATAGTGTACTTGACTTGCGCACTTCCTACTTGATCACAGTTACGTACTGCATAGTACATCACTGTTAAAAATTATGATTCTGCTGATAACCTTCAAATTGTGCATTATTTGGAAGAAGCACTTGTACAGCTTGATATTGACGACGATGTGAATTCTTTGTGGAACAAGTCAAGTCCTCGGGCCACTTTTGTATTAGAAAATTCATTCCAGATAAAACCAAAAAAGATTGGCACACAGAATCCTCGGATAAATAGAGACAGTAGAGAAAAAAAATTGTGCGTTGACTTTCTTTCAGCACTTATTAGCAATAAATTAATCGTGGAGCCATAATATATATTAAACCTTTAACGACTAGACATATCCGGCACCACCAACCTCACACTTTAACCCCATATTTTCATCTACTGAAGCGTTCAAGAATTCCTTTTTTCCACGCACTATTAACGATTGTAACTTGATGCTGTCTCCTATTGTACCTACTGCTGATTGACGTATGTTGCTTCTTTTTTTCTTGTATCTATTCAAATGCTTTTGTACACACCTTGCTTGGACCTTTGCAAGGTCCGCAGTATTGTATAAATAAAAAAAACTAATAAAAAGTTATTCATCTCAAACGTAAACTAATATTATACCGAAAATCTAAAGATTATGACAAGACGATTGTTAGCGGGATGGCAAATTACTTATCAGCTTGATTAGCTTATTAGTATTAGCTTGATTACTGATTATTACTTTAATAAATCTTTAGCCTGTGATGCTGTTGCTGACGATTGGCGTTTGGCACGAGCAATACCAGCTTTTAAGGAAGGTCCCCGATCTCCTGTAAGTAATTACAGACCAATATCAGTCACCTGTTGCTGCTGCAGAACACTAGAACAGATCACAGTCACTTACCTGAATGATTTTTTAGAACAAAACAATATGATTATGGCTAATAGGCATGGTTTTAGACAGGGATACTCCACAACCACACAGTCACTGTCCATGAGCTCGCTTCAGTCTTTGATGAGGATGGACAAGTCGACGCTGTCTTTTTAGATTATTCTAGGGCATTCGACAGAGTCCTTCATTGAAAACTAATAATTAAAGTGAAACTTCTTGGAACAGCCCTACAGGTAATAAACTGGGTAAATTCATATCTCACTGGTCATAAGCAGTATGTAGAAATAAATGGATCATGCTCCCATTTTTGCGGGGTCACTTCTGGTCTACCTCAAGGATCGGTGTAGGGTGCAATACTATTTATTATTTACATTAATGACCTAGTTAAAATTGTGGAATCACCTATTCGTGTCAAATAGTTTGCAGATGATTGTACTATTTTAACGCCATTTGAACTGTCTCTGATCAGCTTTTTTCTGTAAGGAACATTGGATAGGTTGCAGAATGGTGCAGTGAATGGGATATGGTTATTAACTATGACAAACTGCATATATGTATTACAAGTAAATTACAAAAAATAGAATACTTGTACAAAATGAAGGATAATAAGGTTAGGAAAGTAGAAAGCTGCAAATACTTTGGGATAACGTTAACTTCATGTCTATCCTGGATGCCTCATATAGACGATACAACCTCTGCAGCCCAGAAAAGGTTCCAATTTCTAAAATTTAAATTAGAATTAAAATTTAAATGCACGTCTTCACTAACATTTAAAGCCTATAAAAAGCCCCAGAACTGAATCAATGGCTTCAATTCATCCCCGTTTCTGTCGGAGTGCTTCTCAAGCGTGTTATCACTTGTAAAAAATTTTGTCGCGCTCTTAGACCTAGTGTACCTGGGAGGGTATTCTGTAAGGGTCCACCTAGTCCATTTCGGTCACTGCTGATTGGATGCAGCTCTACGAGAGAGGAGGAGACGAGCGGCCCTAGCCAATCAGCAGCGGCCGAAATGGACAGTCCACTAGGTGGGCTCTTACAGAATACCCCCCCTGTACAAACAAATCGCACAACGTCCAACGTATTTCGTGTGTTCATATATCCAGCCCTTCTGTCAGATATTCTAGTCTGCACGTGTATTAGGATTAAATACTATAGTCATGGGGTGGTAGTAACGTGGTCAACCTTGATGACCTCATCACTGTTGCCCACTGGAACTCCTTAGAATTGCTCCATGTAATTGGACCTTGGAGCAGCGCTTGTAGTGCTTTGCACTAATAGTAGCTTTAGTTACTTGTTACTACTGTGTGTGCGCTTGCGCAGTGTATGAATGCATCATATGTCACGGCAGGCGTATGGCATGACATTTTCTCCAGCTTCTATTAAACAATGTCTCTCTCTCTCTCTCTGAACTGATCGCATTGAAAGTTAGCGTAATTATTTGTAGCTCTCTTGAGGAATTGCAGCTTCATAGCATAATTCCGGTGTCATTAGCTATACAAAGAAAAGAAAAAAAAAAAAAAAGAAAACGAGGAAAAAGTTGTCAGTACTCTTTTAAACAATGACTGGGTTGAAGTCACATAGGCGCACACAGTAATTAAAATGTTGATTAGTTTAACTTTGTTAGTGTATGAAGTAATATGGTAGCTTTTTTCTTGAGAATTAAACCAGTCAAAAGACGAAGCACAGAGGAGAGAGACGGCACACACCAGTCGTCGTGTGTGCCACGTCTCTCCTCTGTACTTTGACCGGTTTACTTCTCATGATTATGTACCAACTGACCCAGATCGCTAGTCTTCTGCGATAGCTTTAACTTTGTGTACTATTTTGGCCACCTCTTTATATATATAACCAAGCTGAAAATGCAAACCCATGGCGGTGAGTCAGCGGATAGGGCGTTCTGCTGCTTAGCATGAGGTCGCGGGTTCGATGCCTGGTTGCGGCGGCCACATTTGTATTGAAGCGAAATGCAAAAACGCTCGCCCACTTAGATTTAGGTGCACCTTAAAGAACCCCGGGTAATAAAAATTCATCGAGACCTAGAGGCCGTCTCTCATAGCCCCAGCGTTGCTTTGGGAACCCCGTACATCGAGCAATGAAAATGCAGGTTCAGCGTGTCTGTCACTGCTACAGTCTACAAATGTGGCAGGATTGCAATCTAGTCGTTAGTGGTGGCCAACCTTGACTATACCTCTCCAGGCCTAGAAGGCTTTAATTTTGACCCGTGTATTTTCGCATGTTCTATTATTTCTTGGTTTTTCGAACAAAGGCGTCCCTTTCCACTCGCGCTTTTTACCTTGGCACCATTGCTCCGCGTAAGAAGAGTGAAAGGGAGAGAGAAAGAGAAATAAAGACGGAAGCAAGAACGAAGCCGAGCTAGAAAGCGTGTGCTGAACTTCTCATGGTGTGCGGCAAGACGTGGATTCTCTGCCAAAAGAACATCGTAAACGAGGGCACGGTAAATCGATGATGCGCGGCGTATTTATGAGCGAATTGGCGACGGATCTGCGGCCGCGATGTGTATGTGTGGTGCAGGGTTCATATGCGCTGGTCGTCGCGCGCCGACCTTGTACACGTCAGTGCAATGGCGGACGCCACATGTGCGCACCGCGTGGGTGCAGCTCTCTTTGTGCATTTGCGCAGCAGTTGTTTGGGCGAAGTTGCTCTCAGCGCTTTCCTCTCTCCTTCTTCTTCTTTTTTTTATTCTGCCGCGTCCTTGTTGACGCAATACGGGTACAGTTGACGAATAACTGAACAAAAACAGTATCCGCTCGGCGTTTTTCACGTCGGAGTCGAAACAGCGCGAAAAAACGCGACAAGGCCAAGAACACGGTCGACAAAGCTCTGCACGTGATGGACACAAAAGGACAGATGGGGGAAAAGGAACCCGAAATGGAATGTATGCGGAGTGACCATTTTTAAGCTTTACGGAATTTTTCAACATCGCCTGCTGCAGACAACATAATTCTAATCCTTGAACTGGATTATTCAGAGAGGCGGACATTACTTGCACGAGAAGCCCAAGCACATTCAACTAATTAAAGAAAACACTAATTATCTTCTGAATTACGTTACGGCACATATTGCAATCGACGAAGTGTGACCGGTGAGTTTGCAAGACCTATCCGCTTGAAATGAATTTCCAGAATGACACGTTTCTGGACATATGCGCCATCAAACTCGCCATAGGAATGCACTGTTGTTCCACTTCCTTTCTTAACAAACGCTGTTTCATGCATTGAAGCGCAAAAGTAACTGGAACGCTCATGTGTTTCGTCCCACACTTTGGGAAATATCTCGAAACTGCTGGCATCCTGGAAATTCAAGTGGATAAGTCTTGCAAGCTCACCGGCTAAAATTCGTAAATTGTAGTATGTACTGTAAATTAATTCGGAAGGTATTTAGTGAGCTTTTGTTAATTAGTTGACTATGTGTTTCGATTAAAAGATTCCGCCTCTTCGAATAATCTAGCTGAAGGACAAGAATTATGCCATTTGTCACAGGCGAGTTTAGAAATTCCACAAAACTTTTTTTCTTTGACCCGTTTTTTGTCTTGCTTTGTCGCGTTGTTTCGCGCTGTTTAGACTCCGATATGTATTATACTCGCGGACAACTTTCTGTGGCTGTGAAGGGAAAGCTACGGGGGCGGAGCTTGTGCACATGTGTTACCGCGCCAAGTAGTCCGCCAGCGTTTAACAGTGCTTTTGGTTGCTCGGAATAGACGCTCAATCGACGCAGCTTCCACGTGCGACGGTTTCGCGTTTGCCCAGACGCGGAAGGGAAAAGCCGCAAAATAAGTAAACTTTTACATTCCGTGGTGTGTTTTGTCTTATTTGACTGTTTTGTAATAAGGTGTTTGTTTTCTTTTCCCCAGCTTAAACTAACGTGGTTGAAAACACGGGACTCTCTTCAGAAGCGCTCTCACTTGTGCGCGCTTTGCCTCTGTAGCTTTCCCTTCATAGTCACAAGAAGTTGTCCGCGAGTATAGCTTGCCTGTATTACCGCTCTCTTTCGCATCTGCCCAGTCTGTGCACAGTGCACGTGTTCTTCCGTGTCATTGCTATTGAAGTGCTATGATTCTATCATTGCGCATTTTATTGCGATAGCAATTATGTGAACATTTCAAGCATCTTTCCACCGCCGGCGTTGGCGTCGCCGTGAGGTTCCATATAAAGTATCAAGTGCGATAAGATCGCGGCTGCACGCCATATGTTATAGGTCCGAGGGAAAGCATGCGAGGGTGAGTTGAGAAGGATGGTGGCTTGGTGCGGCGGCGTCTTCTCATGCACGCAAGGGAAGAAGAAGGCGGGGAGGGTACGCGCTGACTTTTCGTGCGTGGTAGGGGAGGGGGGCTGGCAGGGTAGCGCGCGTCTCCGCTTCTACCCCGACCGCGGCTCCACATAGCGCAGCTGAGCACGGCTGCGCGCATCTTGGAGGTAATCTGTGCTGGTTCGAAGACTGGCTGACTCAGTATAGCCGATGGCTGCGTGTGTGCTGTTTTCGCGCGCCCGGTTCACATTGAAGTGAGAGGCAGCACGAAGAATTCGCTCTCCGCTGCTGCCGCTCTTCATCACGCCACAGCGAGTGTACGTGGTCATCGAGTAACATGAGTTCATGTTCCTCTATGCGCGCGTGACACCGTGCTTGTTAATTTAGTTAGTAAGCGAATGTTTACAGCACTTTGTACAGCTAATAAGTATGCTAACCTTACTGTGCATAGCTGTCTAATAATTTGCTATCGCAATCTATACTTCGCCTTTCGGAGGAAACTGCGACTTTTTTCAGCATAGCATCGCTAGATATAAGCAAAAGCTGTTTTTTCCCCCTACAAAGTGGGGTTGACGTTGTTAATTTCATCCTCGTTCATGCGGAATCTTAGTCATGTTATGTAGAATGCAATATTGAGAAAGGGAAGTATATTTCCTTAGTCGCATATATAGACTCTTCAACACTGCCGCACTATTCGCCCTCTTTGTGCGTACACCCGTCGATGTATGCATGCACTGGCTCCGCTGAAAGTAAACCTGAAAGAATATGTCCACTAAAAATCAAGCACCATTGCTGTATGGCTGATATCGTCATTTCGAAAGCCGTGCTCACTGTAGAAATGGTGTATTTTCTTCAAAAAAAAAAAAAAAAATACAATGATGCTCCTTTTTTATGCGAAAGCGTCAACTGGCCCATGGAGCGAGAAAAGCCTCGCATATGTTGTCTGTAGCAGCAAAACGGCACCTAAGCTCCCTTTGGCTGCGGCGCCACGGCACGAGCGCGCCTCGGCGGAGCAGAGCGGTCGAAAAGCAACACCTACTACCTCGTTAGCGCGCCAGGTGTTGCGTGAGGGCAGAAGGCATCGCCGCGAGGCCACGTAACCCTCGCTCTCGGAAGCATGTGTTATCCGTGCGTTCCTTGTCCGTGCACACTATCGCATGCGTTCTAACTGCGCCAGGGTAGAGCCAAATCAACACACATCAAGTGTCTCAACGCGCTTGCTTGCCTGCGAGGAGTTCATAACTTGAAGTACCGCTCAATGGCGTTCAGTTGGACATTAATGCTTTCGCATTCACAACTCATAAGTGCTTTGGTATCCTTGGATTTTTTCTTCTCGCTGAGACCATGAGAAAGATGAACGTATAGTCGGCTAGTATTTACGGGGTACCCTCCATTTGTGGACTGTAGCACTGTTGCTGACAGCAATTGGGTGATTTCGTTCAGCTAAGTCTGGAGAGTTGAAGACCGTGTACTCTCCTCAGCGGAATGGCCGTATAGACCTTTTCATCGAGAACGCATGGGCGTTGCCATAATGCCCTCTGGGCTATGGTAATTGCGCGTGAACCCCCGCGCAATAGCATTGCCGAAGCTGCCGTGCGTGCCTTTATACTCCCCCGTCACTGTCCAGGGAAGAGGTTCGCGCTCTCTCCGATGAAAACGTTGATATTGACCCTTTTCGCGGCGATCCCGTGGGCGTAGTCATGTTTGATCACGTGATGACGCGTCCATTGCTTGTTTCAACTGCCTCCGTTGCCTCTGCGTTTACAATGGGTGTGTATGAGGCCGGTGTGGCTTAGCAAACCTCTGTTTCGGGAGATACCGTAGACGATGACTGGGTGGACGACACGAAGCTTTGGCCACAGCTTCTGAGAACATAGAAAAGTGCTTTGGAAGCTGATTAAGCTATGTCCAAACGGCGAGAGCAGCGTATATGGTGCTTGCTTTAAAAGCGAGGCTAAATATGTATTCCAAGCTGTCCAAACTTTCCGCTCATGAATTGAATCAGGATTAATGTGTCTTGCTCTTCGTTCATTATTTGGCAAATATTTTGAAGCCGCGGCTTATCACATTTCTGTCTTCCTCGGTGCGTTCACTATGTGATTATTTTCTGTCTAATCGCTCGCGGATGTGCTCACCTCCGGTATATTTGTTCTTGCTGCGCGCAAGGCTTGAAACATAGCCGTTTTGTACATTGTAGTACCTTGCAGCAAAGATGTATTATCGCTAGTAACTCGTTTACGCTTGTGGACCGTCGCGAAATCAGCTTCGACCATCCGTGCGGTATCGGTATAGTCCGTCATTTATTGTGCGTGTGTATTCAAGTGTGTGCCCATTCACTTATTTACACGTTGGCGATGGAGTGGGCGTAAGATTCCGTGCCATTTAGGGTAGATGTGTGTAGATACTGTGCGCGAAACGTACTATGACAGGAAGCAGCGCTACTTCCTTTGTCGTTGTTTAATGAGCGGTGCTCACTCTTGCCAACATTCCGGGGCTAAAGCACTTTCTTTGAAGGTTAGCGATACAACGCTGGCGGATGAGCAAATTTCTGTATCCTCGTAGAAAGCCGTACATCTGGAAGTGCCGGTAACACATACGGACAGTTGCAGCAACGGTCCGCGAACTTGGCTACACAGATTCATTCCATTCGTTAATATGCCGGTCACTATTTTTGCACCCAACTACTGCAAACCGTCTTCAATCCACTGCTCCACAATTTGCAGCACGATTGGAGGACAGTGCGTTAGTGAAAACTCAGTTGCATTTCCGACAGCTGTTCGCACAGAAGCAAGGGGGAAGCGCTCATGGTTTCGTATTCCTGCGCTGTCGCTGAGGCGACGTGCGGCGCGCCGCCGAAAGCGCCATCTCGTTTCTCTAGAACAAACTGCTCTACGAAAAGGGTCAATACGTACTTGCTCAACTTGCGTCGTGGCGGAAAATCTTCCGCGTCTCACGGCTCTCCGGAGTCGTTACGTGGAGCGCCCGTTGATCGATTGTATTTTCGTCGAGTGACCGTCGCTAGGCTATAACAGAGCTCTGAAGAAAGTTAATGATGTTTCGCGTCACCGCGCCAGACGACATACGAGTTCTCTCTTTGCGCCAGATCAGGAAGTAGGACGCATACGGAAGGCAAGAGACCTCGTCTGACCATTATCTTTTTTTTCCCGCGTTCGTCTATTCCTCTGTTTAAAGCCTGTCCACCAATTTATGTACAGTTTATTAACAGCAGCAGACACCGTATACGTAAGCGCGCTTCTGGCCTGGTGTTTTTCGTAAGAGTTGACGTTCACTGTTAACAATCAGCGACCCAGGTATACGTTACGTATCTGTGGCGATAGGCCCCTTGGCAGGGCGACAGTGCATTCTAGCTGCCGGTTCCATGCATACTAATAGCATCGGAAGTGCCACGGAAACATGCGATACCAATGCTTCTGCCCCCTCCCTCCTCTCCAACTCTTGTTTTTTTACACCATAGTTTGACCTTTTCTTATGTTCAGTTCATTTATTGCGTTATTGAATTTGCAGTGCGAAAATGGTACAGGCGGGCTCTCCAACCCTGTTTTTTTTTTTTTGTTTTTTTCATTGATTTGGCACCTTTCGCGCTGTACACTTTTTTTGCAAGAACATTTTTCAGGCGCCTTGTATGTGACTGCACGCTCTGCCGCAGCTCAAAATCTGCATAGTAGAGAAACGCATATCCTTGCAAGTGCTGTTTGCACCAAAAGCTTGTGGAACAGGGTTGCTGTGAGATGACGACGAATATCCGCGGTGCCTCTTGGTGGGCGCGCTGTCCGTGCAGTTGTATGCACTTCCAATGCGTACCGCACGTTTTAGTGCCACGCGAAAATCCGCTTATTTTTATTCTTCGCTTCCTCCTTGTACTTTTAGTGGGACGCATATTGTTCTGTTAGTTCGTGCAGTGTTGCTGTTGTAGAAAGGCAGCGCTAAATAAATAAATAAATAAATAAATAAATAAATAAATAAATAAATAAATAAATAAATAAACGCGATTATCTAGACGCGCGCTAAGCACAGGCATTGATTGGGCCCTGTCCTTTATGTGCCTTTTGCGATGGTGTTTTCTGCATTGAAAACTTGCATAACATTCGGTGTTCCCTGAACTTTTGCGGTCGATCATAGCTTATATAACGCCGCATTCATTCTCTCATTATATAGAATGCTGTTTCTGTTTCGCCTACGTGAGAATAAACACCAACTGACGCGGTAAACTGCGCACGCCTTGGGCATACGTACGACTGGATTTAAAGCCCATTATGTATCGACCGACGAAGATAACGTTATCTTGGAAGCCCTCCAACTGGCGAAAAGGCCTGTAGTGTCAACTGAGGCCTCTTCGTTGAGACAAGGAACATGCGGCTTTACGTATAGCGTCGTGATCCTCCCTCACCTTACGCATCGTCTTAACGTGCCCTGTAGATGTAGAAAATTGAGTGCTGGTTCTCAGAATTGTGCACTGCAGATACTGATACGTTTCATATACAAAAGCCAGATACACACATACATCTGGAATGGCTCGAGAAGTTTTGCTGAAGATGCCGCGCAGAAGTCCTTTGGTACAGTGAGAATATATGCCCTCTGTCGTGTATTCAAGTCTATAGCCCCTTTTAGCATCAAGATGCATAATTTCGCAACTCTGCCTATTCCATAAATTGTACTATAACTTTCCTGACCTTCGGTCCTCACTTTTATTTCCACCCGTGCGCTCATCACATCGTCTATTCAATTCTTTATGTATCCAACGCCTTCATGGTTCTACAAACGCTTTCAACAAATCCTTCCTTCCCTTTGCAATAGAACAATGGAACTCGCTCCCGGAATCCATTATTGTAGAGCTAAACCCTTCGAAATTTCGAGAGTTACTAATTAGCCATATTTGCAACTAATTGTGCAAAAAACTGTTCTTTTTGGTGTCTTTTCAGTTGTTGCTTTTTTTTGCTTCGTACAATGCCATTCCTTCGATGTTTGTATTATTGCTTTGCCCCCCCCCCCCCCTTATGTAATACCCCACATGGGGCCCTTAAGGGAATAATAAATGATGATGATAGCTATATGTACTGAGTGGGCTAACGCACACATTAGTGGTTATCGTCATGTGGTCCGACTCGCCTGAACTAAAACGTATGGTATGGGGAACAATATAGCTTAAACGCCTAAGACACATGCCACTGCGTCTGGTGCCATTGTAGTATTGTATATGCTGGGTGTTTCACGTGTCTTGAACCAAGGATTGAAAAAAAAAAAAAAAGAAAAGTGGTGAACTGCAGCTGCATGAAACCAACAGTATGCGGTTTGCGGTCATGTGACGCTCCTTAACGTATTTTTTTTTATATTCGGCTTAATTAGTTAACTAAAGTGAATTATGCATTTTTTAAATATTTACTTTAAGGCCAAGTGCGTTTCGTTGCGTTGTAGAGGGGTCCAGAAACGGCCCATTCAATTTTTTGTGGCTACGTACACGCTGCGTGGCGATTTTTTTGTCGCTTAAAGAAAGCCCGCGAAATATGAAATAAAACCACTTGACTGCGCTCGTGCGCTATCGTATTGCAGCGCTCTCAACCTTGCGTCGAGCTTATCGCTCATCAGGGACGACGGCGCATCCTTTCCCTGTGCCACCGCCAAAGATGGTGATGCACTGAAGCCTGCGTCAAGCGAATTTAAGAGGTAGAGATATGAAACTATCCTGTCGGGGGGAGGGGGGATATTTCTATGCGCCCAAGGCTGTCAGAACGATTACATAGTTTTCACCTACGTCTTTTGTCATCGCACGTCTAGTTAGAGCTCCGTTGTCGTCCTCTATAAATTTTTGTAAGGCCCTAACGGTACGGGTATTACCACTCGACTAGAAAACATCCGTAAAGGTGTTAACATTTTTACTGTGTAGCTCCACGCTACGTCAGGTGGATGACAATTTTCTACGTTTCATGAAAAATATTGCGTATAAAATGTTTGTGCGACGCCTGGTTTCACCCTAGAGTTTCGGTTTTAGAGAATTTTTAAAAATAACCTAATGCAGATGGCATAATTCTAGCCCTTAATTGAGCTGCATTATTCAGAGAGGCAATGATTACTCCCTCGAGAAATCGAGACACGGATTCAACGAATTATCAAAATTAACTAATTATCGCCTACATTAATTAATTTACAGTACATATTGCAATTTACTAATTGTAGCCGCTGGTTTGCAAGGCGTACCCACTTAGAATCAGTTTGCAGAATGACGCCAGTTTGAATATATACGCCATCTAACTCGCCGTAAAAATGCACTTTTTTCCACTTACTTTTTTAACAAAGCGCTCTTTTATGCATTCAACCAGAAAAGTAACTGGAACGCCCATGTATTGCGTCCGCACTTTGAGAAATATCTCGCAACTGGTGTCATCATGGAAATTAATTTCAAATGGGTACGTCTTGCAAGCTTGAGATCACCGGCTACATTAGTAAAAAAATGCAATATGTGCCGTAAAATAATTAATTTAGAGGTTAATTACTTGAATATGAGTTTCGATTTCTAGTGCTAGTATACAATAATAATATAATATAATGTACGCCTCTTTGAATAATCTAGCTCATGGATAAGAATTATGCGTCCTGCCACAGGCGATTTTTTAAAAATTCCCAGAAACTTGAATATGATGACCCCGTACATCAAACTGCGCTTACGGAGCCAAGTCTTCTTTTTTTTTTTTTTTCTATCGTAACATAAAATGCTTCAAGTCGCTGTCAACAACCACGTTCTTTTAGGTGTGTGTGTGTGTATGAGTGTGTGTGTCTGTATGTGTCTGTGTTCTATAGAAGATCAGAAATAGCCGAGAAAATGCTTCGCATGTTTGAGCTGGAATAAACCGGAAGTGCACGTCTCGAAGCGGTACAATGAACGGCCTTCCATGTGTGTTTGATGCTTGACAGTAAACTCTGCTTTCAGCGATAGGAAAATATCAGCGTTCGCAAAAATGTCAGCGTCCTGTGCTGCGCAGCTTTGTTAAGGAAACGGGCAATCGTTGTCGATTTATTTATTGATTGATGGAATTTGTTGTCCAAAAGCAACGCTGGGTCACTCCGCGCCAACTGTCCCGACCGTGGCGCTCTAGGGAAGTCATTTCTCTCAAGAAATTAAAAAAAAAATTGCACGTATAGAGTACAAGCATTACTTGCACAGTATCCGCCCAAATTATCATGAACGGCAAAAAAGCTTTTGGCAAGTGAGGGCCATTTGAATTTCACGAAATAATGGAAAAGCAGGTGCAAAATACAAGTTCGCCAAAATCGACCGCATTTCGCAGTATTTCAAGATTTGCGTTATCTGAACATTGTTCTTTCATTATAAAACAGTTTCACAAAATAACTTTGTTTTTTTACTCATTAGCACCGAGGCGAAAATGCCCAAATTATAGCGTTTTGGGGAAATGTTTCACAAAAGAATGGTCAGGGGAGAAAGCCTGGAATTACTTTTATAGAACTATCCCTAAAACGTACTATCTTTATAATTTTATTTTTGCCTACGTGCTGCTCACAGGCTCTAAAATAAAAGCCTGAATTTCGCAAAAACACTATTTTGGCCTATGTTTAGACGTTAGTAACACACTAAGGTGGTCCATGAAAATATAAGTAGAAAAGCAGATATCATCATCGAGAAGAATAACTTTCGGCACGGAAATTTTAGCCTAAGTAATTTGCGTTTTCACCGAGAAAAAAAACATTGAATTTGAGTCCCACCACCATCGCATTATCTTGGTTCGCGCTTTGACGTCACCTGATAGCATGTTGGCGGGAAATACAAACCAGGGTGGTGCAGATGGTTGTCTGTGCGGTGAGGAATAAAAGCCGAGATCACCACGAGTTTGTAAGACTTTGAATCTTGAATGTATACTTACTCAAAGGGACACTAAAGGAAAATATTAAGTCAAGCTATAGTGATGGATTAGTGCTCGAGAATCTCTATGGTGGCAGTATTATCGCGAACAGGGCCTTAATAATCGAGATATTGAGGTAAATGCAGGACATGATTAGAGACTCCCCCGGGACATTCAAGCACTTGCCCGATGACGAAAGCACTCCTCAGTTAAATTCGGTCACTAGTACTGAAACACTCGTTGCAAAAAAACATCCTTGTATTACAAGACGAAATAAAATGCTACTTGTCCAGTTCTATTTCTTTTAGAAAAAAGAACTATTTGAAATTGACAAAGACGTGGGTGCTCGAAATGTTTCGTTTTCGCTCGACTCCGTGCCGCCCAAGCTATCGCGTTTCAGTAGTTATCGCGTACTGCTGCGCTGTTTTTGATGGCTCACAACACTCGCACAAAGTGCAAATAGTAGAGAATTCAACTTCCATGTAATATCGCGGGATGCCCCAACGGTCAACGCCACTTGACCAAAGAGCAACTGCAGCGGCGAATTCACCGCTGCGATAGATGTATGGATGTTATGAGCGTCCCCTTTGGAACGGGGCGGTGGTTTGCGCCACCAAGCTCTTGCTATTATACTGCCTAATGTCCTACCTAGGTTTAAAAGAAAGAAAAAAAAAAAAACACTAAATGAATTCCCACAACCAAATTCTCTGACCTCCTATTGGGAACTTTGTTTTTGTACGTCTCCGTTTTTTATCGTTACTTCCACCAATCTTCCAATCGCCTCTTACTAATCTGTATTGCGGACATGTTTACCTTCCCCCTGCTCTCGCTGAACCCAAGGGTTTCAAGGAGTCCAGTTGTGCCTAAATCGACCGCTGGGCAGATATCTTCACGTTCTAATAAAATGTGTTCCATTGTTTCCCTAGCTTTACCGCAGCAAGCACATGCTTCTTCTCCGTTCTTATATCTCGCTTTATAGGTGCGTGTTCTAAGGCTTCGTGATGTCGCTTCGAAAAGTAATGAGCTTCCCTTTGAGTTATCATAAATTGTTTCTTTCCTGATCTCGTTTTTTTGTCTTAAGTAGTTACTCATGGCAGGTTTCTTTTCCATTGCCGTCACCCATGAGATTATTTCAGCCTCTCTGACTTTCCCCTTGACGTTTTTTGTTGCTGTGTTGCTCACCCTACAGGCCGCGTACTTGCTGGTAAGTTTCCTAGTTCTTTTCATCCACTGTGAATCAATTTTTATTCCTGTACAAATACCTCAACACTCTCCCAGCCCATTTACTTTCGTCCATATTCCTCAGTCGTTCTTCTTAATCAATTTTACTGTGAGCTTCCCTCACTTTGCGACTCCGTCTTGGCTCGGTACCGCCGTCTGTTGGGCGCCGTTTTACTCACGGAAGGCTGCAGAGGGTGGTGATGGCGTATGCAACGTCACCACTCCTCCGATTGGGTGGCGGGAGATCTGAATTTCGAAAAAGATATTCGGACCCTTCAGATGCAATTTTCTCGTAAACTAAGTCAATTGTTGGCACGAAACAAGCGTTGCAAGGTTTCTGGAATGGTATTTAAACAGTCCACGTCGACTTAGCGTATGCCTTTAGTGTCCCTTCAAGGTAGATCGACATTGCGCACTTCCATGCTATACTGGAAATATACATACGCGGCCGCCTACGCGTGAAGGGGTAGAGTCTAGGTGGCGTTGGTAGAGCGGGCCACAAATCACTTTCATGAGCGTGAAATTGACGCAGCACCTTAAGACACACGTTCGTTCACCGTGAAATCAGTGAAAATAGACCATTATTTGGTAAATATTGTTGATAGGGAGCTTTATTGAGCATATTTCGCTAGTTCCGTGATTTCTCTACGATTCTTCCAGCTACTTCGGGCCAGGTAGACAGTAGTCGCTAAAGTTTTTGTTGGGAAACGAACCACGGGGTCTTTGTGATGTCACGCCTCAGGAAACCACTTTCGCAGAATACTTTTATAAAAGTAGTCTGAGAAAATGAAAGTGATTTGTAGCCCGGTCTACCACTTCGCGCGTAGGCGGCCACATATCTGTACTTCCAGTAGCATGGAAGTGCGCAATCTGGTTCTACCTTAAGTAAGCATACATTCAAGATACCAATTCTTACGAACTCCTGATGATCTCAGCTTTTGTTCATCACCGCACAGACCACCATCTGCTCCACCCTGGTTTCTATTTCCCGCCAACATGCTATCAGGTGACGTCGAGCGTGATCCAAAATAATGCAATGGTGGGACTCGAATTAAATGAATATTTTCTCGATGATAACGCAAATTACTTCGATTAAAATTTCCGTGGTGAAATTTGTTATTCTTCGCAATGATATCTATCTGATTTTCTGCTTATTTTTTCATGGACCACCATATAGCGTCTTTGCCAAATTCAGGCTTTTATTTTAGCGCCTGTGAGCAGCACGTAGGCGAAAATAAAATTTTAGAAGATAGTACGTTTTAGGGAAATTTCTATAAAAGTAACCCTAAGGTTTCTTCCGTGACCGTTTGTTTGTGAAAGATTTCCCTAAAACTCTATAAATTGCGCATTTTCACCTCGGTGCTAATGAGTAAAAGAACATGGTTATTTTGTGAAACAGTTTTATGATGAAACAACAATGTTCAGATAAGGCGAAAACGCAAATTTTGAAATAATGCGCAAAACGGTCGATTTTTTTCGAATTTGTATATTGCACGTGGTTTTCCATCATTTCGTAAAATTCAGATGGCCCTCACGTGGCCAAAATTCTTTTCCGTTCAACCTGTTTTTGGGAAAATACTGTGCAAGTAATGCTTACGTACGTGTAGTCTTTTTGTAATTTTTTGAGAGATGATTTTTCTCGAGCGCCACGGTTGTGGGACAGTTGGCGTGGAAGGACCCCTCTAGAGTTAGTATAGACGGCGTAGGAGGGGGTGCTCAGGATTAATCTTCACTGTCTGGCATACCTTAATGTGCATGCAAAGCACGGTGCACGAGCTTCCTTGCATTCCGCTCCGATCGAAACGTGTCTGTGGCGATGAGCCACCGCGACGTGTCTCTGCTGGCGCTGCGGCGATCGGTGGCGTATTTCCAATTGCTAGTAGGTATAGCGGGGCGTGGCACTTGCGGAGACGACGGACGTTTGCGCGCATGCGCGAGTAAGAGCGGGTGCGAGAGAGGAAATGTGGGGAGTTTTGCTCCTTGAAAATACGACTCTGCCTAGGTACTACGGAGGAGTTTCTTGGCGCGCGTTGTATGCGCTTGTCCCTAGGCGCGCCGGCAGAAGTCGCGGGACGCGGTAGTGCTGAACTTAGCATCGCAAGTTGGCGGCTTGGCGCAATTATTTTTATTCGATCATGTTTTTACTAATGAAAACAACGTGTCATCATTTCGCATTATTGGCGGCGCCTCCAGGACACCAAAGCGGCAACGGAGACATCAATGCTAGAAGCCGGACTGCGCGTACCAGGGGAGTATAAGATCGGCTGTCCGCTATCGCGGACAGCCAATTTTTTATGCGAACACCCCCTGGCACGCTTAGGCCACTGCGGCCCCAACCCACGGGCCGCCTCCAACTTTGATCCCCCCGCTACCGCTTGGGTGCCCCGGAGATCCTGCGCCACCTGCTTTAATATAACCTCAGGTGCTCTCCTGAGGCCTCCGTTTGCCGGTTACGCGTGCCCTCCTGGAGCGACGAAAAGCGATGAAAAAAGCGACCCGCGACTTATACAACACCAGTCAGAACATTGTCCCTTCAGACACAGCGATCACCAAGCGGCGTCCGCGCCCACTGCCTCGCTGGCAGCCAGCGGCGGAGCGTATAAACCAACTCGACCGCACTCCGCAATGCCGGCATGTCTAGGGGACAAACGAATACAACGCGCTCTAAGAAACCTCCTCCGTAGTGCCTAGGCTGAGTCATATATTCAAGGAGCAAAAGCCCCCATATTTTCTCTCTCGCGCCTGCGCAGAAACGTCGAGCGCCGTCAAAAGCGCCACGCCCCGCTGTACCTACTAGCAATTGTAAAAACGCGATCCGGTGTGTTCCGGTTCGTGGCGAATAAGAATGGCGCGTGCCGCTGCTTCCGAGTGTCGCAAGTGATCTGGTTCTCGTCATGTCGCGATAAGCATTGCATGACGGTTATACAGACGACGAGTGCGCTAATTGTGACCAGCCTCCGAGTAGTGCTACGCTAAGTTCCGGTGACGCTTATCGGAGAAACTGCTTTCGTGGAATGTTGTTTTGTAAAAAATAGCTGTCTCGTTGAGCGCTACACCACTTGAAGGCGGCTGAGAGAGGTATCAGACAAACCGTGATTCGCTTTAGGCGCTGTTTTGGTACTATAGCTTTAGTCCCGAGTACACAGCATCGCTATCAGAATTCACTAGAAAATTGCACTCTCCCCTTACCGAAGAAACATTTAGTGAGAGGCTATAGTTTCCTCTCTCGTTCTGTGCCAGTGCGGGTGTTGCGCGTCGTGCGCCACGAGTTTCGTGCGCGACTGCAGCTGCAGCTTTCTCAGCTTACCGCGTCGTTTTGTTTCAAAGCATAGAATATGCCTCCGTGGTAAGGTGGAAGCGACGACTCTAAGCTGTTTCGCGTATATGTGCATGCGGGCAGTTCCAGAAATGAGCATCGTTTTGATCGGCGCTGTGTTCGAGATTGCGTCTCTCTCTCTCTCTCTCTCTCGGGACTATCGACACTTGGCGTCAGCGTGACAAACCCTGAAGACGCGCATCCTTGTCCGTTCCTGGTCTGCGTCGTGGCAACCCAGCCGTTCGCCGTTGCCTGCACCGTTTATGCAACCGCGGGTTGCGCGTCTACGGGGGGAGCTGCGCTGAAAGTCGCGCTCCGGGTTTAGCCTAGGAAGAGGGGTGCTAGTTGTAGCGCCGCCCCGCGGGCCGCTATTTTCGGTCATACTTGAGCTCCCCTCCGGCCACGTTGTTCGAGCCAGCGTGGCATCGCGGCGTCTTCTGAGATAGGGTTGACCTTCACGCGCCGCCGACGCGTCGTGACGCGAGGGTTGCATGTGGCCCTTCCGCGTCGGAGGGGGCGAGGAGACCCAGATGCTGCTCGTAGGCGGACACCCTTTTGCGGTACCCGACGTGCTACTCGCATCTGTCGCCGCGATCTCGCGGCACAGTATCCTGCGACGAGGAAACCTCCATTTGCGACATTATTGTCGGCTATACTGACGTTCTCCCATTCATTGTTCCGGCACCATTGTCTGCCCACTTCCCCCTCGGCTTTCTCTCTCTAATGCGCACGCACACACACGCTCGCTCGCGCGCGGGACACATTTGCAGGGGGCCGCTTTACATGTATCGTGGATGACTCGCGCACTCGGCATTGCATACAACTTGTTCTGTTTGTTCACAAATAGATTGTAGTTTGTCCTGTTTAGATAATTTTCTTCATTCAGCAGGAATAGTACGTAAGTTAAGCAACATAACTCAGATGCAGAATAATTTTTTTCTATTTCTTTGGTATATTTTGCTTTTTCGTTGTACAAATGCTCTCTCGGAAAAAACGGGCATAAACATAATCCTCTTTGTAGCGCGTGACGGTCTGTACTGGTGGGTCATTTGGCAGTTTTCCTTGCGCCAGTTTGTAGACGTTAGTGACTATATATGCAGCGCAAAATTGAAATTGCTCATCTATAGTCCCACTATATAGCTCAAGAATATGAAGTGCTCAACTGCATGGCTTAGTTGTACCGCTCTGCGTGTGTGCACTCTCATTTTTTAGCTAAGAGGATAAAAGAGATTCCTGCACTAAACGCTTGAGACGGCCGCGCCCACTATCGCTGGAGCCAGCGGAGACCGAAGCCTTTTGTCTAAGGAGTCAGCCACACATCGTGCCGAGTGCAGGGAAGCCTTTGGCGCTTCGCAGGCTTTGTTTTGTTTGGCTCTACAACGGCGAGTCAGCGCCGGTGCATGGCGCGGCGGGTGGCTGCGTCGGCGACCTTGCCCGGCCGCCGTCGCGTCGCTGCTTTACGAGCGTGCGCCGCCCCTAACAACGTTTACGGCGTGTTCGTTCCGGCGCGCACGACTCTGCCAGCGGGCAAACACGATCGGCACAGGGCGCATCCTCGCGTGGCGCCGCGTAGTGGGTGCTTGCTAGTCGATGGGGGAGCCCCGCCGAGCGCATGTGGCCTGCTTTTCCTGCGCCAAGTGGCCGACTCGGAAAGCGTGTGCACCCTTTGGAATCCGCCAACGACATTTTAAATCGCGTTGCACTCCTCGCCTATTGAGTAAGGGATGTACAGTACACACCGCGAGGCTAAATGGACTATTTGTGCGTGCCTGCAACTTGAAGGGACTGACAACCGATTTTTAGGGACCCGCTTATTTATGGCGCAACGAAACACTCATCCTCGTAAGTGGTTATATAGCTGCAGCGGTTACTTACAAAAGTACGTAGAAATATCGTAAGCGGACTTCGATTTCAGCAAGCTATTAAATAAACGGCCTATAAGTGGCCGTTTTCATAATACCCAGTATATCCAACACGTACCCAGTACATCCAACATAGCGGTCGTTGAGATGATCGCGCCAACGGGCACGTTTGGAGAAGAGCGGAATTCGTTGCACTTCAGTTGCCTGTTCTCTGATTTCTGTTCTTGTGTATGCAGGGAAGCGAGAAGATTCTGTCAGGATTGTGGAATCGTTAATATGAGACGTTAATATGAGATGTACTTTGACGTATTGTCAATATTCACGAGTTCATTAATGTAAAGTATGAAAAGGAAAGGGCCTAAAATGCTCCCTTGAGGAACAGCTGAAATTAGCGGTTTTACTGAAGAATTACTACACATCATCGGCTTGGTTACTGGCTTGCGTATGCGAGGTTTGATCACCCATGCCGTTTTTAACTGCTCCTTCGAAGGAACGAACGTAGGCTTACGTCGGCTCTCACTGACGATGCGTGCACTGAGGCACACAACAAATCCTTTGTTGGTTTTATACTTTTCGTGAATTCTGAACCACTCAGTGTCACGGAAATGTCCAAGAGAGCGCACAACGTCGCCAAAACGACTGCGAACAACATCGAACACGCGACAACACGTGCTCTAGCTCTCAAGCAGGTCCGACATTTCGATAATCTCTACAGAGCTTCCGGGGGCCGCGACGGAGCCACGTTCTGTTGCGACCTCGCAAACTGGGAAAGAAGAACGATGAGTGGCTGTCGCAAGAGGGAGTGCAGCTTTTATAACCATCCGTAAGAAGAAGTAGCAGCGCTGCGTGGTGGCGACGTACGCGTTGTGACGCTGTGTCTAACCAAAACGTGTTGAACTGGTATTGCAATTAGTGATTTTGTTCCACCCGCCGCGGTAGCGCAATGGCTATACGGCTTCGCGCGCTGCTGAACTCGAGGTCGTGGGTTCGATCCTGGCCGCGGCGGTCGCATACCGACGGGGGTGGAGTACAATAATGCTCGTGAACCCAAGTGGTCAAAATTAATTTTACGGCGTGCCTCATAATCATATCGTGGTTTTGGCACGTAACACCCCAGAATCTAATCCACTTATCTGCTGGCGCAAACTGGTCCGCGGCGACGTATAGTCATCGCTAAAATATTTTTTGGCATTTTTTGAGGAGAAAACTAGTGCAGTGCAATAACCTTTTAACACGCTATGATAAAACACAGTACAACAAGATATAGGAACATCGTAGACCAGTAATCCTAATCCGCGTTTCCTGCTATTCCGATACACGGCTACGCTAGTACATCTAACGATGTGGTAAAACACTTTATGTAGACTATTGTGCGTGTAGACATATGCCCTACACGCACTGCCACCCTTGGTTTTAGGGCTGGCGCAGTAGGCTCCTTCCTTCGCTTATGACTTGAGTGGCGCCGCACCGCGCGTTTGCGACTGCTAGATGCCAGCGATAACAGACGAAACATTAAGCAGGGCGCTGTGGAAGAACCTCTGTAAGGGGATCTATATCTGTAAACAGCGGTGAGATGCAGCGGCAGCGTCTGTGGCCTCTCGGCAACCTTTCAGACTTACCGCTGTTATCAGCTGCCCTCAGGGCAGTGTGTTCAGATGCCACGGTGATATGAGTGGATATAGTTTCTAACCACGTTTCCCTGCAGCCTTACAGACACTCGTTTTGCTTCAGTGCAAGCAGTTAAATAGAGGTTCATCTCGACGTCACCATAAAGGCACATTCATACTCTTACAATAGGTTTAAACTTATACAACAGAACTTACTGTTATGTACCGCACACACACACACACACACACACACACACACACACGCACACGCACACGCACACACACACACGCACGCACGCACGCACGCACACATGGAGAGAGAGAGAGACAGACAGACAGACAGACAGACGCGCGGCAACAAGAGCACCAACGGCAGTAAGAGTAATGCAAACCGTTCGAGGCGGATGACGTACACGGTTTATACATAACAGCATCATTCCTCGAGCCATGTTGTCTTGTTTGTGCGTATTAGAGGTTCTCCTGGGATAAACGGGCACCCGCAGGCTTCGTGCGGGGCGAGGGAGGAGCGTCTCGCCGACAGCGCGGACGGTCGCAGCTGCTGCGGCCGATAACGACGCTTGTGGGCCTTTGAACGTCCCGAGGGGCCAAACAACGAGGAACGTAGGGGCGATATGCTCCATTGCGGCGCCACATATGTCGTGAAACAAAGGCGGGTGAAAAAAGGACGAGGCTGTGTTATGTCGCTGGGCCATTGTTTTGGTTGGTACCGCGCTGCTATCCGGATGCTCAAGACTCCGATGAAAATGCTGCCAAACAAAACAGTTTGCTCCGTAAAAAGAGGGCTGGAAAGAGAGCGCTGTAATGGTAACGCCGATGGCGGCCCAATCGTGTTGTTGTGACAGACGCGTGCGCATTGCATTGCAAGCCCGAGAGTGAAGTCGGTGCCCTATGCGCACAGCTGCGTCGGGACCGAGAAGTCTGCGCTGATTCGGTCTGTGCATGCATGTCGCGTTGCTGGCCCGCGAGCGCCGTGCGCAACCTGCGGTTTTGCTTCGTGCTGTGCATGGTGTGCTTGCTTGCACTGCCTCGGGCCGTTCTCGAACCACTTGCATGGTGGGACGCTGCCCGGATGTTTTCTGCATCACGATTTGATTGGCTGCCACGCTCGTGGCGACCTGTGGCCAAAGCGGGGCGAGTTTTCATTTCATGAGCAGAAGGGCGTCCTCAGGGTGGTTGTGTAATAGTAGTAGTAGTATAGTAGTAGTACCCGCGGCGGTATAGCCCTGTGGCGTTGCGGTTCTATAGGCTCACGGGCTTTATCCCGGCCGCGGCGGCCGCATTTGGATAGGTAGGAAATGCAAGAATGCTCGTGTACTTAGCTTCATGCACGTTAAAGAACCCCAGGCGTTCAAAATTAAAGCGCCGTCCACCCACTATACGGTGGGCCTTATTATAGTGTCGTGATTTTGGCAGGCAAAGCCTAAGAATTTAATTTAGTAGTAGTAGTAGTAGTAGTAGTAGTAGTAGTAGTAGTAGTATAGTTATTGAGTATTTTTGATAGCGTTTAACGTCTTGAAGTAACACAGGGTTATGAAAGACGCCTTGTGGAGGCGGAGTGGGGGGGGGGAAGCAGAGGAGAAGGTCTTAGTTAATTTTGCCCGCTTCTTCACGCCTACCCAACACATAGCAAACGATCGAGCGTTGCAACATTCGAGCGTTTCCGACCGCGAGCCCGCGGTATGCGGCCTTCGCGGGCGGGAATCGAACTGCGACCCTTGTGCTCTGTAGTAGTAGTATACTACTAGTAGTAGTAGTAGTTAAAAAGAAAAAGAAATGTCAATTGTTATCTGGATATACATACTGGCGGGTATCTTAAAAGAAAATGTGTCACGTTCATATATATACGTGCATCTATAACCGGTCCTAATTGTCGCGCTCTTCGTATTGTCGCAGCTCCTCTGCGTTATCGCGATGTTCTCAATTGGTCGTCCGAGCGCGACCTTGATTTCTGGGGCGGGTAGCGCGGTCTCTGGGGCGATGCCGTATAATGATCGCACGAAAGAAGCTCCCCTGCTGCTTGATGCGTCCGCTGATAAAGTGTCTTCGACCTCGAAGCCTTGTGGTGAAAAAGCAGCCTTGTGTTTACAGAGCACGCTCGCTCTGTGTGCCATCGTTTTTATGGTTTAGGCCCCTAACTCGCTCTATTCATGCACTGCACTGTCAAGTCGAACGCTGAAAGCTATTCTTTGTCTCTTGTGATGTTTTTCACTCGTCTTGCATAATTTATGCCTGCGGACCTTAAAGTAGTACTGCATGAATAAAACGCCGATTGGATTACACAATATTACACAGTATGGCAGCGCTGACGTGAGCATAATCTGGTTGCGTAGACGGCCGCGTATTTGTGCATACGTGTGTTCGCACGTGCGAAACACAGTGGGTGTTGTGTGTGTACGCGTTAGCCTCATTCGTTTCAGTGCTCGGTAGTGTGGCGGCGTCATTTTTAACAATGGGTGCCCTTATTTCGTTGACTGGTCGTCGAAAACCCTGTGCGACCTTGCACATGCTACCAATGACGGCACAAGTCGCGCTTGTGTCGCGGGCGCCTTCTCATTATTGTGCCCTGGTGTTTACTGGATTCACCAAAGTACGAATGAAAAAAGCCTTACGTCGAATTCCTAAACCTCACCGGCCTTATGTCGTAGAGTTACATAGTTTAATACAAAGTGCAACATTTCCTCTATTGCGGCTCTTCTAGCAGCAGGGAAAAGTGGCCGCTGAACATCGCGCAAGGATAGATACGCAACAGATCGGATAGGTCGAACGGACAGATACGCTAACAGATATGCGGCGTACGGAGGCCGCTTTGCATGACATCGCCTTTGTTTGTGCGCTTGGCGGGAGAATTCCGGGGAAGGCGCAACTACAACAACGCCCACGCGTACTGAAATTTTGAGTCTGTGGACCTATAGCAAAGAGGCAAATGCAACGTGCTTGAGAATCTCATGTAAGACGAAAGGCAGTGTACAAAAAACCAGTGCGAGCTCGTATACCTTTTCAGTCGCCGTTACAGCCCGTTGCGCCATCTTTGTTTCCAATGCCAGTACGATATTTAATAGTATTCGGGTTGTGGCGTGCAACGTTACCATACTCCCGTCGAATATACAGCAGCCTGTGAGAACCAGTATAGATTGGTCATCAAAAATCCTCATGACACGTTTCCCACGGCCTATCAGAATTTCTGACCTCTTTGTGGAGGTATCCTGATGGAGCAGAATGCGCTATTCTGTCCGTTGGAATTTATGCAAATTCAAACCAGGTAATGCCAGGAGCGCGAACTGCAGTTTGGCCATGGCTATAGGATATGCGCGTGCGTCTGCTCGCGGCTGAGACACCGATTCTCTATTTAGCACGTAACTGCGGCTGTTAAGTAGGCGCCCGGAGGTCCCGCCTTCTTGGCCTGAAAGAAAAATTGATGTGCACTGCTGAGCCGAGGGATTGCGTTCGTGGACTGTAAACACCACTGTTTAACTTGAAGTTTTCGTCCAGGCTCAGAATCTACGCGAAACAATACGCACGAAGTGCGGCAGAAAGTTACACTGCTTTGCGTCTTCTAAGCGACACCATGCGCCTTGCCTGTTCGATTTTTGGCTGAAAAGCGACGTGCCCCCAGCTTCACGGTCGGCGCGTGTCTTGCTTTGAATCAGTATTCGAGCGGCGGCAGCGCTTGGCGTGCACGCTGCTCGCGATTGATTTCTCAAGGCCTGGCCTTCGTGCATGCGTTCGTTCTCGGCGCGCACCACAGGTGGGGTAATGCCTGAAGAAGAGAGGAGGAGGAAACGGCTGAACACCTGATACTTTTCTGTTAAGAGCTTCGCCGTATACACAGTAAAAATGTTTACACTCTTAAGGGTGTTTCTTGTCACACGGGTAGCACCCCAACCGTTAGGGACTTGCATAAATTTATAGAGGACGACAACGGAGCTCTAACTAGACGTGCGATGACAAACGACGTATAGTTGAAAACTATGTAATCATTCTGACGGCCTTGGGCGCTCAGAAATATCCGACAGGAGAGTTTCATATCTATTCCTGTGAAATTCTCCTGTCGGATATTTCGGAAACACCCTTTAGGATGTAAACAATTTTAGTACCACTCTTTAAAAATTTTGCAACCTTTGGGGCGTATCTTGTCCCACAACAATAATCGTCATCTGTCTTGCCCGCATTTTCTTTCTTTAACGCTGCGGACTCGGTACTTTCAAGTCACGAACGGCATGCGCGTTATCAGCGTGACATAACATTCTTGACATGAAAGTAGCGCGCAGCGTTTTCAAGAAAGGAAACGCGAGCAAGACAGATGGCGGTTATCGTTGTGAGACAAATATACGCCCCAAAGGGTGCAACTGGTTTAAGAGTGTACATACAGTTCAAAGCAACGAGGCTCATTTTTTCAAAACATGGGGGTTT
This sequence comes from Dermacentor andersoni, assembly GCF_023375885.2. Taxonomy (NCBI): domain Eukaryota; kingdom Metazoa; phylum Arthropoda; class Arachnida; order Ixodida; family Ixodidae; genus Dermacentor; species Dermacentor andersoni. Next base: position 228,234,562 of record NC_092814.1, read on the forward strand.
AGGGACAGTGGAAGCAAAATGGACTTGTTGGTAGAAATAACCAAACGGAGATTTTCTGATTGGTGGCTAAAATGAAGGCAAGAGTGAAAATTCACCCTCCACTAAATACAACATATATTGCTAGTCACGGCTAGGTGGGGCGAGCCGCCGCCTGGTTTTAATTCAAGAGTTCAGCCTTATCCATCCATCCGTACCGGAAACGAAACGGTACTTCGACGTCGCGCCTCTTTCACGCAAGCACTGGAGAGGTGGGCTGCGAGAAAGCATGCCGCCGGACGGGCTTGTTACGGCGAGCGAGCTCAGTCCGACGGGCTCGTTCCGTTGACCCAGACGGCGGCGGGAAAGGGGGCTGCGGTCGCTCGAAAGGACGGGCCACACGCTGCTGACCCTGCAGCGCGCGGCCTCCGCTTTCGCCGTTTCGGCGGCGCTCGGCGGACTACCGAGGGTTTGTTGGCTTCGAGCCGGCTCGAAGGGGCCCCGCCACCGCCCGCGGGCTCTCTGGAATGCGCCGCCATACGCACGCCCTCGCGCCTCTCTCCGCTCTCACTTGTAAACACCTTTGTTGGGATTTTAAGCGAGCTGCTGCGGTTTCTTCGGCGTTTTCTCTTCTCTGGCGTTGAATGGCAACGAGGTCATTCATAGCCGGACAGTGACGCGCCGTTTTGAAAGTACCTCGCTCCAGTATTGATAGGTACTCTGTCCATGGCGCGAAAAATAAACGAGGACTGCGCGCGCGCACCAGGAGGTGCCGTTTACCTTAGGGTACCTCGATGTCCTTCGGGGGAGGAGGAGGCACGCGTTGAGGCACCCTAATTTACCTGCATCTTTTCAGTGACCCTCCTCCCGTGGCGCCGTCCAGTGGCATTACAGTGGCGTGCTGGATGCGCGTGCATGCCTTTATATCGTAAGCGATATTTGCTTCACTTTTGCCTAATATTCGTAATCAGAATCAGGTGGAACTTCGATGCGTGGCGTACGTTGTCTCCAAGCTACTTTCATGCATAATGATCGCATGCGAGATAGGTTATGTTTACTCATGCAATTCAATCGACACACGTTTAGTGCACCGGCTGAACTCGTGTACGTGGCTTCGTGCGTATAAACCTCGTTTTAATGAAACGAACATCCCTTTATCATTCATTCCCGATTCGTTCGTGCTCTGTTACTGTCATTACGCATCTTAGGACAGCTCGGAGGCATAAATGCTCAAATTCTTCAAAAGTGTAGTGTTTGCTAGGAAATGAAACTCGTTATCTTCTACATTTACATTAACGCATTCTTTCCGAATTTATAACCGTTTATCTTTGACATCTGTGCCATTCTGGCTGCTTGCAGTGATTGCTTAATTTGAGAGGAATATTCATATCGATCAATCTCTGAAATGCGAAAGGTGAAGCAAAGCTTTTGAAGACGAGCATGCAGTACGTTTGAGGTTCATAAAATAAACACAAAACCCATTGACAGTGGTGGCGACAACAATGGGACAAAGAGACGTCAGACAAACTGCAACTAGTGTAGCCGCTCGTAGATGCGCGACCGAATAAACAGTGAAGTAGATTTGCAGAAGCGCTGCAACTAGCAATGATGCGGCTAACTCATACGTGCTCACGGCCGTGCGTATTATATGTGCGGTTATTCTTTAGTGCACTGACATAGATTTACTGAACAGACCTCCCACTTACTTGCCGAAATTTACTGATTCGAACTTCATCCCATATGATTTTGGGAAGAGAAGGGCTCAGCGGAAGGACAGCTGAAAGCCTCTATAACAATAGTCGCGGAGGCTCTTAGAAGAAGAAGAAAATGGTGTGGAGGTTCTCCCTGCGCAATGTTCAATGACTCGCCAGCTAAAGTAAAAAGTGGCGTCTCCTCCCGAGATCCTCGAATGTTTCCAATGACTTGAAAGTATTTGGTAGTCGAAGGAGAGTTTTCGTAGGTGTGTTCAGTTCGCCTTCACAGGGCCTAAAGAACTGCTGTCGATTTAATAGAATTGAATTGTGGGCCCCGTTGGACATCGTGCTTTGAAATATACGTCTCCTAATTTATAACTGATGCGTCTCTACGTCGCAAAATGTGCACTTCGGTGTTGTGGGGTGTTGTCGAGGGGTTCATACTAATTTCGACGATGCGAGGTTATTTTGCGCTCACTACGCTCTGATTACGGACTTTCCTGGTTTTTTTTCTCCTCGCCGTGTGGGAGTGCTGTCGCTGCGCTTGGGAATCGATCGACCTCGCGCAGACAGCCGCATCTACTAAGTCACCGTGGCGGGGGACGGCACTGCATCTACTTGTTCCATCCTATAGGATAATGTGCCATTATAGCATTCTCTCCGTGGGCGCGCTTCTATGCTAAAAACACAGACTTTTGAACTCGTTGGCGCCAAATTCAACTTGTTGGCACCCAAAGCACGCTCGTTTGTCAGGCATTGGGTGCTCGTTACAGAACCCCATGTTGTCGAAATTAATCCGGCGGACGTTAAAGAAGCCAATAACTGAAATACGGACGCTTATCGCACAGTTCATACTCTTCAATCTGTGATGGCTCTAGCAAAACTCGCCGGGGGACGAAAAAGAAATCGTTCCTCAATTTTGTTATTTAGGGACTAAAAAAGTGAAAAGTCTTCAGGAAGACGTTCTCAAGAACCTTGACCCGATTCTCACTACCGCAAGAGTTCTTGGACGTATGAACTGGATCCGGCACGCGCTCACAAGGCCGACCAACAGTGGTTCTCAAGCAGCTTTCTACGTTTGACCTCTGCGGCGCAATGGCCCCCGAACAGCCCGTACAGTCCATTTATCTGTCCGGTGTCCTTCCGTGTTGAAGAGCAAAGCGTGCACTGCTTCGTACAGGCGTTTGGTCTCCCTTCGCCGCCCCTTGCGCGGAGAAAGCCTGAAGTGGTCTATGCGAGAACTGTTAATACCTTCGTCCCGCCGTTGATGCATTCTCCCGTGGCTCTATATTTTCGAAAAAAAAAAAAGAAGGAAACAAATTTTTAATATGTTGTTGTCGTGTCGGTATGCCCGTTGCATAGCAGGCAATAAGAACTACTTTTACTATTGGTCTTGTCGACTTCTTCATTGAGTTTCCCGCAGCCTGATGCTGTTTGAAAGTTGCCTGGAGGACGCAGGTGCGCAGATTTACCGCGTAGCGTGCAGCGCATGCAGACGCTCCCGTCGGCTCGCTGCTTATTCTCCGTACTGGCCCTCCCGAGGAGACGTGGCGCATGAAGCCTCTCGTAAGCGCTAGCGGCGCACTTGGCGTTCCTGCACGTGAACGTTGCGCCGCGACGCCGCGCCGGTATGTCGCCGCCGCTTTGGGGGCGAAGTCACCCTCGTGCGCCGGCCACGCTGGAAGGCCGCCAGCCCCGCATGCTTTCGCGCGCTGGTTTTTTATTATCGATGCCCAACGGCCGCCGCGGTTGTTTGCCTGTTTTGCTTTGCTCCTTGTCCGAGGGACAGTTCGCGGGCAGCAGTGCGACGATAGGCTGCCGTTCGCAGAGCACGCGGTTCACGTACGAGCATCCAACTGCGAGGGTTCTGCATACCTCTGTCTGTGCTTTTCCCGTCGCTCCCGTCCAACTCGAGGACGTTGGCAGTGTTGTTACAACCGGCTGCTAGCTGTTTGTTTGATGCCAAGTGCTGGCGACGTCTCTGGCGTCACCTTGTGCGCTATCGCACTTCGTAGATTACACTTGCGCATTTTGCGTGGTGCCGCGTAAGTAATTGTGCTCGTTGTTTCGACGGAAATAACAAAAGAAAAATTATTGGTATGATCATGTCTTTTGTCTGATGGGGGTTAATGTAAGCTGCGTTGAGTAATGGAAGTAGTGATACATAAATAAACAAAGCAACGAAAACATACAAGTTCGCGTATAGCTTGAAGAACATACAGATATACCATTCAGTCCCGGAATACGAATATGGATGCCGTATCTTATCAGTGGCTTTTTAAATGTACTTGCAAACTTGCGTAATTATAGGCCGACTTTACCATACTTTTGGCTAGGTTTTAACAGCCATTTGATGGCGCAGTACGGAAGTCCTTTACTGACATAGTACACTGTTAATGTACAATACTTAACCTCAACCGCTTAGTAATATGTGACATTCGTGAAGGCTAAAACAGCCTCTGAGGATATCAATGGCGCCAGAAAGAAGCGAAGGAACGAGAACGACGACACATTGTGGTGTTATTTATTTATTTATTTATTTACTTTGCAAGCACACGTTTAGTTCTAGGCGTGATATAACCGCCGCGGTTGCTTGGTGGCTACGTTGTTGGGCTGCTAAGCACGAGGTCGCGAGATCGAATTCCGGCCACAGCGGCCGCATTTCGATGGGAGCGAATTGCAAAAACACCCGTGTAAGTTAAGAACTCCAGGTGGTCAAAATTAATCCGGATTCCCCTACTACGACGTGCTTCATAATCAGATGGTGGTTGTGGCACGTAAAACCTCATAGTTATATATATTTCTCTATCGAAAGTTTGTTAATTAGTAAGTCGATCATTTAGATTTCTCGCGAAAGTTATTTTTGTCCTTTATAGTACGCCAGCTCATTAAGTAAAATTGTGCTGCATTTACGTTCGCAGCGCGGACTTCATACACACACTCGCACCAAGAAACAACATGAAGCAGATTGGACGAGCGCTGGACGTTTAGCGGTTTTAAAGCTTAGTGCTACCAATAACGACAACGCCCTATAAGTAAATAAATAAATTGCACGGTACATACAGCGCTGTTCGGCTTCTTCAGATGGATCAGTTGAAGAGGCGGGAATCACTTGCATGACAAATCGCCATGTCCAGGTAGCTAATTAAATAGATTCAATGACATACTTTTTAATTGTTGATTGCAAAAGATGTTGCCATTGCGAAATTGGAGCCGATCAGTGACGAAGTCACGTCTGCTTAGCAGAAATCGTAAGGCTAAACTCGCGGGCAGCCTTCTGTGGCAGTGAACTTTCTGGGGGCTATGGGCTTCAGTACATCTGCGGTCGTGTCAAATAGTCCTGCCGCGTTTGGCAGCGCTTTTGTTTTTGACGCTGGGGGCCGGATCGACGCAGCTTCAACGTGCGACGGTTGTTTCCCGTTTCTCCCGATGCGGAAGAGAAAATCCGCAAAATAAGTCAACCTCAACACTCAGTGGCGTGTTTTGTCTGATTTGGCTGCTGTAAATAGGGTGTTTTGTCTTTTGTCCGTTGCGGATAAAAATGTGGGACTCTTTTCGGAAGCGCTCTCGCTTGTGCGCGCTCTGCCCCCGTAATTAACTTTCCTTTCATTGACACAGTTGTCCGCGAGTATAGGCCCTTCCCAAAAATTTGCTATTGGCGTTCTATAAGTTTGATTTATAGTTAAGATTGTTGCGGACCACTAGAGAGCTTCTGAAAAACTATTTACTGGAACGCCAATGTATCTATCTCGTAGATATTTCGGAGCGTGGTATGACTTCACTAATGCTCGGCTCCCATTCCGCAATTGCAACATGGACCTTAAAATGAAATAAAAATCTCATCAGTAAGTTTCTTTAATTACCTGGACATTGCGGTTACTAATGCAGGTAATTTCCGTCTCCTACAGAAATCCATCTGAAAAGGCGGAGTTTGGTGTGTGTGTGTGTGTGTGTGTGTGTGTGTGTGTGTGTGTGTGTGTGTGTGTGTGTGTGCGCGCGTGCGCGCGCGCGCGTGTGTGTGTGTGTGTGTGTGTGTGTGTGTGTGTGTGTGCGTGCGTGTGTGCGTGTGCGTGTGTGTGTGTGCGTGTGTTAATGACCGTACAGAACATTTACAGGTCGCCTGTGACAGAAAGCGCGAATACGCCTCTTGTTCGGGGTACATTAAGATGCACAGATGACAACGTGTCTTTATTGCTAAATAACGATGCTTCATGGATTATCTAATTACTTTAGGGCGCGTGTTGCACCTATCCATTTATTCAAGCGCCCGGTCACTGCTCAAGGCATTTTTTTTATCATCCGGAACACGCCAGATCCACGTTTTTTGCGTCTGGTAGTTTAGCGCTAGGATACCTACCAAATGCTTTAAACACTATTTGGCTTTGATTTCAAGCACATGCAACATGCTTCCCGAAGTAATTTATTATAAGGTCACCTATTTTTGTCCTATTTTGTCCTAGTTTATTATATGTCCTATTTTTGAAGTAACCCAGCTGGAGAGGCGGACTTGGGTTATTGCTATATTGCCGGTATGTAAAAAAAATGTCTACATAAAAAATTCTTGTTTGTTTACCGTCGCTCTAATTGCCTTCACCCTTGTGCACATTGCGCACGGTGCGGCGAATATATTGAACGGCCACCGACTACCTTGGGTTGACTATTATTATACTGCTCCGACCGCCAGCGTCTCGCGGCAAGGTGCCGGAAGCGGCACTCTTGCGAAGCGGCCCGATACGCTCTTGGCCACAGTGGGAAGCGTGACGAGCTCTGCGTGTCAGACCTGAAGTCCGTGTAGGGTTTCACGCAAAGTCCGGACCGAGGAGAGCTACTGAGGCGAATAAAGTTGTTAGATTATGTTGCCCAAAACAAAGTATATAGAACATTTCACGTGTCATTCGCACGTGTGCAGCGATCGAGTTCGTGCGAACGCACTACGTCGCTCATCCCGCGGTCGGTCCACGTTTGTATCCGCACGACGTCAAGTCGTCGTCGTCCACTGTGTGGCCCGTAACTTTCAAACTGAGGATTGTATTTGGTTTAAATATGTGTCCAGAAGCTTCGACAGCAATGTATTCGTGATGAGTGGACACCGTTTCCGAAAGCGATACTCAGATTCTCGGCGTGTAGGCTTAGAGTGGCTGTATTGGCTGAACATGGTCTCGAAGATGTTGCGGCGGCCCGGGCGGATCTCAGTGGCCGTAAGTTAATATAATTGCTTGTTTCTACTCACTCTAGATGGCGCCATCGGTGTAACAAAGACTTTGTCATAGGTGTTTTCACTCTGAATGAAAATGGAGATCGAAAGGAAACGACGGTTGGCCGCAATGGCTGTTGTTTTGTCCGAATTGGACACGAATGGTGTCAGCAGCGATGAAGCTGTTTCAGAAAGATCCCAAAGCCGCGCTTGTTGCCAGACTGTAGAGCATGCTAGGCTAAATCCGCAGCGTTCGACCCCCAAAATCCGGATGCGAAAAATAGCTCGGCATTTTCCGTCCGTGGGGGTCGCGGACGACGCGCGGACGGCACAAATCCGTGACGCGTAGTCACGTGATGCGCAGTCCGTCGCGAAAAAGACGGATTTCGTCCGTCGTGTGGATCCACCATAATAGCAGCAGGCGACGTATTGTGCCCTGACTCCGACCAGAAGGAGCCTTCAAACATCCTGCAGAAATACAGGTCACATTTTGTTATTGCCGCGTCGTGGTATTCGGTGCCGGAGGTGGTCCATTACAGGCGCAGCCTCGCGGAGTGTCGAAACTGTGGTTGTGAGCTGTTTACTTTGAAGACGCCCTTTTTGCTGAAAATAAACCTGGGCTGGGCGCACGGCCTGTAACTGTAGTCGATGCGTAGCATGCGTCTCAGCAGTAAGGCACCATCCGTGAAAAAATGCGTCGCGCGGAGTCGTGCGCGACTGCGCTGGAATCACGGGGACACTAACACACCGTTCCGAGTCAGATGCTCGCGCGTCGCGTGACGGCCCTCGCGTTGCGAAATTAATTACGTTGTTTTGTTTTTTTTCTGACGAAATCCGTCGTTGGGTAAGTAATCCGCGTCGTTGGTTGTGCGAGCCGGCGTCCGCAGACGGTTCCGGGTGCTGGGCGCCGATTGTCACGTTCATCGCGCCTGGACGTCCGCCAAGTGTGGCCCCGTGGACACCGCTCTCATTGTGCGCTACGCATATCGCCGCCTACATGCGGGAAGATGATGGGACACTCTGTGCTCGGTGTGCATGAGCTTGCAGGCAATCGCGGGCCGTGGTGTATACGGCCGGCGCAGCGCGACCCATGGTGCCATACTGGACGCTGTCAAATTATGCCGTGTTGTCGAATTCCGCCATGTTGGTGTGTTGAGCCAACAGGCCGTAGGCAATTCTTTGGGCCAATCAGAACTGACAGTATGGCGGAATTTGACAATTTCCGGAATACTACCCCGACATCTGCTGCCGACCAGGCCTTCGGCAAACGCTCGTTCTATATTCTCGTGCCGGCGCGCAGCTTCCTCTCGTTCGGCCGCTTATCATTTTGCTGGTGATGCGTACTTTGCGTTCTGTGGCAGATATGCCACTAGCCATGTAGATGACGCTGCTGTTCATGGCTGGCTAACTTGATGCTTTGGTGGTGTACTGTATGTCTTTTCATCATCATCATCATCATCAGCCTGGTTACGCCCACTGCAGGGCAAAGGCCTCTCCCATACTTCTCCAATTGCCCCGGTCATGTGCTAATTGTGGCCATGTTGACCCTCCAAACTTCCTAATCTCATCTGCCCACCTAACTTTCTGTCGTCCCCTGCTACGCTTCCCTTCCCTCGGAATCCAGTCCGTAACCCTTAATGACCATCGGTTATCTTCCCTCCTCATTACATGTCCTGCCCATGCCCATTTCTTTTTCTTGATTTCAACTAAGATGTCATTAACGCGCGTTTGTTCCCTCACCCAATCTGCTCTTTTCTTATCCCTTAATGTTACACCTATCATTCTTCTTTCCATAGCCCGTTGCGTCGTCCTCAATTTAAGTAGAACCCTTTTCGTAAGCCTCCAGGTTTCTGCCCCGTACGTGAGTACTGGTAAGACACAGCTGTTATAAACTTTTCTCTTGAGGGATAATGGCAACCTGCTGTTCATGATCTCAGAATGCCTGCCAAACGCGCCCCAGCCCATTCTTATTCTTCTGATTATTTCACTCTCATGATCCGGATCAGCAGTCACTACCTGTCCTAAGTAGATGTATTCCCTTACCACTTCCAGTGCCTCGCTACCTATCGTAAACTGCTGTTCCCTTCCGAGACTGTTAAACATTACTTTAGTTTTCTGCAGATTAATTTTTAGTCCCACCCTTCTGCTCTGCCTCTCCAGGTCAGTGAGCATGCATTGCAGTTGGTCCCCTGAGTTACTAAGCAAGGCAATATCATCAGCGAAGCGCAAGTTACTAAGGTATTCTCCATTTACTCTTATCCCCAATTCTTCCCAATCCAGGTCTCTGAATACCTCCTGTAAACATGCTGTGAATAGCATTGGAGAGATCGTATCTCCCTGCCTGACGCCTTTCTTTATTGGGATTTTGTTGCTTTCTTTATGGAGGAGTACAGTGGCTGTGGAGCCGCTATAGATATCTTTCAGTATTTTTACGTACGGCTCGTCTACACCCTGATTCCGCAATGCCTCCATGACTGCTGAGGTTTCGACTGAATCAAACGCTTTCTCATAATCAATGAAAGCTACATATAGTGGTTGGTTATATTCCGCACATTTCTCTATCACCTGATTGATAGTGTGAATATGATCTATTGTTGAGTAGCCTTTACGGAATCCTGCCTGGTCCTTTGGTTGACGGAAGTCTAAGGTGTTCCTGATTCTATTTGCAATTACCTTAGTAAATACTTTGTAGGCAACGGACAGTAAGCTGATCGGTCTATAATTTTTCAAGTCTTTGGCGTCCCCTTTCTTATGGATTAGGATTATGTTAGCGTTCTTCCAAGATTCCGGTACGCTCGAGGTCATGAGGCATTGTGTATACAGGGTGGCCAGTTTTTCTAGAACAATCTGCCCACCGTCCTTCAACAAATCTGCTGTTACCTGATCCTCCCCAGCTGCCTTCCCCCTTTGCATAGCTCCCAAGGCTTTCCTTACTTCTTCCGGCGTTACTTGTGGGATTTCGAATTCCTCTAGACTATTCTCTCTGCTATTATCATCGTGGGTTCCACTCGTACTGTATAAATCTCTATAGAACTCCTCAGCCACCTGAACTATCTCATCCATATTAGTAATGATATTGCCGGCTTTGTCTCTTAACGCATACATCTGATTCTTGCCAATTCCTAGTTTCTTCTTCTCTGCTTTTAGGCTTCCTCCGTTCCTGAGAGCTTGTTCAATTCTATCCATCTTATAGTTCCTTATGTCAGCTGTCTTACGCTTGTTGATTAACTTCGAAAGTTCTGCCAGTTCTATTCTGGCTGTAGGGTTAGAGGCTTTCATACATTGGCGTTTCTTGATCAGATCTTTCGTCTCCTGCGACAGCTTACTGGTATCCTGTCTAACAGAGTTACCGCCGACTTCTATTGCACATTCCTTAATGATGCCCACAAGATTGTCGTTCATTGCTTCAACACTAATTTCCTCTTCCTGAGTTAAAGCCGAATACCTGTTCTGTAGCTTGATCTGGAAGTCCTCTATTTTCCCTCTTACCGCTAACTCATTGATCGGCTTCTTATGTACCAGTTTCTTCCGTTCCCTCCTCAAGTCTAGGCTAATTCGAGTTCTTACCATCCTGTGGTCACTGCAGCGCACCTTACCGAGCACGTCCACATCTTGTATGATGCCAGGGTTAGCGCAGAGTATGAAGTCTATTTCATTTCTAGTCTCGCCGTTCGGGCTCCTCCACGTCCACTTTCGGCTATCCCGCTTGCGGAAGAAGGTATTCATTATCCGCATATTATTCTGTTCCGCAAACTCTACTAGTAACTCTCCCCTGCTATTCCTAGTGCCTATGCCGTATTCCCCCACTGCCTTGTCTCCAGCCTGCTTCTTGCCTACTTTGGCATTGAAATCGCCCATCAGTATAGTGTATTTTGTTTTCACTCTACCCATCGCCGATTCCACGTCTTCATAGAAGCTTTCGACTTCCTGGTCATCATGACTGGATGTAGGGGCGTAGACCTGTACAACCTTCATTTTGTACCTCTTATTAAGTTTCAGAACAAGACATGCCACCCTCTCGTTAATGCTATAGAATTCCTGTATGTTACCAGCTATATTCTTATTAATCAGGAATCCGACTCCTAGTTCTCGTCTCTCCGCTAAGCCCCGGTAGCACAGGACGTGCCCGCTTCTGAGCACTGTATATGCTTCTTTTGGCCTCCTAACTTCACTGAGCCCTATTATATCCCATTTACTGCCCTCTAATTCTTCCAGTAGCACTGCTAGACTCGCCTCACTAGATAGCGTTCTAGCGTTAAACGTTGCCAGGTTCATATTCCAATGGCGGCCTGTCCGGAGCCAGGGATTCTTAGCACCCTCTGCAGCGTCGCAGGTCTGACCGCCGCCGTGGTCAGTTGCTTCGCAGCTGCTGGGGACTGAGGGCCGGGGTTTGATTGGTGTGTTCATATAGGAGGTTGTGGCCAAGTACTGCACCAGGGTGGCCAATCCTGCTCTGGTGAGGGAGTGCGTTACCGGTTCTGGTCACCGGGATCAGGCCACACTCCAGGCCTGTTTGGGCAATTTTATCAACACGCGGATTTTTTTTTTTTTTAATCCGGTGGAAAATTGCGCGGCACCGGGATTCGAACCACGGACCTCTTGCACGCGAGGCGGGTGTTCTACCTCTACGCCACCGCTGCAAATGTCTTTTTGGCGACATTACTTCAAGCGCACTCCAAGCGCATTTCTGCCGTCGGCGTCTCCGTGAGGTTCCGTATAATGTCCAATGGCGCTAAAATTGTCGGCGCGCGCCGTATGCTGTATGTGCGAGTCAAAGCGTGCGAGGCTGAGCTGGCGATCGCGGCTCAATCCCGCGCACGAAGGAAGGATATGCGGGGAGGAAACGCGTCGTCTTCCGTCGCGCGCTAGGCTCCGGGGGAAGGCTAGAGAAGGGGGGGGGGGGGGTATTTATACTCCGGGCGGCTGCGCGCGCCCGCCTGGGCCTCTGTATCTTCAAAGTCATCTGCGACGGGCACGCAGTGCGCCGTGCGCTGTGTTTTCGCGGCTTAATTCGCGTTGATGCGAGAGCCAGCGCGAATGTCAATTCGCTTGTTGCTGTTGCCGCGCTTCCCTATTCCAGCGTTTTGACAGCAAATTTCCGCGGTCATCGAGTGAGATGTGTTCATGTTTGTTTGTGCGCGTGTGACACCATGCTTGTTAGTTTAAATAGTATGCTTATGTTTACAAGTTTATACGGTGTTGGATGTGGAGGACAATCCCAATTGCTGTCCCCGAGATATTCGACTTTGCCGTTGGGTGCAGGAGTTGGCCGAGGTTGAGGAGGACGTCGGGATGAAAGCTGGAGGTTTATTTACATTATTTACAGTGAGAGTACAAAGAAATTAAGTCATAAGGTCATTACGGGCCGGCAGCAACTCGGACGCTTCGGCCCGTGGCAAGAAGCTCGAAAGAGATGAATGAAGGAATGCTCTCTTGCTGCTCCCGGTCTCTGGCTTTTAACCCCTTCGGTGTCTCGAAGTCACGTCACGTTCGGCCAATCGGCGAGCCCGCTCAGGTGGCGTCATTTTCGGCCAATCGGCGAGTCCGCTCAGGTGGCGTCATTTTCGGCCAATCGGCGAGCCCGCTCAGGTGTCGTCATTTTCGGCCAATGGTTGGCGCCTGTGCGAGTGTATGTCACATTCGGCTCAGAGGGTCACTCCTTGGGCTCCAATTGTCCGAGGGATTATTTGTCTGTGGTATTGCCTTCCTGATCTGCAACTGCCTTCACAAAGGCGGATGGGGGGATTGCTGCCAGGGCTTCACGGTGCATTACAGCCTTCTTGCCACGGGGCCCACGTTAGCTGGAACAGTGCCAGGCTCTCGCTACACTTTCGGGAAGAGTGAAGCAGTGAATAGCTCCAGATGCGGCGCACGAGGTGGGGGACGCCAACTTGTTTGCACGTGCCGCGCCTCGGGAACGTGGTAGATGTGCTTCTGCGCTCCTTAATTAGCTCTGACGCGATTCGATGTGGTCTGGTGTACTGGAAGAAGGCTCAGGAAAAGGTCTCATATCTAACTACGGCCGATAAAACTATCCTTACTTTGTATAGCTGTCCATTGATTAAGTCAGTCGCGATCGTCGGCTGACTCTCGCAAGCTTTCACTCGAACATGCTCCGTACAGCGCACCGCGACGATGTGTTTGGACTTGATACGGAACATCACGGCGACTGCAGAAATTCGCCTGGAGTGTCCACATAATTGCTATCGCAATGGAAGCGGCGAGAGCGAAGACGCGCGAGGAGAAAAGCGTATAAGGGTATGGCGAAAGGGTGACGAGGAAAGCGGAGTGCCGGCGGCGACCAGGCGTGCGGCCAGCGCGGAAACAAAGCGCTGGCGTGGGCTTCGGACCCACTGCGCATGCGCTACTTCGCTACAGAATGCGCTCCGCGCGAGCCACGCGTTCCCGTGTTCTCGCTTGCTTTCTAAACGTTGAGCGACGCAACCGGTGGAAAGGCTTCGTCTGCCGCTGCTGCTAAGCGAGCTGCCCGAGCAGAGGATCAGCGTCGCCGCCGAAAGCACCATGTCATTCAGAATTAAATTCTTTGCCACAATATATCGCGATTTCAAAACACCTAAACAGCTGCGCTCAAAATTACCGTTTGGGAGTATCGTGATCATTGGTTAAATTTTCTCGATGTCTGTGGTCTCCAGACTTTTGCTCGCGAAAGAGTAGTGCCGAGAGGACACATCTCTTTCCAGGCTCTCCACTTTATAACTCGTAGGCGCGTGCAGTTTCGTATGCTGCCTTCCCTGCGCAAATTGCGCCTACTTCAATTTAACGACTTGAACATTTTGTCTCGGCGGTAGGGTTCGTTGACGTGAAAAGGCGCTTGCGGGCACTGTGATCAGCGTGGCTGGCTCTGCGGTGCTTCAAGTTCGCTCGCCGCTCCCTCCTCTCCTTGTTTCGTGATGACCGCATAGTATTTTGCTTGCGGCTATCGCGTACGTACACGAGAGCAGAAGGAAGAAAGAAAAAGTTACCGTCTGGCATGGCACAGACGCGCGGTCGTGGAGAGATAATTGATGCGGCGGTGCAGCGGACGAGCCTGCCTTTTTTATCTCTGGCGTTTCAGCTGCGGTACAATTTCCTGGTTGGATTGAATGAACGCGCAGCGAATGACTGAAACGTACGCCTATTAGCAGCCATGCGCAAAATAATACTGCTTTTTGTTTGCTTGTCAAGAAATGTTTCCTCCTTTCCCCTTCTTTCTGCGTTTTTTCTGTTGTTTTACGCATTTTTTGCGTTACTGTTCGGAAGTCGTCGGTCTACGTCGAGTACGCAAATGAGATTCGCGTTCCATATGCAACGAGTATGTCTTGGCGTGTTTTTGCGTGATTTGTCGACAAGAAAATTAATAACGGGACCCATGTTTTGTGACGTTCCATTTCATTCTCCACTGTTATGATGCGTCGCACCGAGTGGGCGATCCCGGCGGCGTCCGTGAGCGAACGGCAGAGGAGGACGAAAAGAAGGGAAAACGAAATGGATTGTTGGGAAATATGGCTGCATGTGGGAGCAACCGCGTTTTCTCTGACGACGCCCTCGGTGCACATGCCCTCGCGTCAGTCAGAACGGATTGCGAAACGTGTGGTCACCACTATAAAAATGAAAAAAAATGGTAGATAGATAGATAGATAGATAGATAGATAGATAGATAGATAGATAGATAGATAGATAGATAGATAGATAGATAGATAGATAGATAGATAGATAGATAGATAGATAGATAGATAGATAGATAGATAGATAGATAGATAGATAGATAGATAGATAGATAGATAGATAGATAGATAGATAGATAGATAGATAGATAGATAGATAGATAGATAGATAGATAGATAGATAGATAGATAGATAGATAGATAGATAGATAGATAGATAGATAGATAGATAGATAGATAGATAGATAGATAGATAGATAGATAGATAGATAGATAGATAGATAGATAGATAGATAGATAGATAGATAGATAGATAGATAGATAGATAGATAGATAGATAGATAGATAGATAGATAGATAGATAGATAGATAGATAGATAGATAGATAGATAGATAGATAGATAGATAGATAGATAGATAGATAGATAGATAGATAGATAGATAGATAGATAGATAGATAGATAGATAGATAGATAGATAGATAGATAGATAGATAGATAGATAGATAGATAGATAGATAGATAGATAGATAGATAGATAGATAGATAGATAGATAGATAGATAGATAGATAGATAGATAGAGAGTGTGGCGAAATCTGATCGTTCGTGATTTATCAGGTCATTAGCAGAGGTGACTCTCGGAAATTAAGTTCGTGGCAGTGTTTCTTGCTTAAAAAGTCAATTGCGTGTTCGAGAGAAATCATTTGAGACAAATGGAAACTCCAAGAATGTGCCTGCCATTGTTATTTCAAATCATTGTTTGTTTAGTTTACTAAACGGCCAGTTAATTCACAGCTTTAGGCCTTGGATGTTGTAAAGCACACGCAGCAGCAAAATGCCGGTTGACTTGCATTAGTTGTGCACGCATGTTGGCATTTTGAGAAGGGCCCGGATTTCGCTTGGTTAGGTAGCTCACGAACAGCATTCGTAGCCGTCGGTTTTTTTCGCTGGCACAAGACGCGTGTCTGTTGCCCTCTTCGCCGGCTTGTTCATCTCCAGCGGCTTTGACACTGCTGCGGCGGAATGCTCTGTGTACTGTAGTATACTTCTCAGGTTAGTTTGTTTCTTTTTGTGTCTCTCTTTCTACCCAACTCCGGGCACTGTTCTTTTGCTGTTGTAGCCCTGTCTTTCTGAAAGCGACCCAAAATGCTCCTGGCGCCGCGTCTTGTCGGCGACACGACTTGTCCTGTATCTGCTTTTCTTTTGCTCCCCAGCCCCCTTTCCCAGGCGATGCCCCCGCGTGCAATTGTCTCGTCGTCGGTTATACATACGCGCACCGCATCGGTTTTATACTGCGCGTGACTCGGCAATGCGCGCACGGCGACTGTGGTAAATTGAAGCTCAACAAATGGTCTTTTCCTGGGTTGGAGTTCCGCTCCTTTGCTTTGACGCGCTGTGGCGGTGCGCCGACCTACGTCGTATATTCCCCCCATTTCTTCCGGCTGTGTCTGTGTGCGCTACTACTGCGCCTCTTGCTTATAAAAGCCCTTTAAGTGCCTCTTGGGCGATGCCGTGGATGGGACGTCAGCGCGTTTTCCCCCGGCGTTCTTTAGCTGCGCGCGCTTAGACGGAGCGCTTACATAAATTGCTAATGTCCGTCCGTGTATGCGTAAATGATATATATATATATATATATATATATATATATATATATATATATATATATATATATATATATACCGTACCGTTCATTTGTTGCGGCTCATTCTGGAATTTCGCGCTTTTTTGTTCAACTCAGGTTGAACTACAACGTTGAAAGGCCCGTTCTGAGGTTCGCGACTGTGAAACGTATATCTGCATTGCCTCCGCGGAGCTATCGAGAAAGACCGCTACGCCGACCCTTTAAACATTCCGTCTCTGTCCATTCAGAGTGGAGCGTTCATTGTGGCCTTTCTCATTTCTATGACTATGAGGCCGACATCGCGCACGTCATGTATGTTATTTTAATTAATTATACGAAGAAGTAAAAAAGAAATTGTGGAAAGCAATGTCCCATTTGTACTGAAAGCAAGCAATAATGTAGAGAAATGAGTAAATGTTTGGAACTGTACGGTTAGTTCTGCCGATGACAGTAGTAGTTTAAATACGTAAGTAAATGTAAGTAAATGGGGTTTACTGGCGCAAGAGCGACCAAGGCTCGGCTGCGCCAAACACAAGGTGTTATAATATCCAATTGAAAATTCACCGCCCACCCACTCCGTACAGATGGTTAACCAACTAAACTGAAACGTGTGGCCCCATGTGTTTATCACTAGGTTAATCCTGACGATTCATTAAACGACGGCTTTGTAGGCTGCCGGATCCTATAGATAGTAGTAGGTTATTTGAGGTGCCTTACAACTTTGTAATTGATATGTTTGCGATTCAAACAGTAATTAGAGTTCACTAATCAAAAGGAATTAGGTAATACTTCGTGATGAAAGAAATAATACCGTCTGTAAGTACACATGACTACGGCTACTGTGCAGTCGGTACGATTTCTCTAGAGCTCTTGGGTATTTTTAAAATCTTGGTCCAAGTTAGCTGGGACACCCTGTGTGTGTGTGTGTGTGTGTGTGTGTGTGTGTGTGTGTGGGTGTGGGTGTGGGTGTGGGTGTGTGTGTGTGTGTGTGTGTGTGTGTGTGTGTGTGTGTCGCGTATGCAGATTTATTTAGCTATTCGCAGGTCTCGCTGCCGTAAAAGTATATACTGACATCGAATAACCGCGTTTGAATAATCTTAACTGGCGATATCCTTCCGGTGAGGTTGCTTGGCCAGCTCCGACTGCCTCTTCGCAATATAGAGTCACTCTTCACACTCCGAGCAGACAATGTAAGCGCTTGCTTAAGAAAAATTCGCAGAGGAGTCATCAAGGAGCCTTAAGTAGAAGCGCAGTAACTTGAGATGAGGCTCTGCGTTCGCTCGGTGGGGTAAAGGAAGAACTTTTGTGTATATATCGCCACCTGTGAATGAGCTCGTCAATCATATCGTAAAATCCTCACAACGATGTCGGCTTCATTGTTTCGATTGTCGAATTGTGTGTATTTTATCGCTAAATTCGCAAGATCCAAATTACTGGTTCCGCCCACGGACTAAATGCCAGCGAGCCACGTCGCGCTTGGTCAGCGGTCTGAATGAGCAACTTCTCCCCTTGCGTGAGTTTACCTTTGCTTGCGTGCTCCGCAAGCACAGCGTCTTCGTGACGTACAGGGTTGACGTGTCTTTTATGTTGGCGTGCCACGTCAGGACGCGCCGGACTCGATAGCGGCCTATCGGCTGACCGGCTCCAATCGAGGGGCCAGTCGGCATGCTCGTCAAATCGACACTTGCTGCGCGGCTAAAGCCTTTATAATCGCTTGTTTCATTTCA
The DNA here is from genome assembly GCF_023375885.2 of Dermacentor andersoni. NCBI lineage: Eukaryota > Metazoa > Arthropoda > Arachnida > Ixodida > Ixodidae > Dermacentor > Dermacentor andersoni. The sequence continues at coordinate 228,252,438 of NC_092814.1, forward strand.
ACGACCGTCTCCCCTCTTCGCTTTTCTCCTTATAGATACGTTTCTGCTGATGACGTTGACAGTAATACACACCAGCGGGATAACGGCATATTCGGCTGGCCGTTTCGGAGCGCTCTAGACCGCTCTCGCGAGCGGCGTTCTCTTCGGCTGGTTGAAAGAGGGTGGGCGCCTTGCGTTCGGCTGGTTCTTTTCGATCACGTTCCTCCATCTTCGTGCGCCCTGAGGCGCTCCGAGCCATGTCGCCGGAGCAGTCGTCGAGATTGAAGCGTTTCTGGCGTTTCCCGCAGCGTCATCACAACGCAGCGTCGCCGCTATTGGCGACGGTCCACCGTAACCTAGGCAACATGCTGGCGTCTCGACGAACGCTCGTCCCTCCGGCGCCTCCGCCGGTTTTTCCGGCAGCGCCGGGAGCTTTGGGCTGTGTTACAATTATGGCCAGCATCGGAGACAGCTAAGGAGACAGCCGAGACAGCTTCGAGACCATGTAATGGAATGCGTTTCTAGCCGTCTTGAAAGACGTATGGAAGACGCTTCTACGACGTGCCACCACCTCGCGGCCACAATAAAATGTTGAGAAAAGCACACGTTATTCCTGTATTTTAAGTCTTTGCGCCTGAATACCTATGAAAAACACTAGGTAGTTTACATTAAGGGCGTAGAAACGCGTGTCTAAGCCATCGGCCATACCATGCTGAATACGCCGGTTCTCGTCCGAACGCGTGTCTACCTTTTCTTCTGCGCAGGCAACCGTCCTGTCGGCTTTCCATGCGCCCTGTTCAGCCGCCATCTTGTTTGGACAGGAAAGTAGCCTGCATCGTTTTTGACTTCGATGCTGTCTTCGCGAAGCTGTCTAATTTGACACCTTCGTGAGAATTGGAACGAGACTTAAGATGGCCGCTGTCCGCTTAGCCGTCTAGACCGCTCTACGGCGAATATTGGAACGCAGCCTTGTATAGGAGAAACATAGGACGTTGACAGTAGTCATGTAGTTATGCATCTGCCATTTCCTCCTCCGAGAGCTAGTCACACGTTCGGCTTGCGCGCTTGTCCTCTACCTCTGAGTTCGGAGAACGCCGGATCTGCCCGACTCTGCTTCGGGGGATTGAGGCGACCAGTCGATGATACCGTAAGTGTCGGCACGGCCCGGAAAGGAGATACTAAGCATTTGATGTCCGATTTTGTCTGTTTTTAAGTGAACTGTCAGTGTATTTTTTTTTTATAGCAACAGAAAGCATGCAGTCGAGAGCCTGCCAATCTCGAAGTGATTATGCGGATAACGCGCCGTGGAATAATTTTATAAGAAGCCTTCGATCTTGCAGTCATGCTCTTCTTGTGTAGTCGTATGTATGCTGGAAACTAGTGATAAATGAGCGCTGTAGTAATTGTACGCCGGCAGATATGAAAGCCCTCAAGTATATGGCCCCAGCTGTAAGAGATATTTCGTTTGTCAAGAGCGATCTTCATGTGGCCGATGTTTCGAGAGCTATTCAATTATTTCTACAATATTATGTACGCGATTTTGCTCTATCTTGCCAAACGATCTTTAACGTGACGTTCATCTCCAAGTCGAGCAAGTTTTGCGAGTAGTTTTTGTGGCAGTGTCGAACAAGGAGGTCATACAAAAATTGGTTTCGACACCAATTTATGGCGCAGCAAGTTGGGTGCTTTACGTATGTCGCTGGCAGACCCCACAGAACTCTGGAGGACTCACAAATTCGCCTGCGTGTTAAAGCAACTGCAGGGCGCCGTCTTGTACTGAGGGGCGCCATTGTTCTGCTGTTTCATTTGTCGCGAAAGCAGCGCCGCTTGTAGACCTGAACATGCCGGTTTAACGTGTTGAACCTTGAGATTTTAAGTGTTTTATTTAATGGGGTGCATCGATGTCTACGCGAGGTTACCCTGAGGCTGTAGCTCAAATGCACCAGTTTTATCCATTTGAAGATCGTTGTCTGCGCCGTCTTCGTTTTGAACGCATGACGTTGTTCAGGTCACTGTGGGTATGCGGCTTTGAGGTGGGCCGTACGACGCGTCGCCTGTGCTGCACAAAATGCTTCATCATCCGTGGACAGCGTCAGCCTTGTAAAACTAACTAGAAGAAAATAGAGGGCAACAAAAAAGAAAGAACTCGCATTTATGTTTGACAGACGAGCTCATTTGTGTGCTCATTTATCGCTTGTCAGGAAAAAACAGACAACTTGCCTCATGCAAGCAGCAGCATAATTGACCGTACTACGCGAGACCAAGAGCTTATTACAGGTGCTTGCCTTCGTACTTGTACGTACTGCTTGTATATGCTGAACCGCCCATTTCAGGGGCATAATTGTAACGACGGTCAGTGTTTATAGGCAACCAGGATGGCGGCGCCGTCTCGCTATAGACTGACGGCCTAGTTGTCGGCGTCGTACGACTGCACGTTGCAGCGGGGTCGTGCGATCGCCCCCGAGGAACGCGCGCCGGTGGTCTGCTTCGTGTATCCGTGTTGATTTGCAGCCGAAGCGTTTTATCCGGTTTGACGATCGATGCATGAACATATTACGTGGACGTATGTCTTTGACTCGGTCGTTAGGCAAGCACAGTTAAAACTGAAGTTCCGTTCAGTTGTCACTATCTATCTACCAGACCCCTCAGCTGAGTATAGGGAAGCATATTTTTGAAAAATTAGCTCGTATTTTTTATTTATTTATCTGTTGCTATTTATGTATCTTTGCATGGTGTTTCGTTGGGGCTGTTGGCTCGTCTTTAGTCATGAATTTCGGAGTGCCATGTACTTCAATAAGAGTTTCAGCTATTGGGCACGGAACGCTATTTTTCCCACAAGTACTGTGTGTCATGTCGAATTACTTTCCGTCGGTAATGCTGGCAATCGTATATATATAGAGTAATATATCCGCGCATGGTTTCTGCCCCGGATGCCCGGAGTCGCGAAGAAGTAAATAGAGCTACGTTTTCGGAGCATATAATTGCAGATGTCGTAAGAGTCCGGTGCGAACGCAGCATGCGTAGGCCTACAGATGCTGTGCGTCGTATGTTGCATTGCATCCGCGAAGCGAGCTAACAGTGCCACGTCTTGGACGCTTGCGTAGCTTTTTACAAGTTCGTCAAACCACCTTTGTCTTTACAGTTCCGCTTAAGAAATGAAAAAACAAAAAAGTGTGTGTGTGTGTGTGTGTGTGTGTGTGTGTGTGTGTGTGTGTATGTGTGTGTGTGTGTGTGTGTGTGTGTGTGTGTGTGTGTGTGTATGTATGTATGAGAGAGAGAGAGAGAGAGAAGCAGCTGCCTTTAACTTAGTCCGCAAGCCAATAGTAATAAAAAAATATATATACGCGGCCGTGCTATCGCAAACACCAGAGACCAGCGGAGCTGGGGGAAGGCCAGTAAAGTTGTGCCAAACCGCCCACTTATACCCCTGTCATAGCCTGTGCACTTACGGGAAGTGTACTTCGGCACCTTGAGTGACACTTTAGGCTACGCGGTGCTAAACGGGTAAGCGGAGCGCACTCGCACTCGAAAAAAAAAAAAAAGGAAGTGACAGACTAAGAGCGCGTTTTTTGAAGATGTAGATTTAAAAAAAAACTCCAATAAAGTGATTGTTTTACGTTGTATTATAAATAAAAAGAAACGTAATCTGTTCTTTAAAAAAATACTTAATGAATTTTTATTATAAGAGTGTTGCGAGTCAATGCCGGCCAAGACGAATGCCTAGCCATTCCAGAAGAACATCGCGGCATGCGACGAGGTGACATTTGATCCTGCTAGAACAGAGTACGAGTGAATTCTGTTTTCATTTTTTTTGTTAAGAGCTGTTCAACAACTTAAATTAACTTCTCTGTCCTTTTTTATGCATTACATTTTGTTCCATTAAAATCGCTGGCGGCAAGGCTAGGCACTCGGCCAGCAAAGTGCGTTCCGTGAGCGCACTCCTACCGGAGTGCACTCTTCTGCGAAAACACTACTGGCAACGTTAAGATTTGGGAACGTGCACTTAAACCGAGTGACACTGTCTGTAGGTGCACTTAACTTGCCTACTTGACAGGGGTATTAGTCTAACTTTTGCTGGGCTTCCCGCAGCTCCGCTGGTCTCTGGTGTTTGCGATAGCAGAGCCACACATAATTTTTTTTTTCCACTGCGAGAAAGAGGACAGCCGAAGCGAGCACGCGGGTTTTTATCGGAGAGCAATGGCGTCACACCACCTGCGTCCCCACCGCGCCGCTCCTTCTCCCCCGCTTGGCTCCACCCACCCTCGCCGCGTCACTATGCTGCGCGATGCTATTTTTAAACTCCGATGTCACTCACTCAGCTCTCTCCCCCAGCTCTCCGAAGCTGCGGACGTCAAGAAAAACCCTGCGAAGTTCTAACAGCTCCACTGTAAAAAGGAGTGGCGATGGTTTGGTTCAGCTAGAACACGCAAAAACAAGGAAACGGTGGTCTGTATCGCACTTTTCATGCGATGTGGTATATGTGAGAAATAATGACGAAAAAGGAAAACTCCCCGCTCAGTTTCGCTCCTGGTGAGACTCGAATCTTTCAATCGTTGGTTTCGGAGACCAACTTATCGACCTAATTGCGGCTGTTCCGAGTTAAGATAATAAAACGCTTGTAGAAAGTAAGCGAAGCTGTTTTCATTGAACTATATTGCCAATATTTGGGACATGTGTCTGCGCTATTCTGTTAACCCCTTAATGACGAAACATATCAACACCAGGAAAAAATATTTTCTGTCTGAATATGCAAAACACGTCGAAAATAAGCATAATCAGCGAGAAGAAAAAATATTTTACCAGGCCGAAAACTGAAGGTGAGCTTCACCGTAAGGCACCTGTGGTTCCGTTTGAAATTTGTGTGCGTCATATGCGAACAATAAGTGTACATTTCATAAGCTTTAGATCTCATGTCAAAAATTAAATTTTGGGGTTATACGTACCAAAACGAAGATCTGATTATGAGGCACGCCATAGTGCGTGTGTGTGTGTTTGTGTGTGTGTGTGTGGGGGGGGGGGGGCTCCGGATTAGTTTTCGCTTCCTGGGGTTCTTTAACGTGCACCCAATGCACGGTACACAGGCGTTTTGCATTCCGCCCCCCATCAAAATGCGGCCGCTGCGGTCGGGATTCGATCCCGCCGTGGGTTACGCTCTTTCCGTTACGCTGCCCTCTGGCTTGGCAGCGCAATGCCAAACCCACTCCGTCACCACGGCGCGCCATCATGCGCGTGAAACCACTGCAGCCGGAGATTTTGCATTGTCTGTCTCATCTGAACGCGCTTTCAAAAGAAATCGAGTTGCGTGCCGAACTTCCTCATCTAGTATTCCTGCTCTAAACCAACAAATCACACTTGCTGCCTGTCATGCGGTGTTGGCCGAGGATGTTTAGCGAGAAACTTCATACTCAGAACCTACACTCGGCAAGAAAATTTTTTTTTTTTTCCCTGCTACGTTATCCGTAGGCAGCACTCGTCCGTAAAGGGTTAAGGTCAGCGAATAGCATCTTACGTGTAACAGATTTGTTTGGACTGAGAAATTCTGGCACTTGCTGGTTTTTCTGATGCCTCGTTCCCGTGGCAACCGGGCGTAAAACAAAAACAAATGTGAAATGCCATTGATTACACGTTGTTTCCGAGGAAATGTGAAGCAATGCGATTCTGGAGCACCATTAATTAAAATACTTCGAAATGCGTGACGTCGCACTAACATTCCAGCGCTGGAATTTTGGCGCGAAATTGAACTAAAGTTTGGCCTTCATTTTTTTTTCTTCTGTGTGATCAACTCCTTACCACGAAATGAACGAAAATATAGTTTTTAAAGAATACATTATCAGTGTAAACTGATTTAGTGTTTTTCTTTAGCGCCCCTTTAACATTTATGTCGAAAAATCTGCGCCGCACAGGCTGCTAGGCGCGGTGCTGTTTCGCATTGCATTTTGACCACCTGAGGTTCGAATCGCGTACGGGTATGGTCCCTAGAATATTGGCCAATATTCTAGGTACCATATACGAGTGCTTGAATATCGGCCACCGCTTTTCAGGCGTCGAACCTGCTGGATGTATAAGCGGTGCTCAGTGGATGGAATGCGCAATGCCACTGGGCCTTTGCGGCAAGTAACGAGGCCCTTTCTTGAACAACAACAAGCGTTAAATGTATCAAGAGATTTGCAGCGGATTGTGTAATGCAGTCCCGATTGACGCACTCGTTCGACACCACGGTCATTGTATGCTCGCAAGCAGTTCAATGCAAGTGTGCGCTGCCGCCAATCTCTCCCTTACGCTGCTGGCGTGTGCTAACTCTCCCAGGACTCGAGTAACAAAACAGAGGCCAATGTGTTGTCTGAGTTGGTAATTTGGAAGGAAAGGTGGGTAGGTGGGTGGGTCTTTCAAGCCTTAATGTTTTAGTAGTATTTAAAAAACGCTCTACGCGCAGAACTCTAAACAAACTACGTGCACTCTATGTGCACAAACTACGTGCACTCTTAAACAAAATATCGTGAAAAGTTTGTAACTGCAACCAAAAAGTTAGTGAGTACGGGATTTACTACGTCTCAGACAGTTACTAACCTTTTACTAGCTATTTGCTAACGCTAGATCCCTACAGGGACAATCGAGATAAGTTAGTGATGGCTACAACCTCATCTTGCCCGTGGTGCATTTTCCTGAATGGCGGTAGTTTTTGTGCAACATTTGAATGAACCGTAGCTTCTTTCATTATTTTGGATTAGCGCTTACGTGCTGCCTCGTTTCGCACATGCGTGTAGATATGAGGTGTAGATATGAGGTTATAGAAATGTATGACCACAACGTTCTTTATTTTTTAAAACACACAGGTGCTTACCAGCACAAATTCTGGTCCCCAATACTGTGGGTATACATATTGTGTTTAAGGGAACTGAAGATGTGTTGTGTATATTAGCCTGTTCATTGCGCTTGTGCGCTACGTTGTTTTCTCTTATCATCAGCCACGCGCACCTTAATATTCCTTGTATATAACCTTAGTGTGCCATAAATTAAGGGTGTAATCAATACAACGAAAATTGAACGTGCAGATTCGGTCCGTATTGTTATCTCGATATGCTGTTAATTGAAGTGGCTTAATTATTAATACAAGGCTGACACAGGTACGCTTTTTATAATGATAACTTCAGATGCGTTCATAGCACTTACAAGGCTTTGGGGCCGGTACAAGAGCCCAATTAATAACGGTATACTACCTTTTCTGGTTAGTAACGGTTACTGTAACCAAACAGTCACTAACTGCAGTTGCTATGACGGTTGCAACATATGTGACAACCAGTTAGTAACCTATAGTTAGTAAATACAACAACCTTTTTTAATAATGAGGACGCACAGTGGAACTGCGGCCGAAACGAAGAATGACTGAGGTGCGAAAGAGAGAGATAATGCGTTGTAAAAAATTGGCATATCTTGAAAGTGCATGTGCCGTATGGAGTTAATGCGGTTAAATAAATTTTAATGTAAACAGGTATATGGCAAAAGACATCGCCAGAGCAGCAGTCAGGAATACCGCCCACGTAACCCGGATACTGCTGAAGTGCGTCACTCGAGACAACTGTGCTTACTGGAAGAACCACGCGCATTGTCCTGTTTCTCGCTGCGTCTCCTTTTTATCGCGTCGCATACGCTGAATATTGCGCTGAGGGGTTTGACGGTGCAGTATTCCTGTCAGGACATGTCTGCATTGTAGAACATTGCGGACTTGTGTTATCTTTTTCACCTTCGTGCTGTACTTATTATTTATTTGGCGCCTCAGTGTATGTATAGCGGCAGTTTCGCGATTTCTGTTCTCAATGTGCAGCTGCAGGCTATAGATGCGAGCATGTTGCCTCGATTAAACCGAACTTGGCGACAGTACTGTTCTGCGCAGCTTGGCGCAGCCGTTTCTGTAATCAGCAGTCGCGAGTAAAAATATTACACTTTTAATTGTCGGCAGGAAAACAGCACCGACTTCGTAATGCAAGTGGTGGCATCGCTTGGCGTTTTTGTTTTTTCTTTGTTCTCCGTTTTTTACTGCAGCGCCTCAAGTTGACAAAAGCAAACAACTTGCTTTGGTGGCGGCACTGTGGAGTAGGGGTCTCGAGAACGCGGTTCGCGTGCCATACATGCATAGACCGCGGAACTATCTTGTGCGGTGACTGTGGGCGTCCTAGGTATCTCAGACCTTGCTCTCTTTAGGTGCATAAAATCAAACTAAATGAAACAAGTTGAAGGGACGTCCTAACAGAAGGGCATGCCCTCTTTTTCTCAGCAGATCGGTAATTAGGCGAGTTTGTTGCTCTCGAACAGAGAAAGAAATTGCGCGGTCCTTCGCTTTCGCACTCATTGTTTGCGGAGTTTAGTTAATTCGCCTCTCAATTTATCTTTTCCCAGTTTATCGTGCGTTGCCTTCCTATTATCCATTTGCGCTTTCACTTGACCACGTACGTACTGGATAGCTCTAAAATCTAAAGTTGGCGTTAAAAGTTTACTGGGCGGACGTCTTGCGAAAAAGCTGTATTCACTCTCAGTTTTCGCCCGTAACCTATAGCCCCGTATTATGTTGGTTCTACATGTAAGCTGTGAATCTAGGCTGCGTGACCCTCCGTGATAGCCTATTGGCTGTGGCGTTGCACTGCTGAGCTCGAGGTCGCAGGTTCGATCCCGGCCAACGGCGGCCGCATTCCAATGGGGGCGGAAAGCAAGAGCGCTCATTTACCGTGCACTTGGGTGCACGATAAAAAGCCACGGGTGGTCAGAATTATTCACTATGGCGTGCCTCATAATCAGATCGGGGTTTTGTCCCGTAAAACCCCAGATATATGTATTTTTTTCTTTAAGTCGCGCGTGCTCAAAGCCCGAAAATATTTAGGTTCTACCGAAATTTTACGTCTCGTAAACTCTTTACGCCGGTTGTACACTGCTAATTATCCCATTCCCTTTCCCCTCTGCTTGTTCTCCCCGGCGTTCGTGCAGCCCAATGCTACAGATTTGCTTGAGACATGTAGAATTGTACATGCGTGCGCGTGTGTTACCGTGTGCGCGAGCGAGCGAGCAATGACCTTTAGTAGACTTCATCGCTCAATATTATTCCGTTAAATATAGATACCTACTCTTCATTTGTTAAAAGTAGAAATTCGGTTGTGTCGTTTCGCATTTTGAGGTATGAGGTCGAAAAAGACGTCGGCGACCCATTGTGCGTGTTGACTATTTTCATTTTCTGCGTCGTGGTTTAGCGCCTATGCCCGAAGATCTGTTTTCCTTGGTAATAAAATCTGTTGGTCGCATATGCTCGATTTGTTGCGCTACCGGACTTTCAGTGGAGTTCCTTGCTGGGCGAGTTACATATATGAACACGAAACCAGAAAGCAGACACTCTCACAAGGGAAGAAATGGACGGGATGATCGTGCTGGACTTGGTGCAGTTGTAAGCCCATCGCTGGTCCCGTCCACTTCTTCCCTTGTGCAACTGTCTGCTCGCTGGTTTCCATTTTATTCATACTTCAGTGGTAGAGAGCTTGGTGAAACGAGAAGCAAAGACAGCTTCGCATCATTTCCATTTCTTAAAAAAACGCTGCCCTTCATGTAGATGTAGATATAGATCCCTGGGATATATGGCTCGTACCCACTCTGGGGTATTGGCCAAGAATCATGTAGGCCAAAGTAAAATGTCTGACACGTCTTAGCTCACTTGATCTTTCTTTCTTCTTCGTAGGCCAGAATCTGCGCGTGCCATCGATTGTCCTGTTCTGCTCCTGAGAGAGGACGAGAAAAGAAACAGAAATAGGCTTTTGGTGTTTCGAGCGTGTTAGCCCGTTGACGATTTCTCTTGCACATTATGGGGCTCACAGATATTTGGCGTGTGGTATAAGCCGCGCGCGGAAGCCGCTCCAAGGTGTACATACATGTGCACACGGCAGCGAGGCTTCCTTAGAAACCCGTATATTCAAAGCGTGGCGGTTCATGGACACTGACGCCGTTTTCTGTGGCGGGCGGGCACTTCTAATGGAGTACAACCTACTGCGATACTACATCTGTAAGAAAGAACGTATGAATGATGTCATGCAGTACCAGCGTGCTTGCGAGTGTGGTGCCTATGCACGCACGCAAGCGCGCACATGCACACTCGCAACAGATAGAGAGGAAGGGGGAGTTTGAACGGCGGACCTGTGGTCCTTAGACGGAGCAGTAAAACAGCTAAGCCGTGGGCTTGTTTGCTTGCTTTTTGTCGCTTTTGATTAGCCACTAGCTGCTCGGGGGGTCAACGGGTTCAAACGGGCCGCTGATTTTGCATGAGCCGTCATATCTTTAACGCTGAAAGGATAGGCCACCACCATTCCGTGGGAGCGACGCCATACGGCTGCATCAAGAGAAAAGTGCCTCACAAAGGATATCAAAATACGTATTTCCATCAAAAAGTCGCAGTTTCGCACGAAAGCATCGATTGCGATAGCAAATTAGTACACAGCTATACGAAGTAAGGATAGTGGTTTTATCGGCCGTATAAACTTGGAAGCATTCGCTTACTAAATGAATGTTAATAAGCATGGTGTCAGCGCGCACAAGCAAACATGAACACATCACACTCGATGAGCGCGGACACTCGCTGTCGAAACGCCGCTGTGAGCAAGCGCGGCAGCAGCAGCGAGCGAAGCGGCCTTCGTGCCCTCTGTCGCTTCAACGCAACAGTGGGTAAAACACAGCGCACACATAGGTATGAGCCATCGGCAGATCCCTTTCGATGTACGGCGCGCGGGTCGCGCGCGGCCGTGCAAAGTATATGCAAAGTACGCACTTGTTGGCGGAGTTGAAGCCACCCCGCCCCTCCCTCCCGCGCTGCCTTCCCACTTTCCTGCATATATGGCGCGCGAAATTGAGCCGCGATCTCCAGCTTTCCTCGCGTGCTTTCACTCGCACATGCAGCATGCGGCGCGCGGTGACGGTGTTATCGCTCTTTATACGGAACAGCATGGTGAAGGCGACTGCAAAAATGCGTCTGGAGTGTCCATAAAATTGCTATCGCAATAAAAATACGGGCAGTCGTGCTTGCCTGGTGTCTCAGATTTATTTTATGGGTGAAAAATTTGCCCCTTATATATATATATATATGCATGCGGTGCATTCACCGCATGCTTAGAAGTATTCAAGCTATTCAACTGCATGGGAAGGCTTAAAAGTAAGGATCAACGGCGAATATTTCAGCAACCTTCGATTTGCAGATGACATTGTTATATTCAGCAACGGTGGGGACCAGTTACAACAAATGATTGATTACCTGAACAGAGAGTATAAGAGTGGGGTTGAAGATTATTATGCAGAAGACAAAGATAATGATCAATAGCCGGGCAAGGGAACAAGAGTTAAGGATCGCCAGTCAACCTCTAGAGTCTGTGAAGGAGTACGTTTACCTGGGTCAATTACTCACAGGGGACTCTGATTATGAGAAGAAAATTTACAGAACAAAAATGGGTTGGAGCGCATTCGGCAGATATTGTCAGATCCTGACGGGACGCTTACCATCATTAAAAAGAAAGGTGTACAATCGATGCATTCTACCGGTGCTTAAATATGAGGCAGAAACTTGGAGACTGACGAAAAAGCTCGAAAACAATTGAAGGACCGCGCAAAGAGCGATAGAACGAAGAATGTTAGGCGTACCTTTAGGGGGGGGGGGGGGGGACAAGAAGAGAGCTGTGTGTATCGGAGAGCAAACAGGGATAGCCGATATCTCTAATTGACATTAAGAGAAAGAAATGGAGCTGGGCAGGTCATGTAATGCGTAGGTTAGATAACCGGTGGACCATTAGGGTTACAGAATGGGTGCCCAGAGAAGGGAAGCGCAGTCGAGGACGGCAGAAGACTAGGTGGGGTGATGAAATTAAGAAATTCGCAGGCGCTATTTGGAATTGGTTGGTGCAGGACAGGGGTAATTGGAGATCGCAGGGAGGAGCCTTCGTCCTGCAGTAGACATAAAATAAGCTGATGGTATATATATATATATATATATATATATATATATATATATATATATATATATATATATATATTAAGTGTTGGGCTGCTCGAATGCCGGCCACGGCGGCCGCTTTTCGATGGGGGAGAAATGCGAAAACACCCGTGTGCTTAGATTTAGGTGCACGTTAAAGAACCCCAAGTGGTCGAAATTTCCGGAGTCCTCCACTACGGCGTGCCTCATAATCAGAAAGTGGTTTTGGCTCGTAAAACCCCATAATTTAATTTAAATATTAATTTTTATATATATTAACATGAAATTCATAATTTAAATAAAAAGATGAGTGCTTCCGATGAATACCTGCACAAAATTTTCACGGTGTCTTTGAAGTCGTTGTCTATCTCGTAAGATTGGCGCTGTGCAAATGTTCCAATCCATAAATCCGGTTCCAAATCAGACCTGAGCAATTACAGGCCAGTGTCACTCACAAGCGCGTGTTGCAAAGTTTTGGAGCACATAATCTTCAAAGCCATTCTTACTCACCTTGAACAGAACGATATTTTATGCCATCAACAGCACAGATTCAGGTCTGGCTTGTCAACTGCAAGACAATTAGTAAAATTAACACATGACATTGGTAACGAAGTTAAGTCTTAATAGAGGAGGTCAAATTGATGCTGTATATTTTTTTAATCTTTCCACAGGTTTTGGTGATGTTCCTCACGCTGACTTAATTACTAAACTTCATGCTTACAGTATTAATAAAAATGGTGTCTATAATCTCATGTTACCTTGCTAATAAGAAACAAAGCGTGACTGTAAATTCCTGTTTCTCTGAAAAAAGAAAAAAAATGTTTTCCTGGTCTGCTTCAAGGGTCGGTTTCGGCTCCCGTATTATTTTTAATTTATATCAGTGGCATATAGTGATGTGTTCACCTGACGGTTCATACACGATTGTTCGCAGACGACTACGTCATATATAAGCCAGGGCTTAACTGTACAGATCAATTTACGTTAAATGACTCTTGACATTCCATTGAAGAGTGGTGCAAGGTATAGGGTGTGGCTAAACACTACTAAAAGAAAATATATTTCATTCACTAACAAAAAACGCCCACTTTACCTGAACTTCATGCCTAAAGTATCTGGGGGTAATATGACAAATAACCTAAGTTGGGAAACCCATATTAATGATGTTTGTCGCAAAGCCCAGGGTAAATTGTCACTGTTGAAAAGGAAACTGCGCAGAGCAACAGCGTCCGTCAAATTGAACGCTTACAAAAGTCTAGTAAGACCTACTCTTAGACAAAAGTACACCCTTTGGGGTGTATATCTGCCACGCAACGATAATAGTCATCTGCCTTGCTTGCGTTTCCTCTCTCGAAAACGCCGCGCCCGCTACTTTCCTGTCGGCAATGCTATGTCATGCTGATAACGTGCATGCCGTTCGTTACTGGGAAGTACCGGGCTCGCAGCCTTAAAGAAAGGAAACGCGGACAAGACAGATAACGTTTATTGTTGTGTGGCAAGATACAGCCCAAAGGGTGTAATTTTGTATTAGAGTGTACTTTGTATCGGCGTACACTCTTAGGCAAAGTTACACCCTTTGGAGTGCCCCTTCTGCCACACAACAATAATCGTTATCTGCCTTGATGCGTTTCCTTTCTTGAAAACGCCGCGCCCGCTACTTGCCTGTCGGGAATGCTATCATGCTGATAACGCGCATGCCGTTCGTTACTGCAAAGTACCGGGCTCGCAGCGTTAAAGAAAGGAAACGCATCAGGGCAGATGACGATTATCGTTGTGTGGCAGAAGGGGCACTCCAAAGGGTGTAACTTTGCCTAAGAGAGTACTCTAGTATACACTCTTAAGCAAAATCACACCCTTTGGGGCCTATCTTGCCACACAACGATAATCGTCATCCGTCTTGCTGGCGTTTCCTTTCTTCAACGCTGCAAGCCCGATACTTTCCAGTCACGAACGGCATGCGCGTTATCAGCATGACAGGGCATTCTCGACAGAAAAGTAACGAGCGTAGTGTTTTCAAGAAAGGAAACGCAAGCAAGACGGATGACAATTATCGTTGTGTGGCAAATATACACCCCAAAGGGTGTACATTTGTTTAATTAGAGTGTATGCCGATGCAATTTAGAGGCCGCATCAGAAATATTTAATTGACAAACTAGAAAGAATACAAAGATTAGCGGTTTGGTTTGCCTTCTCAGATTATTCAAGATAGATGAGTATTAGCCAGCTAATTATGAAAGCTAATCCACAGTCACCAGTCCGTCGTAGAGTTCTATCGAGGTTAACTTTTATGTATGAGCTCTATCATGGCCACTTGCAGATGAGTCGCTCTACCTACTTACACGGCCTCACGAGACATTCACTTCGCACGGGTCACAGTAATCTAGTCAAACAAGCCATAAGTCGCTTAAACTCACGCAAGTGTTCTTTGTTTCCAGCCGCCATTGCCTGCTGGAATAAGCTACCAGAAGTAGCTGTTTCCTCTACTTCGATAGAATCTTTCGTTAATATTGCGAACGTCAACTTCGGTATGTAACATGTTCATAATGTAACACTATGCGACACACCATTTGTATTGACGGTTGTTTTTTTTCTCTAAAGCGAAGCTGTTAAGGGGGGCTACTTTCCCCACTATCGTGTCCGCGTGTAGAAAAAAATCCCGAAGATAGTGCAATGCCGGGCTGACCCCCGGCGGAGGTGATCCCTCATGAGCGCGATTTTGTGTGCGACAGCGACGAGGGACGGATCGGGCCGTCGCTTGAACAGATCGCTAGGTCTTGTCGCGCGATCGCTCGGTTCTACAAATCTAGAATTCGTCGCTCGTTGCCCGGAAGTACTACGAGCGACTAGCCAATAGCGCTAAACCGGAACTGGATGTGCATCACTCAAGTACTACCAACTGTGGCACGGAACGAGCAAACAATTGAATTTTTATAGTGCAAGGATAAGAGCCTACTGGAAGACCTTCAGAAATATTTTATGCTGTTTTTTACAGTAAAACACGTCAATTTAAGTTAATAAAGCACGCGTCACGCTAGTTTCGGCGCCTATATTGCTGCCATCATACCGGCAACACTTAGGAGACGTCGCTCGAAGTCATCGCTCGCATGGGGTACGACTTGTAGGCGACGAGCGAACGCGACAGCCATCTCCATCGCGTCGCTTGTCGCTGTCGCGCCCAAGATCGCTTGCATGGGGTCTATACTTTAAGCACTCCCCGTACGTGAGCCGATCCCGAAGATATAAAATGCCGGGCCGACCCGCCGCGGAGGTGCGGCCCGTGCACATACGCAGCTTCGCTGGTCATCCTTCTTTTGCGTGGAAGGGCACTTTTTTTTTTTATCATACTAATTTTTTTTCCTGTGACATTGTATTTTTATACGCTTAATATGCCGTTCATGTTTTATGTTTTTTTTTTGTTCATCACTCCTGCTTGGGCCAGACTGTGGCCTGCAGTTTTATACATAAATAAAAAAATTGACTTACCCCCCTTGCCCTGATCACGCTTCAGTTGCTCTTGTTGATGTTGCTGGCCAGTTGGTTCTGGAGTCACATTTCGGCACAAGCCTGGCGACCCATGTAAATGGACTTCTCTGCTGTACTCGCTGTCAAATGCAGCAGGCCAGCATGACGGGCTTGACCAGCTGGGAACTATGGATGTCTGGCTGGGGGCCTGCCTTTGCACACGGGGTGTTGGTGTCCTGCACATGTAACCGCGGTTTGACTGATTGACGAAATCATGTGTATATTTTTTTACCCTTTAACTTTTATTCGCAGTGCCAGATTAACGCTTTTGTGCGCTCCTCGCAGCTTTCTTTGTCCATTCGAATTAGTTGTGGTGGGCCTGACCACCTATCCTGCGCTTCCCTAGTCTACATTAGCATTAGTTGACGCAACCGACATAATGGCAACAAACAGCTTTACTCAAATGTGCGACAGTCACCATACTACTACACTTCCTGCAACGTGATCCACTTCGTATCTCGACCTCGATCGCTTTTCCCGAGAACATTCTCATGCAGCATTTCACTGTTCTTTCTTGTCTGCAATGTTGCGATCACTGTGCCCTTCTCGTCGGCATCCACTACTGTCCCAACGCGGCACGGTCATGCCGAGCAACTGAATCCGTATTAATTGCGATAACATCAACCAAATCATTTATCTCGCCCCTCTTAATTTCTTTTACTTGGCGAAGATTCATACGAACTGAACTGAGATTGAGAACTGAAGATTCATACGAACTCCGGCCCTGCATCTTGTCAGCAATCGAGCGCGAATATGTTCCGGTTAAAACAAGTCGCAAACATGGACGCAGAGCCTGTCGCAACTATTATTTCTCTTCGTTGGATAACGGTATCAACGCCAACGCCTTACCTGGACGCGAGTGTGTCGAGCATGGTAGGGCAGATTGTCAGTAGTTGACCATAACGTTCGGGCGTCCAGGTCCTCCCTTATCCGCGTATTCTAGCAGGGCAGAAACCCGCCGTGCTTGCTCAGTGGCTATGGTGTTGGGCTGCTGAGCACGAGGTCGCGGGATCGAATCCCGGCCACGGCGGCCGCATTTCGATGGGGGCGAAATGCGAAAACACCCGTGTACTTAGATTTAGGTGCACGTTAAAGAACCCCCAGGTGGTCGAAATTTCCGGAGTCCTCCACTACGGCGTGCCTCATAATCAGAAAGTGGTTTTGGCACGTAAAACTTCATAATATCTTTTTTTCTAGCAGGGCAGAAGCTGGGGACGGGGGTTCACGTTAAAGCAACATTACGGGTCGCATCTGTTTTCGTTTTGAGACAACATGTCAGTCTCCAGCTGCAGCGACGGTTGGAGACTGTACAGCGTGCGTCCCTGTGTCCGGAATGCGAAACGCTCAACTGCTGTAATTTACCCTCGTTTATGCAATCACTAATGTAGTCCGCATTTTACAACGGTAAATACGGAGTGACTCAGCGAAAACCGTGGCAGTCAATAAAGCTAAAGGAGGTCTAAGACAAAACAATAATTTTTGTGGCTAAAATTTGGTGCAGCGGTTCAAATCAGATTGTGCAAGAAAGCAACGACTGTTCAGTAATCAACATTCCTAGTTAATAACGTTAGCGCACATGTTGCAGTTACGGAGCTGAAGCCGGTCATGTTCACTTATCGGAAATTGTGACGCTAGCACGAGTTTCGAGGTGTTCATCACCGATATCAGCGACAGAATACGTCGGTGTTTCGCGTGATAATGTGGGAAAAATGACACGCGTTCCGCCACATGTTCGGGGATGGATTTCTCGAAAGGGGTGCTAGTCTTGGGATTCTTACTGAGTGGACATTACGTCCCTTGAGCACTGACCGACTTCAATTCAGCAGCGACAATGTCAGGTAAGGTCACTAATTCAGTGTTAGTGAATTATGCTTAATTATAGAGCTTATAGGGGATTATCACGCGATTTCTAAGGTCTGCGACTGCCACAAATTTTGGAAAGCAACAATTATCTCTTTACTTGGAAGTCCTTATTTTTAACAATTGGGGCCAGTGATTGCTGATGTCATTATCGCGGTGTGCGAGCGTGGTGGGTTGTAGTCATTCCGGTTCACGACCTTTGGCCCACTCGCTGGCGTCTTTGTAGGAGCGCCAAAATGCATCTTCTCCAGCCGGCGCTCAGTGCCGCCCCGCCGCACGGCTGTTGGGCCGATGGTTGACTGCATGAATCTCCGTAAGTGCCCGATTGTCCCGTCGTGCCTTATTTATTTGGCCGTTAATTTTTTTTTTTTCTTTTCGCACATATTGTGCCTGGCAGAGCGGCTGGTTGCGCACATGAATACGCGCTCAAGCCCTGTTATATATGGCGGCGACGCGCGTCGCGTCTACCTCTTGGTGCGGCTTGACCGCGTTACGTTACCTTCGCACGTCGCGACTGTCCGGGGAATCGGAGGAGAGGTTGGCTGTGCTCATTAGAACGTGGCTCACGTCTCCCCCCCTCACCCTCGATATGGTAGCACTGGTCGGCCAGCGGCGCGGCTGTGCACCCGGTGTGCGAGCGAGCCCGACCCGTATAAGTACACTGCCGCGTGCTATCGCGGCCTGGGCTAATTGCGAGTCGCGCCGAGAGGCGTGCTTGACCGGGCGTGCGCCGTCGCTCGTTCCCGTAGCGATCGGTGTGTGAAAAACACTAGACGAGCACGTGCGTGCGTGCGCAGGCGGCGGAGAGGTGGGTGGCGGCGGGCAGCGCATGCTGTAGCTGGCGCGTGGTGGGCGCACTTGATCCGCTTCTATAGATAGATGAACGCACGAGCCAGTCTCTGTTCAGGCCGGCTAAAAGTGTACCCGCTGTGTCTTCTTGGATTAGGGTTGAGTGGCGTATATATACACACTGGCCTCCCGCGTTCGATAGCGAACGCGATATGCAGGGCCGAGGCTGCGTCTTTTTTGTACAAGAGCAGTTCGGATACCCCCCCGTCTGCCGTATCGAAATCATTTGGTCGTATGCACGGGAAACCGCTGGCAATCTCTAATCGTGACGGTCGGCCTCGTCTGGCGACTAATCGTCGTACGATTGATAGGCACATGCGCTTTCTCCTTATGGACCTATGGCGATCGGTGCAACTGAAGGCTTCGGGCCGGCTGCTTCATTCTGAGCGAACAGGCCAGATTGACGTGTGAACCTCGGCGTCTGCACCGTTTTAGCGCAACTGTGCGTGCTACCCTTGAACCAGAGTCCCTTAAAGGTCAAGACGAGGCTTGAGAAAAATTAAAATTACATTATGGGGTTTTACGTGCCAAAACCACTTTCTGATTATGAGGCACGCCGTAGTGGAGGACTCCGGAAATTTCGACCACCTGGGGTTCTTTAACGTGCACCTAAATCTAATTACCATGGGTGTTTTCGCATTTCGTCCCCATCGAAATGCGGCCGCCGTGGCCGGGATTCGATCCCGCTATCTCGTGCCAGCAACCCAACACCATAGCCACTGAGCAAGCACGGCGGATGCTTGAGAAAAATGCCGCTTGCTTACATAATATGAACGTTTCACCCGCTCACTATTTTTTTTTTCTTTTGTCTATTGCTGCTAGTAGTTTTCAAACATGCACAGTCCCTCTGAAATTTTCAGGTGCGACGGCGCCTTGCCCGCGGCTAGTCATAGGGATCCGTAGCCTGGAAACTTCAACAGGGGATGCAGAACTGACAGCCTTCCTGCTCACCTTGAAAATGTTGAACGGAGATGAACCTGGTGCCGTAGTTATGTACTCACTGAGCACATTCGCCCAAACGCTTAATTAGTGCAGATTCGCCACTTGTGACAAAAATAAGTGCACGCTTAGAAAAATAGTTTTTATTTTTTGTTACCTATACCGAGTTTTTAATAATGCGAACCCTTCGTCTAAATTACTCGACGAGGCGGCCAATATTTCTACGAGAAATGAAAGTGCTTAATTAAATAACACAATTACGCAAATACACCTCTTTAATTGTTTTACGACACATATATTAATCTACGAATTGTAGCTAGTGAGTTCGCTAGGCGTATCCACTTGGAACGAACTCTCTGGACAGCACCAGTTTTGAGATATTAATTTTGAAGTGTACGATGAAATGCATTTGTTTTAAAGTTACTTTTGCGCTTCAATGCATACAACAACGTTTTCTTTAAAGATGTAACTGGAACGCCAATGAATTTAGTTCCTTGCAAGCTCGCCGGCTACAATTCGCAAAATGAAGCATGTGCTGTAAAGTAATTACTTAAAAAGTTCATTCGCGTAATTATGCTCATTATTCAATTAAGCATTTTGATTTCGCAAAGATGTAATGGCCGCCTCAGCGAGTAATTTACATCAAGGGTTAGAATTGTGCTATCTGCCACAGGCTACTTAAAAAAAATGGCGCAGAAAAAGATCACCGTATACCGGGTATTCAAAATTGCTTTATGGTTTTCTTAAAATTAGGCACTCGAAGGCATGCGAAGGCCACCTGTGCAAATAAGTTATGTGGCCAGGGAACACAAAAGTGATGATAATTATCGCTGTGAGCAGCCCAGTTAACTAATAATTCACTAATAGTATAATAATGATAATTAACTAATAATTCACCTTTTGTTGACTGCAGCAAGTGGGTAAGTTCGTACTGAAAAGTTAGAGGCAGTCGTATTTCTACCCAGTACCAGTTTGACAGTATCAGTTGGAAGAATTCTTCTAGCGGATGTGTGCTCCGAGATACCCGACTCCAAATTTTAATTGTCGTTGGCACGATTACGCATGCAAGATAGTGAGGATCGGCGCAAAGCTCCTCCCTGGTGTGACGCAGCTGTTGCGCGCGTCGTTTAGTCTGACAACAAGCCGCAGGCATAGACAAAGATAACTGTTTCCCTTCCCCTCTCGGCTGGCGAAATCAAGATATGACAGCGCGGTGTGCCGTGCACTTGTTGCTCTTGATTTCAGTAAAGCTTACTGTACTTGGAAATCGGCAGTTACATTATTTGCGTAGCCCAGGCAAGGGCCATGCCCGCTTGTCTAGTCACCATTGCGCACGCGCGCCGTCCTCCGGCTTTCGATGTTCCGCTTCTGGCTACCCGCGGGCTGCCAGAGCCAGTCGGAACGTCTTCGTTTTTTCTCGGGTTGCTCCGCCCACCGCGCTACGCACTTCCGCCGGGCGTTCGTTTTGCTCGGGCTGGATGGTTCTGGCTACTGTCAGGATTGGGGGCTCAATCCCATCGCTCGTGATCCGTTGTCAAGATTGGAGTCGGGCATGAATTAGAAGGTAGCTGGCCCATGCCGACGTCCAACTTATCCACGCTGAGGACGTTGACTGCTTCTCATCTAGAACGAGGAATATGGGTTTATTTACAGTATTTATATCAGTCTAACATGACTGCTTGAGAGAGAGAATGTCCTGAGCAGCCACACAACAGCGGTTTTTAAACACTCGGTCCTCTCCCGATACAAGGTGATGCGAACGTTCGTTTCGTCATCGCAAACTAGCCGCCTCCCCGCAGGACGGTCTACACACACAAATGCACACACGTGCGAAGGTCCGGAACCGACGTCAGAGGGGCCCCGTAGAACTCGGAGCCGTTCCGGGTAGCGCGTTGTCTTGTGTCTTGGTCGGTGCATGGGAAGCAGCGCCAAACGGCGTTCCCGCGGCAACTCGCGCACCCGTAGCAGATCAGGTCCGCGTTGGGGAGTTTGGGAACAATAGTTGGCCCGCCGAACTCATTCCGTCACAACGGCGATGAGGCTAGAGGTTGGCGGTGGTTTCAGCACAAAGCCTGCTTCATCGAACGCATCCTAGCTGAAGCGACGGAGAGTGGGGGATGCGCGTATTGTTCCCCGACACAAAGTCGATTTAGTCACGCCGTGGCTAGAGGTTGGCGGTGATGCTCCCGGGATGTTGCCTCCACAGTCGCAACGGGTTGGCAAAACTTTGCACTGCAGCTGGCCGTTCTTAACACTACCCGCGGGCTGCCAGAACCTGCCTGGACGATTTTGGTCTGGCTGCTCTCTGGAAGTTCTCTGGCTAGCAGACGACTAAAAGAGGCGATGGGCGCTCGCCGCCATCTTTGCGGGGACTTCACGGATTGCAACGCGGGCGCTTGAGGACTTAAATTTACCTCGTTCAGCCAACTGTCTACGGTCATCTTTAGATTTCCTTACTTCTAGCGTTACCTTGTTAGGTGCTAACGCTCCGCTCCGCATTACGAAGCGGTGTGATACGAGCAGTGGTGAACCCAAAATGTACCGCAATGTAATGAGCGTCTACAACCTGCGTGGAACACGATGCAGATAACATGCACGCATAAGAGCGCGGCGCACTGATCACCGCCGTGAAGAAGCCTTCAGGGGATACACACACCAATTGCACATATACACACACAAAAGCTTCAAACGGTTCACCACTGCTCGTGTTTGAAGCTTTTGTGTGTGTATATGTGCAATTGGTGTGTGTATTCCCTGAAGGCTTCTTCGCGGCGGTGATCAGTGCGCCGCGCTCTCATGCGTGCATGTTATCTGCATCGTGTTCCACGCAAGTTGTAGACGCTCATTCACACATTGCGGTACATTTTGGGTTCGTCTTTCTCTGGTGGCGTTCCTTTTCACATATCTAGCGTATGTATATATCTACCGCTTCTGCAGTTAGCGAAGGATTTGCAGCTAGTCCGTGTTTGCTCCGTCTCTCCGTCGTATGCTTAGGTGGCAGCTGGAAACCGATATGTGTTCGACTGCAGGCCGTTGATCTAAGAATGCACTGATTGCACTCGGTACATTAGACACATGTACATTTGCTTATTGCTCTCATGATCGCGACCGATGTTGTTTTTCGTGTCAAACGTTTCGCTGATCACAGGCGGCGTGCATATTCATGCGCCAGCCGCGTCCCCAGATCCATAGGGTGAAAATGAGAAGCACAATAAGCCACAACAAACTTTCTGAAATCGAAGCCCAAGCAGGTCGGCACGAAATTCTATGCATATGAGACGTACCTGATAACCTGCTTTTTCATGCCTTGTGAAGTGATGACACAACGGCAACTCATCAATGTCGCCGGTGGGCGACGTGAGCGCTGCGAGCAGGAATCCTCGAGCTATCGTTTTTGCACTTACGCGCGATTTCGCGTCTTGTCATCGGACGCGTGGAGGCCGTCTGTTGCACAAGGTGAGGTTGGCCCAGTGCGCGTCCTGCGCCCAGTCGCGCGAAAGTGATCGTACCCCTGAGTGCAACTATATATTTTCAAGCTGGCAACGCATAAATGGGCCGACTATGCCGAGCGCGCGCCGGCCTCGCCGGGCGCTGCCATGCTGGTAGCTTGTGTACATTTGGCCAGCTGTCCCGGCGTTCGATTTTGCAAACTTCGGGCAGGTTCGGGTTGTCTTGGGATCCCAGCCCACATGACTTCCTATCAGAACCGGAACTAGCTGGCTGCGATCTGGCTGCCAGAACTCCGAAAATCTAAGAGGCCCAGTGTTTTAGTTCAACATGTTTACGCAGCGGAGCGGACGCGCGAATGCGCTTGCGCCGTCCGCTTAGCCGTAAGCGGGCTAGCGGAGCGAGGAGCACGGTCCATGGCTTAGAAGCTGCCTGAACGGAGCGTGCTGCGCAGAGCTTTGGCTAGCGTTGGCGTCAGAAAGGATTAGATTGGATGCAGAAAGCAAGCTTGCTGCTGGCTATCACGTGGCGTTCCCCAAGACGGCGCTTTATTTTCCACTGGATAAAATGGACCGGTAACGCATTACAAGCGCACGTCTAGATGCTTCATGGACAAGTAAGCTTACATATATATATATATATATATATATATATATATATATATATATATATATATATATATATATATATATATATATATATATATATATATATATATATATACGTTTTACATTATAAAAGTGATCAATGGGTGTTTTTATTTTCTTTAATTACCCTGAGTTTGGTCAGAGGGTGCTGCAACTATGAAAGGTCCGCTCCGCTACGCTAAGCGTATAACTAAAACGTGAAAATCGCCCGCCGCTCCGCTGTGGCTTATCGGGGCGACTCGGAGCGGAGCGTACCGTAAAGACGTTCAACTAAAACACTCCACTATTAACTCGGCATGGCAGCTCCCGCCTTCGTTACAGGCTGCGCGCTCGCGTGTTACGACAGCGGTTCCGGGTTCTTCGATTTTTTATCTCGCCAGCCGAGAGGGGAAGGGGGACAGTTATCACCTTTGCCAATGCCTCCGCCCCGTTGCCAGACTAAACGCCGCACGCAACAGTCGCGACACATCAGGGAGGAGCTTTGAGTCGATGCTCACTCTATTGCATGCGTAATCACGCGAACGACAATTAACATTTGGAGTCGGATATCTCGGAGCACAGAAACGCTAGAAGAATTCTTCCAACTGATACTGTGTATAAACACGACTGCCTCTAACTTTTCAGTTCAAACATACCCACTTACTGCAGTCAACAAAAAGTTAATTATTCAATTTCAGTTAATTGGACTGCTGACAGCAATAATTATCATCTCACTTTGTGCCTCCGAGTGTCTAATTTTAATAAAACCATAAAACTTAATTTTGAACACTCTGTATAACGAAAGCTGGGATATTTGCTTACCATCACACGCTGGCGTTCCATGAAAGGAGTGTGCACACGAACTGCCCTATAAGTAGCGGCTGAGAACGCATTCTTGCGTCTTTGCTGCTTAGCACGAGGTTGCGCGTTTGATTTCCGCCCTCGGCGGCCGCATACCAATGCAGGCGCAGTTACGAAAACCTCGGGTGGTCAAAATTAATCCGGAGCGTTTTATTACGACGTCCCTCACGAGTCGAACCCTTTGTGCAATGCCGGGACGTTAAACCACAATTTCTTCTTGTTAAAAATAAACTTGGCATGACAGCGCAGATGTGTTACATCGTAGGAGCGTATCCAAAGTAGTATTTACGAGAAAATAAACATACTTTTGCATCGCTTTCGAACAACGTCAGCTCGTTCTTTCGTCCGCGTTTCAAAACAAAAGTTGCCTTGAACGATGAGCGCGCACAATGTATGTGACGCGATGCCTACGGCCGAACGCCTCGTGTGTGGATATATCGCGCAGAGGGATAAATGACTGTGATGTACATTATCACAAAACAATTCCACCACCGCCGTTTCCTCCTCCGTGTAACTTGAAAGGAATTGCAATGCACGTCCGATGCTGTCAGCATTTGTGCGATAAAACGGCTGTGAAATACAGCTTCCAACGTTATTCCGACATGCTCGATATTCTGACGCCTTTCGAACATGTATGTGATGCCTCACATTTTCAAAGCGCGCCCCATCGACTCGTATGGCGATATCGTACGGTAGTAACAAAAGGGATAGTCTCGTGCACAGCTTCTTTTCTCTTTCTTTCTTTTTCTTAGAAAAGGGATGGGGGGTCTGCCGTTCTGTTGGGGACAGCAGAACTCGAAGAGAACGCGGGTCTGCGGCGGATGAATGCGAGAAAATACGGTAGTAAGTGGCCGACTCCCTATGTGCCTTCAGTGTGTAGGCTCTATTCCTGCCGCTGTGGCATTAAAATTTTATGATCTACGGTCGCGTCCGAACGTTTACTGCGATGCGCGTTGATCTGCAAAATATCAGAATTGCTTTTAAGCCTAGGCGCGCCTCCAGGAAATTATTATTTCGGTCTGCAATGCTACCTGCCACTAAAGCCCCTCCATCCACGTACTGCGCGGCGAAAACGTGTATAGAGGGGCTTTACGGCGACCTATACCGCATGTATACATGTGACGAAACTCGGCAGCACAGTTTCCCAAGTCTCTAAGCTAACGTTCAGTCACCCTACTAAGCTACTGGTAGTACAGAAGCGACCTTTTAATTTTTTCCTCGTATTGCCCGGGCGGTACACGCTTTGTGTGGATCTGGCGAGGCCTATATGCGACAATCCTGGGTTCTATGCCCCTACCCTAAATGTTTAGTAAACTGCAGTGTTTACGTTTTCGAATGATTGATCTGATTTCCTTTGTTGCTTATACGAAAAGAAAGCGTTCCGTATATGAAGCTTTGTTCGTTGTATTCCTGCACGGTAAAAAAATGGACTAATTTTCCTGATTACTGTTCCTGTTTTTAGCACTAGTCTGTGTTCCAATTTCCTTCTGTACAGAGTCAAACATGAAACCATATTTTTCCTTGCATGAGAATAGTGCAGATAGCTCGTCGCCTGTAGTGCCTAGATATGAAAGTGGCAGAATATTTAAACTTATATAAGGTACGTGTATTCCACTGCTTGCTGCAAGACTAGAATCTTTTCAAAAGTTCATTCAACGCAAAGGGATCGATTTCTTGTTTACAGCGAAGCTCTATATGGCTAGGTTCCGTGCATTTTTGTTCTCCGTGAACAAAAACTATCATCATCAATGGCTCATAGCCCCGTAGGCAGAGGCTACGAGCACCCCGCAAAGTGAAGCGAACAGTGCTTAAATTCTTTCTAATCGCGCATAGAACATACATAACAGCATGTCGAGAACTATCATCAGTGGCTCATACCCCCGTAAGCAAGCAAAAAATACAATGATTCATGGACCCGTAAGGTTCATGGCTTGTCACTTTGCGTGAATTAGCTGCGATGACACTACCCCTGTTGTCGTTGTCGGTGATTTCAATGTGGATGTGTCGGTACCGAAAAGGGAGCAGTTTACGCGTTCACTGTTGCAGACATATCCCTTGCGATGCCAACGACCCGGCCCAACCGACCACCCAACGGCGTACGCGCATCGATTTGAGTGAAATAATGACCACCCATCAAGACAATGATTTCGTAGCTTTGTTCAATATTATGTGTCACCTCCGTGTCGTGTGCTAAACAGCTTCGCCGGTAAACCGCCTTCACAGAGAAGAATGGCTCATGATTTTTTCTTTATTTTTTCGGAATTCTTCTGAAACCTCGGTAACATTGATCTGAACGAAACCAGCGTATCCGTTGTCTGTGTATTATTCAATCTCAGGCTGCCATCCCGTAGCAAACACCCCGGCGAAAGCCATCTAGGCCACGTCTCGTGCCCGCATGTCTCTTGCCACACAGCTGTGTGCGCTACACACATCCGTACACATGTCGGACGTGCAGCTGCGCGTCGCAAGATTGTTGTGCATGCGCCGCACCGCACGCGGGCACGTGTATAGCCGTGACGGAGATGGACCGCATAATTGTTTGTTTGGCCGCTGTTGCTCACACGATGAAGAATGGCCTCCCGACCGCTTGCTAACATCACCATCGCGCGGACATTTACAGTTGTACGTGCCTACATAGAGCTGGAAGAGCGGAGGGAGGAGGGGTCCTGCCGGCTCTGTCTATATACGTGAAAACGGGGTTCCCGTTAGGCGAGCGAGGCGGGGCACGCTGCCCGCCCGGCCGGCACTTTTTGCGCATTTGGCGGCGTCGGTGGTAGGAGAGTTCGCGCGCGCCGGCCGTGGTGGTTGCGTGCGCGGCTCGGCGGAGTGGCGAAGCCGGCCGGCCCTCGAGGAGAACGTGCTGCACTCGGCGGAGGAGGAAGAGGCGCCCCCCCGTTAGATGAAGAGCGTCAACGTTGTCGGCGTCTGCTGGGTGCTGTGCGCGTTCAGGCTGCTCTTGCTGCGCGTCGACGACGCTTACCGGCCGACTCCGCAGAGGTGATGCCCGCGCAGCTGTGGGCTCCCTTTTCGCGCGCCTCCCTCGCTTTTGCCGTCGCTCTCCTTTGCAAGTGACTGCATCTTTACTTTCTCCTAGGTCTGAGCCCGAGTTTGCTGTACTCCTTCAAACATAGCCGCCGCGGTTGCTCACTGGCTGTGGCGTTCTGCTGCTGAGCACGATGTTGCGGGTTCGATTATCAGCCGTATTTCGATGAGTGTGGAATGCGAAGACGCCCGTGTATTTAGACTTAGGTGAATGTAAGGTGAATTTCGAGAATAGGCGTAGTCAAAATTTATACGGAGCCCTCCATGAAAGCGCCTCTCGCAGCCTCATTGTACGTTTGTGACGTTAGTATCGCTGATATTCTTGAAACATCGAGTAACAGTAATTGGACCCACATATGAGCAGAGGCACCACACATTGCTGAGCTCAGAAGATGAGAATTAAAGAAAAGGCAGTATTGAAAATTTAGTCAGCGCTAGCTAGCTCGCACTTTAGCCGACGCTAGTTAGCTCGTAAATATTAGCTGACACATGTTAATGAATTACATGATTACATGGGCAGGGGATATGACAGCAAGAAACAGCCCCCATTCAGGGCTACTCCCTGCGAAATTTGTCACTGAAAATGGGGATTTCATTTGCAATTTCCTTTAAACATTTTGATGGTGATCAATTTCAGCACCATGTATTTGATATAATTGCCATTGAAATTTGTTCAACAGGAGCCCTTAATGCACTTAGTTGTATAAATAGACGCATTGTTGGGTGCAATTCAAGAAAGCCGTCTATCAAATTGGACACAGCCAATGAGAGAATTGACTCACGAAAAGTACCACAGTACAACGTTAAGCCTAGCAAGGTAGCCATAAATGTAGCAGAGCTGTCACTGTCAACTATGTGTGTGTTATTTCTGTCATCACTTGGGCAGCCTGAAGCCTTGGAAAGTATTTCACAACTTTCAGGACAGCATACAAGGTTGCAGTCGCATTGTTGCCGTGTTCATAGTAACCATAATTCAGAGAGTGCAGTGCTGAATACACAGACAATTTTAACAATGGAATATAGTATTTAAATGCAGTCCTGCTTCAATACAAGTTTTCTCAGTTCACAAAGTACGGTGGCCGCAGTGGCCCCGCTCTTTCTTTTTTAAGAACTGCACAACTTGGGAACATTTTATTTCCCCAGTGACATGATCTGTTGGTTGCCCCAACTAAACGTCAGCAAAAATTAAAAAAAAAAATATGGAGGGCTTTAAGTGAACTGCACTCGCTCTGTGTTGATGGCCGTTGTTCATGCTAGTCATAATTTTTTTTTTTTTCATTTTGCTCAAATTATTTCAACTGCTAACTGCTAACTTTTAATAAACTCACTTAATCAGCAAGTGTTGATGCAAAAGTTGAGGTGGGTATTGTCAAGAAATACCGATAACACCGTTTAGGGAAGCAGCATAACTCTCACGCTGTCTGTTTTTTCAATATACTTATATATATAAATGCATGACAGTGTGTCCATGTACCAGAGATCGCTGCCCTATAGCTCGTAGATGCATTGTCATGTGGTATTTTTAAAGCTTTACGGGCGTTATTTCTTTGTCAGAAAAATAACTGCACAAGGTCTACGTCGCTTTGAAGGCTGTTGTAGGTCATCTCTCGACATCCTTCACAACTTTTGCATCGACATCTTATCGATTAAATAAGTTTATTGTTGGATTAAGTATAATAGCTGTCTTTTAATTATTTGTGCACAATAAAGAAAGAAAAGTTATCATGACTAGCATGAGCAATGCCCATCAGCATATAGTGAGCACCATTTGCATAAAGCCTTCTGTAATTTATATTTCTTGACAGCGTTTAGTTAGGACAATTGCTATCCACTGTATTGATTTGTTAAAATCATGCTTCGAAAGACGAACAGTCAGGCTGTTATAGCAATTAAAGTGACTGCTTTTCTAAATGGTTTGGGTAACATATACTGGTGCATTTCTGAAAATGTTTTGAGAATAAGCATCGGGAGCAACCTTAGGAAAAAAAATTCAATAGAGAAATTTCATTGGTTTCATCTTATTTGAATATGAAACAGGCCTGATACACTGGTAAAACAGATAGCCTGCGTTTGTCTATTAGCTTACAAGTGTATTGGTGCAGATAGGAGCACTGTGTACCAAAGCAGGTTGTACTACAAAGATGCATTACTTATTCATTTTAAAGGAACACCTTCTAGGTGAACCCTCCTGGGCTTTGCTGATTGCACTTGCTGCTACTGTCTTGCCAAATAGCACACACACACACACACACACACACAGGATGAGAAGAAAGGGGGTTAATCGTGGGGCCCGATTTTTATTAGTCATGTCATAAGAAGCCAACAAACACTGACACCAAGGACAACATAGGGGAAATTACTTGTGTTTAATAAATGAAATAAATGATAAATTAATAGGAATGAAAGTGGATGAAAAAAAAAAAACTTGCCGCAGGTGGGGAACGATACCACAAGCTTCACATTTCGGAACAGCTACTTCGCATTTTGAAATCCATTATTTTTGCAAGCTGACAGTCTACATTGTATTTTCCTTTTAAGTTTTTTTAAATGGTGTTAGTACAGCAGGTGGGTTAGTGTTAACAAAAGGAAGTGGAAGCAATTCTCATGCCTTTTCAAAAGAATGTGCATACTATTCTTAATAATTATTGTTTGTTCACAAATGCCTGGTTGATACTTGTAGAAGAGAAAGGAAAAAGGGCTGGAAATTGCACTGAGTTCTTCCTTTCTTATACTTGTGGCCATGTAGAAAGATATGCACATTAGCTGACTGAAGTCTGTTTAAATCTGTAACCCCCAAACACAGTTCCACATCAAGGTAAATTAGAACAACCCGCCATGGTTGCTTAGTGGCTATGGGGTTCGGCTGCTAAGCACGAGGTTTCGAGATCGAATCCCGGCCACGGCGGCCGCATTTTGAAGAGGTCGAAATGCGAAAACACCTGTGTACTTAGATTTATGTGCACGTTAAAGAGCCCCAGGTGGTCAGAATTTCTGGAGTTCCCCGCTACGGCGTGCGTCATAATCAGATCGTGGTTTTAGCACGTATTACCCCATAATTAAATTTTTTAAGGTAAATTAGAACGACTTGTGGGTCGTTATTTCTCACTATGGTAAGTACATCTATTCTGGCTATAGTGATTACATTTGTACAAAAAGAATAGATGAAATGCTTGATGAGTTAAAATCTAATAAATGTAGTAATTAATTATTTAGGCTTGCTGAACCACCCCAAACTGGAAACTCGCTGGAGTACACCAATAACGCCACTATAGGCCACGCGTTAAGTTTTATCAGAGCATTTAAGTATTCAGCATAGCATATATGATGCATTGGGATATGCATTGATACATGGTTAAATGTTTTTTCATGTTAAATCAAAATTGTCTAAGGATAGTCCTAGGTAGAACAAGACCTGTTTATTTCTTTTCTTCCTTAAAAAGGTCAGATATCATAAAAGAAGCGCTCAAATCGTTCTTTTTGTTTTTTGCAAGTTTTGAAAACTGTCATGATTAATTAGCTCACTCCTTACGTCAGAATATCATTGCTGTTTGCAACAAAGTAGTTCTGAATATTCCATGTCTGGCTTTTCTATGCTTCTGCTGCCAAGCACTGTCTCCAGAAATTGTAATGCATCTGCTGTTTCGTGGCAGTTTGCTCAGTGCATGATGTGTTGCTTCACCCTCTTGTAGCATTAACCACTACTGACACCTGTCATGATCATAGTTTCTGGATCTGTCTCAAGTTCTTTGTTGGAATGGTTGTCCGGGGCAGCTATGCTGGTATCACTTGTTTTCCAAGTGCTATAGAACTGGCAAATGCTTGCCATTCTGTGCAAGCCCATGTGCATGAAGCACTGGGGATGAAGAGAGGGAAGACCAGGGGTGCCCCTGCTCAGTTTTGTTCAACTTGATATGCTTCAGATGCACCTGTTGCTGCAAGGAGGACATTGAGAGTGGTTTTGGTGACAGTGCCAGGACCAATGGAGCTAAACATGCCAGTCATGCTGCTGTTTCTGCATCAGAGTCTGAGGCTCCAACTCAGGTGAGAACATGTTAAAAATGTGCTTCATTTATGTATATTAAACATAAATACACTTATTTGAACTGAGGGAGGAATGAATGCACAGCCAGCATGTTACTGCGATTGTATATAAAGTTAATGCAAAGTTATTCATACATTTGTTTGAAGGTAAGAGGCTGTATTTTTGGTAGGGAAAAAATAAATTTTACTGAAAAAAAAATAGTAGACATGGCAAGAAAAGCTTGCTGGCACATGTACTCACTAGTATATTGAAAAATTAAGCTCAGCTTTGAAATGGCCTCAGCATTGTGCTGAAACTGTCTTTTGTAAAGGTTCTTTACACTTGTTGCTTGGATAAGTGCACATTCCCTAGAACATGCCCACACAGCACTGGAAATGCACCCTAGTATCTGATGGTTGAATTTGTTATACTAGCAATATAGAGTTACAGCGCATGGACAGGACAAACCGAAGGTATGGACAGCACCTCATCTTTGCATTCTGTTTGTCTCATTCATGTGCTACTGTTCTATTTAGCTATACTATGTACCAACTTGCCCAAGTCAGCACTGTGCTCAAGTTAAAGGCCAACTGCAATGAAATCTTGGGCCACATAAAGCTTTCAGACCCTGCGCACTGTGGGAATCGGTGTAAGCGAAGCCTTAATGAGCCTGCCAGACAAAATGGCGTAGAATAATAAGAAAAGCATAATCCTTTTTGGTGACGAACATGTCCTATAACCTGCCAGTGACGTGCAATAGCTGTTGGGGCATACCTTGCAAATTAATGGTAATTTTTATTCAGGGGCAATATTCTCCCACCATCTCCGCTAGATTTTGCGCATCTTTGCACTGGGTGATATGAAGTACTCTGACAAAAGCGCTCCTGGCAGTGTGCAAAGACAGCGAATTGGCACAACTGCCAGAAATCCTGTCAGCAGGAACTGCATGGCCCATTTTTCTTGAGTGAAAATGCGCAACAGCTGCAAATGCTCACACCACCGCTGACTCGAGGGCATCCACACAAAAAGAACAACGAGGCGTGTCCATGCCGCAGCAAAACTTCCATGATACTGTGGAAGCAATCGGTGGGTTCCACTGTCTGTTATGCACGGAGAGAAACACCATTTGGTGGTGTTGCAGGAAATCGAGCTTTGCTTCACGCGACTGAATGACGACGACAATCGAAAGAACGATGATGACAAGCGCTGTCGTTGTCATTCTTTTGGTCCTTTTGTCTATGTATACGCTGTAGTCAACTTTTCTGCTACTACTGAAAGTAGCAGAAAACTGCTTCTGTTGCCAGAAGAAGTTGTTATTTACTGGAAAAATACTTTGCACTTACTGTGCCTGAAGTTTCAAATATTAAATCAGATGTGTTTTTTGTCTACTGAAGTTTAATTAATTCCTGCTCAAGTAATTGAGCCATGCATGCTTTATCTGCAACTTGTTGTGAACATCAAAATTAATAAGCATTATTTCCTTGCTAAACATCCTCCTAAAGGCAGTGATTTCAGCTCTCCTTAAAGTGATAACAAATGTCGGGCAGTAAAACAGTGCTCTGCTTGAAAATGGGTTCTAGCCTGCCATGAAATGTGAGCAAAATTGGCCTTTCACTTAAGGAATTAAACTGTGTCCACTGCTGCCTGCTTTTGCCACCTTGTCTCAGGAAAAATTCCCCATGCTTTCCCCAACTCTTATTCATGCCTTTAACTAAAACTTTTACAGTGCATACAGGTTATTGTCATTACGCTAATGTGCAAAGGGGTGGTGACCCCATCTGGTTGTGCTGCTGCTGAAGTGTACTCAAGGGTGAGGTTTGTGTATGATTATGATCAGCTAAGTTATATTGCTGCATGAAACAGGCAGAGCACAGAACTATACCGGCCACGGCGGCCGCATTTCGATGGGGGCGAAATGCGAAAACACTCGTGTACTTAGATTTAGGTGCACGTTAAAGAACCCCAGGTGGTCGAAATTTCCGGAGTCCTCCACTACGGCGTGCCTCATAATCAGAAAGTGGTTTTGGCACGTAAAACCCCATAATTAATTAGCACAGAACTATACAATACCATTTCTAAAAGCTACTTTGCTTTTATTCTGTAGGAGTTTCCTGAGCATTCCAATGACTTTCAATTTGTTCGACCACAGAAGGCAAATGAGCTACCTGTATCACCTACCATGGAGGTTATAGCACAAGTAAGCCACTAGTGCTAATTGCATTTGTTGTGATAAATTTTTGTGCTTAACCATGATGCATTGAACTTTTGGTGGGTCATTTCTAGAACCATTGTGTGTAATAATCTGTTTCTTCATAGCAAAATTTTTTCTTCAGGCTGCAACAATTATGTGTACAATGAAGATTACTTGAACACAAATTTTAAGGCTAGGGCTGATGTAGAACATGTAAATAACCCACTTTCAACTGCTTTATTTCTAACTTGGCATCTAATTTTATGCATATGTTATCCACAAAGAAAATTTTCGGATGAGGCAATTCAAATGTTCTGTTTCACTGCCACGCATACATATCGCTGTTGGACTCGCACAGCGCTGCCCTTTCGTAACAATAGAAAAAAAAAAACTTCAGTGACTTGAGGTGCTGTGTTATCTCTGTTTTTGCCTGGAGTCTTATTCTCTGAAGTGAGGGTTGGCATCTGAAATCTTTGCAGTGTGCATCTAGGTGTGCCCCACTGATGCTATTCTTTATATGCAGTTCATGTTCCTTTGCTTGGTTCGTGAATCTGCCATTCTGGCCAATATAGGTCATTTCATATGACAGTGGTATATCTTAAACAACTGCAGCAGTGCATGCTATATAAGTTCTTGTATGTTTCTTCACCAAACTTTGTTACACTTGTGTCCAATCAGATTATGCACTGGCATTATTTTATGCCCAAGAAAGCTTGCACAGCTGTTCCCATAAATCAGTGAAAGCAATATCAATAAAGTATACCAAGTGCACTGTGACGTACTTGCCAACTTCCAGGCAAGAAACAGCAATTGGGAAGTTTTGTAGCTCATGTCCTGACCAGCATTTATAGCCTGCTGCCCAGCACAAGAACACCTTCATAATATGAACATTTAGTCTTAAATTGAGGAAATTTTCTGAAACCATTCATGTTAGTGGAGCAGTGGGATACAAGTAGTACTGTATTACTGTGACTGAAAGACGTATATATCTTTCTGTTGTGGGTATAGTGAAGTAATAGAAAGTGTTTTCCTGCTTCCTCTTTAGAGTATAGGTTTAGGTTCTACATCTTCAAATGAAAACCCAGAGCAAGAGGGACAGCAAAGTTCCCTGCCAAATGCAAATATTGTTTCTGCTGATAATGAGAAACCAAGGTTAGTTTTATTATTATTATTATTATTATTATTATTATTATTATTATTATTATTAGAGAGTTTTAGAATAGGGGCCCCAATATTTTGGGGCCCCTAAGAGCTTTGCGGGTGTTAGCGTTGGGGCACGCAGGAGTGAAGAGTTTTAGAATAGGGCTTTCCGTTTGCAGATAGCGTCTTGCGCTGACAGCGCCACTACGGCGTCTAAGAAAAACGATTAAAAATAATTAAATAAAATATACCATCTGATGATATGAATAGTAATTTTGACTTGCGTGTATTCGCGTTTAATTACAATTTAGAGGTTATTCTTCAAGCAGCAAACAATTAGTTGTGCTTAGTTTGGAGCAACAAAACCAACTTTACGTGCCTTCACCAGCCAAGCTTAGCCGTGTTAGGCCTACGAGTCATAAAATCCACACTCGAATTCGGAATCAGCGGCGTCTAATGAATCAATCTTCATAACACACGCTAGTTGAGAGAAACCGATAACTGCAGTCACTTCTCCTAGCTTGCGAACTTCTCGCATTACCGCGAATCGAACCCAGTTTGGTGCTAGATTAGAGCCGTCGCTTCGATGGGTGCCGCCATGTTTGTTGACGCAAAGCTTTTGGGAACGCTATTTGAGCTCCCGCTAAATCGGTGAAATAGCGTTCCCAACGCAAAACCCAAACTCAGTTTGCGTCTCGCGCATGCGCAGTTGCTTCGACGCTATTTCTTTGGGGCCCCAAAACGTTTGGGTCCCCTATTCTAAAACTCTCTATTATTACAGGTTCCTTAATTCCTTCAGGTTCTGTTTACACAATTGTGCATGCCAAGGTAGTGCCCAAGAGCAAAAAAGACTGATGAAGAT
This sequence comes from Dermacentor andersoni, assembly GCF_023375885.2. Taxonomy (NCBI): domain Eukaryota; kingdom Metazoa; phylum Arthropoda; class Arachnida; order Ixodida; family Ixodidae; genus Dermacentor; species Dermacentor andersoni. The sequence goes on from NC_092814.1 coordinate 228,287,760, forward strand.
AAGATGAAGAAATGTGTTGCATACATCTTGAAACACTTCTGATTGGGCGTATGCTGCAAGTTTGAATAATATGTGTAAAATGTTTTAGTAAAAAAAAGTTGGTAAACAAGTTGAGTAAACAAGTAGACATCTGAATGTTTGCTCCGAGTCAATATGCCATGTAGTGGGTTCACTTCTTTCATTGTTTTCAGAATGCTTTACATCAGGGATATTTTTCAAGTGACTGGACAGGTGCTTTCCAACTATGCTAGACATGAAATAGCTTTGTTTTCATATCTGATGTCCTTGTAGAGAGTTCTCGCATGGAGTCGACATTCTGTAACAAGGTAAAGAAATTGTAGCACAGAAAAGACAAGGACAATGGCAGAGTGCGCAGGACATGCACCAAGATTAGCGCCTCTCGTGTCATTGTCTTTTTGTGCTATGATTTTTACTTCTTCGTTACAAACCAACTCACCTAAGAAATCGTTTTTCTAAACCACCTTCTCTAAACTTGATAAAACTCACCGAAGAATTGAAAAATTTTAATTCGTTTTGCATAAGCTTTTAATTATTCTAAAGGTGCTAGAACAGGGTGTCTACCAACCGGGAAAACCGGGAATTGAGGGATTTTGAGTAGTCTGGAAAAAGTCAGGGAAAACTCGGAATTTGTGCCACTATCAGGGAAAATTAGCTGTGATTTTATTGAAAGGGTCGCAAGTCGCGGTAATGCTAGCTCGAGTAACAGACAGGAATCGTAATGAATCGTCTTTGATGCCCTGTCGTCTTCTGGAGGAGTTGCCAGTGTACTGTCGACGACCGACTTTCCGGTTTCCCGATAATTTGGACGGCTTCGCGGCACCGCCACGTACCCCACAGAGTCAATGTATCAGAACGTCTGAAATTTCGGACGCAAGAACTCTTCGCCGTCCCATTTTCCGGACGTTTTGCCGTGACCGCAGGTCCGAAACAGCATTAATCAAAGCCACCACCGCTGCCATTTTCATTACCTCGCCGCCTCGAACCGGCGCTCTCGCACGCAGATCCGCTGCAGCCTTAGCCACCACTGCGGCAACGCTAGGCCTAGCTGCTTTGACGTTCGCTATGAAGCTTCTTGCCGTTGGGTGCCGTGTTTTTTGTTGAAAGAATTCCTTGCTTTCAGCAATGGCACGGACTCCGCCTTTTTGGTCCTCGCGATTGGCTTAGAAGCTTGGAAAGCACGGTGCGTTGCATAATGCCGATTCCCGAAAGTCAGCTTAGCCTCCGTACCGAAATGTTACTTGGCGAAACATACGCACGAGTATTGCAGTGAAGCATAACAAGCGTGGGGTGGGGCTATTGCCACGAGACACAGTATGTATTCCTTAATTATAGACGCGTGCACCCGGTATTTCCTATCACAGTACAAGCACCGATATGCCTAATACGTGTACCGACAGGCCGTCAGAACGTTTTCGAATGTGCCTGTGGCGGTTTAAGCCCGTAAGAGCAGTAAATGACATGCATTTATTTTTTCCAACTGGCCGATTTTTCGGACGTTTTCGCGGCCCCTAGGGAGTTCGAAAAATCGGACGTAGACTGTGCAACTGACCAAGAAGCTGCTTCAAATGGTCGGTGAGGCGAACTAGTGGCGGAAGGAGGACAAGAACAGAAAGGACCTATGCATTGATGAATGAATGGGAAAGGGAGTGTGCTGCCGCTTATTTCAAGGAGCTTAAGCTCAAAAAACAGTGTTGTCTGACGCCAAGATGCAGGTGTTCCTGATCCAGGCCGAAATAAACTCTTTAAAGCAATTAAACGCAACACTGAGGTGTTGTGCGCGGGCTGAGAGTATGTCAGGACAGTTGAGGTCGACGCACCAGCGATTGCGAGAGAATGTCGCTTCTGACAAAGTTCGGACCTCATACCAACAAGCTTGCTACCAGTTGATAGAAATAGCTCATATTTGAAAACCTTTGCTTCTGTATGCATCTCCTTTTTATTCGTATTTGAGAATGTCCGACTCGATTTCCAATTTTTTTTCGAAGGTATTTTATTTGCTGTGCATTTTACTAACCCCTCCCTTCTATTCTCTTTTTGAATAACATGACCACTCCTCTTTAGTATTCAAATTGGATTAAGTCGATTTTCAAAATTTTTTTCATATGCTTACTAGAGAGTGACAGCATCGGGCGATATGGTTTCAGCCTGTCTTGACATAACACATACTTCTGCATCACCCAGGGAATTTTGCAAAGGCACTCAGGGAAAACCTGGAAAACTCTGGGAATTTGGGAATGCCAACTTGGTAGACACCCTGTAGAAATATGGTGAAACTAAATTTAACAGAATTAATTGGCACTTGAAGGGGATAATCCGTGATTATTCTAGTATTGCTTTTGCTATTCAGTGAAAATTGTCAGCTTACAAACACCATTGTCATCGTATTTGCAGGCAAACCTTTAGTATACAGGGTGATTAATTTGAAGTTTCATGGAATTTTTAAACATCGCCTGTGGCAGATAGCGTAATTCTTGTCACTGAGCTGGATTATTTGAAAAGGGGGACATTACTAGAATGTGAAATCAAAACACATATTCAACTAAGTAGCGAAAATTGGCTAATTATCTTCTTAACTAATTACTTTAAGCACATATTGCAGTTAACAAATTGCAGCCTGCGAGTTTACAAGACACATTCGCTTGAAATTAATTTCCAGGATTACTCCAGTTTTGAGATATTATTTTCCAATGTGGGAGACGAAATATGTGAGCATTCCAGTTAACTTTGCGCTTCAATGCAAAAGAAGAGTGCTTTGTTAAAAAAGTAAAGGGATCAACAGTGCGTTTTTACGGCAAGTTTCATTGCACACATCTCTGCAATGGAAATTTATTCCAAGTGGAAAGTATTCCAATGGAAACTGGCATCACTCTGGAAATTTATTCCAAGTGGATACGCCTGACAATCTCACCGCCTACAATTCGTAAATTACAATGTGTGCCATACATAATTAGGAAGTTAGTTATTTAATTTCTGTTAGTTCGTTGAATATGTGTTTCGAATTTTAGTGCAAATAATGTCCGCCTCTTAGAATAATCAAGCTCAGTGACATGAATTATGGTATCTGCGGCAGGCGATTTTTAAAAATTCCATAAAGCTTTCAAATGATCACACTGTATATTACCATAGAATTGGCATTGAAATAACTTGAAAATCAGATTGAAATATCTTGCAACAAAATGTTTCAACATACTGAGTGAGAAAATTGTTAAATAAGTTGCACTGTGAGGTATATGCAATTAAGGAGAGATGTGTCTTGGAACACCATTTTTCTTTTTTAACATTGAATATAAGACTGGAAAGCTTTAGGCAGTGATAGTTTTGTTTACTTTTTCCAACACTGTCATTGTCATGTAGTTTTTATTCTTTGTTTGCTGTGGCATAAAACAGCAAAAGACATTTTATGTGTGCACACTTTTTCTCATGCTAATCTTTTACAATTATTGTCATGCAGTACCTTACTTTCCTCCCTTATTTACTGTGAAGTGCTATTAAATAGCGTGAATATGAGTGTGATATAGCTTTCTAGAAGTCATAATATTCTTCATGTTCATATTTCATACCCCTCTTAGAGAGATTTTATTTTTTCATGTAAGTTTTATCAGAGGTAATCTATGCACATGTGTCTAATTGCAATCTATGCATATTAAAAAGTATGGATTCAAAATTTCATAATGCTAAAGCAAACCTTAGGCATCCAAAAGTCATGAGCGTATAAAAAATGCACTTTTATTAATATGCAGTTTATGGATGATGCATTAACAGCAGGCAGCATTTTCTTTCTTTCGGATGGGGGTACTTGTAGTTGTAGCTAGTGCCTGTTTGTTTAAAGGGACACTAAATGAAAATATTAAGTTTAGTTAATTCGATAGCTTATCTGTCCAGAAGTCTATAATTGTTTTCTGGGCACCAATATATGACTTAGTTGCATCGAAAACTGCCACCGAACGTCGTGCTGCCACTTCTCAGTTCGAATCACCCACACTAAAAATGAGGCCATGCGTGATCTCCATGTTACTACCTCTGCCACTGTCTGGAAATCAGCCACTCCCATCTCAACTCATGATGGCGGCATTCCTCAAACCACCTGCCTCCAGCTTCGGCTCCATTTCCCGGCTAGTGGGCTGCTGGCATCGCTCAACACCCTGACGTCACACCATGCGTCACATAAGAGAGGTACCATACTCCTCAACAGGTGGCATCACTCTAATTTTTCATTTTAATCATTATCTCACTTACAAAATTTCTATTCCCACTATGATTGACGAATCAGTTATTGCAGAAGCTTAATGTTTCAGTCTAGCTTGACTTAATATTTTCCTTTAGTGTCCCTTTAAAGGCAGGTGCGAAAGACTGCAAAATTTATTTTCTTGAGCTATTGTGGCTGCTTTATATGCACTTTTTGCTGTGTTATATTTAAGTTTTTTCTTTTATATACTTACTTGTAAGAGTAGAATTTGCAAGCACAGTATTACAAGCAAAACCTTGAACATGGAAGTTTTCAACAATAGTACAACTTTATAACCTGCATCTTCCCTAAAATATACTTCATAGACTTAGGTGTGCATATAGCAGTTGAAGTTAAGGGGTCCACAAGATCATTTTGCAAAATCAGAACACGATGCATGTTCTCTTTTGTTGAAATCTGGCACTTCATATTTTTTTTATTTTTTTTTCAGGGAAGCAACGTATATTTTAGAAAATGACCAAGCACCTTTAGCGTATAGTGCTAATCAAGCTCCTGATCAGACCAATGACACAGAGCATGTGAAAGCCGTGACATTGGACTCTATCGCTGATACTGATAGGTAAGTTTGCTTTTATGCCCTTCTCCGGTGGTGCTCGTGAACTGTGCTATTCTGTCAATGAACAGTGGATTGGAGTATGTGAGATCCTATGTTGAATGATACGGCAGGCCTGAGGTCCTAGGCGCACTGGCATTCACTGTGCTGTTCCTCACACATGTAGTATATAATGTGGATATTGCACTTTTGCTAAGTGACATTGCATATTTGCATTCTCTCATATTTGTTCAGTGAGTTGCAGCACTCGATACAATTTTTTTAGCTGTTTAAGAAATCATACTTCACAAATAAAATTTAGTGAGCTCAGCTTTCTTTTAATTTCGCTTCAGTTATAGCATGTTCAAATGATTATTTAAATGTTCACCATTATATTTGAGTTTAGCTAATTATGTTGTTAATATAACTTTAGCCAGGACATCGTATAACTACATGCTTAGGAACTTCACTAGATGTACATTCGAGGATTTGCTGCCATCGTAAATCTGCACTGAACACTTCATCAACATTTCCTAGTACCACATTCTTTTTGTACTGTCCATTTCTTCTGCCATGTTTTCTGTGTCTATAGTGTCTTCTAAAATGTCTTCTGTTTGCTTTTTGCTTAATACTAATATAGTCGTCTTTATAGTCATTGCACTGTCTCTGTGTATCTGTTTCTTTCTACGTCCTCATTTCAGGTGTGCTTACACACTCTATCATGGAGTCGTCTTTAATTAAACGAATATAAAGAGAAATACGAAATGAAAGCATATTGGTAGTCTAGTTCTTGAACTGCGAAATATGTCAGTTTTGTTATGTGTGGAGGCCTGATATGTCAGAAAGAATGCGGAACTGAAAACATAGATGGTGATGACACCTCAGATTTCTCTCACCAGTTTCCTGTAATGTCAGACATTTTGATTACATCTCTTTTTAGGTTAGATAATTGGCTACTGAACTAAAAGGATTACATCACATATAAACAAACTAAGAAACTCCACCTGGTGACATTTGTTAACATTTTCTGCACAATGAAGAACCAAATGTGTGAAGATATTATGGAATTCATGATGTTACAATGATGTTGTGAGTTTCAAGGATTAGGTGAGAAAATCGAGAAGGGAAGTGTTGGGCCTATTTTGCATTCCTTTGCCCACTGCTTCAGTGTTTTATTCAGCAGTTCTTCATTCAGAGAGGCAGCACAGCAGACACATTAATTGAAGTTTGTCAGTGACAAACTGCCTCCTAATATATTGTTATGATGGGATGCATGCAGACAAGTCCGCTGGGCGAGTAACTGCTATGTGCACTCAGAGTCGCAGGGACGACAGCGCTTCAGGCGGGTGACGTGAACAAGCTGCTTCTTCTTAGAATGGTAGCCATTAGACACGAGACGAGCAATCCAATAGGTCACATCACTTAGGCGATCGGTGATGATGAGAGGTCCGATGTAATGAACGAAAAACTTCTGGCATAGGCCGCACTTGAGAAGTGGGGTCCGAAGCCATACTATCTCCCCTTTGTCATACGACACATTCTTATGCCGTGAATTGTAGCTGATCTTGGAGTGGTCCTGGGACGCCAATGTGCGGAGCTCAGCTGTGCGGCATGCTTCCTCAGCATGGTAGAGAACCTTGGCGAATGCAGAAGTAAAAGGCAGAATAGTGTCAAGGAAGCTATGGGGTGGTTGAACATGAAGGAGATAAAAGATAGCCAGTGGTCTCATGCTTTGCAGTGTTGTAGGCATATGCAATAAAAGGCTAAATGTCATCCCAATTTTTGTGCCTGGAATTGACGTACATTGAAAGCATGTTGGTCAAAGTTCTGTTAGTGCGCACAATGAGACCATTTGTCTGCAGGTGATACAGGATTGTGTGGCGTAACTGACAAGCACAGAGATACAACAGCTGTTCGACTACATCAGCCACGAACTGGTGACCACAATAGTTCACAATAATACGAGGGGGTCCATTACACAGTATGACAGAGGACAGGAGGAAGCTCCAAACATCAATAGCCATGTCCGTTGGCATTGCTGCTGTTTCACCATAATGCATCAGATGGTCGATGCAGACTATAATTTCATGGTTGTCATTTGTTGAGCATGGGAATGGGCCGAGAAGACACACTTCAACCATTTCGAGAGATGACGATGGTGCCACAGGGTGAAGGAGTCCAACCAGAGCAGTATTAGGACACGAATTGCTGGCACTTATTACAGCTGCTCACATACATTTCCGTATTCTCTTGCTTACTAGGCCAGCAGAATTGGCCTTGAATGTGGTGGTGTGTTTTGGTGAAACCCAGGTGCCCAGCGGTCACGTCATCGTGCATAGCACAGAGCATGTGTGTTCTCAAATTCTTAAGGACTACGAAGAGGAGGTGGGCACTATCAGCCGCATAATTATTTTTGTAGAGCAGGCCATCTTGGGACAACAAAGCCATTGTTACTTGTCGGCTGAGCAGCTGAGGCGAAGAGGGCATCCAGGCTGCGGTCGTTGCACTGCTCTTCCCGGAAGGTGGCCAGGTCGGAAAAAAGAATGTTGTCGATGGCGGCCAGAAACTCACAGAAATTGTCAGTTGCAGTTGTCAGACATGCAGTTGTCAGACATGCAGTTGTCAGACATGCAGTTGTTGGTAGAAGGAGCCTCGAAAGACAGTCAGTGTCCGCATGATGGCAGCCACCCTTGTAACGGACTGTAAAATCAAATTCCTGCAAACGTAGCGCCCATCAAGCAAGGCAGCCAGACGGGTCATGGAGATGAACCAACCAACCAACATAGTGAATGGTGATCAGTAACGATAGTAAAGCGGCACCTGCAGAGACATGGGCGAAACTTATGGACTGCAAAAACGACAGCGAGGCACTCTTGCTTAGTGACGGTGTAATTCTGTTCAGCCTTGCTCATGGACAGCCGGCATAAGCAATGGCATGCTCGGTGTCACTAAAATGCTGGACAAGGATGACGCCGAGGCCAATTCCACTCGCATCGGTGTGCAATTCTGTTGTTGCTGAGGGGTCAAAATGACAAAGTATGGGTCTGGAAGAGAGCAGAAACTTCAGTTGACAAAACAAGGAATTGCAATCCACTGTCCAGGTGAAAGGCTTATCCTTGCACAGCAATGAAGTCAGAGGGTAGGCAGTATCGGCAATGTTCGGCACAAAACGTCAGAAGTATGAGCAAAGACCCAAGAAACTCCTCAGCTTGCATTGTGACTGCGGTTGTTTTAAGTCACTAACTGTAGTGACCTTTTGTGGGTCTGGTCGCATACCCTGCTTGTCCACTAGATGTACAACTACTAGCACCTCTCGTTGGCCAAAGAGACATTTCTTTTAGTTGAGGGTAAGGGCAGATTGTTCAAGCCACGTCCAAACAACGTCAAGTCGATAGTTGTGCTCTGCAAAAGTGCGGCCAAAAATGATGACAACGTCAAGGTAACACAAACAAATCTCCCATGTCAGGCCGCGCAGTACCGTGTTCACAAACCTTTCAAATGTCACAGGTGCATTGCAGAAACCAAACGGCATGACATTGAGTTCAAGCAAACAGTGTGGGGTCACAAAAGCAATTTTCTCTTTGTCGGCTAAATGCATGGGTAGCCCGTAGCCAGTAGCCCATTCGGAGGGTCACAGATGAAAAGTAGGATGCGGAATGAAGACAGTCGATAACGTTTTCAATACGGGAAAGTGGATACACATCCTTTTTCATCACAGAATTGAGACGCCGGTAATCGACACAAACTCCAGGACCCATCATTCTTTTTCACGGGGATGACCGGCTCAGCTCAAGGGCTAGAGGCATCTTGGATGGCGCCCTTGACTAGTATGTTGTCGACCTGCTGAGCGATGATCTTGTGCTCCGATGTGGACACACGGTAAGGCTTCTGCCTTGTGGGATGCACAGACCCCATGTCAATCCTGTGGCGAGCCTGCATAGTTGGAATGTTAACTTTGTTAGCGTTCTCAGTGAAATCAAACAATGAAGCAGGTTTAGTAAGGACGCCAACCAGGACTCGACGTTTTTCTGAAGACAGTGACTTGTTGATAAGCTTTAGAAACTGCAGCGAGTTTTCAGGACCACCAGGGCCAGCCCCGAGCGCTCGGGCTTTGTGCAACGTGTCATCAGTTAAAGTGCGATGTTGAGACTAGGATAACTGGCACAACCATCACACTCTTGAGAAACTGTGCAGTTGGTCTGTATCAGTAACAGTTTTGGAACTGATAACTGGAGTGTGCCTTCATAATAGGGTTTGGCACTCTTGAAAGAGGCGCAAAGTTGTAGGCATCTACGGAGGCGGTGGTGATGGATGCCTCACCGAAGTCACAGGAAGAAAAATGCTCTTGAACCCGAGGAGTTGAGAGGGAAATAGCCTCATGTTGGTCAAGCTCTTCACGCACCACTTGCTGAATCACTGACGTGAGGTTTGATGGAGCTGGGACCACGTCAACTCTGACAACGTTAGTTATGCTGGTCAGGTGGCTGAATTTTGGTGTGATGCTCCGAGCTTTCAAGGCATCACTTACGGACTCCAAACTGTCTTTTCCAACGCCGAACTGGTACGCATCCTCGGTGATCCCTTTTGAAGATGGCCAACTTTGTCCTCTTCTGTCACCTGAGGATCCAGGGCTTTGCACAACTTGAGCACTCCTTCGATGTACGTCGTGCAGGTTTCACCAGGAACTTTGGCTCACTGCATTAGCATTCGCTTTGCATGCTTCTTTTTAGCTGCCAGATATCCGAAGCATTTGTTAACCTCATCTACGAACTTCTCCCACATTGTCATGCCTTCTTCCTGGTTTTCAAGCCACACAGATGTTCCTTTGAGGAAGAATGCAATGTTGTTCAGCTGGGCGGTAGCATTCCAGCCATTGAACCGACTGGCTCATTGGTAAAAGCTGAGCCATCTGTCCACGTCTTCCCCGGCTTTTCTGGCGAAGGTTCTTTGCTTGATTTAGGGCTGCCATGGGACGCTAGAAGACAGCGGTGGGTTGTTGCTGTTGGAAGCCATTTATGGTGGCAGATCAGCAATTCGGTGACTTCGGCAAAGCTCCATGGATTGCGCCTCTGAAATCGGTATGCGTCGTTCTTCGGCTGCGCCATTGTTTTACCCTGCACCTTCCCCGAAAACTGTTATGATTGGATGCATTTATTTAAAGATGAATTGATGAAAAGGGGAGAATGGTTGCTGCGCAGACATAGAGCCGTTTCAAAGACAAGCGCACTTTGTCCTCTTCTTCTTCTGTCCTTGCTGTCGCTTTAGCGTGGCAATATAATTGAAAACTGTGTTAATTAAGAGGAATTACTATAATCTTACTTAAACCACAGAGATGCATTTGTGGCACTGGGAAATGTGAATTTTCCTTAAGTTGTATTAGCACCACAGATGCATCTGGAGCAGATTTGATATTTTGGGTTGGAGACATTTGTCTACTAATTAGTAATGTTTTGGATAATAATCATCATCAAAACTACTACAAATGGCTGAAATTTTAAAATGAAGAAAAATTTGAATATTCTGTAAACGGTTGAATTTTGTAAAGATTTAATTGCAGTTTCTGTAAATCTTTCAGAATTTGCAAATTGCCCATAATTTGCATTTTTAAGACCTCACTCAGAGTTATATCGTGTTCATACCAAAGGAATAAGTGTGTATAGCTTTGTACTTAAATGAATGTACAGTCTAAGGATAAATTTGTTTATTCAACTTCACTTTTGAAACTTAGAAATACTGTGGAACCAGTCTTGCCAGGAGCCAAGCAATATCAGGCATCACAGAGCCCAGATAACACTAATACAAGGGAACCCATAGAACTGGAAGAAGAAAGCTCTGTACCGGCCTCTACACCTGCAGCAGTGGAGACAAACGAGCTGCCTGACAACATGCTGAAGAAAGAAGGGGACGAAAGTAGTGACCATGATCGCAAGGAGTCTTCAGAAAAAATGCCCACTTTTGTGGAATGGAAGCAGAAGATGTTGGCAGAGCATGAGAAAGGTGGTAAGTGGAAATTTTGCTTGCGAAGACATGTTGAAATCTTGAACTACTGAAGCAGGGCTAGTTGGGAAAATGTTTCCTTATAGCATTGTTGCTCCACACTCACTTGCTTTGGCATTTTTGTTGATTCTCTGTGCCCAACGGCAGCTCCTCTCTGTACGTGAGTATTTAAAGGAATATAATGTTTATATGTGTTGACAAGAATGTAATTAGGTTCTCCCGCTATAGACACTTAAAAAAAAAAAGAACAAAGTTGCCATTTAATGTATGAGCCGACTCTCATCTTATTGAGACCTCGATTTTAACATCTGGATTTTGGGAAGAGTTGCCTTAAAGGTCTGGTGTGAAATACCATATCTACTCGCATAATGATCGCACATTTTTGTCAAAAAAATTGCCGCAAATTCAGGGGTTAGTTCATTACGCAGGTAAATTTCCTGCGAAAAGAAAAAATTTTTTCATCCCGCATTTGCTGCGGGATGACAACAGGTGAACAAACAGGCGGCTGCCGCTGTAACAGTGCGGGACACCAAAACAAAAATGTCAGCCGGCGGAGCAAGCCAAACGCGCCGAACGCAATTTTTTTTCTTTTCATAAGTACATTATGCGCATTGAAACAGTTTCTTCTGTATCAGTAATAAATAATATTGTTAATATCGGCAAGTCTGCAGCAATAACGTAGCCATGTCCACTTTGAGGGGACAGAAACAGAGATGGGCGTGCTTAGCTGCCAATGACATAGAAACACATGGCGGGTATAATGTGGAAACTGCTGCATTTGTCTTCACTACTATCTTAATACGGCACGTTTCTGCTAAGGGCGGGCGAATACCTTAGCTGTGTTACAAGCGTCAGCATATGAGTAGGGTACACTTCTAACGTAATGTATGTATCATATTATTAGGATGTGTATACTTAGCTGTGATGTGATGATATATAATGTTAAAATTTTCATCATCATCGTCATTTTATTGGGCTATGCTCTATGCAGTTTACTGCAAAGTCTGAAGACTGTTTCAATTTTTCCCCCTTTAATTTTAAAGGGGAACAACTACCTGAAGTACGAAGTAGTCCACCTAAGAAAAAGCCAACCGGGAGCAAGAGCCGGCGTAACTATGCCTCCTACGAATGCGGTGCCAAGGTGCTTGCAACCAATGCAGAAGCTGATGGAGCAGGACGTGTCCTTAGTGAGCAGATGGATGAGTACATGCTCAACCCATGCAAAGCCAAGATTTGGTTCGTCATAGAGCTGTGTGAAATGATCCAAGTTTCTCAGGTACGAAGGAAGCCAGTTCTATTTCATACTATCAGACATTTACTGTGAGGTCTTAAAGGAGCCTTGACACAGTATTATGTATTGTTTTTAAATTCATTGAATCACTAGTGGAGGCCTTTATGGGCATTATTTAGTACCAAGGTCTGACACTTTGCGTATGCCCTGTAATTTACAAACATATATTGAAGATTGCACTTCCCAGTCAGTCGCAGTGACATCACTCCACATTTTTGCCCATTTCTGCCTATCGGATGTCAAATTAGTGACTGGTGTCACTTAGGAGAGCAATTCTATCGGCTACATTCTATACTGCATTAAGAAAAGAGCACATCAATACCTCATGCAGGACCTTGTGGCATTAATTGAAAACAGGCACAAGACATCTACATCATAACCCGTCATGGTATATTAATTTTTGCAGGACAAGTTATAGGTGTCAGAGATTTAAATATTGCCTGCCATCACTTCTCAACAAATTACAGCTTTCTGACATATTTCCTAATTCACTTGTGCTTTGCTCATAGAGACACCAGTACCTTGACTGACTTTTTTCTTTAACTATTGTAAAAGTATTAAATTTGTCTTTCACATTCTTTTTATTATGTTTTGTTTAGCAAGCTGTTTTAGCTTTATGTTTACATTTTTCATGGTACTGTTAATACTTTCATTAGTTTTCTTTAAAATTTCATTATTATAGTTTGTGTGCCTTACCTGTTCTTGATGCTGTTGTTTTGAGTATGCTAATCAGGGGATGATTCCCCTCAAGCCCAATGTCTATGTTGTCTTTTTTTACTGGACCCACAAGACAGATGCATTTGTGCACCCTGCATGCACTTATTGTGTGGTGGCTTGACAACGAGGCACTTAATTCTGGTAAACCAGTGCACCTGTTTGTCAAGATGTGTGAAGGGTGTGGCTGTGTTCTAGAAGATGCAACTAGTATTGTACCGAATGTAGGCCTCAAGCCTGCCACAATTATTGCAGAGGGTGCACTGGAATGAACCAAGGGCACGAATGAACCAGGTACAGAAAGAGATGTGGGAATGGTACTGACTTAAAGCTACTTGGCATAGACAACATTTGTATTACTGGATGATGTAGCACCTAGTAAGGTGGAGCTTATGCCATAAACTAAAAGCTGTGGCTTGAGAGGAGGGACCTATGCATGACACTCTATGAAATAAAGTGTGTAATAGTTTTATAGTAAACTCGTAACATGTGCATAAAAGCATTCATGATGTATGTGTTGTCACCAGCTTTGTATTTATTACCAAAGCCTGCCCTTCTTTTTTTCCGGGGGTTGGGCAGGGGGCTGCGTGTTTCTGAAACCATTCTGAGTGAAAGGGGAAGTATGGGAAAGAACCCTCAATTGTACTTTTTTTTTTACCCTCCCCTGACCAGGTTGACATAGCCAATTTTGAGCTGTTCTCTTCGATGCCTAAAGAGTTTGCAGTGCTGATGAGTGACAGGTATCCTACAAGGGACTGGACTCCACTTGGCATTTTCACAGCACTTGACCAGAAAGTGGTCCAGAGCTTTGAGCTCCATTCAGAAGCGTATGGAAAATACATCAAGGTAACTTTGGTGTCATTCTTGTTTTGGCACTGCCAAACTGAACCTACCCACATTGGACTTGGCCTAATAAAAAATAGTGCAGCTTCACCAGTGCTGTGATGCAATATTTCTGCAGTTAAAGTTGTTCTTAAGTTGGGTGATCGTGTACTGCAAGGGACAAAATGAAACATCCAGGATGAGGCAGAGATAGCAACTGGGCATTTAGGCTTTTTTGTTCACTCAAGGCAGCGTGGCCTTATTGTTTCATCTAGTAAGCTGTTTACGAAGCCCTCAAACAGAGCAGTACACTGGACAACATATGTTTTCCAACTTCGTTTCTTTGTCACTATAGTGCCAGAAAGACAGTCCACTAGTGCAGCTATGATTTGATCCATTTATTGTGCAAAGTGTTTGAACGGAGCAAGAAGAACGGCATCATACATATAGTGCCCATGGCCTTTATACAGTAGGTTTAGTTCACAGCTCCATTTTGTGCTCGGTTAACCAAGCTCTGTGCGTATTGACTTCAGTAATATGCATGCTTCTGTAAATATGTGACATTCTCTCTCATTTCAACAAAAAGGCAGGACGGGAGAAACCATCAAAAAAAACATGAGACATTTTGGGTGTGGTATCATTGTGCGAGTCCAGACCATAACACAGCACAGTGAAGATGCATCTTCTACAGACCTTTAGCGGCCTGTCTTGTGTACTTATCCCGCTGTAAATATCTTCAGTTGAGCTTTGTTTGTTCTTGTTGCATTATGTTTGTTTGCGTAAACATTTGTTGATTGTTCTTTGCCAGGCTGCAATAGGCAAGATTGAGGAGCAGCAGATTTGTGTGAAATTCTGCACAAAACTTAGATTCTTTACACAGACACACTAGCTGTTAAAAACACCACTTGTCTTTAGGCAAGACTACAGCTTGCATTAGAGGAAATGCTTTAATGTTTCATTTCTTTTGACGATGAAAGCCTGTCGGAAAAAAGCTTCTTTTAAAAATATATTCTCAAGGTGCCATATGTGTCCAGTTTCTTGCATAGTAAAAGGTAGTCAACAGGGGATATTAACTGGAGCTCATTAATTAAAGTTAATGCAGCAGTGGGAAAGAAAGGACAGCAAGCTCTGAAAGGAACAGTTCTGGATGTTCCATCAAGACAACGCATCTGTTCACATGTCTCTACCTTTGGTTTCTTTTTTACCAAGAAATTGATGCCACTTGTTTCTTAACCTCCATAATTAGTATACTTAGCTCTATTATATTTCATTTTATTCCTGAAATTGAAATTGTCGATTTAAATCTACTGATATTTTAAAAAAAACATTGGTGAAGCTGTGCCACATTACAAGAGTTCCAGGACTTTTGTTCAGTACCAGAGGTGCAAGATTCAGTAAATATACTGAAAAGGGTACCATCTGAAAGGTGACAATTTCTAGGTACTAATTGCACACAGCTAATATGACAGACTTGTTGTAGTTAAATAAGAGTCTGCATTAATGCAGCTTTCAATCTTAGTTTTAGAATAGCATTATTAGACAAGAGTTATAACTAACATTTAATTGTGAATGCTATTGTGTATATCATATTTACATTACAAGCTATATAAGCTACTCTATTAAGTCTTTGGTGGGCCTTGATGCAGGTTGAGTTGCTGAGCCGTTATGGATCGGAGCACTACTGCCCTCTGAGCCTGGTGCGTGTTTTTGGTACATCTATGATTGACGACTATGAGCAGCTGGTTGAGAAGCCTCGGGATCCTAGTGCTCAGGACGATGATGAAGAAGAAGGTGAAAAACTACTTTGTTTTCTGTTTGCAGCCACAAAGGAATCTTGTAAACAAGGTCATGTTTATTAACTACTACTGTTGAACACCATCTGTAGGAACTGTTCATTTCACAGTATTGCAAGACTTCTCATGTGCCCTGCCGATAGGTTATTTTATCAGAGCACAGCAGATGTTGGCACAGCAGCACCACGGTCCTGTTCTCGTTGAAAAAGTCTGTGCAATTAACAATTTTGAGAATGAATACTTCACCAAAACAGCACTTGCAGTGAGGTGTGCCGCATGAGGAGGCAGCCTTGTACTACTAACTAAAGCGAAGATTTAATTGTTTTTGACAACCTGACAAGTGTCTGTTTCGCAGTGCTTAAGTTTGTTACTACAAGCAGTGCCCACTGAAGTCTCTTGCTTCAGCATATTCTTCCATTAATCCTTTTGGATGCCATTTGCCTTTTTTTTTGCTCCCACTCTAAACATTCTTTACGTGAACCAAAATGACAAGGTTGGGAAAAACAAACATGGTTTATTTTTTTACATGAGTGACATCACTACACATCCATTATCACACTTTGCACACATTTGTGATAATGCCATAATTCTGCTACTGCCAGATACTTATAAGAGCAAAGCAATATGCTTTGTTGTGTGTACAGTCTGAAGAATTTCACATGTATGACAAAATTTATAAATGTTGCAGGGCATTCTAGAAAAGCAGAAAATGTTTTTATTTGCGGTGACATGCTGGCATTGCCACAGGCATGACCATGTGTTTGTTTTGGCACATATTTAATGCTTCTTTAGTAAGATGGTGCTGCAAACGTGTGGATTGCCAGAGCAGAAGCACAAGATTCGGGTAAATTAAACAAAAATGCCTAATTTTAAATGAATCCATCATAATGAATGTATCTTTACAATGTGCACAGTCGTGTACATAACGATGCAAATTGTTGACAAAGCTTTTGATAAATCGAGCAGATTCAATAAACAAAGTGTTAGTCACAAAAACATTCAGTAGAAGGGTTAATAACAATTTTGCTTATAGGCGGCGGCTGTAAATCTTGCATGACACAACTGATTATGCAGGTTGCCTCTATGACTTTCTGCACTGTGAAACTTTTGTTTGTTTCTTTTTTTTTTTTTTTCAACCAGCTTCAACTGAACGGTCTGCTTCCAAGAATGTTGTGGACAGGGCGAAAGACGTCGTGATCAGCCTCTTTAAAGTGCTCAGGAGAGACCAGGAAGGAGGTGATTTGTCTCATTTTTTGTCTCTACAATCTCTTCCACAACCTGCTCATTTTAGTTGGCTTATAGGGCATTCGCAGTTAAGCTTTAAGGAACCTTTATAGAAGAAAAGCTGTGGTTGCTTAAGTACTCTTGTGAAGCCAGGAGTACTTGGCTTTTTGTTGAGTTTAGAAGCAGTGTGTCGGGCTGCTTGGGTGCTATTGACAAGTTTTCTATGTTGTGAATTTATCAGAAAAGGGAATCAAGAATGAAAGCCATAAATTGCCTCCAGGTTCATATATATATATATTATTTAAATCTATATAACGGACTTCAGCTGTAGTTGTATGATATGCAAGTGGTGCTTTCTAGTTTCAACTGCTGCTTCACTTCCATGTTCACTTGCAGAAGGTGTGGATTCTGTGGCAAGTGCTCCCTGCAAGGAGTAAGTTTTAAGCTTTCACTATTTTAATTGCCACGGCGGCCAAATTTTGATGGGGGCAAAATGCAAAAAAACACCCATGTACTTAGATTTAGGTGCACGTGAAAGAACCCCAGGTGGTCAAAATTTCCGGAGTCCCCACTACGGCGTGCCTCATAATCAGAAAGTGGTTTTGGCACGTAAAACCCCATAATTCAATTCAATTATTTTCATTGAGAGTTGCATTATCCAATGTGCCCTTGGAGTGCACTTAGTATAAGCCTCATCAGTGAAAGCTAGAGGGGAATAGTTAGAAGGCTGTCAAGGCCACATACAGTGCATTTCATTTAACTGGAACTCGGAAGTGAGCGAAAAAAGTGATTTGGCTAATTTTCATTGAATTGAATGATACAAATATCATGAACAATCATTCTTTTTTTAAAATGTCTCGTGTGTTGATTTCACTGTAGTTAAAAAAAGAAAAGACATTATCATGCTTTAATTTGAATGTTTCAGTTTTTTATTTTCTTGAGGTATGTGCTCTTCTGTAGGAGGTTGCCCAAGGATTCCGCGTAGCCCTTGTTTTCAAAATGGCACTACTGTCTTTAAACTGCATATCTTGCTGTTTTGGTGCTAAACAGTAATGTGCACTGTAACAGTAATATCTGTGTCATCGTCAAAAAACGGAAGCTTTTAGTCAATTTAAAAGATTTTATTTATTCAGAATGTCGTGCAGTGCCCTTAAAACATTAAAACAGAAGGGGAAAACACACCTATAAAAGCTTATTGCCACTATAACAAGAAATATACATACATTGCATGGAAATAGCTAAAGAATGAACATAAGAAAGAGTTAACAGCAAATTCACAATTTCCTAAAACATTGCCTTAAATGCAAAAAAATACAGAAAATTGAATGTAGACAAACTGATTAAATATGGTCACCAATTCACAATTTCCATGATGGCCCTGTGGCTGTGACATTATGCTACTTAGCATGAGATTGCAGGTTCAATTCCCAGCTGCAGTAGCAAAATTCCAGTGGAGGCGGTATGCAAAAATTCTCATGTACCATGTTCTGCGTGTACGTGAATGTGCCCCAGGTGGTCAAAATTAAACTGGAGCTCCCTACTACGATGTCCCTTGTAACCAAAAATGCAGTTTTTGGATGTTAAATCTTATAATTTCACTTTTTAAATCACAATTTCCTGCAACGTGGCTTTGACATGTGGCTTTTCAATCGATAATGCACTAATGTGATGTGTTCCATACTGCTTATAATTGGTGTTGTCCTTAGAATTTGTGCCAAGTTGATCCACCTTATGAACTTCCCGGCTACAATGTGTAAATTGCAGTATGTGCCATATGGTAATTAGTTAAAAATTTAATTAGTGAACTTTAGTAATGAGTCAATTATGCATTACAATTTCTTGTGCAAGTAATGCTCACCTCTTTGAGTAATCAAGCTGAAGGATTAGAATTGTGCCATATGCCACAGGCGATCTTTGAAAATTCTTGGCAATCTTTGTGTAAACACTCAGTATGTTGTACTACATTGTTTTAGATTCACACTTTTGCGGATTCGACACTTTTCTAGCCGAGTCCATCCTAAAAGAGCTTAAATGTGAGAAATGTTGTTGTGCAAGCGAGAATCAAATTCAACGAACCTGTGCTGTGCTGAAAAAGTAGGTTTTTACAAATTGTTACATTTCTTTCACTGCATTTTTTCATGATTGGCTCTTTATGCTGAAAAGGTTAAAAGAAACTGAAAAGATTAAAGCTGAATCCACTTGCCCATATTAAGATGTTTCTATGGCACTTTATTTTACAGCAACTGCTTTAAAATAGGTGTGTGGACAAATGAAATAACCATGTAAGCCTACTGATGAATCGGTGTTAATGTATGCATTTATTTATCATTGAAGAAGGCTGTTGCCTGCAATGGGGCCTTTTATATTCATGCTGAAGTTTTCAGTAATGTATTTTGTGGTTTATGCATGTTAGTAAAACACCTGAATACATGTCTAATGCAGACTGAGATTCAGGATCAGCAGCGCCAATCTTTTGACACCCCGCAGGGGCGTCTGCGTAAGCAAGCGTTTGGTGTGTTGTGACACCACGTACCCGAGCACACAAGGGTTGGACCCTTCCGCGTGTAGTCGTGTGCAGCTTAGCAGTGTCTGGGGAAAGGAGGATCCTGGGGGTTGAGCGGATGCTGGGTGTTCGGACCTTTAAGACCCCTCGGCGGAGGCAACACACCTCTTTGGCCTCTGCTTCACATAGACGGCACCTCCGGCCTGACCCGAAAGGGAGAAATCGGCAGTCACCTTTTTCTATCCTCCTCTCCATCTTTCACTTTTATCTTCTTTCTCTCTACTCTCCCGTCTCTTCCTCCCTTCTTGTTTGTTCCTTTCCTGGCGGCTAGGGTTAACCTTGTGTAGCTAACTACCCTGAGTTATGCCATATTGGGTAATAGCCGCAGTATACAGCTGGCGTGGGCAAGTCTTGCCTGAAAGCGCCTATCCCGTCCTCTCGTTGAGCTCTGCGGTGGGCGGCTGGTACCATGGTCGAAAAAGACATAATTTTTAGGGCTAGTTCTTTTGCTTCTACCGATCGCCCTCCTAACAAGAGGGGGCGCACCGATGTCACTGCTCAGTTCTTTGTGAAAAACAAAAACAACTTTCCTAGACTACATGTTATGCATAGTGAGCACTCAAATTACTGCACAACATGTCTCTCCTTTCAATGTTATGAGGAGCCTAAGCTACGCCATTGGACAAGGATATAAAATAAAGAAACTAGCAAATGCGGACCTTCTTTTAGAATTGCTGTACCAACATCAGTATGAGAAATTTTCAGGAGTAACAGCCTTTGGGGACATTCTCATAGCTATCAGCCCTCACCGATCACTGAATACCATTCGTGGCATCATTTCTGACGATGACCTAAAGTATGTGACTGAAGAAGAACTGCTAAACGGACTCAAAGAACAAAATGTCACAAATGTGTACAGAATAAAAATCGGACAAGAAAACAAGGAAATCAAAACAAAGCACTTCGTCCTAACATTTTCATTGAGCATACTACCTGACTCTGTGGAGGTAGGCTACACCAAACTGAAACTTCAACCGTACATACCCAACCCGTGATGCTGTTTTAAATGCCAAAGGTACGACCACGGCTCACAGAACTGCCGGGGCCAAACCACATGCGCTAAGTGTGCTTCCCATGACTACCCTTCAGACAACTGCGAAGTTGAATTGCACCTCTGTATAAACTGCGAGGGCAGTCATCCTGCTTACTCGCGTGGCTGCCCAACATGGAAACAAGAAAAAGAAAATACCACTCTCAGGAAAGCAAGGAAGCGACTTTCGTTGGTGCAAAACAAACACTTTTCCGTTGTGCTGCAACAGGGCACGGAAACAGAGTGGCCTTCAAAGCCTGCCCAGGTCACACACAGTGAGGCTGGGGCAGAGCCTCCTGCTCCCACAGTGGACGCAGCTAGCATTGCACCACTCCCTCGAAAGTAGGCTGTGCGGACCCCCAGGTCAGCAGGCCCCAAGGCCTCTCCCTACACGGCGAGGCCCAACTTGAACATACCCGTGCATCCAGCATGGACGTCCACTGTACCGTATTTACACGATTGTAAGTCGACTCGAATGTAAGTCGACCCCCCCATATCGCGTGACAGGAAAAAAAAAAAAGGAGAGCATACCCAAGGGCGCATTCGATAACGAAAATTTATTAGAAGCTGACATGGTCACTGGACTACTCGTCTTCACTAGTGCTGCCATCGTCATCGTTGCTACGGGCCCACAGCGCATCGTCGTCCCGCGAAATTTCACATTTGGCAAACGACCGCACCACGACATCTTGTGGAACAGCAGCCCACGCCAAATGCACCCAACCACACGCAGCCGTCGGGGAGGTTCTTTTGACAGGTCTGGGTGGCGTAATTTCGCGGCCTTCTGCCGCCAGCCACTCGTACTCACGGCGGAGCAGATCCTTAAAAGGCGAAGATCCAGGCTTGTTTCATGACCATGTCGCACTTCACTGGCAGAGACCGATCACACATTTCAGTGACGTACGCCGCAAGCTTGGCCTACAGCTCCGAAAAGCGTCCAAACTTCGGCACGTGGGAAATTCCTCACTTGCCGTCACAGGTGAAAATTTCGCTTTGCTGCAGTCGTCACTCTCGCACCACCCGTTCAGAAACATCGAACTTACGGCCCGCTGCGCAGTGATTTGTTTCTTCGGCGTAAAGGATGGCAGCCCTCTTGAATGCGGCTGTGAACGAGTGCCGAATGATTAGTGGGCCTGGAGCACTCATGACAACTGAGGAAGAATAGAAGTAGCACGTAGCCGGCAGTCAAGTGGAACGTGTCAAACCAATGCTTTTCATCGGAAAGCTAAGCGTAACAGGCAAAGAGAAACCCGTGAGCGGTGTCTGCTCTTCCATAAACTACCGATACTCCCCGCAAGCGCCGCCGTTCTGAGGGTGCCGCCGTGAATGAAACAGCGGCGCTTCCATCAACTATTGACACCCCCTCATGAGTGTTGTGTGCACTGTAAAACTCTCAAAAATGTTGAAAAACCCTTCTGTAAAGCAAACAAGCACGCGGGATAGCGAAAAGCTACGGGTAGGGCCATAGAGCAAACATAAAATTGTAACTACGTTGTAGCTCCCATTGGTCTCCCTTTTGTGGCAGTGCCATGTTTTGGGTTCGGTTTTAAGTCGACCTCCCACTTCAGATTTTCAAATTTAAAAAAAAGTGGTCGACTTACAATCGTGTAAATACGGTATCTGAGGATACGATGGGCACAAGTCAAGGCAATCCTGTGCTGTAGACGTCGGGTGAACGGCAGGGCTCCTTAGTTCGCCGCAAGAAAGGCTTCGAATCAAGGGGCCTGAAAACACAACCTAGATCTTCTCCGACTCCACGCACGTAATACAAAATGGCTTTCATACACTGGAATTGTAGGGGACCTTACATAACTTAAATGACATAAAAACATACTAGCCACACTCTGACCTGTGGCCCTGTGTTTACAAGAAACAAACTTAGGTTCTAAACATGAGAACATACTCAAAAAGTATAAAGTATTCCGTCGTGACTGAGAGCACGCAAGCAGGCTCTCAGGTGGCGTAGCTATTATAGTTAAAAATGGGGTCACAGCTAAAGAATATCACCCTAAAACTAAATTAGAAGCTGTGGCAGCCATCCTGCACGCATTTAAAACAATTACTCTATGCTGCGTATACCTGGAGCCACGTCTTGTAATAACTATACATGAATTGAAAGACCTTTTAGAGCAGTTACCAGAGCCGTATTTTTTAGTCTGAGATTTTAACGCGCACTCCAGCTTTTGGGGTAGTGACAGAACCGATACAGGAGGCCAAGTTATTAAGGATCTTATACTGAGTAATAACCTCTGTCTACTGAACACCGGAAAACCAACATATTGTGCATCTAGCTCAACGAAAATGAACAGTATTGATTTATCTTTTAGTTCACCCTCTATTATTACAGATTTAAAATGGGATCACCTAGACAGCCTATATGGAAGCAATCACCTACCTGTGCTGATAAGCTTAACATCCTCACCAGAAGTAATCAAAACAAAACCACGATGGTGGAAGCTCCATTTAGCCAACTGGGCGCTGCAAGAAAAAGCCAGCCTAGAACAAATAGTCTCAAATAATCTCAGCATAGACAAACTTAATGAAGCTTTCACAATCTGTATTATTGACGCTGCACACCTAGCTATACCTCAGTCCTCTGGAGTAGTAAAACAACATCACAAAGTTTGGTATACACAAGAATGTAGAGAAGCAAAAAAAAGAAGAACAAAACAAAGCCTAGGGAATTTTCTCGGATACCCGACAGCAGAAAATTTTATAAATTTAAAAATAGCAAGAGCGAAAGCCAGATATATCCGCCGCAGTGCCGAGAAGTCTTCGTGGCAAAGCTACATGCTGTATAAACAGCTCAACCACATCAAAATAAATGTGGGAGAAGGTACGAAAGCTAAATAACAGCTACTCCCCATTCACAGTTTCTCTTTACACAGCCCCTGGTATACAGAAAAGTACAGAAGAACAGGCCAACATATTGGATGAATATTTCTCAGTAGCTTCCAGTACATCACACTATGCAGAATCACCTCTAAAATTCAAAACTACAGCTGCGAAACAGACTACAAATAGATGGCAGTAGAAATTAACCTTACAATACTTTAATTACAGTTCAAGAAATCCACAGAGTACCGTCTGCTGCTAAACAGACTGCACCTGACCCCGATAAAATACATTATCAAATGCTAACCAATCTCTCTGAACCTGCCGTAAAAGCCCTTCTAAGTATTTTAACAAAGTTTGGGTATCAGGAAAAATACCCGAAGCCTGGAAGAAAGCTATTATTGTTCCCATTTTGAAACCTGAAAAACTACCAACCTCCCCCGGTAGCTATAGGCCTATAGCCCTCACCAGCTGTCTTGCGAAGTCCTTTGAAAGTGTCTTGAATATTAGATTAACCTTTGTGCTAGAAGCTCGTGAGCTTCTTGATAGTCATCAATGTGGTTTTAAAAAGGCATCCTCCACTAATGATCATCTAGTTCATCTTGAAAATACAGTCCGAGAAGCTTTTATGCACAAGCAACACTGTCTTGCTGTCTTTTTTTATTTAGAGAAGGCATATGACACAACCTGAAGGTTCGGGATTCTTAAAGATCTGGCCAAGCTTGGCATCCACGGCAGGATGTTGAACTGCCTAAAAGACTTCTTGTCTAACCGTTTGTTCCATGTATGCCTAGGCTCAACCCTTTCGAAGAATTTCGTTCAGGAAAATCGAGTACCTTGGGGGTGTATTTTAAGCACAACACTCTTTGCTATAAAAATTAATTCTATTAGCAAAATAATCCCAAAATCCATTATGTATTCAGTCTACCTCGACGGTCTTCAGATAGCCTGCACGTCATCCAACATATCAGCATGCGAAAGACAAGTACAGCTAACAATAAATAAACTAACAACATGGGCAGACAGAAATGGTTTCCGCTTTTCTACACAGAAAACAGTGGCCATTCTTTTCTCACTCAAACGAGGTGTACAGACAGACCCCACACTGCACCTGAACGAAACCGAATTACCTTTCCAAAACGAGCGCAAATTTCTAGGTATAACTTTTGACAAGAAACTCTCCTTCTTTCTACAGATCAATGCACCGAAAAAGAAAGCATGTCGGTCTCTGAACATACTTTTTCATGCAAACACTGGGGTTCTGATAGGGTATGCCTTCTACAAATTTATCGTTCTGTTATACGCTCCGGCTTAGACTATGGGTCTATAGTGTATGGTTCAGCAAGGAAGTCATACTTGAACCGCCTGGACCCAGTACACAATTTAGGTTTACGTCTTTCAACTGGTGCATACAGGAAGTCGCCTATAAATAGTCTGTATGTAGAAACCAATGGACCACCACTTTCAGATAGAAGAACCAGCTTACATGCTCATGCATCCTAAAAATTTGTTCACTGCAGAAACATACTGTATTTAAACAATTGTAAGTCGACTCAAATGTAAGTCGACCCCCCCATATCGCGGTGACAGGGAAAAAAAAAAAGAAAAGCATACCCAAGAATGCATTTGATAACGAAAATTTATTGATAGCTGGCATGGTCACTGGAATACTCGTCCTCACTAGTGCTGCCATCGTCATCGCTGCTAGGGGCCCACAGCGCATCGTCGTCCAGCGAAATTCCACATTTGGCAAATGACCGCACCACGACATCTTGTGGAACAGCAGCCCTCGCCGAATGCATCCACCCACGCGCAGCCATCAGGGAGGCCCTTTTGACAGGTCCTGTTCATGGTCTTCTGTCGCCAGCCACTCGTTGTACTCATGGCGGAGCAGGTCCTTAAAAGGCGAAGATCCAGGCTTGTTTTATGACCATGTCGCACTTCACTGGCAGAGACCGATCGCACATTTCAGTGATGTACGCCGCAAGCTTGGCCTACAGCTCCGTAAAGCGTCCAGACTTTGGCCCGTGGGAAATTCTTCACTTCCCGTCACAGGTGAAAATTTTGCTTCGCTGCAGTCGCCACTCTCGCACCACCTGTTCAGAAATATCGAACTTGCGGCCCGCTGCACAGTGATTTGATTCTTCGGTGTAAAAGGATGGCAGTCCTCTTGAACGCTGCTGTGAGCAAGCACCGAATGTTTAGTGGGCCTGGGCACTTATGACGACTGAGGAAGCATGGAAGTAGCATGTAGCCGGCGCATAGAAGCCGGCAGTCAAGTTGAACGCGTCGAACTAAGAGCTACAGGGAAGCAGAAACACATGAGCGGTGTCTGCTTTTCCATTAACTATCAAAACTCCCCGCAAGCGCCACTGTTGTAAGGGTGCCGCTGCGAATGGAACAGCGGCACTTCCATCAACTATCGACACCCCCCCATGAGTGTTGTGTGCACTGTAAAACTCTCAAGCATGTTGAAAAACCCTTCCGAAAAGCGAACAAACGCACAGGATAGCGAAAAGCTATGGGTAAGGCCATAGAGCAAACATAAAATTTTAATTACGTTGTAGCTCCCCTGATATCTCGTTGGTCTCGCTCTTTTGGCGGTGCCATGTTTTGGTCTCGTATGTAAGTCGACCCCCCCACTACAGATTTTCAAATGTAAAAAAATAGGTTGACTTACAATCGTGTAAATACGGTATGTGTTACCCAATAGTTACAAGGTGCCTGTCACGAACACTGTTTACCAACAAACTCCAAGCAGTAAGACCACTCCTTCTCCGCTTTAAGGAGAGATACAAACAATTAGACATAACAGGCACATTGCCTCAGATAGTCCGGAAGCCCGATCCACTCCCGCCTTGTTATTGCCAGCCTTCAGTGTGCGACTTCACATTAACACATTTTCAGAAAAGCAAATACCACATGAACATATATTACAAGATTATTTAGCACTAAACAAAAAATATGCAGAATACACAGCGTTTTATACCAGTGGCTCCAAATCAGCAGGCTACATCGGAAGTGCTGCGATGCAAATCAATTAGGAAAACCTGGTACGCCTACCTCGGTGTGCATCCATTTTTACTGCGGAGTGTTACGCAGTCTCTTTGGCCGTGGAAAAAATAATAAATGAGAACTTTGAGAACAGCATCATTTACGCAGATTCACTAAGTGTGCTAACAGAACTTCACCCAAGAAATGCAATTGCACCATTACTTGGCGACATCCTACATAACATAAGAAAAGCCACAAGACAAGGACACAACATAAAATTTTGCTGGGTGCCGAGCCACGTCGAAATCTGTGGAAATGAGAAAGCAGATGAATGTGCAGTGAAAGCTCGAGATAAATAACTCATCAAAGCAAGAATTCCTTACAAAAATTGCATGAAATTAGTGCACCATAAACTGAGAAATAAATGGCAGACAACATGGAAAAATGAAGTAAACAATAAACTACACCTAGTATGACCTGTCATACAAGAATGGAAGTCATGCTCACACTGAAAACGCTTCATCGAAGCCATTTTATGTCGCCTTCACATTGGGCACAAGCACCTTATGCACAGCTTCCTTCTGACAAAGCAAGACAAGCCAGTTTGTGAAAAATGCAGCAACGAACTTACCGTAAACCACATCTTCTTATCATGCGTGAAACTCTATTTTATAACTTGTCGTTTCCGGAAAGCCGGCCCGTTGTGGCAGACTAGCATCTTCGTGTGTTTAGAACGTTCAGCCATACAGAGATCAGTAAAGCTGTTTGCGTCGTATATACCAGCTTTAGCCACAGTGGTTCTTGAAACACTGAGAAAAAATATTTTTTTTTGCAATGAACATATTCCATTTCACCCAACATTGATTTTAGGTGAAGATGCAGTTGTCAATATGACACATGTCATTAGCTTTTTAAGGGAAGCTGGTATCCTTGAAAAACTCTAAATTCTGACCCTACGCTCTGCTTTATATTATGATACACCTCATCCACCTTCTCACATTTGAGAAGGGATCCTCTGAGTCCTTGTCCATACAAGGGCTGTCGCTGAGGTGATCCAACTTTTTAAAATAATTTTTACCTTGTGTTTGGCACATGATAGCCTAAGTTACTTATGTGCCATTAAACCCAATACAATGCAACACAATCTTTTGACACCTATTGTTTAGGGTACCATAAGTATTTTTTATGATATTTCAGTATAAACTCGCTCATACGTTTTGAAAAAAAGAAACACGAGAAAAAACATACTAACCGGGAAAACGTACGATCCAAACTAACTAAAAAAAATTGACAGACTCTACTCTTGTTGACATCTACATAATGCGAAGCGTCGTGCTGATTGTTGTGGCACGAGATGCCGATGCGCATCATGCTGGTGGTGCTCCGGCAGCCCGAGACACGTTTTGTTGTTTTCCTATTGTGTGTTGTTTTAAGAGGGCGATGGGAAACCGAAACAAAATCGAGCTGGTCGGTGATGCCAGATGCTGCCGAAGCGAAGCGCGATGGCCACATCGCGCCGCCTGCAGCAGGGAATGGCGGCGCATTTGGATTATCGCCTACTAAAAGCGTGCAGTACACTACCAATGGCACTACGCACCACGCGCTGTAAAGGTGAAGATGCTTATCGCATAGGTTTGATGTGAAAAGCTGGGAATGCAGCGTGCAACGACCCAAGCAAACCAGAATAAGAAACTGTGCATGCCATTGTTTTTGACGTGAGACGAGCGGCTATATACTGTTCTCAATCACGCGTGCCTCGCACCTTTTCTTGTTTACATTGGATCTAGTGGCCAGAAAACATATCATACGATTGCAGTTTGGCGCTGTACTGAATGTTGATACTGTAAAATCATGTTTTCCGATAACGTATGAACCGATAATAAATGAACGTAACTTTGTTGGGTCATCTTTTTTTTTCCTCTATTACGAACGTTGGTGCCGGGAAAATGCACATAACGCAAACGTATAAATGAGGTTCTACTGTACATTGTTTCAGCTGCCTGCGACTTCTGTGGCTTGGGTTTATGTTATAGCTTTCCTGTGTCACTAATATTGTGCAAAATAGGATGCCACTCACTAAGCACATGACACTTGCTCAAAAATTGTTATCAGTGACAGTCACTACAAAGTTTCGGTGTACTCACTGTTTGCTTATAGGTGCATCTGTATTTTATGCAGCAACCTCTATACATCTGTCGAAATGCAAATGTACCTTTTAGAAGTGCTTTTGTTTATTCAATGTTTGTGAGCTAGTATATCTGCAGTGGCTGCATCGTAAGTCTTGTCACTTTTAATTTTTGTCGGAAAGAGAAATACTTGGCAGTAGACCTTGCTGATTTTTCTTCTTTTCTCTCCACAGTTTACATGCAAACTGCAGTGTTGTGAATGCGTCTCGCCAAGCACAGAATGCAACTGCTAGACGCCTTGGCTGCCAACAAAACAGAAGTCGCCAATTTTTTGGGTCGGTGTTTCAGCCATGCACCATGTGCTCGTTGTTTGTGGGCCAGTCAAAAGTCACTCAGACTCTTAGTGAAACCATTGCCTGCCGGTTTCTCCGTACCGCTCTGTCTCTAGAGGATGACTGCCCCATAGATGAGCCTAATGAAGAAAGAGACCCCAGTAAGAGCACTGGGAGCTTTAGTGACGTGCCCCAGGAGACAGACAGCAGCTCTGATTTGACAGCAGCAAGTTCCTCTTCTGAAATGACTACGGTGCCAGTCCCAATCCAATCGTCGTCCACATTTTCTGCGAATGCCACATCTGAAGTGGAACAATCAAAATCTGTTGCTTTGCCCAGTAGTGACACTGAACAGCCAGAAAGCATGAAAGCTTCCTCTAGTCCTATGAGTGCAACAGCAGCCTCTAGTGTCGAGGCAAGTACCAGTGTTGACCATAAGAGCCACTATGACAATGAAACAGAGTCAGAAAACTTGGGCAGTGCATCTGAACCATCTCACAGGGAGAGCACAACACTGCATACTTCTACAGCTTCTACAACTCTTCAGAGTAGCTCTCAAGCATCTGATTCTACAACAGATTCGGTGACAGCGACTCCAATAATAATGGATGTACCCACATCGGTGAAGACGAGTCCTTCAAGCACATCAACTGCTGGTGCAGAGATTGCATCTCCTGTGGTGGACTCTGCATTGCCAAATAGTGTAACAACTGTTTTAGGAGTGCCACCTACGAGTGAAGTGGACAGTGGTGTCTTGGTCGTGGGACCGGAGACGGATGGTGGCAGTGTAGTTGCCACGGTACCTTTGCCTCTGGATGAACTCGTCCACGATGCTGATGTGAGTGTTCTGTCTGATTATTATGCTCTTTTATTGCGATAGCAATTATATGAACCCTCAAAACAAATTTCTGCTGTCAGTGTTGCCACAATGTTCCGTGTAAAGTCCAAGTGTAATAACATTATGGCCGTGCTGCCGCCATATGCTGTAAGTGCGAGGGAAAGCTTGCAAGGGTGAGCCAATAAAGATGGTCGGTTGTTGCAGAAGTGTCTGCTCGCGCACACAAGGCAGGAAGGCGGGGAAGGTGCACGCCGACTTTTCACACGTGCAATGGGGTGAGCAAGGGATAGGTTAGTGCGCACCTCCTCTTCTATTCCGACTGCAGTGGCTTAGCACGGTCGCCCACACACTATCTTGGAGGCAATCTGCACTGGTTTCAAAGACTAGGCGACCTGAGATAGCTGATGGCTTTGTGTGCAATGTGTTCCCACGCACCTTTTTTGCATTGAAGTGAGAGGCAGCACGAAGAGGAAGTTGCTCGCCGCTGCTGACGCTCTTCATCACGCCAGCATTCTGACAGCTAGTGTCCGCAGTCATCGATTGAGACGTGGTCGTGTTTGCCTGTGTGCGCCTGACAACATGTTTGCTAATTTAGTTAATAACCAAATGTTTACAGCAGTTTATGCCGCTGATAAAACTACTAACCTTACTTAGTATATCTGTCTAATAATTTGCTATCGCAATCAAGGCTTCGCGTTTCGAGCAAAACTGCGACTTTTTTTTATCGCTACCTACGTACACACACCAGATACAATGTACTTACATTTCAGTTATTTCTTTTTTTGCATTTTTTTATGTCTAGGCACGGTGTTTTGCATTTGTTGTTTACGAAGGGGTTCATTAGTATTGGTGGAATGTTGAATTTCGTATTGCCATTCTTTACCAATCTGTTTAGAGAATATTCTAGGATCTGTGCAAGGAAAGATGTTGCGCATGACTGAAGTGGCAGTTTGTTAACTGCTGACTGTGCTATAAATTAAATTACTATCATTAGCAGCAGGCATATGTCTGCCGTTAAAAATTTGCATCATCGAAGAAGTATTATGGAGTTGTATCTACGATTCAGCGTATCCTGTTAAAACCAAACAAAAGAAATAGACAGAAGTACATGAAATGTATCTTTGGAAATACTATCTTAATCAAAATGAAATGTGCATCTTATCCAAAGTGTGAAGCAGTTACAGTAAAAGCTTCCGCAGTATTATAATACTCAGTGTTTCATGCATCATAGGTTGCAGTGAAAATTCATAGTCATGCACACTCAATCTACCGTGGAGAACCACAGCTTTTGCTCCATCCTCTCTTCTGCCACTTCATGCCACCAGCTTTGCTTCTTTCACCTTTGCACTGGTTTAAGACTATTGTGCACAGTAGCGTGCATCACAACCCATGCTTTGTGATTCATTGCTGCTCTTGGCATCTGTACATCATTCATATCCTAGTGGGGCAGTTGATTGGAGAGGGGGCTTCCACTTCAAGATCTAATTGAAGTGATCTGCTTACCTTTTATGTGTGCTTTATTGTTATCATAATGGCATGATCATTTCTAAAGGCTATTACAGCATACAAAAACGCTAGAAATGCTACTGGAAAGCACCAGTAATAGCTACTGCTATTTAAAAAATCATTAGTAGGACAATTACATGAAAAGAAAGCATACTACTTAATATTTTTTAAACCTAAAATGTTACAGCACATTAGCAGTAAAGATCTGACCTGAAATTGGTACTTGTTTTAGTAGTGAAGCATAATATGTACATTTACTTATTGCTTAGTTATCAATTAGATGAAATCAAAATAATGAGAGAATACTCCCCCCCTCTTCCTCCCTTCCTCCCTGCAATTCGATTTGGTACAAATACTTGGACAAGAAAGAGGCTTTATTGAATGGCTATTTGCAGTGAGACAACCATCCACTGAAGGCAGGGCAGGTGAACTGAATGAACTTGGAGTAGTCCTAAATGTGTTTGGGCTAAGTCCAGTCAACAGATAGTATGTTCTCGCAAATGTCAGGCATGTGAAGCAGTAAAATTCTCCTTTGTACCCTCACATGCACTGTCCTCATCGCATTTCCTTGCTCCAGCACACTTAGCCTCCACATGAAATTGTAGAGCTACAACACATCAGAGCATTATGCTGCAGCACTGCTGTTTTTAATGTAGTGTTTGTTTTTGTTGCACGACCATTGAACACTCCCAGCCATCGCATCTGTGTGCTAGCTCAAGTGGATTTGCTTTCTGCCATGGCACA
This sequence comes from Dermacentor andersoni, assembly GCF_023375885.2. NCBI lineage: Eukaryota > Metazoa > Arthropoda > Arachnida > Ixodida > Ixodidae > Dermacentor > Dermacentor andersoni. The sequence continues at coordinate 228,319,368 of NC_092814.1, forward strand.
TGCTGCAGAGCACATATCTTGACATACGGTGATGCCACTAACCAGCAAGCAGAGTGGGTTGGCACCACCACATCATAGGAAGCATGGGATGGAAATTATGTTGAATTTATTACGAGCCCTCTTTGATAATTTGTAAACCTGTGTCCATGTCATTCTTTTTTTTTCTCTTTTTCCGTGGTGCACGATTCCATTCCCTTGATGTAGTTATCTAGGTCGACTTGGAAATGTACGTATCTGAATGCTCAATAATTGTGCTAGAGTGATACCGTGTTCAAAGTTTTGGTAGCAAGCCATAGCTGACACAATATCACTGTGTACAGAAAAAAAAAAAAACACTTGCTGTGTGTGGTGCGGAGGTTTCTGGCTGGAATAGACGACTGCATACTACTCGGAATGCTGGTTGTATTTGGCAGGATTTCTTGGTAGCCTTAGCTCCTAGAGCAGGAGCATTAGCATTGAGCAGCCAGTGAGAATTGGTGTTACATCACCAATAGAATGAATTCCATGTAACTGAACAATTTTTCTATGACTCTCCCATTAGAGCAGATTCCATGGCTTATGTACCGATGGTGTAAAAATGGCAATGCTATATGGTAGCTATAACTATATGGCAGCGTTGAGTCATTCCTGACAAGCTGGGTCATTATGATGAGTTATCAGTTCTTGACACATGTGAAAGTTTTTTTTTCTTTTCTTTGCATTTTGTTATTGTGAAAACACAGCTTCCAGGAACTCGAGTAGCAGCCACAGGAGTGTTAAATTTCATGTAGTCATCATGACACACTGTTCCTTTTTACTTCGCACAGTTGCAGCTGAGGGAAGCAGGTGTTCGTGCTCCTCCCCCCGAAGCAGGCGCCTTAGCTCTAAGCAATCAGCGAGAATCTGTGTTCATGCGCATCAACAACCGCATCAAAGCTCTTGAACTGAATATGTCCCTGAGTGGACAGTACCTGGAAGAGCTGAGTCGCCGTTACCGGCATCAGATGGACGACATGCAGCGGGCCTTCAATCGCACTGTCAATGCACTCAACAAGACTGCTCAGAAGGCTGCTGAGAAGGTGAGAGTGCATCTCCTTATTGTCCCCAAAAGTTCCAGCTTTGCTCTCTCTCATAATCATCCTGAAAAAAATGATGTAGTCAGAGCACCTATAAATAAGACTTGACTTGACACCTGTTAGCTTTGCCTGTATGTGTGTTGCTACTCTCATGGTTCTACCTGCTTTCAATGTGGCAAGGAGTAGGAAGTGTTTTACATAAAACACTTGCTTCTTTTTTCCTGTGCTGAACTATTGCAACAACTGTTGCAAAGCAGTGATAACAGAATGTCATAGTCATTGTGATTGCAGTTGCCTTTTCTGTTTTGTGGAACCACCAAGCACAGTTAAGAGCACAGGGGTTTTATTTGTAGGTCCCTTTACTTGATCTACTCCATCATTCCTAATTCCTCTTCCTCATCTCTTAAGCTGTACCCCACTACTTGCTCATGTCTAAAACCAGCGACGTACCAGAAGAAGGAAAAAAAAGTTTACCACAGATGCCCCCCCCCTACGTACAAGTGGCTGGGGTCACTTGGAGAGGTGGTCAGACGGAGGTGTTGATAATGGAAGCCAGATTGATCCTTGTGATAGCAACTATGTCTTCACACCCATTGTGCAGGATTGTGAAAGGGTTTTCAGAACAATTGATGATGCGAAAAGGACCATCGTAGTGGGGCTGAAGAGAACGACAAGGTGTGTCAACATGGACAAAAATGTGTGAGGCTGTTTGCAGGTTTGAGGGTAGGAAAATGTTGTGCTTATTCGTGTCAGCAGATGTTGGCGATGAACACAAGTGTGCATGAAAATATATAGACGCTGGACGAAAGAAGATGGATCCGAAACAGTTGGCATAAATATGGGGTTGACGAGGTCACCGGCCAGATGGAGGGTGCAGCTGTACACCATCTCAGCTACAGAGCAGGCGAGTTCTGGTCAGAGTGTTGACCGAAGGCCGAGCAGCACGATCGGAAGGTGCAATACCCAATCCTCTGTGTGAGGCTGAGCAGCGAGTGCAGCTTTCAAGTGTCGATGTAGCCTCTCAACAATGCCGTTGGATGCAGAATGGTAAGCAGTTGTGTGAATGCGCACACAACCCAAAGGAATGTTACAGACGTGAAAAGTGCCCACTCAAACTGTCTGCCTCTATCAGTGGGCACCTTTGATGGCTTGTTTGGCAAAGGACCAATGATGTCCAAATTTGCCCAATGGAGGCTTGATGTGTCGTTGCACCTTGATACGTGAACACGCTGTACAAGTGTAGACCCAGGTGCGTATATCAGCGCGTATGCACGGCGAAATGTAACGTTCGGTGATAAGGTGTTGGTTGCGTAGCACATATGTCTGGATGGCAGATTGAGTGCAGTGTATGAAAAACAGCACGACGAAAAAGAACAGGAACATAAATGCGGGAACTGTTAGGTGGTCGGGAAAGTTGACTTGCTCCAAGCGGAGGGATGTCGAAAATCTGAGTCATTGAAGTTCGTCGTCGGATGCTTGGGCTGCTGTGGGTGAAAACAAGGAAATGTGGACAGGACTTGTCGTGGCATTGACAGTAATACGACTGAGAGTGTCTGCTGCTCTGTTAAGGCTGCCTTTGACGTAGCATATGTCTGCCATGAATTCGGTGATAAAAGCAAGATGCCAGAACTCTCTAGGAGTAGGGGGTGGCACTGCAGGAATGTAAAGCGGAAACAAGTGGTTTGTGGTCGGTAAGAATTAAAAATTGTTGTCCTACAAGGAAGTACCTGAAATGCTTCACTGCGAGGTAGGCCGTGAGGAGCTCTCGTCCGAAAGTACTGTATCAGCATTTAGTGTTGCATAACTTGTGAGAAAAGGAGATGGAGGCCCTTGCACCATTAATCCACTGATGAAGAGTGGCTCCCATGCTTCCAAAGAAGTGTCCACCATAAGTCTAGTGGGAGCAGTCTGTGAAGGGTGATGCAGGAAGGCGGCTTGTGCGAGTTCAGTCTTAACAGCGGCGAAAGCTTGATCAATGACTGTGTCCCAAGGAAGTGTGGTAGACTCAGCATTCAAAATGGAAAGGAGTACTTCAAGAGGCTGCATCAACTTGGAGCATGCAGGGATGAAATGGGGATAAAAATTGATGAGTCCGAGAAAACGTCGCAAGCTACGTGTGGACTTCAGTGGCGGGTAGTCGATGATGGCCTGGACCTTGTCAGGCAGTGGAGTGATTACATGATTGGTGATGTGATGTCCGAGAAAATGGATCTCCGGAAACCCAAACTGACATTTGTCAACATTGTTGATGGGATTAGAATCACGAAGTCGAGTGAAAAGATGACGTAGATGTGCTTTGTAAGTTTCAGCATCGCTGCTGGCGACGAGAAGATCGTTTGTGTAGGCAAAATAGAAAAATAAGCTTCTGGTGACTTCGTCTATAAAATGCTGAAAGGTTTGAGCTTCGTTGCGCAAACTGAAAGGCGTGTGTAAATACTCAAAAAGGCCAAATGGGGTAGTTATGGCAGTTTTGGAATGTCAGCTGCCTCATGCTTTCACAAGATCGATTTTCGAATATATTATTGTGCCGATTAAAAACGCAGTGCAATCCTGAATATTGGCTAGCAGGTATCGGTAAAGAACAGTGAACCGCATTCAGTGTGCGATAATCACCACAGGGCCACCAGTCATTGTTTTTCTTAGGCGCCATGTATACTGCTGACGACCACGAGCTTGATGACGGATGTATTATTTTTAGTTGCAACATATGCTCAAATTCATTGTGGACAACTTGAAGTTTATCAGGACACAGCCAGTGGGGGCGGCAGTGAATGGGTGGGCATTGGGTAACAATACAATGGGTTACAGTGTATTTAGGGGTTTTATCCATTGGAGACCATGTAGTAATCTCCAGAAACTCGTTAAGTAGAGCTACACACTCTAAGGTAGGCAGTTTGGTAAAAGTAGGGTTGAGAGCAGTAGCGTGCTACAGAAAACTGTTGACTAACAGACCCGTGATGTCGTCTACCAGGCGACAACGGCTCGTGTCTACGAGCAGATGAAAATGGCTAAAAAAATCAGCCCCTAAGATGGCATAGTAGACATCTGGTATCCAAAATAGCCATGGCAACCTTCTCTTACAACTGAGATCGAGGGTAAAAGATTTCTGTCCGTAAGTTGCGATGACGGAAGAGTTGATAGCTTGTAGGGGTGTTGATTTTGTGCGGAGACGCCGCTCAGCTTTGGACGCAGGAATTATGCTGACCTCCACACCAGTGTCTACCAACAAACACAGTCCTGTGGTTCGTTTAGTTATATGGAAAAGGCGGCTTGACGTATGTCCACGATCACCCGCTGCCGTTATTTACAACCAGCCTGAGCGTTTCCTGTGTGCCATGAACAGGGTGACACAAATCGAAGAGCTGGGGTGTGAAAATGTCGGTGGTAGTAGCACAGGCCCTGTGATGAAAAACTGCACTCAGGTTGTTGGAACAGCCATTGCATAGAAGGTGGCGTGATGAGTTGGATAGGGTTGGCTGTTGAAGTTGCGAGTGTTGCGCAATTCCTGACGCAAGTCAGTGACTTCAGATGCGAGCTCTTTTACTGTTTCCCGAAAGGAATCCGCTTCAGAAAGTGGCAAGCTACAGGCAGCATGATGATTTCCAGAGCGACGTCTGTCATATCGTCGGTGAGTTCCGACAAGGGCTTATGCTTAGCTGCGACGAGGGCTGTGCGTTTTGTTGGCTGGGAGACGTTGTAGAAACAACTCACGTAATATGGCCATGTCCAAGGAGTCTAGTTGGTCACCAGTGAGGTGTTGCAGGTAACGGAGAAACTGAGTTGGATATCAGTCTCTGAGCTCTTCGTTGTTCAGGAGCTGCTGAATACGCCGATGCACAGGCAGGACGAGACAGCAAAGAAGAGCTTCTTTGATTGTTGTATATGGCGTTTCCTGATGTGGCTGGACAAGGATGTGGCATATCTCAGCCATGGCCTGTAGCAGCAAAGCTTCAAGCTGGAGTTCATATTTGCAAAACTCCAACGTGACGCGATGACTGCAGAACTTGTTCTCAGCCTGTATGAACCGTATGTATGTGGGATCGGCGAGCCATAGAAGTGGCAGCGTAATGGTAGCTGTAGCTCCTGTAAAACCCATAGGCGATACCTCACCAGTTGCAGAGGTAGTAGGAGCGGAGTTGAGGTTGTCTGGAGTCTGGGTTTGCTCCATTGAAGGTTGCGTTCGTAGTCCAGGTCACCAGTAACTGTGAAACCACAAAGCACAGTTAAGAGCACGCAGGTTTTATTTGTACGTCCCTTCACTTGATCTACTCCATCGTTCCTAACTCCTCTTCCTCATCTATTAAGCCGTACCCCACTACTCACTGATGTCTAAAACCAGTAATGCGCCAGAAGAAGAAAAGCTTGCCACAGTTTTTTCCTTTGTATTATAATTAGCTTCGCCTTTCCTTTCTGGATTTACTTTGCATTTTACCATTGTCTATACTATCTTGGTAATTACTGCTGCAGCTTGTTTGTGCACATGCACATACTTTGCCAGACAGGTGACTAGGCATGTAGCCTGAGCTGTTGCTGTGCTGTGGTGGTGCTTTTGTGGCAGTTCTGTTGCTGCAAAACTTTAAGGATGAAGGCTAAGGTTCTGCTGCTCTGCAAAAGCATTGTAGCCTTAGTACCCAGGTAGGGTCAACTTCAGTCAGAGATGTTGCCTGCATGTATAAACAAAGCTGAATGTGTGCGCATTCAGCTTGATGTGTATGCATGTACGTGCATGCATTGGTGTGTGTATGAGGTCTGTTCCAAAAGTTTCTGTAGTGAGTCAGTAAAGGAGTGGGAGAGGATGTGGCAGTGCTGCTTTATGCACTCCAGAGGACTCCAGTGTGAGCTGGACTACTGTGCAAGATAAGCCAGAATTTTATGCATGCATTTTTGTGCAACCCATTATTGGTCTTCGTTTTAATGTACGGTATATGGACCAACATATGTAACAAAAGATCGGTATCAAGTTTCTTGTTAAATTGGGTAAGAACAGTGCAAAGATTTAGGTGTCGCAAGAGGGCCTACGTACAGAAAGGAAATGAAAGAACTGCCTTCATGTCGGCTCACCATTTTCGGGAAGACTGAGATAGTTCAGACATCGATAATGTGCATTCTTCCACATTCAGTGGCCCTAAATGAAAGAACTGCCTTCATGTTGGCCCACCATTTTTGGGAAGTCTGAGATAGTGCAGACATTGATCATGTGCATTCTCCCATATTCAGTGACTGTTGAGTGATTATCAGAAGCACTTTGTCTATATCAGGAGCATTTGGTTTGTGAAAGTTGTCTGTTCACATGATTTTGATGGAAAAAAAGGTTTGTGCCCAGATGGCACTGAGACTGCTCACTCCTTGGGAAGCATTTTGATGAAAGAATTATGTATTGATTGGAACACTTCGGGCAAAGGCAATATCTTCTTGCAAGGAGAGTTGTGACGAATCTTGGATTTACATATCATGTCAAGCTGAAGTTGCAGAGCAAGGAGTGAAAAAAATAAAGATGAGCCAAGCTAAAAAAAAGGCAAGCGTAAAGCTAAACTAAAGTCATGTTAATTGTGTTTTCTTTACTGCCATGTAATTTCGCGCCATGAATTCATAGGTGAAGCTCAAACTGTCACTGCAGAGTTCTATGTGAAGGTTTTGAAGCATCTGAAATAATGCATGTGCTTTGTGTCCAAATTCATCCACGAGAGGGACTGGATTCTGCACCAAGACAATGCCCCTGTGAATTCAACATTGAAAGTGCATGAGATTTTGGCTCGTAATTCCATCGCTGTGCTTAAACACCCTCCTTCCATATGTGCCGGATTTATACCCTGCGACTTTTTTTTGTTGTTGTTTTCCAAATGCAAAGTGGTCCTGTGGAGGCAGAATTTCAATGATGTCACAACAATTAAAAAAGAAGCAACATCACTGCTGAAGCACTGAAGAGAAGACTACTTCCAAGAGTGCATCTAGCAATGGAAGATGAGGTGGAATCAGTCTATTGTGTCTTATGGGGAATATCTGGAAGGTGACCACATTGATGAATCTGAATATTTTTGGACAACCTTTTTTTTTTTTTTCATGCACTGCACAAACTTTCTGGACAGACCTTGTCCTTTTTGGACAGCCTTTGGACATACCTCTTTGGGCAGGCGCAATGCACACACACAATGCCCATTGTACGGTTCTTAGGATACTACAGTATTTGAGGAGTGGCCATGCAGACACATTCAAAGAAAGGAAAAAAAGGAATGATTTTATTGAAAGCCTACAGCTAACATTAGTGCTGTTCTAGACACTGCCATTATTGCTTAATCTTCTAACTTTATGAACTTGTATCACTGCTGTCTGTTTAGTCAGCTGGTGGTAGTTACACAACCAAACGATTTACCATCTTTGTACCCCGAACTTATCGTGTCAAGGTACTCCATTGCAGGTGTCTCATGGTGCAGCACACCTTTGGAGAGTGTCATCATTTAACCCATGTTTGGGGTGGTAGAGAGGGGTGTATTTAGGTATCCATGGTGATGTTAGCCCATCCGCAACTGTTGCAATCAAATTGCCATTTTTCTTCAGGACACGATACCACACTGAAGAAAATAATGTAGCATGATGTGCGAGTATATTTGGCGAGAGGAGGAACTGGAGAAAATGTTAGATGCCCAGATAATCAGATTGTTAGTATCAGTTTTTGTGTTACTTGTAATAATAGTTTCAAAAGAAGACAAAACATTTCATCTTTGTGCAGACTGTAGAAGTACTCTTGAAGCTCAAAAAATTATTTTAATGGATTACAAACTCCAGCTTGCCAAAAGAATAACTTAGTGAAGTTTTTGACTGAAAACAGCTTGTCGTATCTAGCTGGAAGGGTGTGGTCAAATAATTGTGCCCGTAGGGACATCGGCAGTACTTTTATCTGTAGAACACCTCTGGTTAAGCTGTTATACAACAGAGAAATGAGACCGTGGTGGTTTTTAACTCTAGGGTGCTGAAGTAATGTTTGAAGTGAAGGATGTAGCTCTGATGTTCTAGCAGAAAGAATGTGCCAGAGATAATTAGCTATGTGGTTAATGTATTCTTGAGTGGCTTCTGGTGGATATATGCTGAAACAGAGTGGTCAGCGACTTAATAGATGAAGCAGCAGCAAAAGAGCCTTGTCAATTTGAAATTTTTGTTCATCCTTGCACATAAAAAGGTACACAAGCTTCTAGTTCTTGATAAAAAGTGCTTGGCACAACCACTTGATGCCACTGACATAAATTTCCAGTAAACAGATTTGTTGTAAATTGAGCGATTTATAATCGCAGCCTTAAAGCAGTTGAATGAAAGAATCTCAGTTCATCACCTACTGAGTAGGTCATAACGTGAAAGGCATGGCTAAAATTTGGGAAGATACATT